>NC_086188.1:3015000-3615000 GCF_023053635.1 Elgaria multicarinata webbii | reverse complement strand
TATCGCTCAAATCGAAAAATAGCTCTTTTCTGCCTTGTCAATCATGTTCACGGGTTGCTTTAAAAAAAGAAATCGTTTAGAAGCAAAAGGAGAAGAAAGGAAAATCTTTCACTCTTAGCATTATTTGGTTTTCCCTGGGGGCATTTTAAAAGCCGTCTCCTCTCCTGGCTGTGTAAACAGATGTGTGAAGTGTTCTTTAAGAAATTTGACTAGAATGGGAAGAGTTGGGTAAACTAACCTGTCCCTGTATAAAATGATCCGGAATCTCCTTGGAGGCACAGAGATCCCTGGCCCTAATCCCAAACCCAGATCATCGTGCATATAACATCCACCACCGCAGAAACACCCGACTCCCTCAATCAAGATCCGGGGCCACGATCCCAGCCCTTTTGGCTTACCAGCTGAAGTTTGATCTGAGCGCACACAGATTTCTTCTTCACAGCCGCAAAGCTGCTGGTAAAAGTCTTCCGCACGCAGCCGATGCGCTGCAAAGCTTGCTGGGAGTTGCCCTCCATCCCTGCCACAGACCGACAGATCAGGGGCATTTTGGACCGTGGGAAAAACAGTTTCTTCAGTGCATCTCTAGGAGGAAGTAAACAGTGCGACGCGCATCAGCCAATGTTATGACTTTGGGCATGTCTAGACCTCTTGGCTTTCCAGGGGGAGGATCTTGAGATATGGGGATCATGGGATCCTCCCCATGTCTACACGTGGTGTGCAACATCCCGGGAGGACGGAGGACATCATGCCCGCCATTTTGTTTTTGTTTTTATCACAAATTCCCGTTCTCCCCACGCCACCCCCAATGGGCACGAAGCTCCTGAGGAGCTCTGCGCCCCATGCCCGGTTCCTGGATCCTCGCCGTTACGAGGAGCCAGGACAAACCGGGCCAACCAGCTACACATCCCACGGTCTCAGGACAAGCCCCAGACCGTGGGAAAAACTGGGATTAAAGGATATGCTAATATCCTGGGGAAAGGGAGACATCATCCCTTCCTGCTCCTGGGATGCCCTGTGCGTCATGTGGGCACACAGGGATGATCCCGGGGCGATCCCCGAGATATCGGCAGGTTTAGACATGCCCCATGTTGCCTGATAAGACAGGCTTTCAGAAGAGAGAGAGAGAGAGAGAGAGAGGCGCTCCCCTCCAAAATCACAGGGGGTACATCTATGTTGCAAACCCATCAGTACCTGCCCAGACCCTACAATTGTCTTCAGGTGTCCCTGCCAAATGAAGTCAGGCAGGTGGCTACCAGGAAGAGGGCCTTTTCTGCTGTGGCCCCACCCCACCCCCCAGCTGTGGAAAAGAAGCTCCCTAGAGAAGTTTGCCTGGCGCCTACGTTACCCTCCTTTCAGGGCCAGGTGAAGATTTTATTTTTAAAATCTCCCAGGCATTTTAGCATTCTAGCCTGTCGGCTCTGCTGTTTTAAATCTGTGTTTTAAATCTCTGCTAGGTTTTATTCTGGTTGTCCTTTTCTATTGTGCTTCTAAGCTTTTATATTCTGTACGGTTTTAGGTTGTACCTTTAGGTTTTAATTTTGGTGAACTGGTCGGAGAGCTTCAGTTATGGGGTGGTATAGAAATGCAATAAAATAAATAAATAAATCAGTTTTATACCAGTTTAAGTGTCATAGCTCTTACACACACACACATGGAGAGAGAGAGAGAGAGAGAGAGAGATTGTAGTTTGGAACAAATGCCAAGAATTGGACTCCACTCACAGAACTACAGTTCCCAGAATGCCCTGGGGAGAAAGAATGAGTCAAATAAGACTCAAATTTGAAACTACAAAACAACAAGATGGCCACCATCTCTTACCATCTCGTGGCGTACAGAGGTAGCCAACCTGGTTCCATGGCTTGGCTTGTTCCTAAACCCAGCACTGGTCACCCTGAGCTCCTTGGAAGAAAGGTACAACCAACATGATGAAAAGGGCTCCCAAGATGTTGGGATCAGGGCCAGAGAGAGCCTTGGGCATTTGAGCAACACCACCATGTCGCTATAATGTTGCAAGAGGTAAGGGTCGTGCTCCAACTGACCTCTTCCAGCCCAGGTCTTGCCACGTTCCATAGGGCAAACTAGCCTTAGCACAACTCGGAGTGACTTCTCCAATTAGGCCCCCACCTGGGGCAAAATTCTGCTCTGGCGCTGAGCTGCACCAAATCTGCTTTCAGAGACATCAGCTGTGTCGACGGATTTTTTAAAAAGCTGCAAAATGTGTCATTTCCACTTCACAGCCCCCAACTGGCTCCCAAAGAGCCATAAGCAAGATTTTTATTTTTATTTTATTTTTAGCTTCATCATTGCGGTAGTCTCGGTTTTTTTGGGTTTAATGAAAAGACAGGAGGAGGAGGACAATGACCCAGGGCTACAGCCTGCTTCCAGAAAGCGAATCGCTTTCCCCTCTGCTAACTTCGCTTTCCCGCCCCCGAGAGAGAGAAAAAAACTTTTACACAAGTTCCAATTCCAATTAAAGCGCTTTGTTCATTAAGGGAAGGGAAGCTATTCCCAGCGCACAAAACGCTCATTGACAAACGCATTATTACTAGAGCCGGTGCAGAAAAGGAAGGGGGGGTCGCCAGTTGTTACGTGGGAGCGAATCGCTTGCTAGCGAAGCTACAGAAGTAAAACTGCTCAGTGGGGTGAAATACAAGGTAATATGTGCTGGCAACACCTATCTCAAGGACCTGGTGGGCTGTCTAAACGCTCAGAAAGCCCCCGGGTGGGTGCACAGTGGTGTGGCATCGATTGTACGACTGCAATTATGCACCCGCCCCGGGGCTTCACGACGAAGCTGCAGAGAGAGAAAAAAAATGGGGACTTACGCCAACTATTTTTTCCGGAGCAAGGCAAGACGTCGTCAAGGCAGCCCCCCGCCTCGCTCCGGAGTCGCAGCGGAGGCGTGGCTGGGCGGAGCCTGGTGAAAGGCGACCTGCAATTGGTCGCCTTCCACCAGGAAGAGGGCGGGGGCTGCTTCAGTCCCTGGATGGCCACCCAGAAACTCCGCACTCCCTCCTTGGCATCTGGATTACCCGGCGCCACCCCGGGGGAGGGAAAGTGTGGGGTTTTGAGGGACGCGGCACCAACCCGGCGCCATGAAGACACCACCACCCTGGGTATCTGTATCTTACTCCACGATGCCACACTTGCTTGCCCTACCGGGCATGTGCAGAGTGCACGAAGGAGGAGATGTAGCACCAACCCAGCGTGGCCGGGCAGAGCCTGGTGGAAGGCGACCTGCGATTGGTCGCCTTCCACCAGGAAGAGGACGGGGGCTGCTCCGGTCCAGAAACTCTGCACTTCCTACTTGGCTTCAGGATTACCCGATGCCACCCTGGGGAAGGGAAAGTGTGGGGTTTTGAGGGACGCAGCACCAACCCGGTGCCATGAAGACACCACCACCCTGGCTATCTGTATTCTACTCCACGATGCCACACTTGCTTGACCTACCGGGCATGTGCAGAGTGCTCGAAGGAGGAGAACTACACAGGCACGGCAGCCTAAAGAAAGCTGGTAGCTGGCTCTGCCACCATCAGAAGAGCTTTGCAGCTGGATGAAGCCAACGGCCCCTCTAACCCACTGCTGTGTCCCTACAGTGGCCAAACAGTGTTGCTGGGAAGCCCATGAACAGGACATTGTGGTGTAGTGGCTAGAGCCTAGCACTGGGAGTTGGGAGATCCGGATTCTAAAAACACAAGAAGAGCCCTGCTGGATCAGACCGAGGGTCCATCTAGTCCAGCACTCTGTTCACACAGGGGCCCACCAGCTGTGGACCAAGAACCCACAAGGAAGACACAAGTGAAACAGCATCCTCCCGCCCATGTTCCCCAGCAACCAGTGCACACAAGCTTACTGCCTCGAATACTGGAGGTAGCACATAGCCATCAGGACTAATAGCCACGGATACTAGCCTTCTCCTCCTCCAGGAATTTATCCAACCCTCCTTTAAAGCCATCCAAATTGGTCGCCATCCCTACATCTTGTAGTGAATTCCATAGTTTAACTCGGCGCTGTATAAGAGGTCACAGCCAGCTGGGACAGATAGGCATTATTGTAGTCCAACCCATCCACCAGGCTGGGGAAGGGTGCTCCAAGTCACCATTGCAGAAGAGATACGAGAGCAGGGGGCTTGATCCCTTGCTGTTATTTTCCCGAGCGAGCGGAATCCAAATCGGTGGCCGTCGCCACATCTGGTGGTAGCGAGTTCCATAGTTTAACTATGTGCTGTGTGAAGAAGGACTGCCTTCTATCCGTCCTGAATCTCCCACCCATCAGCTTCATGAGATGACCCCCTTGGGTTCTAGTGTTTTGAGAGAGGGAGAAAAATGCCTCCCGATCCACGTTCTCCACACCGTGCATAATTTTGTGTGTAATTCTAGTCCCTACTTGGACACGGAAGTCCACTGCAAAGTAGGTTCCCTGCCACTGAGATGATAGGGGGTGGAGGGTCCATGGTGTCCACGGTGAGAAGGGTGGCCCCCCACAAGGTCCACCACCACCGCCACCACCATCGGACCCAGCTTCATGCCCGGAACCTCCGCTCGTCCACCACTTACATTTTTGACTGCTGCAGCACCTGGATGGCGTTCTGCGCAGAGAGATTCCACTTGCCCTTGTTCACCCAGCCGGTGGCGTCGTAGCGGACGGGATCCTTGCCTAGCTGGTGGGCGATTTCGAACTGCAGCGGCTGCTCACACTTCCGGAGGGGGGCCTGTTCCGCTGCGAGCCGGAGACACCGGCAAAATGGGGTTACTCAAAGGGGGAATGAGCACGTGGCAGGCCAAGGGGAAAGAGTGAAGTCCCCACCCAAAGAGCTAGCAAGCTGGAAAATGCCTTGAGCTGGATGTCAAAGGAGGAACCTGGCAAAAATCGCCGGCAGCACCCAGAAAGTTGAGGATAATCCAACTGGCTACCCAGTGACCTCATCGTGAAGTTCCTCCAACTAGGTCTCATTGCCTGCACCCCCAAATTCATCCTTCCCGTGGGGTTCTCTGTTCAACCCCTTCCTAGCTACTCAAGTCCACACTGCAAAATATGAAGGCATGGACCCCCCCACACACACACACCATTTCCCCACATCCCATAGAAAGATCTCAGCACATGGGTTTCCTTCCAGGCTTATGACACGGGGATCTTTAATGAAGCATTCAAAGGGCCTGTGTTATATCTCCCAATATCTTCTGACAAGACCTCAAGGAGCGGACGAAATACCTGGGTGGAAATTTGGCATCACGCTCCCTCGCACATCCTGCCCCAACCTGGCGATCTCCAGATGTCTCAGACTACAACTCCCATTGTCCATGCTGGTTGGGGGTGATGGGTGTTGTAGTCCAACACATGTGGAGGGCACCAGGTGGGGGAAAGATGCCCAACTCAGGCTCGGCATCCATGAAGGGACCCACATGAAAGGGAAGACTGAAGCCACGCTGGATCTCGCCACGGAGGAAAGGACCCACTCCCCATCTTACCTTCCTCACTCACGCCCTCCTTCACAAAGTAAGAGCACAGGCGGTTGAGCGCGGTGCTGTCACTCGACCCGTGGATCAGAGCCTCCTCGTCCAAAATCCAAAGCAGTCCCTTCGGCTCTTCTACCTGGCCCCCAGGTGAGACATGAACCTGTACGGGCAGGAGAAACAACAAGACGAGACCCCTGGAATATTACAAACACCCCAGCGCTTCTCGTGGGTTCAGGAAATCCAGAATTTGCTGCCCTCGTTGCTTATTGCGATTAATCATAATTCGTTATTAGCCATGATCCTTGATATCGATAACCTCTAGCCAGCATTAGCTTTCATTTCCCCATCCGAACAGCACTCATCCCTGGAGAGCAGGGGTGTGGAAGCTCTTTCGGTCCGAGGGCCGGATTCCATTCCAGGGAAGCTCTCGGGGGCCACTTTCCGGTGGGGGCGGAGCCAAGAATTTCTGTAAACCGCCCAGAGAGCCCTGGCTATGGGAGCGGTATATAAGTGTAATAAATAAAATAAAATAAATAAATAAATAAATAAATAAGGGGGAAAGGGGTGGAGTCCAAAATACCTAAAATCTTAAAGCTGTTGCTGCCAGTGACTTATTATTATTATTATTATTATTATTATTATTTATTTATTTATATAGCACCATCAATGTACATGGTGCTGTTTAGGAGACGCATTTCCACCTTTTAGCCTGGAGGGGGGGAAACTGTGCAAAGGCTGGGGGAAAGGGGGGTGTCCTGGCAGTGTGGCCCCTCTGGGGGACCCTGGGGGGCCAGATGGGAGCCCCAGAAGGGCCGGATCGGAACCCCAGGGCTGAAGTTCCCCACCCTTGTTCTAAGCCGACGACAGCCGTTCAGTCCCTGTCGCAAACGTATCAAAGCTTTTCACGTTCGCTCGTTGCCGCAGGAAACGTTTCTCCCGCTGGCAAACCCAGCACGAGCCCTGGGAGAAAACAAGCTCCCTCGATGGAGCGGCTTCACGCCGCCTGCATCCCTGCCAGGCCAAGGCAGTGGCAAAATGGCAGCCTCTCAGCGCCTCTTTTATTTCTCAATTACCTGCGATGAGTTTTGATCTACGATGGCTACTGTGGCTACTGGCGAGTGCTCCGGCAGATCAAAAGGCACCTCGATGTTTTCCTAGAATGCATTAATGGGAAAGCAAGAGTTTATATTTGAGTGAAAGAACAAAAGAACCTATTTCTCTGTCTTTAAAAAAAACACCCCACCACCCATTCCCTCTGCCTTTTCTTCTGCCTGATCGCTTTGTGACACTCTGAAGCTTGCTGATCAAAGGATGCCTCTCAAACGTCTTTGAAGTGACGGCTTCTCCGGAACTGGAGTTGTCTTTCCCCAAGTCATTCTTGTCACGATAACGTCGCTCACAGAGACGGGCGTCGCGGCGGGCTGAATGTCAAACAGGCGCTGGGTACACAATGGATGCCCTTGCAATGTGCCACGCGAAGCCCGATGGCTTATTGAAAGAGGTGGGGGATTGCTTTACAAAGGACGCCTGGTCCTACACTCTGTTCGGGAAGGGAGTGTGGCCCAGTGGCACAGCATTGGTATGGAATGCAAAAGATTGTAGGTGCAGTCATATAAGACCGACTCTGCCCCGCTTGCATTAGCTGTCTGTACGTTTCCGAGCCCGATTCAAGGTGCTGGTTCTAACCTATATATAAAAAAATACTCATGCTTCTTTCATATCACATGATGGTGGCAAGAACGAGAGAACATGCTTGTCTAATATTATTTTGATATGGGTAAATTACATGGATCAGGACCACCATACCTGACGGAACGCCTCTCCCGACATGAACCTACCCACACACTACGCTCAACATCTAAGGTCCTCCTGCAGGTGCCTACTCCAAGGGAAGCTCAGAGGATGGCAATGAGGGAGAGGGCCTTTTCGGTGGTGCCCCCCCCCCCAAGTATGGCACAATCTCCCCGACGAGGCTCGCCTGGCACCAACATTGTTATCTTTTCAGTGCTACTTCAAGACTTTTCTCCCAGGCATTTAAAAGCATATGCTGAGTGTTTAACTGACCCGGAATAGATGGGTAATTGTACGTAATCTGTTTTTATGCTTTTTATGGTTTTAAATTTTGTATGTTTGTTTTTAATGTTCTGTGTTTTAATCTTTGTAAACTGCCCAGAGAGCTTTGGCTATGGGGCAGCATATAAATGTAAATCATCATCATCAACCGCCCAGAGAGCTTCGGCTGTGGGGCGGTATATAAATGTAATTAAATAAATAAATAAATAAATAAATAAATATCATCACAACCATCATACCTGGGGTCTACAGGTAGGGCTGGTAAAACAACAACAACAACAACAGCAATAATTTATTTCTTACCCACCTCTCCGATTGGATCGAGGCGAGGAACAACAGCAAGCATAAAATACACAAAATACTGATTAAAAACATGGCATACACTGTTTAAAATCATCCTAAAAGCATCCCTAAAAACATACTAATATACTAATATTTTTAGAATGTTTTTAGGATGCAAAAACCACAACGAAAACACCCACTTGGAGAACCTCACAAGAACATCAGAGGAGCCCTGCTGGATCAGACCAAGGGCCCATCTAGTCCAGCACTCTGG
The DNA here is from genome assembly GCF_023053635.1 of Elgaria multicarinata webbii. Lineage (NCBI taxonomy): Eukaryota > Metazoa > Chordata > Lepidosauria > Squamata > Anguidae > Elgaria > Elgaria multicarinata. Next base: position 3,606,915 of record NC_086188.1, on the reverse strand, counting down.
CTGCACGTCGGCCTCACCTCCTGGTACCGCTCCAACGCGGACACAAATGTCCTCTGGTAGAACAGCGCCTGCAAACGCTCTTGGGCATAGTTGTGGCAGAACTCTTCAAACGTCGCCGCCCGCTCCTTCTTCTGGTGCCGGGGGTTGTGGAAGCCGGGGGTGTCCACCACCATGATGGAAGCCATGGAGAGATGAGTGGAAGAGAACGATCTGGAAAAGAGAGAGAGAGAGACATTGATTAGAATTGACTTCTATTGAGGTAGACAACTATTTGTAGACATGCAGAGGGAAACTGGGTTGGCTGAGGAGCGGGGTATAAGTATGGTAAATAAATAAATAATAAATAAACTGTCTCTGAAATCTGGTATCTGAGAAAATATAGACTTGGGGAGGTCCATCTCTAGTAGAGGATAGGAATCTCCAGTGTTTGGGATCGAAGGAAGCACCTTTAAAAGAAGATAGCTTCTACGAGCTATGGTCACTCCTTTCTGGGTCAGTATTAGTGGTCATCACTTGAAGACTGGTAAAAACTAGCTTGATGCCTTATTTGTATAAACACCACCTTTAGTTCTCAACCGAGCAGGCCTCCACGTTCCCATTCAAGTACCAAACACACCTGCAAGATATGTCCTTCCGTATCCTATTGTAAAATGAAGTGATACTTCTAACGCAGCAAAAGATACAAAGCTTTAAGGAGGCGTAATAAACCGAAATGCCAAGCCATAACTAACGATGGCCAGATGCAAGCGCTTTGGAAGCACTGTTAGAGAAGCCAACAAATAGCTTATCCATAATCATAGAACCATAGAATCATAGAATAGTAGAGTTGGAAGGGGCCTACAAGGCCATCGAGTCCAACCCCCAGCTCAATGCAGGAATCCCCCTTAAAGCATCCCTGGCAGATGGCTGTCCAGCTGCCTCTTGCTCCATCCATAGCTGTCTCTTCTACTAACATCAGAAGAGCCCTGCTGGATCAGACCAAGGGTCCATCTAGTCCAGCACTCTGTTCGCACAGCGGCCAACCAGCTGTTGACCAGGAACCCATAAACAGGACATGAATGCAATAGCACCCTCCAGCCCATGTTCCCCAGCAACTGGTGTACATAGACATACTGCCTCTGATACTGGAGGTAGCCCCTAGCCATCAGGGCTAGTAGCCATGGATCACCTTCTCCTCCAGAATTTATATAAACCCTTTTAAAGCCATCCAAATTGGCAGCCCTCACTCCATCTTGTGGTAGTGAGTTCCATAGTTTAACTCTGCTCTGTGTGAAGAAGGACTTCCTTTGATCTGTCCTGAATCTCCCACCCATCAGCTTCATGGGATGACCCCGTTGGGTCCTAGTATTATGGGAGAGGGAGAAAAAAGTTTCCCTCTCCACATTCTCCACACCAGGCATCATTTTATACACCTCTATCATGTCTCCCCTGGGCTTTCTTTTTTCCAAGCTTAAAAATCCCAGCTGTTGTAACCTTCCCTCCTAGGGGAGATGCTCCAGCGCCTGGATCGTTTTAGCTTCCCTTTTCTGTGCTTTTCACAGCCCTACAATATCTATTTTCAAACCATCCCACAAAAGTAAACATCAGCCTGAATGAAGATTCAACCCCCAAGAGACGTTGCTCCACGTCATGTTCTTGCTTTCTACAGCCTGACTGAACACAGCAAGGTGCGACACTTTGTGAGTATGAGGAGGCAAATGAAGGGCATGTGCTTCATTTGAAATAGACGCGGCCAGCTCAAAAGGATGCCAGCTATCACTGGGACGAGCTATTCACTGCTCAGTTCCCGGAGCAAACAAAACATATATTTAGAATTAATTCAGAGCGATTCATGTTAGCAAGCAGTATTCCCCAATCAACACCCATGCATCCTCTGGTTCTGAGACTCCAGCGGAAGCTGAAAGCAATTCAAGTCCGTTGTCAACTCAAAAAGAGGCAGAAACATTTGTGTGATGGAAATGGAAATTGTAACCGGCCGTAACATCACTGGGATAGCTTGAAAGGCCTTGATGGTCCTTCTGCATCTGGGGAAAGACAAAAATCAAGCGCACGCTTGCATGACAGAGACGAGGAGGCTGGGCGCTAAGCGAGAACAGCAGAGGCATCCCACGTCCTGCCAAAGATTAGAGGCAGGAACAAGACTGGAATGAGAAAGGACTGCTTTTTATTTTGCCTTTTCTACTTTCGAGGGCTCTGCTCCATTTATGGGCTACAGAAAGAGGACGGGTTTCTCAGAGATCTGAAAGGGTATGAAAGAGGCGACCCTGCGTCTGGTGTTTACACTCATCCCAATTTTGCCTCTGAGCAAAACAGGCTTGTGCGGCTTTAAAAACAAACAAACCCTACAACTGCAGTTTAACTGGAGGTAGCCACGGGACAAAAGGACACGTAGAACATGTACATCACGGGCAAGTAAGGGCTCTATCAAGCCACGTTGGACTGAAGAGAGCCTGAAGACGGTTGCAGGACTCCAGCCTCAACGGTTGACAACATCATGTAAAGGACCCACAAACTTCCATGAGTGGCCAGTCGGGCATGCAGTAAATCACTCCTGTAGAGGAGCCCTAGGAGTTTTAATTTAATTTAATTTAATGATTTATTACGTTTTTATCCCGTCTTTTTTCCACCAAGGAATCCTTACAACCCTCCGAGGGAGGCTGGGCTGAGAGCCTGTGACTAGCCCAACATCACCCAGTGACCTTCCATGGCCGAGTGGGGACTAGAACCCGGATCTCCCGACTCCCAGTCCGACGCTCTACCCACTACACCACAATGGCTCTCAACAGGTCTCCCCATCAGACGTCTAGAGGAAAGAACTCCTAGAGCCACAGGCTGCCCTCCAGAGAGAGCAAAATCCGCTCCCTGACTGCTTTCAGAACCATTTCTGCCCACTCTACAGACTCAGTTTGCTTCTATTCTCACAGACCTCTGCATTAGCACATCCCTTAGGGACAGGGCAGGGAGGAACACATACACACACCCTGTTCCAGAACAGCCTACTGACATTTTATTCATTTATACATCGACGCCTCGCCTTTTGGCCCAGAGTGTAGAACTTACTTTTAAAACTCTTAAAAAACTTTTAAAACAGAGACACCTCTGAGGACAGCCACGGTCCACCCTCTTCCCTGCCCTCAAGGCCCCACCATACAGCTCCATGGGTTGGGTTCCTCTGCCCCGTCTTCGGCAGGAGCACCGTGCCGGAGCACCTAGGGCAGCACCCCCCACGCACCCCGTCTGGACGGCGCTTGGAGCTGAAGCGTCTCACTCCTGACCTTTGGAGCCCCCCTATAATGAAGCTTTTTTTATTATTAGGAAGCGAAACGCTGCCAAGCGCCCGTGCGCAGTTTGTTATTTGACTCCAACAACCAGTTTATTAATCTGAACATGCTGGTAACCTTCGCTTCAATCCTGCAAAGTCACATCCATTATTAATAGGTAAACAAACGCCGCTCTCGACACACTGCGGTTCTCCTCCGCGCTTTCTTTCCTTAAGCAACCACAGCCCAAATCAGGAGCCTTTGTGTTTACAGCTACGTGGGTGGCGGCCGGGGGCCAGGCTTGCCGGGCTGGGGTTTGGGGGGGAGATTGCAGCAGGAATCAGCCCAAATAGCAACAGGCAACAGGAGAAACCGGGCACGGATTGGGGGAAGGTCCTCTGTCCTGGAAGAGGCTGTTTTCTATCCCAGAAAGCATGAACCCATGGAGAAGCAAGGCCAACTCCCGCCTAACGAGAGGGTGAACATGCCGAGAATTTTAAACACTTCACAGGTCTTTGAACTATACCGTGCGCCCGGGAGGGGAAAAGGAGTGAACTCAAAGATGCTGAACACCTGAACTGAAGTTTGAACTGGCTTGCGAAACTAGTTCGCTGCCCTACTAGGTGTTGAGAGACAAAACAGCAGGGGTATTCTTACGACGACTGAGGTTTTGACGAGTACGGTCATTTTAAAAGGAGCAGAACAAACAGCCGGTGTACATGAATGGTGCATCAACCCCCTAGTCCCTTCAGACCACGATCCGATGGTTTCTGCCTGCAAATCGCCTTGTGGAATGAGAGCTTTATCACACCAGCGTTATACTGTGCAATCACTGCGAATTGCATGCAAAGGACTCAGACGTTTTCCACCTTATAATCTGCTTTGTTTGTGAAGGACTCCCAGGCATCCTGCCTTAACTGTGCAACAAAGCCAAAAGATTCGCCGTATTTAGCCCCTACATTTTGAGCGTATCTTCCGTGCCGCCGCTGGGACGCAGGAGCAGGATTTTAAAGAAATACTTACATCTGCGCAAGCTTTAAAGATAAAGACACGAAAATTGGTACAGTAATAGATATTAGGGAGAGCTTTAAGCATGCCAAATTTGAATTGAATTGGTTCATCTGTTGATTTTTTATGATTTTTTACATTTCCCCCCTTAAACTCACTTCCTGGTATGCAAAGGAGCGCTGTCGCCCGGTAGCAAAAACAACAACTACGAAAGCTTAGCGCCATGGGGATAATCCGAGGGAAGCAGGTACGTGGGATGAAGCTTGTAGTCCCACGTGAATCAGAAGTACATGCACACGCACTTGAGGATACAGAATTTCTCCACTGTCCTAAAGCCACCCAAAAAGTCCTGCTGAAATCGCAGGGATCACTGCAATTCCTACAACCACAGATATTCTGCTAAAGACAGGTTTAGGAACATAGGACTATGGGAAACTGCTTTATACTGAGTCAGACCCTTGTTCCATGTAGCTCAGTGTTGTCGACACTGACTGGCAGCAGAGGCTCTCTGAGATTTCAGGTGGGATTCTTTCCTCGCCCTACATGGAGAAGCCAGGAATCGAACCTGGGACCTTCTGCCTGCAAAGCGTGTGCTGTGTCACACAGAGCTATGGCCCCTCCCCAAAGCTCAAAGGCATACATGAGCCCCAGAGCAATGAGATTCACTGCCATAAGGATGGACACTAATTTGGATGGCTTTAAAAGGGGGTTGGATAAATTCCTGGAGGAGGAGGAGGAGGAGAAGGCTATGAGATGGCAAGAGAAGCATCCGGCAGAAGCAAGCGGATACTTCAGTGCCTTCATCCTGGAGCGACAGGAGCGGAGAAGGTAGAGGAGTCACCCAAACAATAAAGGGTTAAGAACAGAAGAAGAAGAGTGTGGGATCAGGCTGAAGACCTGTCTTGTCCATCCCACAGTGGCCAACTAAAGGTGGACAAAATTATGCCTGGTGTGGAGAAGGTGGATAGGGAGACATTTTCCTCCCTCTCTCAAAATACTAGAACCCAATGGGGTCATTATCCCATGAAGCTGGTGGGTGGGAGAGTCAGGACAGATCGAAGGAAGAACTTCTTCACACGGCATATAGTTAATCTATAGAATTCAGTAACCCTAGATGTAGCAACGGCCATCAATTTGGAGGGCTTTAAAAGGGGGTTGGATAAGTTCCTGGAGGAGAAGACTATCCATGGCTACGAGTCCTGATGGTTGTGTGCTGCCTCCAGTATTTGAGGCAGTAAGCCTGTGTGCACCAGTTGCTGGGGAACATGGGTGGGAGGGTGCTGTTGCACCGTGTCCTGCTTTGTTCAACAGCTGGTTGGCCCCTGTGTGAACAGAGTGCTGGACTAGATGGACCCTTCATCTGATCCAGCATCAGGGCTCTTCTGATGTTCTTGTGTTCCTAACAATCATGCAGATGGTAGTCTGCGAACAAGCAGCCTCCTTGAGGACCAATTTTAGTAGGAAGGCGGGACATAAATTAACTTAATACATGTGTTACTTTCAGGGGGAGCGTGAGCAACGCTCATGTCTTTGCAACCTTGAAATGACTGTCCTTATAGCAAACACGGGAAGCAAATGCAACCCCCAGGCTCGGAGAGCAAAGATGCTTGGGGATCCATGCCCACGTTTCTTCCATTACAAATGCACACCACAGACAACATCCCTTTTGCGCCAATTTCTTTCCCGGCGTTCGACAAACGCCTCTCCCAATTAGTGTCGAGGAGGGAGACAAATGCAACGGATCACCAGCCTTGCCTGTTTGTTTGCCTGAAGCTCATTGCATCTTCTTGAGCTGATCGATGCTTTTTTAAAAAAAAAATTAAATGCATTGCAAGAGTCCAAAGGAAAGCGTCCTGTACCTGTTGATCAGAGACACAAGTACTGCAAACAGCTCCTCATAGAGTCCCGCAGCCATCCCCTCCACGCACTCCAGGCCTGTCAGCTTGGGACCTAAAGGAGAAAGACACAGATGGCTAAATACCTCTGCCTCCACCTTTGGGCACCTCCGTTCAAGAGCCAAGTCCCAGTTCAGAGTTTTGTTATCAAATCAGGGCAGGATCTACACTAGGGGTGTGCACGGAGCCCCCACTCCGCTTCACTTTCAGATCCGCCATTTTCAGATCAGGCCGCTCCGCCCCGCCCCCACTCCGCTTGTGCCCACTCCGCTCCGCTCGGAGCTCCGGATCCGGATCGGAGCTCGTTCCCCCCCCCCATAGGGGGGGTTACCGGGCCCTGCCGCCATCGCTGCCCATGCGGCGACGGCGGCAGAGCCCGGTAAGGGACCAAGGGAGAGGGGGACCTTACCTGCCTCCGTCCGCGGTCCGTCGCCGTCTTCAATTGAGCCCGCGGACGGAGGCAGGTAAGGGAGAGGAGGGCGGGGGGGTTACCGGGCCCTGCCACTGTCGCCGCATGGGCGACAGCGACAGCAGCAGGGCCCGATAAACCCCACTTACCTTTCCAGCGGAGCTCCGGATCAAGGCGAAGGATCCGCCTTCACCTCGATCCTCTCCACCACGCCACGCCAGCCCCCCAATCCTCTTCGCCTCCGCCTTAAGGGCAGGCGAAGCCCCCCGCTCCGCTCCTGCTTCTCCGGTCCGATTAGAAGCGGAGCACATCCCTAATCTACACTACTGCTTTAAAACGGTTTCGAACAGTAGTGACAACTGTTGGGTCCCAGGACGCACTCCGTATACAGTTTTCAAACCGTTTCCAAAGTGTCATATCCTGCTTGGTGTCATATCCTGCTTGGTGTAGCGCTTTGCTTCTGCTTTTTGGTGTGGGTATGCGTGATTTGTCTTCTTTTGGGGTGTCTGTGTGTTGCTGTAAAGATCACCAGTTTTCCTTCTGTGAAATAGACATCTCCTTTGGCTTTGTGGGGCTCAGACCCCAACCTCTGCCTTCTACTCAGGCCATAGCTAGACCTAAGGTTTATCCTTGGATCGTCCAGGGGTCAAACCTGTTCATCTAGGGGATCCAGCGCTTAGGCAGGGGCGAACCCAGGATGATCCCAGGATAAACCTTAGGTCTAGCTGTGGCCTTAGTCTCTTGGGCAAGTGACTTGTCCTTTGTGACTAGCCAGATCCCTATGGCAGCCATTTTATGATTAGCCACACCCATGGCAGCCATTTTGCAGGGGTGTTCATGGCCGTTTCTCCGTTTTCCAAAGCTGCCCATGAGGGTTTAGAATTGCAGTTCTATTGTGTCCCTTTGCATTTATCTTTATTATGATTAATTAGTATTATCATTATTCTCTAAACCAATCCCTTCGTTAGTTCTGTGCTTGGATATATTTTAAAACTTGCTCTCCGCTGAGGGACTCTGTCCCACACGCCCTCCTCCCATGAGCACAACCGTTCCTTTGTGCATTAACCAAACGCGGGGCGGGGCCGTGCAGGGAACAGAGGGACCCTTTGAAATCTCGATTGGAGGAAAAGGTGCGGAGCAGGTGGGGTAGAAACGAGAAACCAGGTAGCTCTTTCGGCATTTTACCAGCCAGCGTCACCTGGATCCTGAGCCAGTTGCTAGGAAACCAACCACCGGCTCGGCTGGCACATCTCCGAAGCTGCAGCTTTCAGGCCGTTCTCTACTTGGCACATTTCAACCATGAACACCGGTTGTAACACAGAGCACAAAAACAAGGAGAGGGAGGGGGGGCATGAAAAGAGACTCAGAAAAAGCAGGAGGGGGGAGTCTTGTCAAGGAAAGAAACAGCAAGTGGGCTGGCACAGAACAGCTCGCTAGTCCCAGATCTCAGCAGGCTGCAAATGTCTTTGGTTACTTTTTTATTATTATTATTTCTCCAACCCTTCTCGGGCTTTCAGACACCTGGTATTTACAATTCAAATGGCTGTTTGCAAAGCTGGCTGGGCTCTCTCTGCCTTCCAGCCTGGTTTCTGGAAAGAGTTGAAAAGCCAAAGGGATTATGCTTTTGTTCTGGTTTTTTATTATTATTATTATTATTTTTCCGAGCGGGGGCACAAAAACAGCCTCCCTCTTGAGTGATTAAGCCCCAAACAAACAAAAATGGAACACGTCCACCTCCAATTCCCCAGTTGAGGGCATTTGATTCCAGGTTGCTTTGGACAAGGTGTTTCTTTGTCCGCTGTGGCCGAGACATCGCATGAGCGGATTTGCAAAACAGAAGCACGGGACGTGTGTGGGGGGGAAGGGGCCATGACGTCCAGCCCCCTCGTGATGATTCAGGGCTGCGTGTGCATCATCACCACCTTCCTCCACCCCTCCCCTGAAGCTGTTAAGGCACATCATTCCACACTAGGGTGCAACAAGGGGAACATCTTGAGTAACAAGACCGGGAAAGACTCGTCTCTCTCAGTCTCTCTGCCTGAATGAATGGTCCCGAAAATGAATTCCACACCTGCACTTTTAACTGTGCACTTTTTAACTGAATCGGTCCAGGCCCGATTCAAAGTGCTGGTATTGACATTTAATATGGTATTGACAAACCTAAACGGTTTGGGGCCAGGTTATTTGAAGGAACGCCTCCTCCCATATGTACCTGCCCGGACCTTAAGATCATCTACAGGGGCCCTTCTCTGTGAGCCCCTGCCAAAGGAAGTGAGGCAGGTGGCTACTAGCAGGAGGGCCTTCTCCGCTGTGGCACCCCGGTTGTGGAATGAGCTCCCCAGAGAGGTCCGCCTGGCGCCTACACTGTACTCCTTTCGTTGCCAGCTGAAGACCTTTTTATTCTCTCAGTATTTTAACACTTCATTTTAACTTAGATTTAAATTTTACTGTTCTAACTCTGTATTTTAATTTTATATCAATTTTGCTGCGTGGTTTTTATCCTGGTTGTGCTTTTTATAATGTATTTTGTATTTGTGCTTTTAACCTGTTGGTTGTTTTTTTTCGGTTTTAATTTTTGTGAACCGCCCAGAGAGCTTCGGCTATTGGGCGGTACAAGAATGTAATAAATAAATAAATAAATAAAATAAAATAAGTGGACCGTATTTGGGGGAGAGGGGTGGGGAAAATGATGCAGAAAGAGCCCTGCATTTCCATCTGTATTGAGTTGGGTTCTAGGCCCAAGTCATCCATCAGGTACTTTTGGTTATCAAGATGAGACAAGCAAAATGATGGCAGTTTATTAAAACTGTCCCTTTGAGCCACAGCAGCTTCATCTGAGTCCGCTGCCGCCTTTGGCACAAGTGGCTGGTTTCATGACCAAAAGAACCTGACTGATGACTTGAACTCGGCAGAACCAGAACCCAACTCAGCACACCACCTTTATGCAAAGAGAGAAGGAAAACGCGGGTACCGTCAGACGGATCCTCGTCTTGGCTGAGCAGTCCCCCGGTTCCGGACGTGACCTGCTCGATGATCCTCCTGAGATGGTGTTTGAAGACGGCCGTGGTGAGCTCCTCAAAGTCACAGCCCAGGACTTCCGCCGCATTGTTGGCCCATTCGAACCTCATGAACTGTTTCCTGCCAACTGAACAGAGAGGATGAGGAGAAGGAGAGAAAGGGAGAGAAAGGAATCTCTTAACAGGGGTATTTTAGCATGATGACCCAAAACTGCAATTCCCAGAAGAAGCCATATATCACTGCAACCGAGAAACAAGTTTGTGGTGAAGATTCCTGTTGGTGTTGTTGGGTAGGGTTGTAGGACAGAGGGGACTCCATATTTATCCTAAGAGCAGGTGAATTAGGAGGGGAAGGAAGGAAGGAAGGAAGGAAGGAAGGAAGGAAGGAAGGGTATTCAAACCATACTTTGTATTCAAACCATACTTTGTATTCAAACCAAAGTATTCAAACCATACTTTGAATGGTTTTAATTTTTGTGAACCACCCAGAGAGCCCTGGATATTGGGTGGTATAGAAATGTAATAAATAAATAAATAAGAAAGGAAGGAAGGAAGGAAGGAAGGAAGGAAGGAAGGAAGGAAGAGGGAAAGAAAAAAAACACATTGTACAAAAGCTTTTTTTAAAAAAAGTGAGAAGGGAGTGAAAAGAAAGCCGCTGAAAAATGAACGGCTGTTCAGGTGAAATGCAGTGGGGCTAATTAGTTGCAATTTGATGGGAGCCATTCATAAAGGAGACAGAGAGCAGAATTAAACTGATTGTCGCAATTAGATTTCATTTCACCTCTGAGTGCTGCCTTCGATTTCGCGCTGCAGGGGCCATATTTTCATATGCCGAAACGTGGCGTTTTAAAGGGCGCGTGCAAAAGAAGAGAAACGGTTCTTTCACCACTCTCCCTATAGCTTTCTGCTTGGGAAATACACCACCACCCCATTGTGGGGACCTCCGTAAAGCATCCCACAACAGCCTGATCCTGGAAAGAATTGGTCGGATATAACCCCCCTAGCCCATCCCCCCAAAATGGTTTAATTTGTTTTTAACTGTGCATATTTATTGTTTTATACTGTATGCTTTTATCTGTATGCCACCCTGAGATCTTAATGATATAGGGCGGGATACAAATGTTTTAAATAAATAAATAAATGAATAAAATGTCAAGTCGCTGGGTGCCCTTTCAGGGTAATTGTCTATCTCCAGGAATAACGAGCTCAGCATTATCCCCAGGAATAATGAGCACTACAGGAAATGGTGGCAAGTTTCACTTCAATTTAAAAAAAAATCTGATTTTCCGGGTCTTATTTGGTCACGGAAAAAAGAGCAGAAGGAGTAGGAGATGCACGGGAGGCAGGCGATGGCGTCAAAAGGACCCGCGAACATCCCTAAGTGGCCAGTAATGAGCGTGTTATAAAACACTCGTCTCATGATGCTCGACAATTCACCGTAGCGTGCAGGACAGTGACCAGGTATTCTGCCTGTCTACCTATTCAGCCTACCTGCCCAGGTGCTAAACTGTTGTTGGGTTGCAGTTCCTTGATGTAGAGAAGCCCTGATGGAATGCCTTTGATTGGACAATAAGAAGCCACCACTACTCCCCAGGAGAAGAAAATGGACTACAGCCCTAACATAATTTGCGGCATTTCTAAACAAAACACAGTGAGGATGGTTATATCAAACACATCCTCCTTTTGTTTCAACCACACGAACGCAGGGAGGGTCCCTATGTGTCACACAGACTTCTTGCTTAGTTGAGAATGGGACAAACCCGAGCACCCACCATTTATGGCCGAATTGCCATAATGTGTGGGGCTTGCTAGCTTTATCTGCCTGCCTCATTTATTTGTCAAGTGGTAAATTCTCCCGGGGGTAGCCACCGCCACAACGTCTAACGTTGAGGAGAGAGGAAAGAAAGGGCCATATGTATTCCCAAAAAGGACGGGCTACGTAATGACATGATTAAAGAAATCTATTTTTCCGGCTCACCTTATCCAACTGTTTGTAATAAAGATGTCAACGCGGTGAATGGAGACGGCAGGAACTGGGCATTCGAGGAGACAGCGAATGCAGACGGAGGAGTCATGAGAACAATAACAGGACTCTACCGGTAAGGATAAGCAAGTTCAAGAGGAACCAGCCTGCCTAGCAATGACCCTTTGGCAACAGCCCAGTTGACAGGAAGAAAGAGAAGGGACAGAAAACATCCTTCCGAGAAGTCCTAAAGATGGTAGTGCACCCACTGGTAACTTCAAGGCTCAACTTCTGCCATGCACTCTACATAGGGCTACCTTTGTGCCTAGTCTGGAAACTTCAACTACTTCAAAATATGGCAGCCAGGCTGGTCACCGGTACACCTAGGGGGGACCACATTACACCAGTTTTAAAATCGCTTCAATGGCTGCCAATTAGTTTCCGGGCAAAGTATAAAGTGTTGGTTATCACCTTTAAAGCCCTACCTGGTTTGGGTCCAGGCTACCTGCGGGATCGCCTTCTCCCGTGCAATCCCAGGTCCTCTGGGAAGAATTTTCTTCAGCCAACAAAAACAAAGATGACAACTGTTACCCAGAAGACCTTTTCTTCTGCCGCTCCCAGTTTGTGGAATGGCTTGCCGGGAGAGATTCGTCAACGTAACAGTCTTCCAGAATTTAAGAAAGCCATAAAGACTGATCTCTGCCGGCAGGCCTACCCAGTTGAATTTTAAGATGCCTTTTTAATAATGTGCTGCTTTTAATAAAATGTTTTAATTAGTTATATGTATTTTATGGTGTTTGTATTTGTGTTGTATCCCGCCTCGATCCAAAGGGAGAGGCGGGTAACAAATAAAATTATTATTATTATTATTATTATTATTATTATTATTATTATTATTATTATTATTGAGGCATCAGCAGCTGATGCCTGTCACAGCTGGCAGGGCAAGAATCTGAGAATGGGAAAATCTGTGACGTTTGACTCAATCCTGCAGTATTTTGTCAGTCTCTCTCAGAGGTCAGGTCTACATATATTAGGGGTATCTGGATTTTGCCCATGTTTTGTGGATTGTGCAGTGTTTTCTGTTCGCAGACGAATTCGGATCCTCCCATTATGTGGGAAAATGCACAAATAATTCCATAAGAAAGTTCGCAACAATTTCTGTAATGAATGTTAGTATGTAACACTTAGCACACGGTCCCCCGTTCCATTCGACTTTCCCCTGTGTAGGTTTTCCAGCATGGCATATGTCCAAGAAATTTGCGGATTTCACCGCAAATGGATTTGCGTAAATTTCAGGAAAGTAAAAAAATAAATAAATCCAGAAGCCCACAGACTCCACATGGCCTGGGGTGGTTGGACCACAACCTCAGCCATTCATCACCGTCAGAAGGATTCATGAACCTTATTGACTGAGCCAAGTGTGTTAGTATGGGCTGTTTTGTCATCTGGACTCCTAAGCACCTTCAGACACGGAACAGAATAAGGGTGTGCACGATTGGCCGGCAGTATGAACCTTCAGGAATGGCCACATGTGGTTAAATAAGTGCTGAGCTGATTTGCGTGATGTTTGCAGCTTGCATTGCACAAAGGGGAAAAGATCATGGTGGCTACCAAGTAGATTATAGCAGCAAAGAACAAGGAAATGTGATTCCGCATCCCCGAAACGGCATCCAATTTAGGCCGAAAGCCCAGTTTTTCAAACTTTCAGCCAATCATCAATATAAATCCTCAGAGCCTTTTGCCATTGTTTGATCAACAGGCTCCAACCTTTCAGCCTCTCCTAGGTCAAATCTCCTTCTCTAGAGAGCAACCTGCAAGCTTTGGCTACTGGACGGTACAGAAATGTAAAAAAACGAAAATAAATACGCCCGGACAGAGTTTCAATTCTCTGCTTTCCAAGAGAAGCATTGACGTAGGGCGCTCTTATTTTAAACAAGCTCTTTGGAAGTGTCTTATCTGGTGGTGAAAAGGGGTGACGCTTCTTGCACAGGCACTAACCCATGTCACAAACCACGTGGTTTCCTCCACGTTTCAGCCTCCTCTTCTGCCCACACGAAGACGCCAGATGGTTTCAGGCCTTGGTGGGCAGGATGATAGAAGTGCCAATTCGTTCTAAAGATGGCACCAGGAGCACATCCCTTTACAGTCCCCCTCTCTTCCTCCGCACCCCACTCCCCAGACACAAATATCTCATTTCATCTTCCCCCCCCCCCATCCCAAATGAAAAATCGGTCTTTCTGCATCAGCAACAAACAGCCTCTGCTCCGTTCTCTCTCTCTCTCTCTCTCTCTGCCACTTTGCAAGCAGCAGCCATGAAAGATGAGGGTCCGTCCTGGCCAGGAGCCCAGCCGGGGCATTTGAAGAAGGAGGCCATTTTCCTCATCCATTACGGAAAAGGTCATTACATCACAGAGGATGGAAAACAAGAGTTTCCTTGGTCGAAAGGGAAGGCTGGACGCAGTGCCTGCCTGGCATCGCTCAGCTCCGGGAAATTGGATAATTAAGGCCTGCTTGATTCTGCCAGGTGCCCTAATTTCAGCAGCTTGATTGACGCTCCAATTACCGCGCTCCTCTAGATGCCGCCCCAGACCTCCTGGAAACTTTCCACTTTTAACGAGGCGTAATTCCTCTGCAAAATGCCTGTCCGCCACACTGTCGGTCACTTCTGCAAAAGCAGATGGCGAAGCACACACACACACCCTGGCCTGCGTGTCGCGGGGAGTGTGCCTCTGAGCATAGGTGGCAAGCAGAGACACGTGTAATCAGCAAGGAGGGCTCTCAAGTCAGCGAGGGGTGCAGGGCCCAGGAAGGCTCAAGCCCCAGAAGGCGTCATTTAGGGACAGCTGTGCCTCCAGATGTAACGGAGCCACAATGAAAATGCATCGCCCAAAGATTGGGGAAAACCCTTCTCCAAAAGGTTCATCCTTTAAGGAACACAGGAGTGGATTTTTCCAGTTTATCCCAGAGTAGGTCTCACGCTGCCATTTTGCTCCCGGCCCCACACATTTTGCAGCTGCCTCCAGTAAGATCAGCCTTCCCCAGCTCGTATTGGACTACAGCTCCCAGAATCCCCCAGCCAGATTCTAAGAGCCAGAGTCCAACACATCTAGAGGGTACCGGGTTGGGGGAAGGCTGAATTGGAATTCCTGGGTCTTCTGGTGCAAAACTGAGTGGCATTAATCGTTGCAATGAATAATGAAATAAATTACAAATGTGGATATGGAAAACATGGATTGGGAGGCATTTTTCTCCCTCTCCCATAATCCTAGAACCCAAGGGGGTCATCCCGTGAAGCTGATGGGTGGGCGGTTCAGGACAGATAAAAGGAAGGACTTCTTCACGCAACGCAGAGTTAAATTATGGAATTTGCTACCACAAGATGTCGTGATGGCCACCAATTTGGATGGCTTTAAAAGGGGGTTGGATAAATTCCTGGAGGAGGAGGCTATCCATGGCTACTAGCCCTGATAATTGTGTGCTACCGCCAATATCCGAGGCAGTAAGCCCGTGTGCACCAGTTGCTGGGGAACATGGGTGGGAGGGTGCTGTTGTATTCATTTCATGCTTGTGGGTTCCCTGTTGACAGTTGTTGGTCACTGTGTGAACAGAATGCTGGACTAGATGGATCCTTAGTGTGATCCAGCATCAGGGCTCTTCCTATGTTCTTAAATCTCCATCTGGCCAGAAAGAATGCTGAACATCAGAAGTGGCGACGCTTTTTCAGCCCAGGGGTCAGATTCTAATTTGGGAAGGGTCTTAGGGGAGGGGGTGCATTCCAGCAGTGGGCGAAGCTAAGGGCACAGGGGCAGGACTAAGGACAGAGTGGGAAGAGATAAAGCAAAGTGGGTGGGGCCAGATCTAATTCATATGAGTTTGGATGTTTTCCAACTGAGCCTCGTGTGGCGCAGAGCGGTAAAGCAGCAGTTTCTGCAGCTGAAACTCTCCCCACGGCCTGAGTTCGATCCCAGCGGAAGCTGGTTCTCAGGCAGCCGGCTCAGGTCAACTCAGCCTTCCATCCTCCCGAGGTCGGTAAAGTGAGTACCCAGTTAGCTGGGGGAAAGGGAATAACGGCCAGGGAAGGCAACGGCAAACCACCCCGCTATAAGGCCTCCCAAGAAAACGTCAGCAAAAGCTGGCGTCCCTCCAAGAATCAGTAATGACGCAGTGATTGCATGAGAGGTTCCTTTCCGTTCTTCCTTTGGATGTTTTCTCACCAAATAGACAAACCATCATTCATTCCTAGGCCTGTCTCCTCAGGAGTAAGCCCCAGTACTACAGCTTTCCAGGATGCAAAGAGCATTAAGAGTATTGGACTGGGGAGATCCGGGTTCCAGTCCCTTCTCGGCCATGACGCTCCCTGGGTGACCTTGGGCCAGACATTGATTCTCAGCCTAACCTACCTCGCAGGGATGTTGTGAGGATGAAATGGAGAGGAAAAGGATCATGTATGCTGCTTTCGGCTCCTGGGGAGGAAAGTCTGTCTATCAATGAGGATAACAAACAGACAATATAAACCCCCACTCAATTCTATGCATGGCTACTCAGGAGTAAGACCGAGCGCTACAGCTTTCAGGGATACGAAGCACAACCCATTACCACTCATGTCTACTCAGGAGTAAGCCCCAGTGTACATTCATAGCACCGTAAAATAAACAATAACTAAAAGCGTTTCCCCCAAAAACAAGACTCAGAAATTATTCTGGAAAGAAAGAGGAGAAGACCAGAGCTACAGAGACTGGTTTATCCACATTAAAGCACACACACACACTTTTCTTCTGCTTTGATCCATTTTTAAACCTGCCATTCCTTTGATTTGCCCCCCTCCCCCTTTCTCGCCAGATGGCAGCAAAATCGATATTGGAGTGAAAGATGAGGAGCGGAAAAAAGGAGACATTGGGTCATTTTTTAATCGCGTACCCAAGTCAGGTCTGCCCCATCTAGCCTGGCTCTCGTCCAACTGTTTGTTCCAAACACAAAAGCAGCCAGGATTTCTTCCAGCGACTCCTCAGCCTTACACGGAAGACAAAAGAGGGAAAGTCTTTCAAGCAGATGGCGGCAGAAGCTGCCCAGGCAAGAAGGAAAGCCGGAAAGCCTTTGTGGCAGGCGACAGTTTCTGGGCGTTATTAAGGAATACTGAGTGGCAGGCAGAACAATCGTTTCAGGGCAAAATCCACCCAGAAGGCAGACAAGAGCTGTGCAAGAGGAGGGCGGGAAAGAGTGCCACTGAGCATTTGCAGAGTTGCCTTCCCGTCACAAGGTATGGACACAATTTATTCCAATTTGCTCATATCAATGTCTTATCACTTTTGCTTCTCCTTTTGCTTCTCCTAACAGGAAGTTTTTCCTGATGTCCAGCCGGAATCTGGCTTCCTGTCACTTGAGCCATGTTCTGCATTCTGGGATGATGGAAAAGAGATCCTGGCCCTCCTCTGTGTGACAACCTTTCAAGTATTTGAAGAGTGCTATCATGTCTCCCCTCAATCTCCTCTTCTCCAGGCTAAACATGCCCAGTTCTTTCAGTCTCTCCTCATAGGGCTTTGTTTCCAGACCCCTGATCATCCTGGTTGCCCTCCTCTGAACACGCTCCATCTTGTCTGCGTCCTTCTTGAAGTGTGGGGCCCAGAACTGGACGCAATACTCTAGATGAGGCCTAACCAGGGCCGAATAGAGGGGAACCAGGACCTCACACGATTTGGAAGCTGTACTTCTATTAATGCACATCCGAGAGACAAAGGACATCCTCCCCAAAAGGAGCTGGCTTTCCCAATTTTTAAATAATTAATAATTGCTCAATGGGAGAAATTACCATAAGACGGGCTACGACATGCCGCAGAGACGTTTACAAATTTCACACACACCCCAGCAGATTTCACGGCACTTCGTGAAGCCCTTAGAAACCAAAGTATATAAATCATCCGGACTTGTCTTTAGAATAGGTTACGGCACATCTTTAAAATAATTTATGAGGAACATCGCGGTTTTGCTCGCTCTTTCTCCCCCTGTGCGTTTTAATAAAGTCTTCATAAACATCAGGTTTGTTGAAGACTCTACCCACTAAAATTCAGACGCAGCGGCAAATAATAATCAGCGGAAAATAAAAGCTCTTGCCAGCCAGTCCTTGCTGATGCCACCTTGGAGCAACGGAGAGTAGGAAAGCAGTTGGCAGGATCAGACATTCCTCTGTTCATTACCATAAAAAAATTCTATGGGACCACAGAGCTAGGAAATGCAGAGTTAAGCAGGACAGTTAAGGAAGAGGAGAAACGGAGCATGTTTGGACCTGAGGCATCATCCTGGGCCTTCTCCGGGCTCATCTACACCAAGCAGGATATTCCACTATGAAAGCGGTATATAAAAGGCAGGAGCCAAACAACTGCTTTATAGTGGTATTGAAGTGCACTGACAACTGTTGGGGCCCATTGACACATGTCATATACCGCTTTCATACCGCTTTCATAGTGGAATATCCTGCTTGGTGTAGATGTGTCATGGGCCCCAACAGTTGTCAGTGCACTTCAGTACCGCTATAAAACAGTCGTGTAGATCCTGCTGTGCTCCTCAATACTGCTATAAAGCAGTCGTGTGGCTCCTGCCTCTTATATACCGCTTTCATAGTGGAATATCCTGCTTGGTGTAGCTGAGCCCTCAGACAGCCGCTCTGCCCAAAGACACTCCCCCGTCTGATTTGGGACCAAGAGAGCATGACATGGCTAGGTTTGCGTTTCATGGCTTGTCACATGCCTTTGTTCCGTTGACCACTTATTGACGGAATTGTTTCCCCCACACCACCCCATTTCTCAAATTCACACTTGTGCGAATTCACATTGTGAAAATGCGAACATCCCCCCCCCCACAAAAAAATACACATTTTCATGCTTTAGCCGAAGGAGGAAATGCACATTTTCAGCTGGGTGGTGGGTTTTTTTTCATTTTACATATTTTTCTACAACTCAATTGACATAAAATTCCAGAAAGTTTTTTTTAAAAAGGTCTGAACAACCAGGGTATCCACGCAACTCTGGAAAAGCTAAACTTCTGCAAAATCTGTGGGTTGGATTCATAGATTCTAGAGTGTTGCATCCAGTTCTGGGCCCCACAGTTCAAGAAGGACGCAGACAAGCTGGAGCGTGTTCAGAGGAGGGCAACCAGGATGATAAGGGGTCTGGAAACAAAGCCCTATGAGGAGAGACTGGAACAACTGGGCATGTTTAGCCTGGAGAAGAGGAGATTGAGGGGAGACATGAGAGCACTCTTCAAATACTTAAAAGGTTGTCACACAGAGGAGGGCCAGGATCTCTTCTCGATCCTCCCAGAGTGCAGGACACGGAATAACAGGCTCAAGTGACAGGAAGCCAGATTCCAACTGGACATCAGGAAAAACATCCTGACTGTTAGAGCAGTACAACAATGGAATCAGTTCCCTAGGGAGGTTGTGGGCTCTCCCACCCTAGAGGCCTTCAAGAGGCAGCTGGACAACCATCTGTCGGGGATGCTTTAGGGTGGATTCCTGCCTTGAGCAGGGGGTTGGACTCGATGGCCTTTTAGGCCCCTTCCAACTCTGCTATTCTATGATTCTATGAAATCTGAACTCCATTGATTCCATGGTGGATTTCTCTGTCATCCCTGGTCATGGCCAAAGGGAGTGATTCTCGCCAAGCTGCCATTTTTATTATCAGAGCCCCACAGAAACATACTTTGCCCCCTTCATAAGCCAGCGTGGTGTAGTGGCTAAAGTGTCGGACTGGGAATTGGGAGTTCCGGGTTCTAATTCCCCACTCGGCCATGGAAACCCACTGGGTAACTTTGGGCCAGTCACAGACTCTCAGCCTAATCTACCTCACAGGGTTGGTGTTGTGAGGATAAAATGGGGAGGAGGAGGTTTATGTATGCCACCTTGGGTTCCTTGGAGGAAAAAAGGCAGGATATAAATGCAATAATAAATAAAAGAATATAAAAATAAAGAAAAGAGCGGGTCGTTCCATTCAACCTAAGTCCTGAAGTGGTACATTTGCAGCTGCTCTTTTTTAATTCAGCTCCAGAGTTGTATAAATCCCAGCTCCTGATACGGAGGTCAGAAACTAGGAACAAAGTCACATGGGGCTGGAGAGAGACAGTCACTTCCCGCCGACCCACTCATTCCCCCACCGTCCCTACGCAGCACAGTCTTCTTTATCCATGGAGGCCCACCCCAAACTGGGACCCACCAGATGTGCTGGACTGCAACTCCCCTGATGGCTGGGGATGATGGAACTTGCAGCCCAACACTTCCAGAGGGCGCCAGGTTGCAGAAGGATGATCTAGCACAATCATCTCCAGCATCTGCCCTGCAGAAGAGCCAGTTAGCCCTAAAATGCCCGCTCTGCTTCCCCCTGGCCTTACCTTTGCACACGCCTGCAGCACCCAGGTGGTAGATGCCAGCCAAGACTCGCCAAATGGCTTCCTGCTCGCCCGCGGAGATCCCCAAGGTCCCCATGGCAGCTTGGAGCTGAGAAAATGCCACCGACGCCTTCTGCTTCTCTTCAGCCTGCACGGAGAAGCCACCATAAGGGAGGAAACAGGACAGTCAGGGTTTTAGAAGGAGGTTTTTGGAAGAGTGAAGAAAAAGCACAAGATCTAGAGTGGGAAAACTGAGACTACGGGGCCTCCAAATGAAACCAGAGCAAGCAAAAAAAATCCCAGAGAAAGAACCTCACTGGCGAAGAACCACACACTTCTGTGCTCTGGAACTCACTCTATCAATAAGCACCCATCTATCTATAATTCAGCCTTCCCCAGCCCCATGCCCTCCAGTTGTTTAGGATTTCAACTCCAATGTGCCCCAGCCAACATGGCCAATGGTCAGGAACGCTGGAAGATGCAGGCGAAAACACCTGGAGGTTGAGGAAGGCAGATCGATCGAAAGAGGTGTACGTGCAATTCCTGGGTTCTGTCCCTTCGTCCCACTCTGGTGGGACCAACAGACCGAACCCAACATAGTGGAGCTATGCAGGTGGGAGCAGACTTGATTCAGTACTGGCTCCTCCACCCCACCCTAATAAAAAGAAAAAGAAATGAGATTCAACAGCCAGGAATATTGGAGGAGGGAAAACTCCAAGTCAGATGTTGCACTTGGAGGCCTCCATCACGTCAGGGATCACGCTCGCCCTTCTGCAGGTGTAGTGTGTGTGTGTGTGTGTGTGTGTGTGTGTGTGTGTGTGTGTGGAGTTCACCTACAATGTAGGGGGATCCTTCTTCTGGTGAGGCTGCCCATTGCTTCTCTGCATGTCACAGCTCTGGGCTTACTCCCGTCCAAAGAGAACGGTCCTGCAGATGAGCGACTCACAGAGATACTCTCCAAGGCTGAGTGATGCCGACGTCAACAAGGCTTGGAAAGCGGATATAAGGAAAAGAAAGATTTGCAAGGGAGAGCGCTTCCGGTTTTAATTAAGAAAATAGTTCCCTGGGCAATCAAGCATTTAGGACACTGGGTGATTACAGATTTTAGGGGGAGAGATGCATCTGATTGAGGTTTCTGGGTCACCTGCTCCTTTGGGGGCAAGAAAAATGAAAGAGGGCTGTGGGGGCAGACCGAATCTCCTTAACCGCAGACACTCAGAAACCCTCCCTGCATCGAAGAACTCTCTTTCCTTCCCGGCTCTGGCCAGATCAGAGAGAAGAGCGTGAAGCACCGATCCGCCGCGGTTCTCCTCCTCCGCTCTTCCGCGGGATGGAATTTCTGCCTTGAGCAGGACCATTTCATTGGGAATCCTGTTCTTTTCCCGTGGAGGATTTTAAAAGTGTGTGTGTGTGTGTGTGTGTTTGTATCCTGCTGTTCTTTGAAGTGTTGCTTTTTAAGCAGGGTGCAAAAGGGGATTGAGGAAAAGTTAGTTCCATGTTCAGAACTTCAGAGTGCAGCTCAAAAAGCAAAACCAGAGGTGAAGTCACAGGCTTAGAACTCAGTCCTGTGGCCCTTCATCATCCTTGCATTTGATTTTTGAGGGTTTACCGCAGGAACTACTGAAAGACTAAGGGCCCTCATGCCTTAAGGCGGGACAAGACCTGTGGTCCCAGTCAGGGATGATGGGCCTTGTAGTCCAACAACATCTGGAGCGCCAACGGTCTCCCCTCCCCCTTAAGATCTGCAGATGCACCTGGTGCACCTCATAGAAGCATAGAATGGTAGAGTTGGAAGGGTCCTATAAGGCCATCGAGTCCAACCCCCTGCTCAAGGCAGGAATCCACCCTAAAGCATCCCGGACAGATGCTTGTCCAGCTGCCTCTTGAAGGCCTCTAATGTGGGAGAGCCCACCACCTCTCTAGGTAACTGATTCCATTGTCGTACTGCTCTAACAGTCAGGAAGTTTTTCCTGATGTCCAGCCGGAATCTGGCTTCCTTTAACTTGAGCCCGTTATTCCATGTCCTGCACTCTGGGAGGATCGAGAAGAGATCCTGGCCCTCCTCTGTGGGACAACCTTTTAAGTATTTGAAGAGTGCTATCCTGTCTCCCATCATTCTTCTCTTCTCCAGGCTAAACATGCCCAGTTCTTTCAGTCTCTCCTCATAGGGCTTTGTTTCCAGACCCCTGATCATCCTCGTTGCCCTCCTCTGAACACACCCCAGCTTGTCTGAACACGCTCCACTAACAGACATGGGGTGGGGGGAGGTTGACCAGACACCTTCCTCTTTTTTGCATCATGCATGTCCTCTCTTGGGGGTGATGTGTCAACGGCCACTTTGCCTCTCTCCACCACCACCCCAGAAGCGATTGGAAGATGCCCCATGAGATTCCACAGTTTGTCTCAAGATTTTGCACACTTTTCTGCAGCCCAGTGGGAAAAGCCCCAAGGACACAACCTTCATGGGGGAGGGGGAGAGAGGTCCCTGATGGCGGTTGCTTGGATTATATCTCCAGCTGTGCTGTGTCCCCTCCCCCACCCCAAGACACAAAACCCTCTGCTCAGCGTTTCTGCCCTCGTCAGCAGGAATTAGACTCTTGTGGAAATTGCTAACGGGACAAGTTCAATACAGGGTCACCCCAGACACATATTGTGTCAGCAGCCTTAATAAAGAGAAAGAAGTTAAAGGAGATTCCGCACAAGAGATGCCAAGATCTTGCCCCTTATGAAACAGCTTAAAACAGCTCTGGTTGAAATAAGCTTCTGATGCAAATGTGAAAGCCCGTCAGCCTAAATGTACATTTGCATTACAAATGCCTCTTCTGCTGCTTTCCTCTGCGCTAACCATCAGATGTTTGCATTAACAGTGTCGGGAGGCAGAAAAGCTGTTTAAAGAGCCCACAAGTGAAAAACACTCTTAATTGCAGTTTGAATTTCCCACCTCTGCAACTGGCAGGAGCATGTTCGAACAGTAAACCCAGCCGCACACGTAATTTTTGCCGAGCTCACAAATGTCAAAGGCAGGAAACCTGAGCTATAGACATTGTGAACCGCCCAGAGAGCTCCGGCTATTGGGCAGTATAGAAATGTAATAAGTAAGTAAGTAAGTAAATAAATAAATAAATAAATAAATAGTAGGGCGTTGTTTTGGTTATTTCATACCTGGGACTCAGCTTTAGCCCAAACATAGATTTGGGGAAACACCTCATCATGATCTTTAAGCATCTATTTGGAAATGCTGGCAGGGGTTCCTGTGCCAACCCACTTTAGGTCAGAATTAGTGGGTCTGACCTCCCAGTTGAAGACCCAGTGCTATACTAGATTGTCAGTTTATAGGGGACAGGATAGGCCCTTTCCCCTAAACTGATATAAAAGGCAAAGGGCAATTCTGCAGAAACTCCCAACCACCTGGAGATTTACAGATGGGAGGGAGACCTTTTCACTGGTTCCACCGCATTCACACGCAACAGTCAGTGCCTTTAAGTGCACGGAACTACAGACACTTTTGCTTGTTCTACGTTTAGCTAGATGAAAAGAGCCCAATACAACTGAACTTAAGAACATAAGAAGAGCCCTGCTGGATCAGACCAAGAGTCACAGAATCATAGAATAGCAGAGTTGGAAGGGGCCTACAAGGCCATCGAGACCAACCCCCTGCTCAATGCAGGAATCCACCCTAAAGCATCCCTGACAGAGGGTTGTCCAGCTGCCTCTTGAATGCCTCTAGGGTGGGAGAGCCCACCACCTCCCTAGGTAACTGGTTCCATTGTCGTACCACTCTAACAATCAGGAGGTTTTTCCTGATGTCCAGCTGGAATCTGGCTTCCTGTAACTTGAGCCCGTTATTCCGTGCCCTGCACTCTGGGAGGATCGAGAAGAGATCCTGGCCCTCTTCTGTGTGACAACCTTTTAAGTATTTGAAGGGTGCTATCATGTCTCCCCTCAAGCTCCTCTTCTCCAGGCTAAACATGCCCAGTTCTTTCAATCTCTCCTCATAGGGCTTTGGTTCCAGACCCCTGGTCATCCTGGTCCATCAAGTCCAGCACTCTGTTCACAGATTGGCCAACCAGCTGTCGACTTCTAGAACTGTCTCGGCTTATGTAAAATGAAAGCACCATACCTCAGCACGGAACCGCTGAGCGAAACCACCGTCAAAGTTGTGCTGCGCGAAAAGGAACGGAGCGCCTATGGGGCCAAACCCAACCCAAGATCTAAAGAGACCCCCCACCTTTTGTGAGGCCAAGGAAGGTGCAGCGGGAGCTCAGTGGCAAAGCATTTGTATTGCATGCGCAAGGCCCAAAGGTTTGGTTTCCGGCATTTCCAATTCAGAAAGGGATCCTAGCTAGTGGCAAACCCTTGGAGTGACATCCAATGAGACCAGTCTTTCCCAAGCCAGCCCCCCTGGATCTGTTGGACTACAACCTCCAGGACCCCCAGCCAGCATGGCCATCGGAGGGGGCCAGGTTGTGGAAAACCTAGAGCGGACAATACAATAACAGACTAGACAAGGTTGACCAGCTCCTTACGTCCAAACATTCCAGCCTTCCACCAGCTGATGGACAGGCGCCACAAATTGGGATAGGAACGAAAACATAATGGCACTATTATCAATCTCAACTTCCCAGCCCCTGTGCAAGAGCAGCCGCTTCAGGGAATGCCTGGGTTTTTATTTTAGGTTTTATTTTGTTTATTTGCAACTCCACCTTGTCAGTTTCTAGCCTTGAGGTTCTGGAAATAGCCAGAGGTGGGAAAAGACATCTTGAGGCTTTTTCCCGGTTCCCTCATTTTTTCTCTCTCCAGGCAACAAGAGGAGAGACGTTGGGAGGGATCGAAGGTCCCTGGGCTCAGAAGACAAGGTCACTGAGGAATCAGACCGGATCCAGACAGAGATCAAAGCGGCCATCTGGCATCCTCTGGCAACAAACGCTGCCAGAGGACAAGGACAAGCCCACAGAAGCTGGAGAGGATCCCAAAAGGGAGGTCCGTGTGACCGGTTGCTGCCCAGGCCGACGGAGAGGGAACATGACTGTCAGCTTTTGCTACCACAATGGCTAGCTATCAAAGATCGCCAAAGAGCCTCAAACATCAATATCAGACCTTCCAAAATTTAAAAAAGGAGAAAAGTGCTGCCTAGAGGAGACCATTAAGACCCACACAGCTCCCACACTGGTCAGGCCTCTTCTTGAGTACTGTGACCAGTTCTGGGCCCCACACTTCAAGAAGGATGCAGACAAGCTGGAGAGGGTCCAGGGAGGGCAATGAGGATGATCAGGGGTCTGGAAACAAACCCCTATGAGAAGAGACTGAAAGAACTGGGCATGTTTAGCCTGGAGAAGAGAAGACTGACGGGAGACATGAGAGCACTCTTCAAGGACTTGAAAGGTTGTCACATTGAGGAGGGCCAGGATCAATTCTCGATCATCCCAGAGTGCAGGACACGGAATAATGGGCTCAAGTTACAGGAAGCCAGATTCCGGCTGGACATCAGGAAAAACTTCCTGACTGTTAGAGCGGTACGACAATGGAACCAATGACCTAGGGAGGTTGCGGGCTCTCCCACACTAGAGGCCTTCAAGAGGCAGCTGGACAACCCTCTGTCAGGGATGCTTTAGGGTGGATTCCTGCATTGAGCAGGGGGTTGGACTCGATGGCCTTATAGGCGCCATCCAACTCTACTATTCTATGATTCTACAATCCCCTTTAGATTCCACCCATAACTCTGCAAGTAACAGAGATTCCTTGCTGGTTCCATCCTCTGCTCTTTGCCTGTAAACGTATCCCATCCTTCCATTGCACTTACATCTCACTGCTGGTACCCTTCCCAGACTCACCTTGGCTCCTTCCCACATCAGTCCGTGGGCCTACTTTCTTTTCTGCTCGGATCACATGCATACAGACAACAGTACATAGCACAATGCCTAACTTATTACGATCAACAACCCTATGCTTAGGTACCTGGGAGTCAAGTCCATTGAACTCCAGGGTGCTTATTTCTTTGACTGCCTCAATTCAACTTGTAAAACACACTGAGCTTGACCAAAAAGACCTTCTGCCAGCTGAAATGCAACCTTTAGTTTCCCATTAGAAACGCGAACCATCCTGCAAAGAAGTGTGTCCCATTTAAACTGCTGGAGTGAAGTAGGAACTCCACGGAAGAAAAGGAAAGAAGCATCCACCCTGCTTTAGAAATTCTAGGTCACTGTCACAGCCCTTTGCACCAATCTGTAGGCTATGCAATGCAACGAAGAAAAACGTTCCACGGCACAGAAAGAGCTGTTCTTATTGCAGATGAATCAAAATGCAAGAGGTTGCATTCTCTCCAGCAACTCTCCAGCCATTGGTGGTGCGGGGGGTGGGGAGAGTAACTACCTACCTTCAGGCAGGGCCTGATGCCAAAAGTGCTATTCTCCACCATCTGATGTAGATGCAATGTTGTCCTAGTTGCACAGAAGAGAGAGAGAGAGAAACAACCAGAATTAAGCCACCAAATCCGGAGAAACTTCCTAATGGCTGAGCAGTTCAACAGTGAGAGAGACCTGCCTCAAGCGGTAGGGAGCTCTCCTTTGCTTGAGGCATTTAAGGAGACTTGGACGGGCATCTGTCAGGGATGCTGCAACTGCATCCAGCATTGAGTGGGGAGGAGGGGTGGACTTGATGACCTCCAGGACTCCTCCACCACAAATTTAGAACTCCAAACTCTGCAGAGAAATCCAGGTGAAGAAAAACTCAGAAGCACCCGCTAAGTACAAGAATCTACTATTGTGAATGATTTATATTCACTGCTTAGAGAACGGCTTTAATTTATTTTATTTTTATTAGTTACACTTATATTCTGCTTAATATAATAAAATCTCCAAGCTACTTAGGAGTAAACACAGCAGGCGTGGTGTGATGCACAAACCAATGAATTAGGATGCTTTTAGGATGTTTTTCTTAACAGTGTATACTATGTTTTTAATCAGTATTTTATGCGTGCTGTTGTTCCCCGCCTCGATCCAATCGGAGAGGTGGATAAGAAATATATTATTATTATTATTATTATTATTATTATTATTATTATTATTGGGAACTGTTCCCCAAACAGTGTTAGCTCCAGGTTTTTCAGGGCCCCTTGTCCAAGACCACGCCAACCCTGTGCCTGATGCCTGATGCCCTTTTACGGTTTGCACATTTACCTGGAGAGAGAGAGAGAAAACGGTGGAGGGGGAAGAATGCCAATAAACTCCCTGATGAAGAACAAATTGGCTTCTGTTTACCTCCCAATGTTGTCAAAATACTGTTCATCAGACTATGGGAAGCCAGAACGTGCTATGAGTCCCAACCTAACACTAGGAACAAGATCTGCCTCTCCTGTCCCAGGCAGAGCAAACTATGATAACAGCTGGCTGGGGCATTCTGGGAGGTGCAGTCCAACACATCTGGAGCGCCCCAGGTTGAGGAAGGCTGTGCTAAGCTATCCTCTTTGTCCACTCAAGGGAACAAAATGATAAATTGTGTGTCTATAGCACTGTCATTAATAAACCCTCCAGCATATGACTGTGTAAAAGCAGGGACGGCGTTTCTTAGTTATCCTGCCCCCTCTGCTGGTGAAACGAAGTTCTTTCCCTAACCAGACCAAAGCTGTCCTCCTTAAATCCATCCTTGTGTTTACAATGACTTCCCGGAGGGATGAGAGGAGGCCTTTGCCTGCAAAGGAATGCTGAAGCATTGGTTCTCATTGGCTGGGAAGGAATTCAGAGGCTGGCTAGATTGGGCCTTTGTTCTGATCCACCAGAGCTGTGTTGACGTTCTCGTATCACCCATAACAACACGGCACAAACGGCTTCGGATATACCTGACGCTTTGTTGGCCGTTTCCACCATCTCCGTGGGATGGCCACCAAAGCGTCAGGCAGCTCCCCCTTCGCCTCTCCGCAGCCTCCGCGGCCGGCCATACCTCTGATCCAAACTCAGTCCCGCCAGCATCTGAGTGAAGACGTTGAAGCTGCTTTCTCCCTCCGGCTGCTGAGCCACGCGGATCCTCTCCAGCAGCAGCGTCTGGTCAGGTGAGAGAAGGGGAAAGGTGAACATTTGGCCCACTGCTTGCCACCCTGGCAGACGGCCACTGGCTTGTGCAATGGGGTACCTGCCTTCTCTGTGGTGGCCCCCAACTGTGGAACAATCTCCCTGACGAGGCCCGCCTGGCGCCGACATTGGCATCTTTTCGGCGCCAGGTCAAGACTTTTCTCTTCTCCCAGGCATTTCGCAATATGTAATAATGACCCTGGGTCTGTTTTTTTGGCTCATTGTTTTTAAAGTTGTTATAGTGGTTTTAAAAGTATGTGTATTTTGCTTGTTTTTGTGGATTTTAATCTTTGTATATAGTTTTTACGTGTTTTTATCTTATGTGGACTGCCCAGAGAGCTTCGGCTATGGGGCGGTATACAAATGCAATGAATAAATAAATAAATAAATAAATAAATAAATAAATAAATAAATTCTCCATCCCTGTTCTAAACTTTAGCTCAAGGGTGTCATGGGCCAAATTCCATTCTAATGGCAAAACTAACAGGCTGCTTCTGTAGCTTAGCATTTTTACCATCTAGGCCAGCCCCTGAGTTCACCTTGAATGCCTTCGGTTCCCACACACTCCCCCACCCTTCCTGACTCTGGTTTAGGACATCAACCTCCGGGAACCAGAAGAGATGGCCATAATCACCTCCATTTTCCAGTCCCCTTCTGCCATTTCAGGTTTCCAGCAGGTCTCCCCATTTCTCCCCAGCACCCCACTACGTTCAAGCGCCACGCATGATGGTTGGGCAGCATTACCTGGAGATGAGCGGCCGTTACGCGGCCGGTGGGGCTGAAGTCCAGCGCCATGAGCATGGAGAAGCGGGTGGAGGCTTCGTTATGGCCGGCGGACACCGTCCCAAAGGCTCTGAGCACCTTGAACATGGCCTGGATCTTCTCCACTGCAAAATCCGAAAGACCCAACAAATTCACGCCTTCCCTCCAACCTGCAATCCACCGGCCGGCGCGTCCCCACTCCAGTTACGAAAGCACAAGAGCATTTATTTTTATCATTCCTATAACGGATTTGAAAACCTCCATTCGGCATAGATTCCCCTCCCAAGGCAGTTAAACAACAAAGCGCAGACATACAAAAGCAACATCAAAATAGTAAAACATAATAAAACCACAAAGAAAAAGGCACCACAGCGGCACGTAAATCAATACACCAGATAAAACAATAAGATAAACAAATAAAAGGACAGCAGCAAATAAAAAACAGCGTTAAAATAACAGCAGCAGATAAAAGAATTACGGCGCCATAATCATTCAAAAGCCGACTGGAAGCGAAAGGCGGGGTGGGAGCACGGGATTTATCATCAGATGGGCCCAATCAATGGCTACGAGTCCTGATGGCTATATTGCTACCTCCAGAAGCAGAGGCAGTAAGCCTATGTACACCAGTGGCTGGGGAACATGGGTGGCAGCTTGTGGGTCCTGGTCGACAGCTGGTTGGCCACTGTGTGAACAGAGCGATGGTTCTAGATGGACCCTTGGTCTGATCCAGCATCAGGGCTCCTCTTATGTTCACATTAGGAAAGGAAAGGAACCTCTCGTGCAAGCACTGAGTCATTACTGACTCTTGGAGGGACGCCAGCTTTTGCTGACATTTTCTTGGCAGGCCTTATAGCGGGGTGGTTTGCCGTTGCCTTCCCCGGCCGTTATTCCCTTTCCCCCAGCTAACTGGGCACTCATTTTACCAACATCGGGAGGATGGAAGGCTGAGTCGACCCGAGCCGGCTGCCTGAAACCAGCTTCCGCTGGGATCGAACTCAGGCCGTGGGGAGAGTTTCAGCTGCAGAAACTGCTGCTTTACCGCTCTGCGCCACACAAGGCTATATGTTCACATTAACTGCTGGGTAAAACTGGGGAGTGAGGAACGGAAATAGAGTTGCCCATGAATTCCACTGAGGACTAATCCAGCATGACATCAGCCTGGTTCAGACAACACGCTAAACCCTGCTGCTTAGCAGCAGGGTTTAGCGTGTTGTCTGAACCAGGCCGATGTGTGCCCATCCAAGCAGCCTAAGGAGCCACACACACACACAAACACCAGCCAACCTTCAGGAAGCTCCCAACCACATGCTTCCCTAGAGGAGAACTCACCGGTGACCCGGTTGTCCACGCTGCCGGCGGTGGCCACGAGGTACTCCAAGACGTTCTGACAGCAGGTGGTCTTGCCGGCGTTGCTTCTGCCTAGGGGCACGACGGCTTGATCCTGCCGTTGCACCAGCATGCCCCAGTAGGCTCTCTGCGCCACGGAAAAGATGTGCGGCGGTAGCCCGTCCCGCTTGCCTTTGAACGCCTGGAGGGAGGGAGGGCCAAACTGGAAAAGATGGGTCCAGACCACATTAGACATTTTACACCACCAACACCTGTTATCAGTCTTATGGTAAATAGAGTTCAGTCTTAGGGGCTTGCACCCTTTCTAAAAGCTAACGCCCCATCGACCTTGAAAACATAACACCTTGAAAACATTTTGAAGACTGCATAGGGAGCGTATCCTGGGCCCCACAGTTGTCACTACTCTTATGAACCATTTTAAGGGTGCTACGGCTTAAATCTTGCCCAGAGCTTTCCAAACTGTGTGTCGCGACACGTTAGTGTGTCGGCTGCAGTGTGTAGGTGCGTCACGCGAACGTAACGAGAAACCTCTGAGTCTACGTGAAATAAGCAATACCAACTTGCCTGCATTTTTACGCAGCAAAGGTGCCAATCAGTATGGTGCACTAGTATATTCCCCTTCTGTCGTATCCGTGTATGCACACCGCGGTCGAGGGATCATACCGGTACTGCGCATGCGCAGTATGCATAATTGGGTTGAAACAGCTGATTCCGCGTCACTTCCGGTGACGCGGCCGCACCTGAAGTGACGCGTTCGAAAAATTACATGGTTCCAGTTTTTTGATAGAACACCGTCTCAACCGCCGCTCGATCGCAGCTCGACAAAATTGATTCAATGTGAAAAGTCTTGGAAATGTATGCTATTATCTTGCAAATCATATATTTTAAAAAATATAAATGAAAGGTTTTCATGGGATATGTTGTGTCCCCCATACATTTCGTTATTACAATGTATGTATGTGTCCGTATCTCTTATAAGGGGTTAGTTTAACCTCCGGTTTGCTAGTAAAACTGAATTATTGTGTCGTGAAATGATGCAGGTCTAAAAAGTGTGTCACCAACATGAAAACTTTGGAAAGCTCTGCTCTAGTCTGTATTGTAAATTGCATGGTTGTCTTTATTATTTTGAAAAAACTTGTGTGGTTCTGTATTCCCAGTTTTTTGGTTAAACGTATATGTAATTATACTTTGTGCCTCTGTTCATTTTGTGTACTGTATGTTGTAATTTACTTCATTGTACAAAATAAGGAATCTTATGTAATGTGTGTATTCATGATAATAGAGAAAAATCTGTTATAGTCTTATAAACTAACTGTTTATGCATCATACCTTCTGCGTTGTTTTCGTGGTTGAATGCCTTAGCACCCTATTGTTTTGGGTTATTTCAACCACTGCCTCCTATTATATATAACCCATTTTAAAAGCAGTAGTGTAGATCCTACCCAAGAGAGTGGGGGACCGGAGTAGTTCTTGGGGCAACTCATGCTACAATATGAGGACAGCAGCAGCTGATGCTTTAAACCCCACATGCCTTTCAGAAACTCTCCAGCTTTGGTGCCAATGGGCTGCAAAGGACTAGAACTAACTACACTCAGCCTGGGGGCAGAACTCGGAAGGCGGAGAACTTAAAACAGAAATGCCTCCGAGCGGAGATCTCTCCAGCAAAGAGCAGGCCTGCAAAGACGCTGACCTGCCTGGTAGGTCATCCTGGTATGAAAGAGACCCCCGTCCCTGCCAAGGAAATGCCCCCAAACCCACATAAGAGAACACCACAAAACCTGCCTCCCCTCCTGTCTTGCTCACAAGCTGCAGTGCACAGTGGAGAAGGCCTGACTTTGACAATCATAGAATCATAGAATAGCAGAGTTGGAAGGGGTCTACAAGGCCATCGAGTCCAACCCCTTGCTCAATGCAGGAATCCATCCTAAAGCATCCCTGACAGGTGGTTGTCCAGCTGCCTCTTGAAGGCCTCTAGGGTGGGAGAGCTCATGACCGCCCTAGGTAACTGATTCCATTGTCATACTGCTCTAACAGTCAGGAAGTTTTTCCTGATGTCCAGCCGGAATCTGGCTTCCTTTAACTTGAGCCCGTTATTCCGTGTCCTGCACTCTGGGAGGATCGAGAAGAGATCCTGGCCCTCCTCTGTGTGACAACCTTTTAAGTCTTTGAAGAGTGCTCTCATGTCTGCCCTCAATCTTCTCTTCTCCAGGCTAAACATGCCCAGTTCTTTCAGTCTCTTTCATCCTTTGCTTTGGATGCAAACTCTGCGTGCTCTCTGGGGCAGGCAAGGAGCCCTCTCCATATGCTTCGGGGATGGAAGGGGAAGGAGGCCTGGTGGGGTGCAGGTCCCTGCCTCCTCCACTCAAGTGGGCAAGGGGAGAGACGCTGGTACTCTCAGAGCCTTCCAGACCCAAAGTGAAGTGCTGCCCTCTAGTGGCACCTTTACTCGCAATCCGACCAAAGCGAAGTACTTGGACGAGTTACTTTCATCTTGGCTTCACCAGTTTGCTTTCCGGGAAACGATGTTTAGTAGGGCTGTGCTCCGCTTTGCATCGGAGCGTAGAAGCAATAGCGAGGGGGCCTGATTCACCTCCGACAAAGGCGGAGACAAAGCGGGTCGGGGGGGGCTGCGGATCGAGGCGAAGAGGATCGAGACCAAGCGGATCCTTCGCCTCGATCCAGAGCTCCGAAAAAAAGGTAAGTGGGGGCTTACCTGGCACTGCCGCAGTCCGTGCGGTGACGGCGGCAGAGCCAGGTAAGGAGGCAGAGGGAGGGGATCTTACCTGAGTCCGTCACGTTCCCTCAGCGGCTTCACCTGAGGCTGAGGCTCAAACTGGAAGACCAAGTCTTCCTGTTTGAGTCCTTGGGCTCAGTTGAAGCAGCCACCGGACCGCGATGGACACAGGTAAGGGGGAGGAGGGAGGGGGCCTTACCTGATGCTGGCGCTGCCGTTGCGGAGCTCCTATTCAGAGCCGGAGCTCCACAGTATCCAGCCGTGTCCACCGTTTTATGAATGGGTAACCCCTGCCCTACCCATGGCAGCCATTTTGTAAGAGTGCCTATGACGCAGGCTCAACGTTCCACACGTGCCCGCTAACCCCAGAAAGTTGGGGAGCCCCGGGTACCTTTTTTGAGCCGTTGGTCATGGAAGAGTAGGGTTCAACAGCTATCAGGTCTGGTCCGGTGTAGGTGTAAAGCAGCTGAGACTGATACCGATGGCGGAGTGTATGGATGGCGCTCGATTCGTTCAGGTTGACCAAGGAGGCCAGGTCTTCGGTGTAGTCGAGTCTTGAAGGATTGGTCTGTCGTTGGGAGAGGTGGGAGAAAAGGCAAGGCCTCGAAATGAAGCCATGTGCCTACCGTGGGGAAGCAGAGCTTTGCCCTCCCTTTTCCCTGCTCCTCTTCCCCCAACTTGTTCCTGGAAGTCCAGGACAAAGAGGAAAGTCTCCTATGGAGGAAGACTTCCAAGTCCTGGTGCTGCCCCTGAGCCCAAGGAAGGCATCGGAGCTTCTCAAAAGCACGTTAAATAGAGGCATGGAGGTCCAACGGGAGCCTGGAGGGGGAGAATTGCAGCCACTCACTCTCTGGACGTTTTGCTCATCCACCTCAACGATGGTCCCATCTGCTTCCACTCGAACCCGGACGGTGCCCAGAGGGAGCTCCGGAGTCCCCACATCTGGCTTCAGCTCAGTAGCTGCCAAAAAATAAACAGTGGGGGCGGAGAATGACTCTTGAACGCCCCTGATGGGATGGTGGGTGTCAAGGAGCCGAATTTCGGTATCCCTGGGCTCATTGGCTCACGTAATAAACGCTGGAGCAGCAGTCCTGCAGAGTAGGCCAGCCCAAAGGAGGAGGCCAGGCTCTGACTGTTTATAGCAGGTTTGGCTGATCCAGAGTTTTTATTCTGCCTGCCAATCACTGGGAGTGAAGTCGCCCGGTCCTGTCTGCCCACATCCAGTCTGGAGCAGTTCGCAAGGCTCAATACACAGGGTCTATTTCGGGCAAGGTGCATTACCCTCCGTGGCTCCGTTCCTCTCCCCCACCTCCCACCCTATAGCATGGGATCCTCGCACGTCCTGGAGCAATAACCACGTTAGTGCAGCCTCCCCTTCCTATCCAATCCTCCTCCATTCTCTTACCACTGTCGCTTTAACTTAGGGGTGTGAAACCTTAGGCCCACCGGCCCGCCAGGGGTTCCCAGACATCCACTCCCCCATCCCCTAGTTCCACCCCTTTCTCTCAACTACCAATCGTGGGTGGGCTTCCAAGGTTTTGTGTACTTTTCCTTCCATTCCTAAAAGGCTGAAATGCCTCTTCGAAGGCTGGGTTACCGCTGCTTAGTGTCGCAAGCTAAAATATTTATTTATTTACCTAATTATTTATTAAAACATTTGTATCCTGCCCTCCATCATGGGATCTCAGAGCGGCGTACAGATAAAACAATATAAACTTAAATATACACAGCTAAAAAAAATGTGCTGGTAATTATTTATTTATTTTATGAATTATGTATTTATTACGTTTATATCTTGCCTTTTTTCCTCCAAGGAACCCAAGGCAGCATACATAATCCTCCTCTTCCTCTCCATTTCTATCCTCAGAACAACAACCCTGTGAGGTAGGTTTATTTATTTATTATTTATTTATTTTATTACATTTATATACCGCCCCCCAGCCGAAGCTCTCTGGGCGGTTTACAACAATTAAAGGTTGGGCTGAGAGAGTCTGTGACTGGCCCAGATTCACCCAGTGGGTTTTCATGGCCAAGTAGGGACTAGAACCCGGATCTCCTGACTCCCAGGTCCAGCACTTTATCCACTACACCACACTGGCTTTTTCATTTCTTTTGTGGATTCAGCCCTGGACCTAATGGTTCTGGCACTGCCCCTTTTGCACTTGGCCGCTGGAACGCACACACACCCCAAACTCCAGCAAAACTGAAGTTGACTCCTGGCCGGATGAGATTCTCCTTCGATGCATTTGACACACAGCCCCCCAGAACGCACATGCCACCCAGAGGGTGAAGTTCCCACCTTCTAGCCCCTTAAGCAGAAAAGCTGGCGCAAAAAGAAGCCAAACTGACCCAGAGTGAATCCATCCTTCTGGACCAGCCAAACCTTCTCCGTTTCATACCAGACGTCTTCGCGGACCTGGGGAGAGAGGAAACGTGAAATAGGGCACGAGACTTTGGGCAGGAGGAATAACAAAGCCCTATGAAGAGAGACTGAAACAACTGGGCATGTTTAGCCTGGAGAAGAGAAGATTGAGGGGAGACAGGATAGCACTCTTCAAATACTTGAAAGGTTGTCACACAGAGGAGGGCCAGGATCTCTTCTCAAACATCCTAGAGTGCAGGACGCAGAATAACGGGCTCAAGTGACAGGAAGCCAGATTCCGGCTGGACATCAGGAAAAACTTCCTGTTAGAGCAGTATGACAATGGAACCAGTTACCTAGGGAGGTTGTGGGCTCTCCCACACTACAGGCCTTCAAGAGGCATGATAGCACTCTTCAAATACTTGAAAGGTTGTCACACAGAGGAGGGCCAGGATCTCTTCTCGATCCTCCCAGAGCGCAGGACACAGAATAATGGGCTCAAGTGACAGGAAGCCAGATTCCGGCTGGACATCAGGAAAATCCTCCTGACTGTTAGAGCAGTACGACAATGGAACCAGTTACCTAGGGAGGTGGTGGGCTCTCCCACACTGGAGGCATTCAGAAGGCAGCTGGACAACCATCTGTCAGGGATGCTTTAGGGTGGATTCCTGCATTGAGCAGGGGGTTGGACTCGATGGCCTTGTGGGCCCCTTCCAACTCTGCTATTCTATGATTCTATGATTCTTTGTTTTCCATCTATTACAGTTTTTAAAGCTCAGTTGAAGACTTTTCTTTTTTCTAAAGCTTTTAGAATTTGACTTTGTTCTTACTTTCACACGGTTAGTTTTATTGTCCCCTTTGCCTGTTGGGTGCATTCCCTTTCCTTCCTTGTTTTATTATGATTTTATTAGAATGTAAGCCTACGTGGCAGGGTGTTGCTCTTTTACTGTTTGCTATGTACATTGATGCGCTAAATAAATAAATAAGCAGTAGGTGAGGCAGCTCCTTCTAATGGGATGCTTTGAAATCCTTCAGAGGGTTCTCTATCATCCCCCTCTTCACTCCTCACAGATCTCCCCCCCACTCGGTCCAAAGGCTGTCAAGATTTGGACTAGTTATTATTATTATTATTATTTATTTATTTATTTATTTATTTATATAGCACCATCAGTGTACATGGTGCTGTACAGAGTAAAACAGTAAATAGCAGGACTCTGCCGCATAGGCTTACATTCTAATAAAATCATAATAAAACAATAGGGAGGGGAAGAGAATGCAAACAGGCACAGGGTAGGGTAAGCAGGCACAGGGTAGGGAAAAACTAACAGTATAAAGTCTGCACAACATCAAGTTTTAAAAGCTTTAGGAAAAAGAAAAGTTTTTAGTTGAGCTTTAAAAGCTGCGATTGAACTTGTAGTTCTCAAATGTTCTGGAAGAGCGTTCCAGGCGTAAGGGGCAGCAGAAGAAAATGGACGGAGCCGAGCAAGGGAAGTAGAGGCCCTTGGGCAGGCGAGAAACATGGCATCAGAGGAGCGAAGAGCACGAGCGGGGCAATAGTGTGAGATGAGAGAGGAGAGATAGGAAGGAGCTAGACCGTGAAAAGCTTTGAAGGTTAACAGGAGAAGTTTATATTGGATTCTGAAGTGAATTGGAAGCCAATGAAGAGATTTCAGAAGCTAGTCAAAGCTAGTCATTGTGGGAAGGAAGCCTGAGACCAGACTAAATGGATTTCTAAAACCAGTTCCAGAACCGGTTCCTGTGCAGTTTTGTCACAGCGTCTGGTTTCTTCATTGCTCCTTATACTGGTCAAATTGTAAACAAAAAGTACCCCAGCGGAATCATGTTTCACGGTTGATGATTTGCAGGGATTTATTGATGCGAACGTGCGCCGTCAGGAATGGAGCGGAGGGCGGGGGAGATATAAGGGGGCTTTAAAAGCTGTGAAAGACAGAAGAAATCAAAAAGAGGAAGGTGGGGGGGATCCCTAATAGGAAATATATTTATTGCATTTCTATACCGCCCCATAGCCGGAGCTCTCTGGGCGGTTCACAAACAAGGGCAGATCCGCCAGGGAGAAAATCAGAAGAGAATTTTGGAACCGCCCTTACTTGAGATTGCCTCCGTGCATGTGCAGAGTGCTACGTCCCAGCCCAAGGCAAGGGTGCAGGGTGGAGTGATGCAGCCCGAAGCCCTGCAAGTGCTCCCCAAATACCACCCCCACCCCCAGGCCAACCTCACCTTGTCCGAATCGGTGCTTTCGCCGGGTTCTTCTTTGCTCCCTGCCGCCGAGGCTTCCTCGGCTTCCTCCGATTTCTTGTTAATTTCTGCCTCCAAAGATCCTCGCTCGCTCCTCCCTCCAATTTGCGCTGGTTCGTCTTGGGTTCCTTTGGGCCCTTTCCCGATTCCTCCTTGTTGCTCCCTGCTTTCTTCTGACCCTTTCCCAGTCTCTCCTGGCTTCTCCTTGGCTTCTGCCGCCTGCTTCCCAGCGCCGCCTCCGGGCTTCTCTGGATTATCTCCCTTCTCTTTACCTGTTGCCTTAGCCTTGCTGCCTGGCCTACCCAGGGACTCTTCCTTGGTCCTTGTTTTCAAGTTCTCTTTCCCTGGGCTTTTGCTCCGGAGCAAACGGTCCTTCTTCCCCGCATCTGTGCCTGTGCCAACCTCCTTCGGGCTGCTGCTTTTGTCCTTCTCCGGAGCAGGAACTTTCGGAGGAGACTGGGGTGCATCGTTCCCTCCTGACTTTGGAGTGGCTGGTGCTGATTCAAGCACCGATGCCGGCGCCGGCCGCTTGGCACTGCTCCTCTGGATCACCCTCTTGAACGGCAAAGGCCTCCTCTCCGGAATCTCCGCCACCGTTTCCCCTCCGTGCTTCTCCCCGTTCAGCGTCCCTTGAACCAGCTGCCCCTCGCTGGCCATGTCCCCTCGCACTTCCAAAATGTTGGTGTCCTTGATCACAAACTGCTGCACAGGTCCATCTACCTGCTTTCCCGGAGGCTGGGAAACCAAGAAACATGAAAGGCAGTTAGCACCGTAAGGCCCAGCTCCGTCCATCAAGAAGAGAGCGGCGACATCTCCTGCCGGATGGGAAGGGCCAGGCCCTCCTACCGCAAAGGGGTCTTTAAGAGTCATTTCGCACATTACGAAAGGCAAACCTAGGTTTGCCACCAAGGGTGCCCTTAACAAGCAGGAAGATCCAATCAAAGGCTCCTGATGAGTCTACCTGTATGATATCTCCATCAGGGTCCACCCTCAAGTGTCATTGCCTTAACCCGGCTGTAGCAGAGCGGGATGAGATGGGAAACCAGAACATCCCAACATCCCAGCTGGAAGACCACTTGCTCTTTCCTCTTCCCTCCCCAACACTTTTTCCTTTTGTGCCATGTCTTTTAAGATCGTAAGCATGTGCGATGGGAGGGTCTTGCTTTCACTGGTTGCGTGTAACCCACTCTGGGAGTCGTTCTGGCCAAGGAGCAGGATAAAAATGCTTAAATAAATAAATCCAGGTATTTATTCCACTAACTCCCTATAATTTTAAAGATCCGCACCTAAAACTGTAATATGTGAAAGGACCTGCAGGACACTTCTTCATCACAATGTTTGTATATTTTGCCAGTGTCAGCACAGCATCAGGTCCTGATAGGCAGGAACTGACCCATGGCGTCTCCATCCATGTGGACGTTCACCAGACAGGCTCTGGTTTCTTGCACAAGTCTGACAAAGACCTCCCACTTTTAAGGGGGTTCTTAGGACCTATTCACGCCTCTGTCTTTGGCAAATGGTTAATGTTGTGCTGGCTTATGGTGATATTAATCGTAACAATTGTTTGCATCATTATTTGTAAGCAGCTGCCCAGACTAGATATTTCGACAGCAGGAAGGTTATAAATATTAACAATTTAAATAGATTCTCCTAAAAAAAAAAACTCGTGCAAGGTAATAAAGTCACGGATACGTATGAATGTCCCTCTTCCCATATTTCGTCTCTGCAGACCTGAATATAGTTTTGCTTCTGAAATCTTATTGGGCGGCAATATTGCATATATTTCAGGCGGCGCTTCCTAGCTTCCACTATTTCAAGTGTTCCCACTAGTACTCCCTTCCAAACTTAATCAATCCCTTTAATTTACTCTCATTGATTTTATTCATTTATCCTGGCAAATAACAGCAGGTCACATCTACGGTCATTAAAGTAAAGAGTGATGCACTGTCATTCCCAAGCATGAAAAGGCTGTTTGCTGCTGGGTTTTTTGGGGGTTTTTTTGGAAAGATAATTATCCCTTAATGGTTTTAACTAAACTTCTCTGCCAGTTTTATTAGTTAATGCTGAGAATATTCAATTATAGGAAGACAAAAAACATGGTACTTTCTCGGAATAAATGGCTTAAACGGTGAAGACCAGCCTGCCCCATTCTACCCTCCCCGAGACGTTTGGGACTACAATTCCCAGCATTCCAGGCTATTGGCTAGGCTGACTGGAATGCATCTAGAGGGCACCGGGTGTAGCAGCTGTAGCATGTAGTTAAAACGACAACTGATCAAATGATGATATAGATTTAAGGGCAGAAACAAGTCTTGGTGAATTGTCCAAAGTTGTAGCATTACTGAAGTTAAGCAGGTATGGACCCAGACCACCCCCTAGCCGAAGCTCTCTGGGCGGTTTACAAAAGAGATGACATGTTACGTCCATTTTAAACTAGTCTTCTTTACCATGCTCTTTTGCTTCCCTGTCTGGAAAAAGCTCAGCCCCAAAGCATGCAATGCCAATACGCTTGTGAAGAGAGAGTGTCTCTGAGAATATGCAGACTGCTATCCCTCACCATAACCAAAGGCAAAAGGGCAGAGCTTGCAGGATGTTCACCTGGCATTTCTTTTTCTTTTCTTTTTTAAAGACAACAACCACAAAACCCCAATTTATAATAATAACGGGATGTTTGAGCCTTTGGGGTCTCATCCCAGCCGCCCACCCCCGCCCTGCCTTACTTACATCGTCTTTGGAAATTAATCCAATCTTCTCTTTCGATTTTGCTTCTTTGGACTCCTTTTCTGTTTCCCGCACAAGCTGCTTGATGAAACCCCCAGGAATGACGGAGAAAAGAGGGGGTGGAGATGTGGGTGGGGGGCTACGGTCTTCTTCCCTTATCTGTTTGCACAAGCAAAGGTTAGGTTATTGGACAGCGCCAGGCAACACTCTTCCACTAAAATCCTGGGCACACGGGATACAGGCGAGACCCGCCAACAACAGACGTCAGTTACTTCTACAACCAGGGGAGAAAAAAAATCTACTCTCAGTTAAGATTTCCTAAGAGGAGTCTCAAAAAGGACAGAGAAGATACTTAAGATAGGTAAAAGCCAATGCATGGATGACATTTATGCATGCAAGGTCTGGAATGCAGGTTTAGTTGCAGAAGGACAAACTTTTTTAAAACACACACACACGCATTCTTTTATTCCACTCAAACAGGCATTGCAGGATTTTAAAACTGTTCAAGAACCTGCCAACCTGTTCGACCAGGTGCAAATGTGAGGTGAATGCACACGGCATGATCAGCTGACAAAAAATTAGAATCTGTTTCCAGCCAAAAGCAAGCAAATGCAGAAGGTACAATCAACGCAGAGGAACTCACAATGAGAAGCTAAAACCGAAAGACATTTATAGGGTAAGCAATTATTCTTTAGTGGATTGTGCTAGTGAGAATTTAGTTAGCATTGGAAGTGCTCAGGGACAGCTACCGGGAACTGGTGGACATTTGCAGGGTTTTGATTGGGTTTGCAAAGGCAGAGGCGTTAGAGGAGGGCAACGATCCGCCGCCCTCGTGCCACGGGATCATGCAACTCTCTGCACGCAGCCCTGGCAGTGTGCAGGTGAACACCACTTTCCTTTTGCTCCCACAGAGCCAGACGTGATGAGATGGCCATGCTGATGTGGTGAGAGTGTCTCAGAGGTTATGGTGCTTCAAAGATGGGACACAAGGAATGAGGCTTTATGAAGATGTGGGAGACGTGCCTGCAACAGGACCAGAAATACACACGGTGCAATGGGGAAGAAAAAGAAGGAGGAGGAAAGGGGAGGAGGAAAGAGGAAGGAAAGAAGGGAAGGAAGGAAAAGAGGGAGAGATTTGTCAAACAAATCATCTATAAACACAACTGCTTCCTTTACTCTACAGTCTTGGTGGGAGTTCAGGACTCTTGCAGGGAGATGAATCATTCCCTTCTATTTTTCTATATCCATAAATTGAGAGAGAGCACAATTCCATCAGGCTACAGGCTTTTCTACACACGTGATTTATTGCACGTTCATTAGCAGGTCCTTTACATGACGTCGTCAACCTCCAGGATGTCTCCCACACTTTCCCCCTTTATCCCACTTTCAAAAAGATAGGAGACAACGTGAAAAGGGGTGTAATTCCGATCTATCAGCTGTGTGAAACGCCAGTGTAGCGCTCTAATGATAGCGTCATGTAATGGCTGTAAATTGAAACACAGAGACACATATAGAACTTGCCAAGAAAGGACTTCCCTCAATTCAAACTGTATATCCGCCATGTAACGAGACCCACTGTAATCCCGCAGAGAAACCAAAAACAGAAAGCCCCAGTAAGGATGTGGGAGCTTTGCTTAATGTAGAGAAGTTCTAAGAGTCCTCAGGGAATTCTTACCATCATAGTAATTCTCAGAGGAGGCAACGCAAGAGATTGTGAGCAGAAACCTCAGTCACTCTCCACACTGCATTTCCCAGGATTTGTCGTGAGAAAGTGACAGTTAAAAAGGTATAAATCCCCAATATAAATCGTTAACATAGATACGTCCCCTATGATGCAAATCTCTACACAGTTATAATCATCGCCTCTCACTGCCAAGGAAAACACACCCAAGATTCTTTTTAAAACTGGTTGTTTTTATGCATAAGTGTGGCACCACTAGGCAGAGTTGCCCTCTGTAGTGACACAGATGAAGCCTCCAGCATCCAGAGTGAATCCCTAGAGATTGTTTTAGCTGGGAATCAAACCAGAACCCCTGGGTCCCATGTGACCTGAGAGACCTCTGTGGCTCAAAGTGGGCTATTGTCCATGAAGAAAAAGGAAAGGAACCTTTCGTGCAAGCACTGAGTCATTACTGACTCTTGGAGGGACGCCAGCTTTCGCTGACATTTTCTTGGCAGGCCTTATAGCGGGGTGGTTTGCCGTTGCCTTCCCCGGCCGTTATTACCTTTCCCCCAGCTAACTGGGTACTCATTTTACCGACCTCGGGAAGATGGAAGGCTGAGTCGACCCGAGCCGGCTGCCTGAAACCAGCTTCCGCTGGGATCGAACTCAGGCCGTGGGGAGAGTTTCGGCTGCAGAAACTGCTGCTTTACCACTCTGCGCCACACGAGGCTGTATTGTCCATGAAAGCTAATGCCAAATAAATGTTTGAGTCATTATAGGGCCAGAAACCCCTTTGTAGCTTTGGCTGCAATAGATGGACCCAGCTCCCTCTCTGGAAATAACCAAGTAGCAACCCTACAACAACGGTACGATTCTTTGGAGCTACCCCAAAGCCCTGGATGTCATTACATTCTTTGGAGCTACCCCAAAACCTTGGATGCCATTACATTCTTCGGAGCTACCCCAAAACCTTGGATGCCATTACACCCGGCCAAGCACTGGCACTCATGCAGTAAAGCCTATGTGCACCAGTTGCTGGGGAACATGGGCAGGAGGGTGCTGTTGCACTTGTGTCCTGCTTGTGGGTCCCTGGATGACAGCTGGTAGGCCACTGTGTGACCAGAGTGCTGGACTAGAGGGACCCTTGGTCTGATCCAGCAGGGCTCTTCTTAGATTCTTGGGTTCTCTCTCCCAGTGGAGCCCTTGAAGTCTGACGCCTGCAAAGGGATTCCCAGGAGAGACAACTTGCTGACCTTTTCCTGCTGACCTTGTGGAAATCTGGCCTCCGCTGCTTCTCCTTGGAGCCACCTGGCTCATTGGCAGCCCAAATACCTCTGTGTTCAAGTCACTTTACTGTATGCCGAGCGGGACGGACAGGCTAAGGGGCTCCTGCCTGCGTCCCAGGGGCATTGCTGCTATTCTTGGGTGAAGCACGAACAAGGTTTGCCAGCTCCTGCTGAGCAGAAGGCTGGCTGCATCATTAAACCTTCCCAGCGCCTCCTTCTTCTAAAGAAAGTAGCCCCTCCAAGGTGGGAGGGGAAGTTCTGCATGCGAGTTGATCGCCTCTTGGCACAGCACCAACGAGAGCCCTGCGGTGATAGAATCAAGGCTTGGGCGGGACACCTAAAGACCATCCAACCCAACCCACTAGGCTCCAGGCTGAGCCATCCATGCGCTCTGTTCCCCGAGGGGATGTAGCGAGAGCTCACATGGACCCCACAGCCAATCAAGAGAGACAATGTGTTGTAGTGGTTAGCGTTTGGGGCTGGGGTGCAGGAGACCATGGTTCTAATCCCCACTCGGCCATGAAGTTCACAGGGTGACTTTGGGCCAGTCTCACTGACTCTCAGTCCAACCTACCTCACAGGGCTGTTGTGGGGATAAAAGTGGAGAGGAGGAAGACCGTGAAAGCTGCCTTGAGCTCTTTCAAGGGTAAAAGAAGGAGGAGGAGGAGGAGGAAGAGGAGGAGGAGAAGGAGAAGGAGAAGAAGAAGAAGAAGAAGAAGAAGAAGAAGAAGAAGAAGAAGAAGAAGAAGAAGAAGAAGAAGAAGGGATATAAATGTAATAATTAATAAATAAAACCCCTTTGATTCACCCAGGTGCTGGACCTCCAGAGGACACTGGAAGGCCCACCTTCATAAGAAGGACAGGACCTGGATGCTTTCTAGGCTAGTATTTATTTATTACATTTTTATACCGCCC
Source organism: Elgaria multicarinata webbii (assembly GCF_023053635.1). Taxonomy (NCBI): domain Eukaryota; kingdom Metazoa; phylum Chordata; class Lepidosauria; order Squamata; family Anguidae; genus Elgaria; species Elgaria multicarinata. The sequence goes on along the minus strand of NC_086188.1, from coordinate 3,562,875 downwards.
AATAGCCAAAGCTCTCTGGGCGGTTCACAAAAATGAAAACCATAATAAAACTACCCACAGGTTAAAAACACAAATACAAAATACAGTATCAAAAGCACAACCAGGATAAAAACCACGCAGCAAAATTGATATAAGATTAAAATACAGAGTTAGAACAGTAAAATTTAAATTTAAGTTAAAAAGAAGTTTTAAAATACTGAGAGAATAAAAAGGTCTTCAGCTGGCGACGAAAAGAGTACAGTGTAGGCGCCAGGCGGACCTCTCTGGGGAGCTCGTTCCACAGCCGGGGTGCCACAGCGGAGAAGGCCCTCCCCCTAGTAGCCACCTGAGACTACTAGGCAGTAGTAGTCTCCTACCTTTTGCCCAATGCTCAAGGCAGCATTACAAAGTTAAAACACATACAGTTAAAACATATAAATGTTTGTTCTAAACTGAAGTTTGAAATGTGTGGAAAATTTTTAAATTTTAAGAAAGTTCAGAGCTCGAGCTTTAATAGCAATTAATACCTCCAGCAGCTTACGAAAGCCCTGGTTCTTTCCCCAAGGCAGACAGGAACGAGAAAGGCATGCACCCACGCCAGCTTCCAACATCCACAGTTCGGCGCCATGGCGCGTAATTGAAGGGGAAACAGTATTTTGCAAGAAGCCAGCTACATGGCGCAGGGCCTGCGTGGCCATGGTGGGGAAATCACCACCGGCTGCAACATCTGGCACATCTGTACAGGAAGGATCAGAAGCGTCCGGCCCCTGAAATCGGAGCCATCCAGACATGTCTCGGCTGGCCGCAAAGATTGCGCACAGACAGCAATGTGGGACTGCTCTAAGGAATCCTATCTGATCGTTCCAGGAACTCCTAGATATAGAAACTGCAGGCAGCTGCAGGCAGCTCCTACAGAAAGGCACCTGGGTGGGTCAGCTGCCTGCAGACAGATGGCTTTGTTCTGACTGCATGGAAGCAAGGTTGCCAGTGGCCACACAGAAGGGCTGTGCACGCTTCCCTTTGGCCAAAATCCTAATCAGGGTGCATCTCGGAAGCCATTTCCATGCCACACGTGATGCCTTGGTCAAATTCCAGTTCCTCCTCTCCTACGAGGAAAGGCAGGAGCCCGGCAGCTGAGCGTCTGCCTTGCTTGCAGCAAATCACAGCTTCAGTCCTGGGCATCTTCCAGCAAAGCTGAGAAAGACCTGCCTTGCAAATGAGTCATAAGCCAACAGGGAAAACATAACAATGTGAAAATGCACACTGGTTTCTGACCCAGAGTAGCAGCCAGTCAATTACTGGGATGTAATCTGGTGGCGTGATGCGCTCTATTGCTCGGAGAACCTAAAGTCAGAGCTTAAAGGGTATTTGCAAATCAAATCAACCTCGATTCACACACCCATCTCATGCACTCAAGCCTCCTGCAGGATCACCGTCTCTCGGGCACGTTTCATGTGCCTTTGACGCTCACGTCCACGCCCACACACAGAAGAAGCAGCGTTTCTCATCATCTCATCTCCGTGAAAAGAAAAACCTCACGTTTCGATGTCTGACTTCCACAAATGTTCAAGGCAACGGGGCCTCCTTTGGTGAAAAAGGGGCACCCCCACTTCCACAAAAGCACAGAAGCGGAAGAAGACACGGAATAACGGGCTCAAGTGACAGGAAGCCAGATTCCGGCTGGACATCCGGAAAAACTTCCTAACTGTTAGAGCAGTACAACAATGGAACCAGTTACCTAGGGAGGTTGTGGGCTCTCCCACACTAGAGGCCTTCAAGAGGCAGCTGGACAACCATCTGTCAGGGACGCTTTAGGGTGGATTCCTGCATTGAGCAGGGGGTTGGACTGGATGGCCTTATAGGCCCCTTCCAACTCTACTATTTTATGATTCTAAGAGGAGGAGGAGGAGGAAGCAGCAGCATATGCTAAACATTACATTTTTAGATTCTTTGTCGTCCACAGGATATATTTCTCCAGATTCCCATGGACACAAACTCACAGACGTCTCCCTCTGCTAAGAGGCTCATTGTACCCAAAAGGCAACATTAAACCAGGGTGCAACTCATGCAAACAGAATCATGGCCTTGAAAGAGTATTCTATAGCACTTAAGTCCTGCAAACCAAAACCCAGGCAGCCATCTAAACGGCGGCTTTCCATCAGATACGCTTTGCTATGATAAAGATAACAACAAAAACCACAATGCATGCAAATGTAGAGTAATGTAATATAAACCACATAGAGATCTTATGATGGCAAGCAGTATGTATGCATTTACGTATGTATAAATAAATGGCAAGGGACAGATTTAGGGGTCCCTTCTAGTTTTATTACTGAGGTACAAGATGGGGTGGAGGAATGAAAACATTTGGTATGTTTTTGCATTTCTCCCCGTGATCTGGGGTAAAGAAAGGGAAAAAAGGACATTTGGGGAAGAGGGAGGAGTGAAAAGAAAGGGAAATAGTCTAGGAAATACTCTTTCATACACTGAAGGGTTTAGTAGGAAAAGAAGGTCCGTGGCTCAGAGGAAAAGGACTAGGTTCAATTCCCCGTATCTCCAGATAGAGCTAGGAGAAATTCCTGCCTGAAATCCTGGGCCCTGTCTTCACGTCACCGAGTTAATGCCGCCTTCCCCCCAAAACCCCACAGTTTTTCTTACGTGGGATGGCGTCAGGTAATCCCAACGCTGAGGAGGGAGAACGAGGTTTACAGTAGTCATCTGGGTACCAGAGCCATGGGCCCCTCTTCCTGGTGGAAGGTGACCAACCGCTGTACTGACCTCACTCCTCTTGAAAAAGTTGGGGTAAGTCCCCGACTTGAACAATGTGCAGTTTCGCAGGAAACACATGTGGTGGCTGCAAAACTGCAGCTGTGCCATATAACTGACGCAGACCAAATTCGTAGCCACTGTGCGGCTTCCCCCGTGTTTAGACAGCCTCCTGGAGAGCCTTTGCTGCCAGTCAGTGTCAACAACATTGAGCTAGATGGATTAATGATGTGACCCAATGGAAGGCCACCTCCAATGTAAATTCAAACACATACCTGTACATATGACTTGCCCCCATGGGGTCTTCTATTATTTCTGAGTTCAAAGACCATAGATCTGCATTTGCTATTGACAATCAAGTAAACACCGTTATTTTATTCCCCCCCACAAAAAAAAAATTTTTGTTTCTCCTTTGTCGGAAAATGTCACCCTCTCCTCCCCAATGCCTTCAGAATTATTATTTTTTTACGTCTTTCGATCTTAATATTCTGGACTTCGTCAGTTCCTAGATCAGACAATCTTCTACACAAAAGTTTACAGAATGGGATTGAAATGCCCTGTTTGCCAAAGAAGCTTTGCTCGGGAAAGAACATAACATAAGAGCATCAGAAGAGCCCTGATGCTGGATCAGACCAAGGGTCCATCTAGTCCAGCACTCTGTTCACACAGGGGCCGGCCAGGGACCTACAAGCAGGACATGGTGCAATAGCACCCATGTTCCCCAGCAACTAGTGTATGCGGGCTGACTGCCTCTGATACTGGAAGTTGCATTTAGCCATCAGGACTAGTAGCCATGGGTAGCCTTCTGCTCCTTCTCCAGGAATTTGTCCAACCCCCTTTGAAAGCCATCAAAAATTGGTGGGAAATGAGGGTTTTTCCCTGGATTCAGGGAGCGTGCTTCCAGCTTTCTAGGGGCAAAGAAAGGGCAATCAGCTTCTAGTGGACAAATCATCCAGAAAGTAAAGAAATATAGATTCCTGCCCACTTAAATCGTTCCTGAAGCAACATATATGATTACATACATTCACATACACACCAGCCATATGCCCAAGGATTAACTCCAACCAATTGCCAGCCCCTGGTCTTCCTGTAGCCCTTCTTCATACCTCTCTAAAAATAGCCCTCACACCCAGCAACCAGCACACCCAAAGAAGTACATTTTTGGATCCCAAAGCGGGGGCTCTCCCCCATTCCCTTCCAGATCACCCCCACCCCGGTGGATTTCTCCCCACCAAGCAAACCCAAGGGTGGTCTACCTTCTCTATTAGCAGCACTGCCAGCAACAGGATGGGGGCCTTCCTATACAAACACCCCCCGGCTCTAGGAGCGGCTACAGGTTCCTACCAAGCGCGGAAAAGCAAAGGCAGCAGGAGGGACGTGGCTCGAAGAGACCCCCTCCCCTTCCACCCCGCCCCAGATGAGAGCAAGCAGCTGAGCCGGGAGAGGGCATGTCATGGCTAAAAATACCCCCAGGCATCAGGCCTGGGAGATGGCTGAGTGACAGGGCCAGAGAGACCGCCGGAGGGCTCAGCCAGCCAGCCGGGTCAAGGGGAAGGGGTGGGAAATGAGTCCAGGTGCCCCCTCCCCCTTTGGGCACATCTCAAGGGTCTGTTCCTGCACGCACAACACATACACCCACACCTTGTCCCCAGACCGCATCAGGCCTGTGCTTGGCCACCCAAAACAAGAACAGGCACAAAAGAGATAGCTTTTAGGTGAAACTTACTAGCAAGTAAGCCCCGTTGAATACAAACGGACAGAGGCTTTCGCAGTGAATCGCAAAGAGCAAGGCTTCTGTTCGTACAAGAACGCCCATGTTGAAATGGGTCAGCTATGGCGGTGTTTTGAAACATGTTTCTAATCGAGGTAGAACCATTGATAATGCAGCTCATTGATATATACTTCCATTCCTTCCACCTCTTGGTCTTTCCTTCTCACTTCTGACTTTGGGGGACTTTTTTTGACTATTCATTTGTGTCTCTCTGTACGAAGGGGATGGGTGCAATTTCAATATACAATCACTCCGTTGTATTAGGGATGTGTTGTTTTAAAATCCTGCCCCATTAAATCGTTTAGACTGCAGCTGTGTGCTCATATTGTTGCATGCGTTTGCATATGTGTGTGTATACACACACACACATCAATATTTTTGTTTCTCCCTCTCCCAAATCTGAAGATTTGTCACCTTCTAAACATCCTGTGAATGGGGTTCTTTTCCCCCTCCCGTGGCAAGAGACTTTTGTTTGTAACAGCACCACTTGGCAATTTATACAGTCCTTTTCGCATGAGCTCAGAAGCATTCAGAAATCTTGGCAACAGCCCTGTAAGGTAGGACCATATGGCAGAGCGGAGCCGGGGTGAGGCCGAGGGAAACAGATGACATCTTGCCAACGGAGCGGCGTGAATTCGTGGCAGATGGGAATTTGAATCATGCTTCAGGCTGGTAAGCCGTACGCCACACTGGGGTCTCTGTGTCCAGGGCTTCCATGTGAAGCCCTATAAATATCCCAATCTTGCAAAGGGCTCCAGAGGATTTCAGGCCAATCTATGCCCAGAGGCTCCGGGTTTTCCCTCCGGGCCCTCGCTGGCCCTACCACCATCATGGCTGCCTGCCAAGGTCTTCATGGCTTCCCCCAGATGGGCTGCTGCTGTCACACACACACACACACACACACACACACACAAAACACAACACACACTGCCTTTCCAACCAAAGACCGATCCCGCACAAAAGCCCAAGGGGGTAAACACAGCTGCTAAAGCCCATCACTGCCTTCCGCTTGTAAGGGGGCTCCTGCAGTTCCTCCAGGCCAAGCACAGCCAAGGTCTTTCTGCTGAGCAAACTGTGCAGGATTGCCAACTTTTTTGCAAACTGCAGCTTGATCTGCACGCCTGAGCCACTAAGCAGGCTGAGCTGAGGGAGAGGACAGTGGGGAAACAGGGCCATTCCACCAGCCCTGCTAGAAGACTTGATTCGTGTGATTTGCACGAATTTGGCCACAGCTTGGACAAACTGTGAAGGAATCTGCACAAATCCCAGAACCTTCCCAACAGAAAAATGCACAAAATTCCAGAGAAATCCGCAAATTCGCTCGACTCGCTGCAGATCACGGTGGGCGTCACAGCGGGAACTGAAATGATGTCCAGGGGGCTAAACCTAGGAAAACCCATCAAAATCCACCCCCACCCCCAAATGGGTTTATCCAATATCCCTACCCTCAACCAGTTTGCCAAACTGAAAGGCCTCAGTCATGTACATCCCGGACAAACTCGAACACACCCAAGTTGAGTCTTCCAATTGGCTTAGAAGCAGGTTTGACCCCACTCCCCCCTGCAAAGTGCCTCCGACACGGGTGGGGGTCCTGGCTGCAGGCGTACCTGGCAGTGAGGGTGTCAGGCCGCCATTTTACTTTCCCATACATTAGGGTGACCATATAAAAAGGAGGACAGGGCTCCTGTATCTTTAACAGTTGCATAGAAAAGGGAATTTCAGCAGGTGTCATTTGTATATATGGGGAAATTCCCGCTTCATCACACCAGCTAAAGCTGCAGGTGCCCTGCCCTCTTTTAAATCTGGTCACTCTAGTATAGCTCCTGCACTTTAACTGTTGTGATGAAGAGGGAATTTCACCAGGTTCCCCATATATACAAATGTCACCTGCAGAAATCCCCTTTTCTATGCAACTGTTAAAGATACAGGAGCCCTGTCCTCCTTTTCATATGGTCACCCTACCATACATCATCTTTAGGGTGGATTCCTGCATTGAGCAGGGGGTTGGACTCGATGGCCTTGTAGGCCCCTTCCAACTCTGCTATTCTATGATTCTATGATCTCTCTGGGTCATTGTGGGACATTAACAACAAGCCAATGTTTCGGTAAGGACCGAGCAAAGTCAAATAATTGACTGGATAGAAAAAGATGAAAGGGTCAGAGCACTGAATCAAACCGTTCCTAGAACCAGAAACAGAAGCTAGGCCTTAGCTAGACCTAAGGTTTATCCTGGGGTCGGCCCTGCCTGCTCCCGGGATCCCATGTGTGTCATTCAGATGCACAGGGATGACCCCAGGACGATCACGGGATAAATCTTCGGTCTAGCTAAGGCCTGAATCTCATTCCTCTATACAACAAGCAAAGTATAGGAGTGGGTGACGTGCCCCCTCAATATTCCAAAATGCAGATATTTGGTCATCACAGGACCCAAAACATAATTGTTTTGTGGGTATACCACATTTGACACTTTTAATAGTTCTGTACACAAATTCAGCTATGCCTTTTTTTTTTTAAGATATTATTTTCTTTCCAATGAATTAAAGAACTGTCTTTAGACCTGTGTAGGGTGGTCTGCTTTCGGTTCGCCACGCGTCTTTCTTTGGAGTTTTGTTCAACTAATCTTCTAGAACATTCTGCTGCCAGCCATGGGAAGGATACAACCCGTCCGAATTTCAAAACAACTCTATCAGTTATGCTGGTCTATTTAACACCAACTTTGAAGTTATGTCTAATCCAGTGGTTCTCAACCTGGGGCGCTCCAGATGTGTTGGACTGCATCTCCCAGAATGCCCCAGCCAGCAGCTGGCTGGGGCATTCTGGGAGTTGTAGTCCAACACATCTGGAGTGCCCCAGGTTGAGAAAGGCTGGTCTAATCCCTTTAGCAACAACTATAACAGTTATGTCTACCGAACCCCATGAATCTCCATTTTGACCAGATAAGGTCTTCCCCAGGCATTCCTATAGAATCCCACAAGTTTAATAACATTTTACAGTAACTGATAACGTTGCAGAAAATACACTTCCTAAATAGGACAACAACTGATACCGTGGCAGAAAATAACACTTCCTAAATAGGACAATAACTGATAACGTTGCAGAAAATAACGTTTCCTGAATAGGCAATTTCTAACGCGGGTGTATGGTCTTGATAAAGGCGAAATAAGCCTTCTTTATTAGTTGAAGGCGAGGTAGTCCCTAATTTTTGCAAACCGCCCTTCCCAGAATGGGTAAATACTATCCAGACCAGTCACCCAACAGCCCGTCGATGCCACAGAAGACGTGATGCAGTTGTTTCGAAATTATGGCGGATTGTGTATATATATGTCAACCTATTGGCACAATTGTACTTTTATTTCTGTCCTAAATTTGGCAACTCATTGGGCATTCTTTTCGGTCTCTTGCATCAGGAGTGTTTATATTGACAGCATTATTGGGGAAGTTGTCCTTTTTGTTTGGTTCACCATGGGAAGCAGCTTTTTCCTCAGTCCTGGCTCTCAAGGGCCTTGCCTTGGGCTTCCTCAGCACACCCTCAACACTATTCAAATCCCCATTTCAGACTTAATCGATCGATGCCATATCAACCACTCGGCAGCCAGGCCTGCTCGGCTCTTCCTATTACAAACTGATCCCTTTTTTCCCTCAGGTTTACTTGCGTCTGAGAGAAATTAAATTTTACCTCAGCTTCTTAGCGAGCAGACCCAGAGGCACTGTAATTCAGAAAATTCTACAAATGTCGCCGTGTTAAGTCTGTAAAAACGGAGACTATGTGAGGAAACTTGGAGACTAATTCATTTGAGGAAATAGCCGGAAGGAACTTTAAAGCAGTTGTTCTCTCTGTTTGCAAAAAGAAACATGCGTCTGTTTGGCTGTGAGGTGATTTTAAGAAGGGGCTGACCTACTTGTAAGCACAAGATGACCAACTCCACCTCATGGAGTCACCATGCTGATTTTTCCTCAACTCTCCATCTTGAGTTGGGTCACCATCCCATTGAGTCCCGCCATTCACCCCTTGAGATCATTAGCCCCAGTGACCCCAGACTTAAATATAGCCATGTCTCTCTCCCTACGTGGGCGTAAGGGCCGCACCGCTTGGAAGGCCAGCATAGGCATCTAGAACGACGTGACACAAGAAAGGAAAGCACATCCTAAAAAATGTTCAACCCTCTTTGTGGGAAGGTGACGCTTTGAGGATTTTGAAGGAAAATCCAGCTGCTCCAGACATTTTACTCCACTGAGTAAAGATGCTTCTTCGCTGATCCAAGTTGCCAAAGGCTCCCAGGGATAATGTTTCTGGATGACGTTGGCGGTTACTGGATACCCTGAAAAACTGAGGCATTGCTTGCTTTGAGGAGAGAATGACTAACTACCCAGGATGAGTTGCCAAAGGCCATTTGGCGTGCGCATGGCGCAACTTTGCGACCTGGCCTCAGGCAGTTACACACTACCTGCAACACTTTTACCACACTCCGACCACCAGTGTTGAGCCAACTTTAGGGATTCTGGTTAGGAAAAAAAACCACCTTTCTTATACAAACTAGCAAACGCAAACTGCCTCTGATCCTGGCGGTAACATATGGCCATCATAACTAGTAGCCAAGGATAGCCTTCTCCGCCGTGAATTTGTCTAATCCCCTTGTAAAGCTATCCAAGTTGGCGTCCATCAAAATATCTTGTGGTAGCAAGTTCCACAGGTTAACTACATGCTGTGTGAAGAAGTTCTTCCATTTGCGTGTCCTGAATCTCCCACCATTTCGCCTCAATCATTTTAACAAATGTATTGACACCCTCCGATATTCAGTAGGGCTAAAACCGCGTCAATATTTACCTCATGGAATATAATATCAGCAGGCCGCACAAAATGAATGGTATTTACATCCAGAAAGAGAGCAATGAATTATTCCGGATGAACCGCTCCCATGTTGGAACGAAGAGTAGAAAGTCCAGCATCCAGGGAGAAAAATTCAGATAAGATGAAAGAATTCCAAGCTCATACCTACTCACGCGTAGTAAAACCAAAAGAAATACTGAGAGATGCACTGTTTAGGCAAAACTACAGCGACGGAAACTAGAAGCAGAGTAAGACAACGTTGCATCTTTCGTCTATCTGCTCCATGACCGAAACTCCTGCTTATAATTTTGTTTTATTTAATATGGAAACTTGTGTTTTGGATTTGAAGGACTATACTAATGTGTTTTGTGTCTGATCGATGTGATCAGACATCTTGACGTGATCTTGTGTCCGAGACAGGTGAACTTTTATAAAACGTCTTCAACAATGCAGCTTTGTTTAATGATGTAATATATTGCAGGAGGCAGCTGGAATTGGGGAATTGTATTCTCTGACACCCCGATTCTAAATACAGTTATGTGACAGCTGACATTCTGTTGAATGGGTTTTACTTCTATTTAAATGGCCAGGGTCCAAAGAGCTTTATTTAGGTCCATCCCAACCTTGGAGATTAGTGCAATTTTACAAACTGCTTTTGAAATTCTGGATTTTGGAAGTTGTTTGCCTGCAGGGAAAAAGTGGCCCTCCACTGGTACTGCTGTTCAGAAAACAGCTCATGCCCAGAGCCTAGTTGGTTCACATTTTTCCCCCATCCGTTTTCTTTTTATGAACTATGAAACCTTCTAGCCATTCATTTTATCCTGGTTGTGCTTTTGTACTGTATTTTATGTCATGGTTTTATACTGTTGTTTTATACTTTGAATGGTTTTAATTTTTGAGAACTGTCCAGAGAGCTTCGGCTATTGGGTGGTATAGAAGTGCAATAAATAAATAAATAAATAAATAAAATATTAATTGTTGCATTTATATCCCACCTTTTTTCCACCAATGAACTCAAGGTGGCATACATAATCCTCCTCCGCTCCATGTCATCCTCACAACAACCCTGTGAGGTTGGGTGGGCTGAGAGTCTGTGACTGGCCCAGTCACCCGGTGGGTTTCCATGGCCAAGTGGACACTAGAACCTGGATCTCCTGATTCCCAGTCCAACGCTCTAGCCATTACACCACACTGCCTCTCCTCCCGTCTCACAACCAGCCATAATCACAGCATTCTTCTTTCAGATATAACCCAGAGGGAGACCTGCAGGATATCAACCACTGCCCTCTAGGAATTAGAACTCCACAAACACATCTTAACTGGAAAACAGGACAGACAGCAACACATTTAACCTTTTCATTAGCTCAACAGAACCTCAGTCACTTGGTGACGCCAGCAACGAAGAAGAGAAACTGAAATACAGCCTATGATTTTTTTTCCTCTTTAATATCCCCAGTAGATGGCACCAGATAATAACTTCTAGCCTGGGTGAAAAGATGTTCAGGACTTAGCTCTTTTGCACCTTAAGTGTACAGCTGTCTGGAATCATCAAACGGCAGAGCAATGCAGCAGCTGCTCCTACTAGAAGACCACAGATGTTCCCGACAGGACATTTTTTCTCACAAGTGCTTAGGAAATGTGTACATAAGAACATAAGACGTGTCCTGATGCTGGATCAGACCAAGGGTCCATCCAGTCCAGCACTCTGTTCACACAGGGGCCGACCAGCCATCGGCCAGGGATGAAAAAGCAGGACATGATGCAACAGCAGCCTCCCACCCATGTTCCCCAGCAACTGGTGCATGTAGGCTTACTGCCTCGAATACTGGAGATAGCACCCTAGTAGCCATTGATAGCCTTCTCCTCCAGGAATTTATCCAACCCCCTTTTAAAGCCATCCAGATTGGTGGCCATCACCACATCCTGTGGTAGTGAGTTCCATAACTTAACTATGCGCTGTGTAAAGAAGTCGTTCCTTTTATTTGTCCTGGATCTCCCACCCATCAGTTTCATGGGATGATGCCAGGTTCTAGTATTTTGAGAGAGGGGAGAAAAAGGTCTCCCTATCCACATTCTCCATACCATGCGTAATTTTGAACACCTCTATCCTGTCTCCCCTTAGCCTCCTTTTTTCCAAGCTAAACAATCCCAGTTGATGTAACCTTCCCTCATAGGGGAGATGCTCCAGCCCCTTGATCATTTCAGTTGCCCTTTTCTGCACTTTTTCTAGCTCTATAATATCCTTTTTTAGGCGTGGTGACCAGACCTGTACACAGTACTCTAAGTGTGGTCGCACCATAGATTTGTATAAGGGGAAGACAGTCAAGAGATGCATCTTAGCCAAGCTGGGATGGTCAAGATTCAGGCTGCTAAGAGCAAGACCTGCAGCCTACAAGGGATTAGCTCGGCTTTCGCCAACCCAGTGCTCTCCATGTAGGCTGGGAATGGCGGAGGTTGCAGCTCAACCCATCCGGAATGCACCAGGTTGTGGGAGGTTGGGTTTAGCGACGGAGATCAGCAAGCAAGCTCAACTGGGAAGCTTTTATATGGGGGAGGTCAGGAGTTATACGAGGGAGGGAGGACGGGAAGTACTTTCTTTGGCTAGTCTTCTTGGAGTTTCTACTTTGCTCAGAACTGTGGAGACCAAGTTCATACTCTCTCCCTGTCTTAGACTCAAAGGCCTGAGCAGACTCAAATGTTGACATCGAAACTCTAGTTTATGACATTTTTTATTATAGTCCATGCACTCCAGCACGACTGGACAAGAAGAGGCAACATCTCTAGCAAAGAGGCGGCTACATCCATCCACAAGACACTTGCTTCTTGGAGAACATCCTGGTTTTTAAAGCGGCTCCCATTTAAAATGTTGACTGGAATTCTGAAAAAGAAAAAAGGACGCTCTCTTTTTCTCTCTCAATTTCTTTTATTAGAGATGGAATGGTAAACTTATTGTTACTGGAATTAAAACCATAATAAAGCTTCTGAGCCCAACTGAAAAGAGACTGTCATCACTTAAATAATATCCAAACAGAGGAGAAGACATTGTACATGAAAACACGTTAAAGAAATGTGCAGACTTAAAATAAATAACATAAAAATGACTCTCCGTTAAAATAGAAATCTTTGGGGGGTGGGATGGGGTTTATACCTCTGAAGATAAAAGTAACCTGGTACGATAACAAAATAAAGCTGTAATTATTAGTTTAACACAATTTTTTTTTAAAAAAAAAAATCAGCTTAACAAATGTATTAACACACTCCAATATTCAGTAGTGCTAAAACCACATAATATTTACATCATGGAATATAATATCAGCAGGCAACACAAAAAAATGAAAATCCGTAAGAATTGCAGCAGACATTTTGGATATACATATATTCTCAATATATTTAGATATATTTTCCTCCATATTTTTTTTTTTGTACAACGCTAAAAATTAAGTCATTAACATACCTCAAGATTTTAAAAAACGTGTATTACTGTCAACTTGTATTCTCTGTTATTAACAACAACTAGGTCCTTACTATCTACAGCACAGTTCGAAATAAATTTTCTTTCCACACATTTTAAGAGCCTGAATAATGCCATAGCTCCAAGATGAGAGATACCCCAGAAAACTGCTCCAACAATATTATGTTGCACAAGGGGCGGGGAGATTAATTATAGATTGCAATTTGCACAGCAACGGATCCAGAATGCATCACAAGAGGCCAACCGAAAAGATCAAAACGAAACAGGATCCCACTGTTTAACTGTTCCTGAACCGGTTTCGATAACAACGAAGAGTCCCAATCCTATATTAAGTGCTTGTCTCTGCAGGATGTGGCCTGGGCAAACAGATCCACTCTGATACAAACGACATGCCATCTATTCCCAGACAGCACATTGCAATCATCGCTGGTTTGAAAATTGATGCTGCGATTTTCAAAACTCACCTTCAGAGCAACCTCCCTTGAGTGCGCGCCATGCTAAAAAGCGTGAGGCGCAAAAGGTTCCTTTTTAAACCTGTTTGGCGCATGGTCAGTACAGAGCTTTTAGGACAGCCGGTTTAAACTTACAGTGGCTTTGCGCATGCGCGAAGACATTCGTAAAAGAAATAGATGAAGCAGCAGTTTGAACACATGCGCACGTGCCTGCCGCATGGGCCAGAAAATGGGTTTGTGGGAATCTAATTGGGGGGGGGCACTATCTGAGTCTCCCATCATTTCCTTGCAGGAAAGGGTGCCTGCCACATCCTTCTAAAAGTACCCATGGATTCAACGGGATAGGCAAGATTCTAGCTGAACGGCATGAGAGGCAGGAATCCATGTCAGAGTGGTGCTTGGGCGTAGGAGTTGGAGGTAAAGAGCTCACACGTTTCAGTTCAGCGCATGCACAGGGACGAGGAGGAATGGGGAACGAGGAAATTCTTCACACGACTGTCAATGGGAAGTGGAACACGAAGAGGGACCATAAACAAATTCATTGTGGGGGAAGAACCCAACGCGTTTCGGCCTCCTGCTTTTTATCAGGCCTTCGAGGGTTTGTAACGATTTCTGCAGAAATTATTTACAACAGATTGTCTTGCTGGCATCTGGATTTGTAACAAATGTTTACGGCAAGACAATCTGTGGTAAATGACTTCTGCAGACATCGTTATGCACCAATGGAGCAGTCCCAACCAGGGAGGATTCCACTCCGAATGCACTGCCCGCCCTGCACTAAAGACAGTCTCCCTCAACCTGGTGCCCTCCAGATGTATTGGACTGCAACTCCCATCATTCCCAGCAAGCATGGCCATTGATGGGAGTTTCAGTCCGGGTACCAGGCTGGGAAAGGCTGAACTAAAGAGGCACAGGAATGGTCAAGGTTTAGTCATCCAAACAGTAAGTGACGAATTTTATTCTACTCAAAACTGGCCAGAGGACCAGCACCTCAGTGGACATGGGACCTTCGTCTACCAGAAACTGCAACGAAGTTTTTTCCAGTGATAAAACCTTTGCAAGTGGTGAAAGCACTGCTTCTTCCTCTCACTCACTCACTCCAGATAAAAATATTAGATACTATTATTATTATTATTGCAACATTCTTCCAACAACTTCTCACACCCTTGCAACTTCTAAAAATGAACCTTTTTTGTGCTTTAAAAATATAAAAAGGAAAGCACTTCCCTAATTTAAAAAAAGGGGTGTCTCAAATTCCTGACTTAAAAGTATTGCAGGTTAATCATCTTCGTAAATAGAAATGTAGCCACTTTTTTTATAAAAAAAAACAACGTTGATGCCATTGCAGGTTTTTCTTGTTTCTCTCCCGCTGTGCAAACCCTTTGCGAACATGCAAAGTTTAGCAGAGGCACTTCACAGGGTGAGCACAGCAGTCTTCAGCTTTGTCTTCACACTTTTCCCCACCCCGCTTCCACGTGTATGCATTACACATTTCCCACATGAGAGGTGGGAGACGAGAAGTGAACCCCAAGAATTTTATTTAGCCTAAGGAGAGATTAAAGAAACGATCCAGAATCTACCAAAGCATAAAAAATAAATTGGCTTCATAAGAGCTTTCATTTCACATCTTTAACAAACTAGATTTCCAAACTGGATTTTTTTTTAAAACTTACTAGTGATAAAATACTTTAAAAAAATCAGCCTTTTTCTCCCCGCCGTTCATATACACCCTGGTCCAGAGATACATTAATGGAAGTTAAGTGAAATCAGTGGAACCTAAAAACCATGATGAATTCAAGCCCCGCTGATCTCAGTAGAACTTAAACACAAGAAACCTTCTTTCGATTGGGGCAGGTAGACATCCTTCCTCAGCAGTTGAACTAAGACACTGATATAAAATTAAAACACAAGCTTCCCACAAACTTTGGGAGCATTCTAGAGCATAGAACATCTGGAATTAAAGATATAAACACTCATATTCATGTTTGACTCCTATTGACAATTCACTAAAGTGGAAAGAGAAATTATTATTACACTACTACAGTGTATTTTAGCTGCCTCTGGTAAAATACTAACAATAATCTAAAGCCAGGCTATTTTAAATAATAGCTTACTCACGGTTTGCAAAAACAATGAGGTCATCATGTACAGTAGTACAGTCTATTCAAGTTTCAGCCCAGCAACTTTTTCAGAATCAATATCCCCTTTGTAAATGCCGATACAAGAAAGAATGGAACTTTTTTTTTCTTGCAGGTGCCTCTTGCGCCATTCAAAAAACCCTAACAGCCTGCATGAGACAATGTCTGAAGGCCAGGAGGGGGCAAAAAGGTATCTGAAATGTGACTATGGAACCTGGGTGCTTGTAAGGTGACACTACGATCAAACTGATTAAAAAGGTGTCATGAAAAGATGACGCCCGAGGACATCTCTCTGATGCAAAGACCGGTCCAAAGAGCAGCTCTCCTCATGGTCAAGCATAGAATGTACATAGCAACTAGCAGCATGAAAAGTAGCCCTGTTTCACTTGAGGACATCCCTGTGCTGCAACTTGGAAGCCAGCTAGTCAACTAGCCGGCAACGGACAAGACAAGGCCCTAGGCATATGGCCTCTGTCGGACCTGCAGACCAGCATGGTCAAAGGGTTTCATACCCATGCGCAGCGCACAGAGAAGATGCGCTAACACAAGGCAGCCGATCTGCGGAACTCTGCAGGCATGGTCCGAGAAGAAAAGGATCCCGGAAGAATCCCAAAGATTAGTATTTTTAAAGACTGATTTCAAAAATCACACTTCAGCAACCCTTAAAAACAGCTGTGCTTTTTAGCAGACACCATGACTCACGTTGGCTGCAATTCAAAATTCCTTAACTCAGTAGCTACTACACTGTTGAAGAATACCGCTATCGAAATCTCTGGGCTGCAGAACTTGTCAGCAGCCCACCAAATAAGGCGAGACTTCAGGGAACTTCTAAGAGAGCAACACTCATACAATATGTTAAGTACAGACCCGGAATTAGCGATCATTCACATTGAATCATATCCTAAAGGGCAGGTGCTCGCTACCAAATCCACCACAATGGAAAGGGGTTCTAAGACTTTGCAAAAGGGAGAAACATTTCGGAAAAGGGGCCGATATCCGCGGGCCACGTTTTGCAGCGGTGGCCGGGTGGTCCCGTGGAAGGCCGGTGGCAACTTTTCCGTTCCTTCCGGTTGCTTTAACTCAGGCGAGATGCTCAAGACAGGCAGCACACTGGCAAAGTAGAAGTATCAGGGGGGCAATGACGCCAGGGGGGACAATGATTTTGCCATTGCGACTTAGCTGAGCCAAGTCACCCATCTATCTGCAACCCAAGTCCTAACGTTACTATGCACCACGTCTGAATATCGGATTGAAAACTTTCTTTTTAAAGTGCTGTTGACCTGAAATTGAGAAGAGCGGATTCGGTATTTACCGTCCACCCATCCAGTGGAACGGACTCTTTAAAAAAAAGGAGGAGCGCGCGCACGCACACAACCGAACCAGAGACAGAGCTGCCACCCATTTCTACTGTGTCTAGTGTGATCCAGCAGGCGTGTCAAGGAAGCAGAAACGCGGCGGATGCAAGTAGGACGTGCAGCAAAACGACAGGCTAACCGGAATTCGACCCATGTGTTTCTGAAGCAGCAGCAGCAGCGATAACATTTAAAACCACAGGACGTTTAGAGTTCAGTTCAGTCGAGCGCATGACGAGAAGCAGGCCGCTGGTAGCCGGCAGGACAAAACAAAAAGACAGAGAGTCGTCGGTGACAGGTGGAGACAGCATGGAAAGACTCATAGTAACCCAGAAGGTGGAGACGCCTTCCGAAAGTCCAACGGCACATCCACCTCCTCGGCATAAAACACACACGCCGTCGTTTCGGCTTGCGG
Organism: Elgaria multicarinata webbii; assembly: GCF_023053635.1. NCBI lineage: Eukaryota > Metazoa > Chordata > Lepidosauria > Squamata > Anguidae > Elgaria > Elgaria multicarinata. Next base: position 3,545,702 of record NC_086188.1, on the reverse strand, counting down.
GTCTCTGTGATGTACCTGAAGGGGTTTATTGCAAAGATGCAACCGCCTCGCCTCCGTCGTTTTAGGGAGACCGCCCGTCGGGCAATTCCGCCAGGGTGTGCGAGGCGGCCCTCCGTCCGTCCCTCGTGAACAGTCCCCCACCCCTGGCCGGCGTCTCAGCCCTCTCGGACACCTCGGAGTAGGCTCCTGGCTCCGTCCCCCTGCACTCAGCACCCACACTTCTGCCCTACACCCAGCTTCGGGGACCGCAGAAGGAACTAAGAGCGTTGCGGTGACATACAGACAAGACATCCCCTACGGCGCTATTCTGTCCACCTGTGGTCCTAAAGGCCGTTGCTGTTCCTGTGGCTGAGGGGGGGCTTAGAGAGTTCCACCACCGTGGAGCGCGATTTATTCAGGAACTTGGGAGCACGCCGGAGCAGCCGCTGTGCTTCCATAAATGCTTCCGTCAGCTCCTTCTTCCACTGTACAAACTCTGGGTCACTCTGGAAAAAAAAAACCAGTCACACACACACACACAAAGTCAGTTCTTCAGAATCCATTGTGATGACAAGAAAAATTAAGAACATCCGAAGGGCCCTGCTGGATCAGACCGAGGGTCCATCTAAGTGAGACCTTCCAGGCATTTCAGCATCCTAGCCTTTTAGCTCTGCAGTTTTAAATCCGTATTTTAAATCTCTGCATCGTTGCTTGGTTTTATTCCAGTTGTACTTTTATATTTTGGTTTCAAGCTTCCGGATTTTATATTTCATGCTGTACCTTGCGGTTTTAGGTTTTGTGAACTGCCCAGAGCGCTTCAGCTATCAGGCAGTAGAGAAATGAAATAAATAAATAAATAAATAAAGGAGGGCCTTCTCCGCTCTGGCACCCCGGTTGTGGAATGAGCTCCCCAGAGAGGTCCGCCTGGCACCTGCACTGTACTGCTTTCGTCACCAGCTGAAGACCTTTTTATTCTCTCAGTATTTTAACACTTCATTTTAACATAAATTTAAATTTTACTGTTCTAACTCTGCATTTTAATCTTATATCAATTTTGTTGCGTGGTTTTATCCTGGTTGTGCTTTTGATACTGTATTTTGTAATTGTGCTTTTAACCTGTTGGTTGTTTTATTATGGTTTTAACTTTTGTGAACCGCCCAGAGAGCTTCGGCTATTGGGCGGTATAAAAATGTAATAAATAAATAAATAAATCTAGGGGAGAAAAACTGCTGGGTGCTATCAGTCTTCAAAGAGACTCTCACCTTAAGCCGAAGCCTTCCCCAAACCCCAAAAATACTAAGCCATGGATTCTTAGCATTTATATAGCATGTTTCAAGTCTTCAATACACTTTTCATACATAAGAACGTAAGAAGAGCCTTGATGCTGGATCAGACCGAGGGTCCATCTAGTCCAGCACTCTGTTCGCACAGTGGCCAACCAGCCATCGGCCAGAGATGAACAAGCAGGACACGGTGCAACAGCGCCCTCCCGCCCATGTTCCCCAGCAACTGGTGCACACAGGCTTACTGCCTCGTATACCGGAGGTAGCATTTAATACACTACAATTTACGTTTCGAGCCGTCTTTCCTCCCCACCTTCAAACAGACCAAAACCACACAGCCTCACGTTACCTCGCACTGTAGCACAAACTGCTTTCCTCCTTTTATCCTGAGCAAAATGCACTTCTTCTCCTTGATCTGGGTTTCCTCCACGGATACGATCTGTTCCATGGTCAGCAGATTTTGCTAAGGGAGCAAAATGAATCCAGGCTGAATTCAGCATTCAATGCAACCGCAGCCAGAGAGCAAAACTGACCAGGCTGCTATCTGAACTTGGGTGTGTGTGTGTGTGTGTGTTTTGCAAATCATTTACAGAGTGGGGGGAAAGAGGAGCTCAAAAGCAATGGGCTTGTTCTAGTGAAGGGGCAGAAGGAAAGGCTTTACAATAAGACCTTCTCAACATGTCACAAGACGGAAGGCCACGATACCAGCGTATCGCACCAAAAGAAGAAGAAACAGACGTTGGTTTTCAGACCGGAGTACCACCTATGCCTCTGTGAAACAAATGCCACTTATGGGAAATACACTTTACAAAAATAAAATTCTGGAATTTGGTCATGCATCGCACATGTCCAATCCCAAGTCCCTGCCCCCCTTCTCTGACTTGGAAAGGAGATAAAAGAGAACCCGTTCATGACATCCTGCTCCCGAACCAGCCATCCTGTCATTTCCAGAGGCGGAAGAGAGGACAGCATGGAAACAGGCCAAGGCAGGATGCCACTGGGGAATTGTTCCGTCTCCCCATTTGCTGCCCGGTGCCGGCATTTAAACTAAGGGCTCATCAACACCAAGCAGTATATTCCATTATGAAAGTGGTATGAAAGCGGTATATAAAATGCAGGAGCCACACCGCTGCTTTATAGCGGTACTGAAGTGCACTGACAACTGCTGGAGCCCATTGACACATGCCATAGACCGCTTTCATAGTGCTATAGCCTGCTTGGTGTACTCGTGTCATGGCCCCCACCAGTTGTCAGTGCACTCCAGTACCACGATAAAGCAGCAGTGTAGATCCTGCAGTGCAGTTCAATACCGCTATAAAGCAGTCGTGTGGCTCCTGCCTTTCATATACCGCTTTCATAGTGGAATATCTTGCTTGGTGTAGATGAGCCCTAAGAAGGACAACCATCTGTCAGGGATGCTTTAGGGTGGATTCCTGCATTGAGCAGGGGGTTGGACTCGATGGCCTTGTAGGCCCCTTCCAACTCTACTATTCAATGACTCTATGAGAGACTGAAAGAACTGGGCATGTTTAGCCTGGAGAAGAGAAGATGGAGGGGAGACATGAGAGCACTCTTCAAATAGGTTGTCACACAGAGGAGGGCCAGGATCTCTTCTCGATCCCTTCTATGATTCTATGAAGCAACTTGGCTATTACAGCGTCTTCTTTTTCTCTGTTGCCAACTGGGGGATTGCTTTGCTATGGACAGCAGAATCCTGAAGACACTATGGCAGCCGCCACCACCCACATCTGGCGCTCTGCAGATGTATTGTACTACAACATACAGCATACCCAGCTAACACTGCTAACCGGGGGACGCTGGGAGCAGTAGTCCCACACATCCGCAGAGGACAGGATTGTGGAAGGACGCTGTACAATATTCACCAAGGAAAGGAGGGAAGTGGGGTGGGAATGGGGGGATAAATCCACCCAAGGCATGAAGACAGACCCGCCTTTCAACTGGCCTCCTCATGGTCACATTTGGGCGCTCTCTCCGCTGACTTCCTTCATCAGTATCAGTTGTACCGCTTGCCGTTATTATCAGTTACACGGCTGCCAATTCAAGATCTCTTCCCAATTTGATCGTTTAATGTTTTGATATGATTTGATTTTTTTCCCTTAAACTGTTCCGTTAGCCAATTTTGTGAGTGCGCTAGAAGTGGGCTCACAAGTAAACATCGTATCGATAAAAACAGTAAAATAGCAGGAATGAAAGGAGCAGCTACTGTCACAACGGGGCACGTAACGCGCTATGTGGACAGACTCCCCGGAAGGGAGGAACACGGCACTCTTCTACAGCTGCTACAGGGCACCTCAAGGGCTGGTGTTACAGAGCAGCAATTCCCAAAGGCTCAGTAGCTGTGGCATGCCTTTTTTTAGCATTCAAAGCTAGAGGCTCCACTCTTGTAGCTGAAAGGGATCGCTTTAGGGAGTGTGTAAGGATTAGGAATTACGTGCCCTGAACAGAGCGCCAGCCTTGCGTTTCTGCGGCAGACAGAGAATGGATCATTCAGCCGTTCCGGGAGCAAGAAGGAATTATCCAATCGCAGCCCGTTCAGCAGAGCTGGACCGGACAGAGGGAATGCCAGAGCAGTGAGTCATGCAGAGGGGTGGCGGCCACCCTCCCCCCCTGTGGGGGTCTCACGGAAGATTTACGCGCTTCTCACAGCCAACGAAGTGGCACTTTGGGGATTGCTGCTAGAAGGGTTCCGTCGCCTTACCCGTTTGCGTTTTTGTGTGTAAGTGCGCCAACCGTCCTAAACGGGAAAAGGAGGCCGTTACAGTCTGCCCAGAACTCTCCCGCGTCTCCTCGACGCTTGCCCGCCAGGCCCAGCTGAAGAGGGGAGGAGGCGGCGGGGCTCCCCCACCCCCCTCCCCGTCGCGGGAGGGCGCGCGATGGTAACTCACCCGCGACTCCCCTTCACCCCGCCATTCCAGTCGGTTTGGGAAGAGGTAAAAATAGCGCCGCTGCCACTGAGTTAAGAAGGGGTTCCCCAACTTCAGCATGTACCCGTGCATAATGCAGTCCTTCCCGAGGGCGTAGTCTGTGGCAATATGGAAAACCACATTAACGGAGGGCCGGGGATAGGGTGTGTGTGGGTGTGTTGTATTTATAGGGCACCATCGGCACGCAGAACGCCTGGCAGAGTAGGAGAAGCGGAAAGCAGTCCCTGGCACAAAGAGGTTCCGATCGATGCTTTAGGGTGGATTCCTGCATTGAGTAGGGGGTTGGATTCGAGGGCCTTATAGGCCCCTTCCAACTCTACTATTCTATGACTCCATGAGAGACTGAAAGAACTGGGCATGTTTAGCCTGGAGAAGAGAAGATGGAGGGGAGACATGAGAGCACTCTTCAAATAGGTTGTCACACAGAGGAGGGCCAGGATCTCTTCTCGATCCTCCCAGAGTGCAGGACACGGAATAACGGGCTCAAGTTACAGGAAGCCAGATTCTGGCTGGACATCAGGAAAAACTTCCTGACTCTTAGAGCAGTACGACAATGGAACCAGTGACCTAGGGAGGTTGTGGGCTCTCCCACACTGGAGGCCTTCAAGAGGCAGCTGGACAACCATCTGTCAGAGATGCTTTAGGGTGGGTTCCTGCATTGAGCAGGGGGTTGGACTTGATGGCCTTGTAGGTCCCTTCCAACTCTACTATTCTATGATTCCCTGCCCCGTGATGCTGCGATGGGCAAAGCAGCTTTAAAAGGGATGGGAGAAATTCACAGAGGTTGATCAGTAACTCCCTGGTCACGATGGCTACGTAGGAAGCCACCCACCCACCCCGGCTCCTGCCAACACTTGTTCAGAGACTGGGCACCCTGAAATACTAACTCCTGATTCCTTCTTGCCCTGTCCGTGGGCTTCCTTTCGGGGCATCTGGCTGGTCACTATGGGAGGCAGGATAGATCGAAACAGACGAGCTGCGTGGCTTCACTTTCATTAATTTTGACAGCGGAGGGAGAAACAGTGGAGGAAGAGAGAGGAACAGCAGAGAGAGAGGGAGGGACGGAGGGGGATGAGAGAGGAAGAGGTGATAAATCTGGGCAAATCCAGCGGTCCCGGAGGATCGATATCTGAACACAAACCAGCAATCGGAGAGTAACCAACTGCCTAAGTGGCATCCCTGCCTGTGACCATCACGCATCACATCCTCATCTCTGCAAAAAGGCCTCCTGCTCCTTCAAAAGACTGCGCCCTTTCTATTATTATTATTATTATTATTATTATTATTATTATTATTATTATTTATATAGCACCATCAATGTACATGGTGCTGTACAGAGTAAAACAGTAAATAGCAAGACCCTGCCGCATAGGCTTACATTCTAATAAAATCATAATAAAACAATAAGGAGGGGAAGAGAATGCACCAAACAGGCACAGGGTAAGGTAAAACTAACAGTATAAAGTCAGAACAAAATCAAGTTTTAAAAGCTTGAGGAAAAAGAAAAGTTTTTAGCTGAGCTTTAAAAGCTGCGGTTGAACTTGTAGTTCTCAAATGTTCTGGAAGAGCGTTCCAGGCGTAAGGGGCAGCAGAAGAAAAGGGACAAAGCCGAGCAAGGGAAGGAGAGACCCTTGGGCAGGCGAGAAACATGGCATCAGAGGAGCGAAGAGCACGAGCGGGGCAAGAGTGTGAGATGAGAGAGGAGAGATAGGAAGGAGCGCCAGCATCTGCGTGAGGCTAACCTCCCTCCACCCCTCTCTCTCTCTCACCCCCACCCTCCACAAAGCCTGCATTTCTCATGCAGCCTGTGGCTCAACCCCCTAGTCCTCAGGACACGCTGTCACTAAGACTATGTACCTTTTGCTGAAATAACCGCACCTTCTTCCCCTACCTTCCCCCATTGCCTCCTGTAGATTAGAGGATTGCTAAATGAAAAATTGCAAGCCCCTTGGGGCAGGGAGTGGCTCTCTCGTACTCTGCCAAGTGCCACATGGACGGTGCTATATAAACAATAACAGTAGGTCCCAGTGCTCACAGGAAAAAGAAAAAAACAGCCACCACGCATCTGGAATTTGGCAGGAAGGACATCTGGACACCTCCGTTTTTCAGGAACCAAAACAGCCGTGCAAGAGTTCAAAGAAAGCATTATGAAATGCGGAACTGAAAAAGGAGCACTTAAGCCTCGAATGTTTCTTCTCTGCGACAAAGAGCCATCAATACCCAAAGGCTCCCCCCCCGCCCCCGCCCAGCCTCATCATCCGTACCGGGGGAGCCCCCGCATTCCGGAGGCAAAGAGCGTACACCGGAGCTGCTTCTCACCTTCCTCGTGGCCTAGCTGCTTGTTTTTGGCTCGCTTCCTGGCTTCGATCTTGTCCGTGTCGGCGTTCACCGCGTCATAAACCGTTTCTGCCACTTCCTGTTGCCAACGCTCCGAGATGACCAGGGGGAAGTTCTTATACAGTTCTTGGTCGCTGTCCAGCAACTGGTAGAAAGGCAGGGGAAGAAAAGAAGAGACGTCACCAAGAGCAAAAAACTGCTCACCTTCCATCATTGGTCTGGTTCTTTTAAGACAATCCGTGTCATCATACCAGGAAAAGGGCCTTTTCTGCTGTGGCACCCCGAACCTAGGGAGGTTCGCTTGGCACCTACATTGCACTCCTTTCGGTGCCAAGTGAAGACCTTTTTTTCCCAGGCATTTTAGCATCCTAGTCTTTTAGCTCTGCATTTGGTTGTTCTATTATGGTTTTAATTTTTGTGAACCGCCCAGAGAGCTTCGGCCATTGGGCGCTATAAAAATGTAATAAATAAATAAATAAATTAGCTCTGCAGTTTTAAATCCGTATTTTAAATCTCTGCATCGCTGCTTGGTTTTATTCCAGTTGTACTTTTATATTTTGGTTTCAAGCTTCCGGATTTTATATTTCATGCTGTACCTTGCGTTTTTAGTTTTGGTGAACTGCCCAGAGCGCTTCAGCTATCAGGCAGTAGAGAAATGAAATGAAATAAATAAATCTAGGGGAGAAAAACTGCTGGGTGCTATCAGTCTTCAAAGAGACTCTCACCTTATGCCAAAGCCTTCCCCAAACCCTCAAAATACTAAGCCATGGATTCTTAGCATTTATATAGCATGTTTCAAGTCTTCAATACACTTTTCATACGTAAGACCATCAGACGCGCCCTGATGCTGGATCAGACCAAGGGTCCATCTATTCCAGCACTAAGTGGCCAACCAGCTGTTGACCAAGAACCCACCAGCATGGGTGCAATAGAACCCTCCTACCCATGTTCCCCAGCAACTGGTGCACACAGGCTTACAACCATCAGGGTTAGTAGCCATGGCTAGCCTTCTCCTCCTCCAGGAACTTATCCAACCTGCTTTTAAAGCCGTCACCACATCTTGTGGGAGTGAATTCCATAATTTAACTCTGTGCTGTGTGAAGAAGTCCTTCCTTTTACCTGTCCTGAATCTCCCACCAGTTTCATGGGATGACCCCGTTGGGTTCTAGTATTTTGAGAGAAGGAGAAAAATACCTCCCCCTCCACATTCTCCACCCCAGGCATAATTTCGTACACTTCTACCATGCCTCTCTGCAGCCTCCTTTTTCCGAGCTGAACAATCCCAGCTGCTGTAAGCTTCCCTCCTAGGGGAGATGCTCCATTGCTCCAGCAATGAGTTACATTTGAGTTACCATTTGCTCGGTAATCGTTGCAACGGCTGGGAAAGTGTAAAGCTGTGTTTGCATCTCCTACATTCCACCAGCTCCACCCACCCCTCACTCACCATTACGCTCCCATTCCCAGGTCTATTAGAACGTTTTAGAGTGTTTTTAGGATGTTTTAAGGACGTTTTAATCATGTATGCTATGCTTTTAATCAGTTTTGATGTGTTTTATATTCACTGTTGTTCCCTGCCTCGATCCAAGTGGAGAGGTGGGTAAGAAATATATTATTATTATTTATTTTTTATTATTTTATTATTATTTTTATTTATTACATTTTTATACCGCCCAACAGCCGAAGCTCTCTGGGCGGTTCACAAAAATTAAAACCACAATAAAACACCCAACAGGTTAAAACACAATTACGAAATACAGTATAAAAAGCGCAACCAGGATAAAACCACACAGCAAAGTTGATATAAGATTAAAATACAGAGTTAAAACAGTATAATTTAAATTTAAGTTAAAATTAAGTGTTAAAATACTGAGTGAATAAAAAGGTCTTCAGCTGGCGACGAAAAGAGTACAATGTAGGCGCCAGGCGGACCTCTCTGGTATTATGATGATGATGATGATGATGATGATGGCCCATTAACAGCCCAAAAGCCTGTGGTGAGGGCTCTTTCTTAAAGGCGGAGAAAAAAGACACAAGCTCTGGTGCTGTGTACGAATGAGCAATGAACGTTTTATTATTTCACGATGTAAAAAGCTCAACGTTTCAGATTCGAAAGAATCCTTCTTCAGGAGCTGTAGTGAATAAGAACGGAGGGGGTTCGGGTAGCAAACTGCAATCCTGCAAAGGCAGTTCGCTTAATTAGAAAGCCTCAGCGTTTGTTAAAACGTCCTGCTCTCAGAAATGAAGATTTTTTTCTCTGAGTTATATGAGCAAGCTCTTCTTAAAGGACCTGCTTAATTCGGCTTCCTGTGTGGAACAACCAAGCCGTGAAGCCAGAAAACTGCAGGGTGAACACGCCCCGCTGCAGAACCCCCCACCTGTCGTTTCTAGCCTGAAACGCCAAAGGAAAACGTTCACCTTGATGCCTTTTGTGTCTTCTTCGTCGAAGGAGCCGATGTCAAAAGCGTCGGCAGCGTTCACTTCGCCCCGCGGAGGGATCAGGGGTGGGGGGTACTGGCAAATCAAGGGGTACAGAGTTACACATCTTCAGACCGCGGAGATGGGAATCCTTGTCTTTATTTATTTAAAACAGGGGTGGGTGGGGTGACGTCGCCCCACTTGACCCCACTTTCCCCATGGGCTGCATCTCTCCCTTTCTCCCACAGCCCCTGAAGCGAAAAGCAAAAACAATATTTGAAATCGCATACAAAACGCCAAAAGGATAATAATAATAATAATAATAATAATAATAATAATAATAATAATTCAGAATGGCTACACCAGATGCCATTCTGTGTGCTCTTTTTTAACATTTTGGGGGCTGCCTGTTGCCCAGTTCTGATTTAAAGGATACAGCACCCTTTAGCAAGCTATAAGGACGACGTACGGTACGAATGATAAAATTCCACTTATTATTATTATTATTATTAATTATTAATTATTTATATAGCACCATCAATGTACTGTACAGAGTAAATTAAAAAGATAAAAAACAGAGAAGAACCACCATGTAAAAATTCAACACAAACACTGCAGCAAACCCTGGATTTCTGTGTCCCCTTAAGAGAGAGGTGAACAGAATCTTCTTGTACTCAAGATCAACCCGCAGCAGGGCTGTAAGGACGCGACAGAAGCCCTGCTATGCCATCAGAATGCAAGAAACGCCGTCAATAAAGAAGCTGGGCTCTCGTTTATTCTACAGAGTGACCCAGGGCTCTTCGGATCCCTTTTCTCTCTCTGGAAGGAGTCCCCTTGTCTCAGTGGGCCAATGAGCAGACGTAGCCCTGTGGCGGTTCTGAAGGCAGCCCGGACTGAAGGTGGCCCTTTGCAGCTGCTGGGTGAGAAATCCATCTCACCTTTTGCAGATAGACGTGCTGCCAGTCAATCCCTTTGAAGAACGGATGCTCCTTCACTTCTTGCGCACTGAGAAATAACAACAGAACCAGAACGTGATTCTCTTAAGAAAGCAATACAACGCAGCATCCTTATTTATTGTTTATTTACAATATTTCTATACCGCTCCATATCTAAAAGAGATTCCGGAGCAGTGCACATGGGTATAAACCAGCCTTCCTCAACCTGGGGCGCTCCAGGTTGAGGAAGGCTGGTATAAACAGTAAAAAGAAAGAAGATTTTTAAAAAGCAATTGTTCAATTCAAAAACAAAGGACCAATAAAAACAGTGGCTAGTCAGTTGAGGAAGGCTTCTTCAGGGGGCGCCAGAAGCAGCCTAACATTGGTGCCTGCCTGACCTCCAGTGGCAGGGAGTTCCATAGGAAGGGGGCCACCACACTAAAGGCTCTTCTCCTGGTGCACTCCAATCGGTCGTCCTTGATATGGATAAGAAGCAACTAAGAGATTGGCTATTTTGGATAGATTCTAGGACAGAACATTTCAGAGCCAGCTATTTGTCCAAACTGAAGCCACTCTCCGTAAGAATTGCTTTTATTGATCTGAGATTCCAAGTGATGCCAACTGCAGTGCTGGATGGTCACCAGTACATCTACGGGTGAGCATATTACCCCAACATTAAAATCACTCCACTGGCTGCCAATTAGTTTCCGGGCAAAGTACAAAGTGTTGGTCATTACCTTTAAAGCCCTACATGGTTTGGGTCCAGGTTACCTGCGGGATCGCCTTCTCCCATACAGTCCGCCCCGCACACTCAGGTCCTCTGGGGTGAACTTACTTCCGTCAGCTAAAACTAGGCTGACATCAGTTTCCCAGAGGACCTGTTCTTCTGTCGCCCCCCAGATTGTGGAACGGCCTGCCGGAGGAGATTCGTAAAATTAACTCTCTGTATGATTTTAAGGCAGCTTTAAAGACTAGCCTTTTCCGGCGGGCCTATCCAGATCAATGGAAAATCAAGAATTCTTAAGATGTATTGATTCCTGTTCTAATGTTGTTCCCCACCTTGACCCAAAGGGAGAGGCGGGTACCACAAGGTGCCATTTGAACGTAGACTATGCATCTGTGGCCAACATCAAGTGGAAGACATTGTTCGCTACTTGTTAATTTGCCCTCTGTACAGGGACCCAAGAGAGAGATTCCCGAAACCCTTGTTAACACGTGGATATAGGAATGCCCTTGCAGAAACACTTCGTTTTCTTCTGAGTGATACCAACAGTTATGGGACATTTAAAGTGGCTTTGTTTGCTCTGGCAGCAAAAAAGATAAGGAAGAGAGAACGAGACGAAATTGCCATAAATTGCCACGGAGATTCAGACTGCTGAGCGAAAGCTGAGTTTTAGTAATGGTAAATTTCAAGTTATCTGTGTAATTTCGAGGTATTTGTATTACTGTATATATGTATGGATGCTTTCTTTTGATGTATTTGTCATGGACTTCGGCTGGTACAATAAACTTTGGATTGATTGATTCCAATCGGGCCAAAGGTCCACATGGAACCACCAGGAGCAGGCCGTCTGACGTCCTCAGTGGCAGGGGAGGCTGAGAGAGGAGAAGGCGCTCTCTCGGGTATCCTGGTCCCAAGGTGTTTAGGGCTTTGTACACTAGTACCAAAACCTTCAACCTGGCCCGGTAGCGAATAGGCAGCCAGTGCAGTTCCCTCAGCAAAGGTGTTACACGCTGAAAAGAGGCAGCTCCTGACATGAAGGCAGACATGGTTTCAGGGCATGCAACAGGGGCGATATATTTTAATGAAATGTTAAAAAGACCGCACATTTCTAGGAATGGGGGGAGAGGGCGGAAAACCTCTGTTAAGAAGGAGGAGGCCCTGTGTCAGTAGCACAGAAAGAAGGTCCCAGGTCCAATCCCCAAAAATGTCCAGGAAAAACTACCATTTTTTTTTCCTTTTAGAATGATAAATAAAACGATTAAGTCAAGGCGTTAATATACTGCTACATGGTCTTTACTCCTCTGAAATTATTTCTACAAATGGCACGATAGGAAGACTTTTATGTAAGACGAGAGAGGAAAAATGTCTGGAAATGTTGAAGCCGTGTGTGTGTGTGTGTGTGTGTGTGTGTGTGTGCGTGTTCTTTCAATCCTCTCCTTAAGGCTGAAAGGAAACACGGTTCCTGACACCCTGAAGCCCTTACTCTTCCACTTGGGACTCACCTGCTTCCCTGGCAGCCAAGCCTCTTGCTCACGTCTCGCTGGAGGAGACCTTCCAGGAGGGACTTGAGTTCGGGGGAAAAGGAATCCGGTAACTCCACATTCTAGCGGGGAGAAAACAGGGCTGGAAGTCAGCGGGTTGAACCCACCCTCTGCCCCAAGAACAGATCCTCCGGAGCAGCCTTCCTCAACCTGGGGCGCTCCAGATGTGTTGGACTGCATCTCCCAGAATGCCCCAGCCAGCTGGCTGGGGCATTCTGGGAGATGCAGTCCAACACATCTGGAGCGCCCCAGGTTGAGGAAGGCTGCTCCGGAGAGACTTCGCAACGGAAAGAAACCAGAGAAACCTCCCCAGGCAAAGAGGGCACCCATGCAAGACGTTACAGAAGGCGTGGAGGGTCTAGAGCAGAGCTTTCCAAAGTTTTCATGTTGGTGACACACTTTTTAGACAGGCGTCATTTCACGACACAGTGATTCAGTTTTCCTAGCAAACCGGAGGTTAAACTAACCCCTTATAAGAGATACGGACACATACATACATTGTAATAACGAAATGTATGGGGGACACAACATATCCCATGAAAACCTTTCATTTATATTTTTTAAAATATATGATTTGCAAGACAATAGCATACATTTCCAAGACTTTTCACAGTGAACCAATTTTGTCGAGCTGCGATCGAGCGGCGGTTGAGACGGTGTTCTATCAAAAAACTGGACCCATGGAATTTCTCGAATGCGTCACTTCAGGTGCGGCCGCGTCACCGGAAGTGACGCGGAATCAGCTGTTTCGACCCGATTATGCATACTGCACATGCGCAGTACCGGTATGATCCCTCGACCGCGGTGTGCATACACAGATACGACGGAAGGGGAATATACTAGTGCACCATACCGATCGGCACCTTTGCTGCGTAAAAATGCAGGCAAGTTGGTATTGCTTATTTCACACAGACTCAGAGGTTTCTCGTTACATTCGCGTGACGCACCTACACAATGCAGCTGACACACTAATATGTCGTGACACACAGTTTGGAAAACTCTGGGCTAGAACAACCTTGACCAGCCAAGCAACAGCAGACGCTCAGAACTGGAATTTGGCCTCTGGGGAAAAGCAAATCAGGTTTAGCGTTGAGGCTTAATGAATGGACCGTGGACTGCCAACCACACTTTGTCTTGCTGGCCACGTTGTTGTTGTTATTATTTACATTTATATACCACCCCGTAGCTGAAGCTCTCTGGGCAGTTTATTTTATCATGTCGCTCAATCGATTTATTAGCATGGCTGGCCAGGAGATGCTGGAAGCTGTATTCCGACACATCTAGAAGGGAAAGATAACCTCAGACGGACATCTGGATCAGATGTCCTCAGGGCCTTGTCTGTCGTGGCCCCTAAACTTTGGAAAATGCTCCCCAGGAAAAGCTCGCTGGGCACTTACTTTTAATATTACTGAAAACTGTGAACTACTTTTGAGAGGTTGCTGACACCTGAAAAGCAACATAATACGTGTTCGAAAGAAAGGAAGAAAGAATCCTTAAACATGCTTACCACGGTGAGCGTCATGCGGTCAATTTCATGCTTGTCTTTGGTTTTGTGCTGTCTGAAAGGGCTGTGCCTAGAGAAAGAAGGAAAAGAGAAGCACTGGCATGAATTCAGCTGGGTGGGAGGGAATCATAGAATAGCAGAGTTGAGTCTTTGCTGCGTCCTACACTGAGAGCTGCTGCTAATTCTGCTTATCTCTGGAATAGAGTGTGATTTCCAACAGGGTGGCCCTATGGAAAGGAGGACCGGGCTCCTGTATCTTTAACAGTCGTATTGAAAAGGGAGTCAGGTGTATACATGCAGCACCTGATGAAATTCCCTCTTCATCACAACAGTTAAAGCTGAAGGAGCCCTGCTTAGTGTGACCAGATACAAAAGAGGGCAGGGCTCCTGCAGCCTTAACTGTTGTGATGAAGAGGGGATTTCACCAGGTGCTGCATGCATAACAATGACACCTGCTGGAATTCCCTTTCCTATGCAACTGTTAAAGATACAGGAGCCCGGTCCTCCTTTCCGTAGGGTCACCCTAGCTAAGTGGTAAGTACACGGCTGTGTTTGGTCCATGGCTGCTAAGTGGTAAAAATACTACTGGGTTTTGATCCACGGCTGGAAGAGACTCCCCTTCTAGACTCCAGAGTGGGCAGATGGGTGAAGCATTCATAGTATCTTAGAATAGTAGAGTTGGAAGGGGCCTCTAAGGCCATCAAGTCTAACCCCCTGCTCAATGCAGGAATCCACCCTAAAGCATCCCTGGCAAATGGCTGTCCAGCTGCCTCTTGAAGGCCTCTAGTGTGGGATGCTCACGGATGCTGATCCAAACAGCAGAAGACAGTGAAGTTTTCTGTTCCGCACAGCCCCCTTCACCCCCACCCCTGCCAACACACACGCAAGATAGCAGGACTCACCCTCGGAGAAGTTTGAAAAGCATGCAGCCCAAGGAGAACCAGTCAGCGCTGCTGTCATAGGCCGTTCCCTTCTGCAGCACCTCAGGGGCCATGTAGCCATGCGTACCCCTGAGAGCAAAGGGGTCAAAAAGGTGCAAATTAGAATCCGGAAATGCCAGCGTTCAGGGAGAGAGCAACAGCAGTAAACAGACATCATAGGAACACAGGCAGCGGCCTCTCTGTTCTGGCTGTAATTCTGAAAAATGGTGAGAATTCAGCCAAGCCCCAAGAAGGCTTCCTACTTAAGAGGAAGCCAGTGGGGAAGTCCCTCTCTTGATGCATTTGCTGAACTCAACTGTTCTCAGAGCAGAAGGAAGGAGCACGTAGTTGAACTATGGCATTCACTGCCGCAAGATGTAGTGAAGGCCGCTTATTTGGAGGGCTTTAAAAGGGGGTTGGATGAATCCCTGCAGGAGAAGGCTATCAAGGGCTACTAGCCCTGATGGCTATGTGCTACCTCCAGTATCAGAGACAGGGTGCCTGTGTACACCAGTGTCTGGGGGACGTGGGTGGGAGGGTGCTGTTGCACCATGTCATAAGAACTTAAGAAGAGCCCTGATGCTGGATCAAGCCCAGGGTCCATCTAGCCCAGCGTTCTGTTCACACAGTGGCCAACCAGCCAGTGGTCAGGGATGAACAAGCAGGACATGGTGCAACAGCACCCTCCCACCCATGTTCCCCAGCTTCTGGGTTTCCCATGGGCAGCTGGGTGGCCACTGTGTGAACAGAGTTCTGGACTAGATGGACCCTCGGTCTGATCCAGCAGGGCTCTTCTGAGGTTCTTCGGTTAACTGGGCCCAAGAGCCTTGCTTTAAATCCAGCACCCTGAGTGGAGCCTCAAAGGCGAAGGGCGTGAGGGCGGCAGCTCCCCGTGATCCCTGATGGCCGCACTGTGGAAGGAGCACTGCGCAACAGCAGCCCTTGGGGTCACACAAAGAGAGAGCCGTACGGCCACGGCTGCACTCAGCGGTTCCTGGACCGTACTTACACGCTGGCATGGGGCTTCTTCTTGGAGAAATCGCAAGCCAGCCCCAGGTCAGATATCCTGACGTGTCCGTGTTCGTCCAGGAGGATATTTGCCGGCTAGAAGCACACCAATAAGCACCTGTTACTTAAGCAACTGAAACAAAGAAACGTTTGAGCAGCAGGGTAAGTTCCCCAACTTCGCACGTGCATGCACAAACACACAGAAAATGGACTTGCTGAGCACTAACACCAACCTGTGCTAAACGCAGCAGAGGGTTGTCTTCCGTAGGGACAATCCCCCCAAATAAAGCCTTCCTCTTTTAAGAACAAGAGGATGCTAAAAAGTTAGACTAAGCACAGATTAAAGATGAAGAACTCTGTGAAACCTCAGAAGCTTGCAGGATTTTTTGCCTACCTAAGCTTATCCAATGAACGATTTAATTTTTCCAGTTTGGATGTCCTGTCGTATGGAACTAGCACATCAGGCGCTGTTTACAAAACAACTGCCTTTTCCTTTGCCAAATCCCTCTTGCCTCTAGAATATCTCTTGGGAAAGCGACAGCGACAAGACCCAGCGCCATAAAAATGGTAATCACAGCAACAGATGCCATTTAACAAAACGTTAATTATTCTGCACAGTGATTCCATTGCATTCGCCTTTGCCGTCTGGGAACTGAAAACTCCCCCCGCCCGCTACGCCCGCCTCAAAACCAGCCTGCAATTTCCATCTGACGCTCCTGGCCTTATTCACCCCCTCTGCTGCGTGTGGCGCTGTGGAGCCGTTTCGTTCTTCCGAGCCTGGATTACCTTCAAGTCTCTGTAGACGACAAAGCGGTTGTGCATATGCTCCAGCCCGAGGATGATCTCGGTGGCGTAAAAGCGCATCTCCTTCTCGGAAAACACCCCGTGCTGCGAGAGATGGTAATGAAGATCTCCACCTTAAGAGCAAAAGAGGCAGCGCACAGCGTTGGAGCACCGGCTTTGTAGGCTGAAAGCCCCCAATTCAATCCGCGGCACCACCAGTTTTGTGCCATGAGCGCATTGGCGACACACTATGGGTGCAATTCTATGCATGTTTAGACAGGGGGGGTGCTTTAAAACTCCCAGCATGCTTCAGTCAGCCAGCCAGGGCATGCTGAGAGTTGTAGGACATTTTCCTACCTAAACCTGCATAGGACTGCACCCCAGGCATTATAATCAGCGAGTTCCTTCATTTCTTTAGCGATTTCGTTGCACTGTTGCATTTCTTGCTGTTCTTTTTTTTTTTTTTTTTTTTTGCAGCCTTTATTTTTAACTTTATTTCAAGAGAAAAGAAAATTTCAAGAGGAGAAAAAGGGTTTAGCAAAACACTAAAATCCCACTCCTAAGCATCAGGAGTTTTATACGACTGGCATCAACGTATTTCAAGCTGAGAGCGGGCCACGGCCATGCAGGTGCCACGTGCCAGAACCCTCGCTCGCTCGCTCGCTCGCTTACCATTCATCAGGTCCAGAATGAAGCAGAGTTTGTCAGGCGTGTGGAAGGCGTAAGTCATGCACACGATGAAAGGGCAGTCCTAGGGTGGGAGAGAGACCAGAGAGTTCTTGTGAAACAAGGCGAGGGAGACTGGAGCAGGCAGGCACCATCAGAGCCTGTTTCAATTGGACCCCCCCCCCCACAGGGCTAACTGCCATCTTCACCCTGTGGGGAAGAAGATGCGAGGGAGACTGGAGCAGGCAGGCACCATCGGAGCCTTCTTCAGTTGGACCCCACCCCCCCACAGGGCTAACATCTTCACCTTGTGGGGAAGAAGGAGCTGTTGGTTTGCCCCTCCATTGGGAGATGAGAGGATGGAGCAGGGCCTTCCCACCAGCCTAAGCAGTCTCCTTAATATCTTTTTATTTTCTCCCTCTTCCCTCCCCATACACTTTTCCTTGTGTGTCATGTCTTTTTTTAGAATGTAAGCCTGAGGGCAGGGACTGTCTTCTTTATTGACACATTGTAAGCCGCTCCGAGAGCCTTTTGGCTGAGGTGAGGGATAAAAATACTCTAAATAAATAAATAAAGCGTAATTTTATATATATATATATATATATATATATATATATATATATATATATATTTATTATTGCATTTATATCCCGGCTTTTTTCCTCCAAGGAACCCAAGGTACATAATCCTCGTCTCCATTTTTATCCTCATAACAACAACCCTGTGAAGTAGGTTGGGCTGAGAGTCTGCGATTGGTCCAAAGTCACCCAGTTGGGTTTCCGTAGCTGAGCGGGGACTAGAAAAGGTGAGGAAGCAGGCTACAAAAGCCACACAGAGCTAGCCACACAGTTGAGTTCTGCCCCTGGGGCTGGGAAAATCGGAAGCATAGATTCAACCCTTTTGCTGGGGAAAGCGGGGGGGGGGGTGATGTTCCCCGCAAGCCCCCGGACACTAAGGCTTCTCTGCATCTCTCCCTGTCTCTCTGTGTATGCGTCATTCAAATCGCCCCTGTTGCAAATCTCTCCTTCTGCCGTTGACAATGGAGCCTCCTTCCCAAGGAGTGATATATTTGACAAGGGGGGGGCCGTCTGTTGCATTGTTTGACTTCCCTCGGCTTCACTAGCATTGTGTGGCCTTTAGGCCCGTTGTGAAAAGGACGCCCAGCGGGTCCGGGACTCGTTTCTCTGCATGCTCAGATAAGCGACGGGGGATGGACAGGTTGGCTCTTCTGAGACTGGGAATGAAAGAAGGGATCTTGGGGGGGGGGGGGGTTGAACGGGGGGGGGTGAACTGGTAGAAGAGAAGCCAAACAAAGGGCGAAGGAGCGCTCTGAGGCACGAAACGCCAAGCACCCTCACCCCAGGAGGAAGTCTAGCACAACAGGAGGAACATGGAGACCCAGGAAGTACCAGACTACACAGAAGATGAGGCATCGAGGTGTATTGGTTGAGTGGGATCAGCAACAGGCAAATGCCGCCATCTTCTGGGCGCCCCTCACATTCTGGCCCACAGACCCTTTTTCCTCTTTCAGGCCCTCTGCAGCCCCCTCCTCTACTCAAGCCTCTCACCCAGGTCCCTGCTTTTAGGTTCGCTGCCCTCTGTGCACCCTTTCAGCCAGCCTGATGCCAAGTATCGTTATCATCATTAACCACTTTGATGCTAAAAGCTCAAAGTTTCCTTTCCCTCTAGTCCCAGGTTCCTCCGCAGGGTTTTATCCCCAGCCAAACTCCGGCCTTGGTCCCTCCCTGTGGCTCAGAGGACGACTCAGCAGTGGCTTCATCCAGTAACCCAGGATCCCTTACTCTGGGACCTTGGGCCTCTGCAGCTTGCTGAGACAACTGCTCTTCCTGAACGCATTTCAGCCAGTGAACTGTCCAGGGTCCTGAAAGGCTTTGCCTTGCTTGCTGGGACCTGCATAGCCTAACCTGACCTTTATCCCATCCGAGGTGACCTTGCCACATCAGGCACAATCCATCCTCTCCAGGCAGTGCCACCGCTGCAACCCCGTCTCCCCGGGAGCCTCTCGCCAAGCTAGGCCAGGACATGGACCTCTCACACCCCGCAAAGAAGCGACACGATCTGTCACCGTTCAGCTGAGCAGCAGCAAGTGGGTTTTGTCATTGCGCCTGCCCAATCGCAAGTGATAAAAGCTGCTTCGCCGCCGGTGGGCCTGCCCACAGGGGCCTTAAAGAAGGGCGACAGCCTGAAATTGACCCTGCTGTATCATTCACTAGACGCAGGGCCAAGCCCTGTACCTCTGTCATCACGGCACGGCCACCTTTGAAGGCCTTAACACAGGAAGTGCCTAAAAAGACCGCCTTTCGCAGAAATGGCATCAGACCCCAGCCCTTTCGGGCCAAAGCTCAAATGAACTCCGTGGGCCACTCTGGTTCATAGGCCGCCTGGAGGAGACGGGCAAAGAGGAGCCCCAATCAGATCCATTTCTTCACCGTCTCGTATCCCTACCCGAAGGGCTCCTCCACCCCTCCTTTCGTTTTCTAACATGTTTACACAGAAGAGGGAACCGTGAATCAATCTGGAACAGAATTGTCATCGGGAACAAAAAAATTAACCTTCCTGCCAGCATCTCAAGTAACTATGGCAATCAGAGCTGTTTGGGGCTTGACGTAAGGAGGTTATTCTTCTCTGAAGATGCTGCCACTTCAACGGCTGTTTCCTAATCAGCCCAGAGAGGAGCATTTGGCAGGGACGCTCAGCATGTAGAATGCTTTGCTTTCATTATGTGATGGTAACTATACTGGGTCATAGGCCGGGGCTGTTATAAAACATGGAACTTGCCTCTCCAAATACCGTTGTGACAGCTATGCATTCAGGACACGCAAAGACAAAAGCACTGAAATACCTCTCCTCCTCTCCCACCACCACTATTATTATTATTAATTATTATTGTTGCTGCTGTTACTGTTGTTATTATTAATAATAATAATTACATTTCTATACCGCCACATAGCTTAAGCTCTCTGGGCGGTTTACCAAAGTTTAAAACATTAAAAATGCTATACCAGGAGGAGGGCCTTCTCTGCTGTGGCACCCCAGCTGTGGAATGAGCTCCCTAAGGAGGTTCGCTTGGCACCGACATTATATGCTTTTAGACGCCAGGTGAAGACCTTTTTATTCTCCCAGCATTTTAACAGTCTATAAATAAATTTTAACTCGGTGTTTTAAATTTGTAATTTTGCATTGCTGCTGGTTTTATCTGGTTGAGCTTTTATATTGTATTTTATATTATGGTTTTATACTGTTGTTTTTTACTTTGGTTTTAATTTTTGTGAACCGCCCAGAGAGCTCCAGCTATTGGGCGGTATAGGAAGGAAAGGACCCTCTCGTGCCAGCACTTGAGTCATTGCTGACTCCTAGAAGGACGCCTGCTTTCGCTGACGTTTTCTTGGCAGACTTTGTAGCGGGGTGGTTTGCTGTTGCCTTCCCCAGTCGCAATTGCCTTTCCCCCAGCTAGCTGGGTACTCATTTTACCAACCTCGGAAGGATGGAAGGCTGAGTTGACCCGAGCCAGCTACCTGAGAACCAGCTTCCGCTGGGATCGAACTCCGGCCGTGGGGAGAGTTTCGGCTGCAGTAACTGCCGCTTTACCGCTCTGCGCCACACGAGGCTCTTATTGGGCGGTATAGAAATGCAATAAATAAATAAATAAATAAATAAAATTTAAAACCATAAAAACAAACAACAGACAATACACACAAAGACAAAATACATCTAAAACCAAATCTAAAACACAGATCCGGGATCAATTAAAATCCCATCACATGCTGCTAAATGCCTGGGAAAAGAAAAAAGGCTTGACATGGCGCGGAAAAGATAGCAATGTTGGCACTAGGCGGGCCCCATCAGGGAGATCATTCCATCATTTGGGGGGGGGGGGCACCACTGAGAAGGCCCTCCCCTCTGTCACCCTCTTCTGAGCTTCCCTCAGAGTAGGCACCCAGAGGAGGACCTTAGATGTTGAGAGCAGGGGACGGGCAGTTTTGTGGCGGGAACTTTATACTTTATTTAGTGCTTCCTTAGTACATAAAGTACTTTGCCGCAGCTACGAGTTTAAGAAGAGCCCTGCAGCTGGATCAGATCAAAGGGTCTGATTAGAACTACCAGTAACCACCCTGCAGGCTGCAAGACAGGGAGACGAGATGGGAAGCCGGGCCATTCCACCAGCCCTGCTTAAAAGTCCGCTTGTTTCTTTCCTCTTCCCAACCCGTCCCTTTTTCCTTTTGCATCATGACTTTTTAGATTGGAAGCTTGCGGGGAGGAAGCGAATCGTTTTTATCGATTGCGTGTATGCTGCTCCGGGAGCCTTTTGGGTTCAGGAGCAGGAGGCAAAAACGCTTTTAATAGAGGATAATGTAAAAAGAAATAAATACGGCCCAATGTAGTCCAGCCGTCTGCTTTCCCATAGCGGCCAGCCAGAGGCCTCTGGGAAGCTCGGAAGAAGAGCAGAAGGGCAAGAGTTGGAAGAAGGGCAAGAGCTCTTCTCTCACCGTCGCTCCTCGGCAGCCGATACGTGGAAGGGACGGCGACATACTCACGCCGGTACTGACGAGGGACAGCATGATCCTTTCGTTTAAGGCCAACGTCTCCCCTTGCTTCATCTTGATCCTCTTCTTATCCAAGCACTTCATCGCGTACCTGAAAAGGGCGAGTCGCTGAGGAAGGCGCTTTGCCCAGCGCTCTCTGCCATCCTCTGCCACGTCCCGACTTGAGGAATCCTCCTCAGAGGAGCAGCTAGAGACCCCAGGAGCCCAGGGCACCCCTGATCAGGGAACGCCATTGGACCCACACGAGCCTGGGCCCTTTGCCTGGCCCCCTGCCTCCTGAACCGTGCCTGCAATCGCTGCCCCGCTGCCCCGGTACAATCCAGAGATGGGGTCGGAGCACCAAAACGCAAACCCACCCTTCTGGCCACCCGAACAGAGATGGCGCTGGAGGGTAGCCCTTTGCTTTGCAACGCAGCAGCCTCCCCGCTGAATTTAAAGATCAGGGACGGCAGGGAACATGGAGAGTGCAAAGAGGTTGCGTCCGCGGGCATAACCCATTGGGAGACCCCAGGGTTAAGGAAAAGAGTTTTAAGAGAATTAATCAGCAGGCCGCATTTTGCTACAAGGCAATAGCTCCGGCTATTGGGCGGTATAGAAATGTAATAAATAAATAAATAAATAAATAAATAAATAAAAATTAAAACTTGGTAAGCCCACTAGAGTCCAGGGAAACCTTCATGGAAGAGAATACTCCTTCCCCAGGCCTCCAAGACACCCACCCACCCACTGAGCTGCTGTTGGCTTTTTTGGGTTAGCCAGGACTTACAACAGACGACAGAACTGGGAAATGGTATGCCCTTTCAAACTAGAGATGTACTTCAAACCCCTGGGGGAACTGGGACAATTAAATACACAGTACCGCAATCCTCTTCCTCCTGCTGCTTGGAGGCTGGGGGTGGGGGTGGGGGGTGGAGTGGCTGGCAGGATTGTCCAGAGGCATTACGGCTTCTCTCGCCTTATAAATGCAAGCGAAAGCTCCTTACATTTTCCCCGTGTCTGCTTTTCGGCAGCCATAAACTTCTCCAAAGCCTCCTCGCCCGATGATCCGGTGGACGCTGAAGTCGTTCATGGTCAGCTGCGGACAGAAGAGAGCAAAAAGGAAACAACATTTGCCGGCGGCCAAACGCGCCTGCCTTCTCGGAAGGACCGCCTTCCAAAATCACATCCAGGCCGACGTGTTCGGAAGAACCGGCCGCCACCTTTCGCTTTTCGGGAATTTGGAAGGAGTGGCGGACGAAAACGGGCTGTTATTGGTAGCAATACAGCAACATGTTTTGGAAGTCAGGGTGTGAGCAGAGACCCCGGGGGGAGGACATTATACGATACATTAGGAGTCGAAACGCAGCAAAAAAAAAGATTTCAGGGGGATCAGGACGACGGTGAAATTACTGGGCTGCATGCAATTCCACACAGGGCTTGGCCAGGAAGTGCTCTTAATGAACTAAGCCCAAAGCAGAGTTTAATTTGAACTGGGGCAGCCTGGGGACAGGGGGGAGGGTGTAACTCCATCCTGCGATCTCTAGTGTACTCTCCCAGAACGTGTGAACACAGTTGCCTCTGGGCATGTGCCAAGTGCCTTCCCCTCACCCCTATATCGTGCCGGACAAGAAGGAGGAATGGGCATTTGATCAGTCTTCCCAGGAAGTTTAAGCACCAGCATCTCCCAACTTTAGAAGTTAACCATTAACACAAAGATGCATTTCGGCTGCAGTCTTAACCTACTAGGCAGAAGTCCCACTGAAGACAGGGTAGCAAAAACGCATTGCATCACACTGTTTAAAGCAGAAACTCTGGCCTGGGGGCAATCCTGGCCCACCTGGGGTCCGCAGAAGCCCCCAGAAGCATCACGCCCCTTTCCCCTAACAACCAATTCTTCTAAAAGGTTATCATTTTTCTCCTACCTGTTTTTTTACTGGCAGGAAGAGTTTTCAGCTAAAATATACTGGTCTTTTAGCCCCTCCCCCGGAATCCTGAGAGATTCTCCGAAACTGGACCAGGTTTTCGTTGGGAAGGGGGACCCCATCATTTTAAACAGGGCAGGTTTGTCAAACCTCTTCTGTGGTCTGTTTTTCCTTTTTCCTCTTCTTCACTAGAATTTCCCTGGTCAACTGATCCCTGTAATCTCCAGGCAGGGCTGGAAAAAGTCCTGCCTGAAACCCCGGAGAGCTGTTGCTGCCAGTCAGTGTCAGCAATACTGGGCTAGGTGGACCGAGGCTCTGATGCAGGAGAAGGCAGCTTGTTCCTATGTTAAAATCTCAAAACAAGACTGCATTCTCAGGAGAGCCAGTGTGGCCTAATGGTTAGAGTGTCGGACTGGGAGTCTGGAGATCCGGGTTCTAGTCCCCGCTCGGCTGTGGAAGCTCACTGAGCGTCTTTGGGCCAGTCACAGACTCTCTGCCCAGCCTACCTCACAGGGTTGTTATTGTGAGGATAATATAGAGAGTCAGAGGAAGATTATGAATGCCACCTTGGGTTCCTTGGAGGAAAAAAGGTGGGATATAAATGTAATAAATAAATAATCTCTGAACTGTTAAGACACAACTAATCTTGAGTCGGAACTCCTGTTTAAGAACATCAAGGCATGTTTCTTTCTGCCTCACATCAAAGCCCACTTAGCCCAGAACTCTTTTTTGAACATTAATACTTTTATTAATTTTCCACATAAATAGAACACAGAACTCTTAAAGAGAATCCTAGCAACTGCTAGGTGGCACACAAGGATCTGGCCTGTGATCTGGAATTTGCCTCCTGCCCACCGGTAATTTTAGAAACACACACTGATCTGTAAATACTTACATGAATGTTGAGCTCTACGTTTTTCCACTGACAAAATCTAGTAAACTTATCACTGCAAACAAGAAAAGAGATCTATTTGGTAATGAAAAATAACACAATTCATGAAAACACAACGTTACAGTGTTCGTTTAATCAGCTCTGCTGATTAGCAAATCTTCAGTGACTCGGTTTTAACTGAAGGCAATTCCTTAGCGATATTTGTTTTACGACGCTTATTATAAAAAGCTTCAGGCAGCATTGCAGTAAAACATGCCTCCAGAAATAATGTGCCTCCATATTGCTTATTTGTGTAAGACTCTCATTTGTACAAGTACATCCAGAGAAAAATAATTAAACACTGTAATTCAAAGAATACTGTGGTATAATTAAGGAATAAAATCTTTCTGCTGCAAAATAAATGACTAATTGCTTATTCCCGAGATACAAAAGCATCTCCTGAAAGATTTGTCTGGATCTCTGCTCTCATATATAATCCAAAGTTTTGTGTGTTACGTTCGGCAGTAAACACACACACACACACACACACATAGATGGAACACAATGGAACCAGTTACCTAGGGAGGTTGTGGGCTCTCCCACACTAGAGGCCTTCAAGAGGCAGCTGGACAACCACATGTCAGGGATGCTTTAGGGCGGATTCCTGCATTGAGCAGGGGGTTGGACTCGATGGCCTTATAGGCCCCTTCCAACTCTACTGTTCTATGATTCTATGATTCTAGAGGCAGACATCTTTTCATTAAAGCAAGCAGAGTTAAGAACACGGGATCCTTAGTTCTTCCCTTGGGACACACTGAGGTGCGATACTCGGACACGGACCTTGCAAGACCTTAGTTTCGAGCTATGTACACAGCTCAGTTTCATCAAAACCATCTCAACTGGTAATGCGAAAGAAGCATGAAGGGTTCTGCTCTCTGTTAGCATCGACCCTTCAGAGTTCTTTACCTAGAGATGGGCCAAGATCTTCGTTTACTAGAATTTTCCTTTGTGCTGTGGCTGCTTTCCTCTTTTATTAAAAACAAGAACTCCAATTAAGAGGGGTTTTTTTTAATAATGCTTGTTTTAGCTGTTAGTTAATTGAGCTGTAGATAATTTTGTGTTAGTTGCTTGGGGCACAATCCTGTGGGATCCCTGGGAGGGTGTCCCATAGGCAATAGGATATTGCAAACCTCCCAACCTCTCTACAGGCAGAGAAGAGATTCTGGGCCTAGATGCCTCCACAATGTGGCAGCAGAAACGTCCACCAATGTCCCTCCTCCACCATCAGTGTCTGATGACTGGGGGTGGGGTGGGGGGGACAAGAAATTGAGGGTGGATCAATGGAGGCTTGTCATGGTCATGATCCAAAGCCTTCTCATTCCCATGACAAGGGAGGAAAAAGCACCCGCCCTGAAGCCAAGATACATATTTTCTTTCCCCCCACCCCACCCCCCCACCGGTTAGGAGTATTTTGCCTCCGTGTTTCCTTTAAAACAGAAGGGTGACTCAAGTTTTCTAAGCAAATAAAATCAGCTGAAGTGCCGCTAATCTTGTAGAAGAGCTGAGCCGCTTCGCAAAAAAAACCAAAAAAAAAAAAAACACCCGCTTCGTGGTGCAATCGAACCCAGCTCAGCTCCTGCAAAGCTTATCTTAATTGCCACGATCAAATCTCACGGGAAGCAAATACTTGCAGGATCAAAAGCAGCATCAGGAGATTAGAGTTTGAAGCAAGAGGGAAGGGAGATCAAGTCTGCTGTGTCCCACTTAGAATGGCAGGGCTAGTAGGTCCATGCAAAGCGCTTAGACTCTAAGGCCCCATTCAGAAGACACCCTAAACCATGGCTTTAACCATGGTGGTTAAGCCAGAAAACTGGGCTGTATTCAGAAGACACCTTAAACCACGACTTTAACCATGGTAAATAAGGCCTTTTGCTTTATTCACCATGGTCAAAGCCATGGTTTAAGGTGTCTTCTGAACACCGCCTGGCTTTCTGGCTTAACTACCATGGTTAAAGCCATGGTTTAAGGTGTCTTCTGAACGGGCCCTTAAGAGGATTAGTACCTTGAGCTGCAATGTGTTACCATTCTAGAATGCTTAGTGCGTTCCATATGGCTGGATACTTTTTGCGAAACAGTTAAGTCTTGCTCATTCGTACAAGCCGTTCCAAATCCAATTCTGCAGGGCCTCACAAGGGGCCGTGCAAAGAACCGCAGTGCAGAAACACTCCATCAGGCACCATACCTTTCGAGAAACATCTGGAAGGTTTTTCCTCGGAGGCTGTCACAAATTTCTTCAATGTAGGGCTAGAGAGAAAAAAACAAATATTTAATTTATGTCTAACAGTGGTAACCTGCTCTACGTTCTAAAAAAGAAGAGGAGGAACCAAGAGGCATCTAACAAAGTTTTGAACTCCATAATGTAAAATCAAGATAAAAACAAAACACAACAAGCTAAACAGAAGATCACAAGAAGAAGGCAATAATTAATTTCCACAGCATGACGCAACCAAGTGAGTCTCGAAGGGCCATTTCCTGGGCAGGGTCAACCTGCTCAGGAAATCTATAGGGGCCACCGAGGAGAAGGCCCTGTCCTGGAGCACATTCCATCTTAGAGCCAGGTGAGACAGAAGCAGACTCTGCTATCAACAGAAGACATCAGGAACTGCAGTCCTTTTATTTATGTATTATTTTAAACTGGATGTAATTGTAACTGTTTTACCTGTTTATCTGCTGCCGCTACTTTAATGTTAGTAAATAAAACCTGTTTTAAAAAGTTGTTTTCATCTTCAACTCATTGTTCCATGTGATGTATCGATTTATATGGTGTTCTTGTAACATTTTATCGCTATTTTTGTGTGATGCGATTACGTTTTTTAACTGACTCGTTGTAAATCTGCTTGAGAGGACAAACCATAAACAAACGTCCGGCACTTTAAAAGACTAACAAGGCCCAAAGAAGTTAAAAAATCCATCAAAATTAATTGTAGTGCAGGTGCAACTAAAATTTGTACAAATTCAGAAAAAAACTACTCAAACCTCAGACATGAAACGTATGGTTTGAAAATCCTGATTTCAGGAATAAAAATAATGTGGGATTGATTTTTTTTATATACTAATCTGGGCTTTAAACGATGTGGTCAGATGCAGGAATTAGGGATGTGCTCCGCTTCTAATCGGACCGGCGAATTAGAAGCGGAGCGGGGGGCTTCGCCTGCCCTTAAGGCGGAGGCGAAGAGGATTGGGGGGCCGGCGGAGCGTGGCGAAGAGGATCAAGGTGAAGGCGGATCCTTCGCCTCGATCCGGAGCTCCGCCGGAAAGGTAAGTGGGGTTTACCGGGCCCTGCCGCTGTCGCTGTCGCCCATGCGGCGACAGCAGCAGGGCCGAGTAACCCCATCCACCCACCCTCCTCTCCCTTACCTGCCTCCGTCCGCGGTCCATCGGCGTCTTCAATTGAGCCCGCGATTCAACCAGGAAGTCTGGGCTGCTTGCGGCCCAGACTTCCTGGTTGAATCGCGGGCTCAATTGAAGACGCCGACGGACCGCGGATGGAGGCAAGTAAGGCCCCCTCCCCATTGGTCCCTTACAGGCGGCGATGGTGGCAGGGCCCGGTAAACCTCCCACCCTCCTCTCCCGGCCTTACCTGGCGCCACTCCCCTCCACTGCAGAGCTCCGATTCGGAGCCGGAGCTCCGCGGCAAAGAGGAGTGGAGTATGGGCGGAGCGGCGCGGAGCGGAGCGGGCCGATCCGAAATTTTCGGATCGGCCCGTGGGGTGGAGCGGGGGGGTCCATGCACACCCCTAGCAGGAATATTTAAGGGCCAAATTCTGTGGCCCAGCACCATCAGAGCCAAGTAGGTGTCACACAATGCTGCACACCCCAGCTTCATCCCTCGGCCCTTTCACTGAGAAACACCCGCCATGGAGGAAAGCCCCCACGTGAGTAGGGTGACCCTATGGAAAGGAGGACTGGGCGCCTGCATCTTTAACAGTTGCATAGAAAAGGGAATTCCAGCAGGTGTCCTTTGTATGCATGCAGCGCCTGGTGAAATCCCCTCTTCATCACAACAGCTAAAGCTGCAGGAGCCCTGCCCGCTTTTGTATCTGGTCACGCTAAGCAGGGCTCCTTCAGCTTTACGTGCTATGAAGAGGGAATTTCACCAGGTGCTGCAGGCATACAAATGACACCTGCTGAAATTCTCTTTTCTCTACAACTGTTAAAAGGTACAGGAGCCCGGTCCGCCTTTCCATAGGGTCATGTGAGACAATGGGTCCGTTGCTCCGCTTGGGATGAGTTCGATGTAGAAAGGCAAATTGTCTCCAAGTTTCTATGGCTGAGGAGCAGTTCGTTTCCAAAAAGCCGTTTCCCGCAGGTCGGTAATTAGGGCTGTAGTCGAGATTCCCATATTTCAACCTGATATAATGAAACCGTGGCCATATTGCCGGCGTTGCGAAAACTGGTGATACATCCATTAAGTCCATTATAGGAACAGCTGGGAGAAGAAAGGAGGCCGGTTGGAAAAACACACACACACACACAAGCGCACGCAATCACACACACAAAGAGCCGTTACACCTGCTTGGTTAAATATGCACAGGGATTTCCTATGACCTACTTTCCCTCCCCGCAAGCTCAAAAACCTCCGGCTGTATAAAGGCACTAATTCCACACCATCATTAAGTGTAATTGGCCAGGCTGTTGCTGCTAACTGTGCATAATGCTACTCGTGCCCGCTTTTACCTGGGGCAAGGAACCTGTTCGGCAAGGAGGACTAAAGGGCAGAGGGGGGCACCCTCTGGTAGCACCGGGGTGGGGGCTCACGGCCTGCTTTGTTGGTTCATAGAATCATAGAATAGCAGAGTTGGAAGGGGCCTACAAGGCCATCGAGTCCAACCCCCTGCTCAATGCAGGAATCCACCCTAAAGCATCCCTGACAGAGGGTTGTCCAGCTGCCTCTTGAAGGCCTCGAGTGTGGGAGAGCCCACCACCTCCCTAGGTCACTGGTTCCATTGTCGTACTGCTCTAACAGTCAGGAAGTTTTTCCTGATGTCCAGCCGGAATCTGGCTTCCTTTAACTTGAGCCCATTATTCGACACCTGCCTATTCTTCAGGGCGAAAAGTGCAGGCTGTGGGCATGGTCTGGGCCAGACTTGGAGGCATGATGCAGAGCTCCAAGAGCTTAGGAAGAGTCCTGATGCTGGATCAGACCAAGGGTCCACCTAGTCCAGCACTCGGATCACACAGTGGCCAGCCAACCATCGACCTGGATCGGGCCTGCTGGATCTCACTTTAGCTGCCAAGGGATTAGCAGGAACCTAGAGCAGCCAAGGAAAGTGACAGGAGGAACGGTCACTGGAGAACTTGCCTCCCTCCTGCTCAAGGGAGGAAGGGGCATCTAAGCCGCTCGGTCCACGGTTGGCTCTCCTGATAGGATGAGCTCTTCATCAACAGAGGACTCCGTTGAGACGCTTTTGCTCCATGGGACTGCTGGGCAGGTGGGGCATCCCCCATCCCTCTTAGAACAGGCATTTCCCAACCTGGTGTCCTCCAGATGGGTTCGGGCTACGAGTCCCAAACCGCCGGTGGTCATGGGAAAGGAGGTGGGGAACCCCAGGAGGACCAGTTCTCCACCCCAGGTCCAAAAGGCCTTTACCCCACGCTCAATAGCCATGAAGCTCAGCCCCAGACAAGACTTCCAAGGGAGGTAGACATGCTAGGTGGAGTGCCACAGCGGAGACAGGCTTCTTCCCCAGTCAACGACACCACATCACGCCAGGCCTTTTCCAGCTTCATTGGCTGCCAGTCCAGGTACTCTATGCTGGCTGGGCATACTAAGAGATGTAGTCCATCATATCTGGAGACCTTAAATGCTGACCCAGGTCCATCCCCATCTTGCTCACAACTACTCCAGTCATTTGCAAGGACCACAAACGAGAAGGATCTTGGAATTGTTGTAGATCGCAAGCTGAATATGAGCCAACAGTGCGATATGGCTGCAAGAAAGGCAAATGCTATTTGGGGCTGCATTAATAGAAGTATAGCTTCCAAATCACGTGAGGTCCTGGTTCCTCTCTATTCGGCCCTGGTTAGGCCTCATCTAGAGTATTGCGTCCAGTTCTGGGCTCCACAATTCACGAAGGACGCAGACAAGCTGGAGCATGTTCAGAGGAGGGCAACCAGGATGATCAGGGGTCTGGAAACAAAGCCCTAGGAAGAGAGACTGAAAGAACTGGGCATGTTTAGCCTGGAGAAGAGAAGATTGAGGGGAGACATGATAGCACTCTTCAAATACTTAAAAGGTTGTCCCACAGAGGAGGGCCAGGATCTCTTCTCGATCCTCCCAGAGTGCAGGACACGGAATAACGGGCCCAAGTTAAAGGAAGCCAGATTCCAGCTGGACATCAGGAAAAACTTCTTGACTGTTAGAGCAGTACGACAATGGAACCAGTTACCTAGGGAGGCTGTGGGCTCTCCCACACTAGAGGCGTTCAAGAGGCTGCTGGACAACCATCTGTCCGGGATGCTTTAGGGTGGATTCCTGCATTGAGCAGGGGGTTGGACTCGATGGCCTTGTAGGCCCCTTCCAACTCTACTATTCTATGATTCTATTTCACCATTTCGCAGAGCTACAAATACCCTTTTAGGTGTATGAAAATCTGAATCATTCCGCACTCACCTGAAAAAGGGTTGTCGGTACTTGCTTCTTGGATAGGTGGGTTTGCACATGATTGACCGTTGGCTTTGAAAAAGGCTGTCGGAGAAATAAGAATAAACATTTTTAAAGGCATTAAAGTGACTTTGAGCGTGTCTTGGGCATTTGAGGCTGCTGCCTCCCCCTGCCCTCAGAGGACAGGTGGGCCAAGCCAGGAGCGTGTTTTGCCCTCCTCTCCGGTCCAGAATCCATCTTTTCACAAGCAGAAGCGAAACCATTTGCAACACTCCACACAGGCATCATAGTTTAAATAAAAGCAGCTACTACTGCTAAGAGGATCAAAGTACTGACACACCAGGACATTTTTCTCCGGCTTCAGACACTTTTAGCAAAAACACTCTCTTAAAACAGGGTTCTCCGAGGCCACAGAGTCAAAGTGAGTTGAAGCAAATGGGATTACGGTGCCCAATTGCCTTGCGGTTCTTGGAGAGCTGTTGTATTCAAGTCTCTGGTTCAGCCTTCCTATTAAGAACTCTCTCCAGTTTTAGGGGCACCCCTTTAAAGAAGATTGAGGGGAGACATGATAACACTCTTCAAATACTTAAAAGGTTGTCACACAGAGGAGGGCCAGGATCTCTTCTTGATCATCTCAGAGTGCAGGACACGGAATAACGGGCTCAAGTTACAGGAAGCCAGATTCCGGCTGGACATCAGGAAAAACTTCCTGACTGTTAGAGCGGTACGACAATGGAACCGGTTACCTAGGGAGGTAGTGGCTCTCCCACATTAGAGGCCTTCAAGAGGCAGCTGGCAGCCATCTGTCAGGGATGCTTTAGGGTGGATTCCTGCAGTGAGCGGGGGGGTTGGACTCGATGGCCTTGTAGGCCCCTTCCAACTCTACTATTCTATGATTCTATGAATAATCCCAGGAGGTCCATACGCACATGCGAACAAGAGAGCAGCTCCTTCATGATGTAGGTGTCATAAATCTGCCGGCTCCTGCTGAGACGATCTTCCTCGGAGTCCAACTTTTCGTATTCTTTTATCTGCAAAACACAATAAGGCGAAGCAGTGTTGAGCCTTCCTGGAACATGCAAGTGGGGGACCTCTCCATCCACACACTCCCCCGCCGTGACACGGATCTCTCGCGCATTCTGGAACTTGGACCCACTGCAGTGAAGGGGGAGGGGGGCAAGGGTGAGCCACTATGAAACAGCTGCAGGCATGGGGCCGCTGGGTAAAAGTCATGCCGTGGCACAGAGAGAGAGAGAGAAATTTGGCTCTTCCTTT
The DNA here is from genome assembly GCF_023053635.1 of Elgaria multicarinata webbii. Lineage (NCBI taxonomy): Eukaryota > Metazoa > Chordata > Lepidosauria > Squamata > Anguidae > Elgaria > Elgaria multicarinata. The sequence goes on along the minus strand of NC_086188.1, from coordinate 3,513,386 downwards.
TCTGAAATATTGGACTGACGAACAGTCCTACATGACTGAAAAGCTTGCGCTTTGACTGTTAATTCTCGGGCAGCCTTTCCCAGCTTGGTGTCTTCGAGAAGTCTTGGACTTCAACTCCCAGCATTCCCCCTTCTGGAGGACGCTAGGTTGAGGAAGGCTGTTCTGGGGGGTCCAGATGAATGTTTTCCAACCTGCTTCCGCATCCCTCACTCTGTGGGCCCAACAGAGCGACTGAGCTGTCAATTTGTCAGGGTCTTGTCTTTTCAAACAGATCGATCCCACTTCTGGTGCACCTCTCTCCTCCTTTTACAACGCTCTTATGGCAAAAGAGGAGCCCTGCTCACATTTCTCCAAGTGACAAGAGCAGCGCGCTGGCAACCAACCTAGCGGGGCTGCTGCAGCCAGCACCTGGTACTCCCTCCCTCCCTCCCTCCCTGGCAGATCCTGGGCTATTTTGGGAAGCAGCGAGAGGAACTTTCCAAGCGCAGGGGAGCAGGCCAAGTGATCGCAAGCTGCAATCAAGCTTCTTAGCCTAACTGACTCAGCTCCGTCCACTAATTCCTCTAATCAGTTTCCATGGAAAAGAGACGTCTGCGTTTACGTCAGGCCTGTAGCAGCGTTGGCACCAGAAAGGGGATTTGCCCCCGGGGGGGCGGGGTCAGCACCTACATCCTCTGAAGAGGGTGGCACAGGTGCGCCACCTGTCCATGTTGGTTATTGATATGGCATAGTCAGACCTTGTTGGCATTGACGCTGCCGGTTGCACTTCTGAGTAATTAGAGACTTAAGAAGAGCCCTGCAGCTGCATCAGCACTAAATTCCACCCAGGCTGACATCTTTTTTCCAACCGCGGGCAGCTACACAACTCTGGAAAGTGCACAAGCAAGGCGTTAAGCCAACCTCTGGAGCATGTTCAGAGGAGGGGCAACGAGGATGATCAGGGGTCTGGAAACAAAGCCCTACGAGGAGAGACTGACAGAACTGGGCGTGTTTAGCCTGGAGAAGAAGAGAAGGCTGAGGGGAGACACGCCATCTTTCCCACACAACGCTACCTAGCAAGGAATCGTCTTACATGCCAGAATTAGAAAGCACAGTTTACCTGACAGCTGAAAGACATACATTTGACAGCTTGGGTTAGAACATCCCCCCACCATCACCCTCAAAAAAAACCCCCTCTCAGTCGTGACTCAAGTAGCAACAGATGAGATTCCTCGAATGTGGAGCCTTCCTGCATCTGACGATGTGTTAATTTGACCACATTTCTTCTATTCTCATTAGAAGACGCAAGGAATCAAATGTAGCATAATCCCAGGAGAATTAATTCTAAGCGCGCACGCGCGCACACACACATACCACTTCTGAAATCTCTTCATTGGCTTCCAATTCACTTCGGAATCCAATATAAACTTCTCCTGTTGACCTACAAAGCTTTTCACGGTCTAGCTCCTTCCTATCTCTCCTCTCTCATCTCACACTATTGCCCCGCTCGTGCTCTTCGCTCCTCTGATGCCATGTTTCTCGCCTGCCCAAGGGTCTCTACTTCCCTTGCTCGGCTTCGTCCATTTTCTTCTGCTGCCCCTTATGCCTGGAACGCTCTTCCAGAACATTTGAGAACTACAAGTTCAACCGCAGCTTTTAAAACTCAGCTAAAAACTTTTCTTTTTCCTAAAGCTTTTAAAACTTGATTTTGTTCTGACTTTTATACTGTTAGTTTTACCCTACCCAGTGCCTGTTTACCCTACCCTGTGCCTGTTTGCATTCTCTTCCCCTCCTTATTGTTTTATTATGGTTTTATTAGAATGTAAGCCTATGCGGCAGGGTCTCGCTATTTACTGTTTTACTCTGTACAGCACCATGTACATTGATGGTGCTATATAAATAAATAATAATAATAATAATAATCATAGCTGTCCGCGGATCCACCCTTTATCAATTTTTTTTGCTCTAATCTAAGCAAACTCAATTCCTTTGCCTTCTCCCACCCACCCCTAAAATTTAGAACACAGCACTGAAAAGTCACAGAATGGGATGCAAATAGGAGAGGTTCAATGGATTTTCCATGTAAAAGGTCTGTCTGCCTATGACCAGTTGGTATCCAACTTTTCACGCACCTTCAGCATTCTTCTCTGCAGTGAACGCTTTTATAAGACAAGAAAAAGGCTCCTTTGCCACATCAAAACAAGCCAGGCACCATCCCCTGGAAGGGTCATTTGAACCCCATGGAGGCAGGCCTCTTACCTCTTCATAAAACTTCAGCTGTGGTACCCCTTCGTCAATATCAGTCTGGCAAAAGTCCTTGAACAGCAAAAACCCTAGTAAAGAGGCAACAGAATCGTTTTAATGAAGATAATAAAATATATATATTAATCTCAGCTAAAATACACAAGTCGAAAGAGCCCTCTTTGCAAATTCTTATCTACCCGAATCAACATCCAATCTACTGGGATACAAAAGGGTGTCTGTGAAGCATTTTGCAAAATAGAAAAACAGGACAAGTTTCATGCCTGGGTTCACAGGCCTGCCTTGAGCCTTGTAGTTTTATTTGCTCCTGATTTGCCAAAGACATTTACCAGGCGACTGTTTCACTGATTAATGGTCTGCTGGATTCTGACTGGACAAATCTTCAAGATCCCATTAAATGGCCCCGTTGCGTTTAATCGGCAAAACAATACATCTGATTTTTTATACTACTGTTAGCATACTGTGCCTTTGGAGCAGAGCTTTGCAAACATTTTCCCTGACAGCAACACGGTATGACGTCACAGGGCCCATCAAAAGGCAAATACAGCATGCAAAGTTTGACGTGATAAAAAACACACCCCAAGGTAAATTTATCACATCGAAAAGTGGCATGCAAAGCAGACCAGGGTTTGGGAGAGAAGTAAAGCAAAATTTAATCCCCCATCATGGTATTTATTTATTTATTTATTCATTCATTCATTCATTCATTCAATTTATACCCGCCTATATACGGAATACCCTAGTCTATGGTTAGTCTCACTATAAAAATGTTTGGGTTGGCAGCAAACCAGAACTTGGCTGAAACTTTCACGGCTCAGAGGTAAGGGTGTATTGATTGTCAAGACTTTTTCTCTCCTCCCAAACATTTAGCAATATGAAATGAACCTGGGTCTGGGGGGTTTTCGCTCATAGTTTTAAAGTTGTTATAGTGGTTTTAAATGTTTGTGTATATTGTATGTTTTTGTGGGTTTTAATTTTTGTATATTGGTTTTTAAGTGTCTAAATATTATGTAAACCGCCCATTTGTATACAAATGCAATAAATAAATAAATTCTGTATTACTTCTGCTTGTGACTAATACAGACATTATCGCACTACAGACAATGGGTTTTGTTTATTTATTTATTATTGCATTTATATCCCGCCTTTTTTCCTGCAAGGAACCCAAGGCGGTGTACATAATCCTCCTCCTCTCCATGTTATCCTCACAACAACAACCCTGTGAGGTAGGCTGGGCTGAGAGTCTGTGACTGGCCCAAAGCCACCAAGTGAGCTTCCATGGCCGAGTGGGGACTAGAACCCAGATCTCCCGACTCCCAGTCCAACACTCCAGCCACTACACCACACTGGGTTCACCAGACACTGACAATGGACACACGCGTGGGCGCATGTGTAGCTAATAAAGGGACCTAAAAATATTTGTTCATTGTGTATTTGTTTATTTGCTTATCAGCCCCACTTGCTTATACCCAAGGCCCAAGGCAAGTGATACACATGGGCCCATAAAGTGAGAGAACTTGGAGAGAGAGAGAGAACTAACTATGAGCCTAGGACCAAGATACCCACTTAAGCAGAATTCAGTTCCACCAAAATCAGCAAAGCTTGCTTCTCCGTAGGTTGCATTTCCCTCAATTACACAAAATCGCTTTCCCCGCACGATTCTGCGACTCGATCATTATTTCAAACAAAGGAGACTTAAGGGAGACCAATGCAGTTGGCAGCCGATTTTCTCTCTGATGCACCCCACAAACACACACAAGCGAACAAGATGTGGTGATTTTCTGTGCAAAGCAAGAGAGAAAATCTCAGACTAGTGGACGGTCTTCATGGGGTTACCCGTAGAGTCCGCCTGGTGCCCAGGTATCTCCTGGTGCTGGGCACAGGACAGCAGGAGAACACGGTCTTGTCCTGTCAGCAGCGCAAAAAATCTCACACAGACGTGCATCCGGAACATTTTCCCACCCAGCGATGTTTCGATCCTCCGCTCTACAGGCAGCAATGCGGTAAATTTGTTTCTGCAGAAGACAATTCCCCAGCAAGCCCAGCAGCGAGGAATGTGGATCCAAAGCAAACATATACATTGGAGGCCGTGTTAATTGGCACAGAATTAAGAGCGGATCCAGCTTAATCCCCTTGGGAAACGGTAAGAAAGGGTTTACCCAAGAGGAACGACCAGACGGCCACGGATGCTCAGCTGCGGTTGCCGGAGGACGCGCATGGAAAAGCACCACTCCGTGCCCACCAACACCTGGTGCCAAAGGCGCTTCATGTACAATTAATCCAGAAACACAAGATAGGATGGGAGGCGACGGATCTTCTAAGAGCGTTGGAAGAATAACAACGCCTGTTTAGGCCAGGAACCCACCTGTGTCCAGACTCTGGGCCTGATAAACCAGCTCCCAATTGGACGAGCGGGATTTTACTGTGGGTCTCAGCTCGGACTGGGACCCTGGGGGTGTTAAGACGCCTCCCCAGAGGTATTTTAGCCAACTGCTGGTGAAACAGCTCAGCAAGAAGCCCCTTGCACAGCCATGCTAATCCAGCTTTGACATTTCCCAAGACGGCAAACTTGCTGGCCTTGGCCGATACACTAGATCAGTCCCTGCTCTAACTGCTGGTGCCGTCTGCCCTGTTCAGGACTGCAAGGGCTGGGATGTTTTGAAGGCAGGCAGGGAGGAGGGAGCTCCACAGAGAGGAACAAGGCACATTCACCGCATTAAGACGTGAAGGAGGAAGGCCCAAGCAAAAGGCTGGTTCTTAAGGAGGCTTAAGGGGAGATAAGGTAGAGGTGTGCAAAACGATGCCTGGTGCGCAAAATGTGGATAGGGAGTCATTCTTCTCCCTCTCTCATAAAACTGGAACCCAATGGGGCCATCCCACGAAGCTGATGGGTGGGAGATTCAGGACTGATAAGAAGAAGTCCTTCACACAGCGCATAATCAAACTATGGGATTCGCTACCACAAGATGTTGCGATGGCCACCAATTTGGATGGCTTTAAAGGGGGTTGGATAAATTCCTGCAGGAGAAGGCTATCCGTGGCTACTAGTCCTGCTGGCTATGTGCTACCTCCAGTAACAGAGGCAATGGGCCTATGAACACCAGTTGCTGGGGAAGATGGGTGGGAGGATGCTGTTGCACCTGTGCTGGTGGGTTCCTGGTCAACAGCTGGCTGGCCGCTGTGTGAACAGAGTGCTGGCCTGGATGGACCCTTGGCCTAATCCAGCAGGGCTCTTCTAATGTCACTAAGTTCAACATCTAAGGTCCTCTTCTGGGTGCCTACTCTGAGAGAGGCTCGGAGTGTGGCAATGAGGGACAGGGCCTTTTCGGTGGTGGCCCCCAGACTATGGAACGATCTCCCTGATGAGGCTCGCCTGGTGCCAACGCTGCTATCTTTCCGGCGCCAGGTTAAGACTTTCCTCTTTGCCCAGGCTTATAGTGGCACATCTTAATTACCCACACGTTTAGTATTTTAATGGCTTTTAACGCTTTATGTGTGTATGTTCTGTGTTTTAGAATTTTAAATTTTGTATACTCAGTTTTATCTTAATTTTAGAATAATAATAATAATAATAATAATAATAATAATAATAATAATAATAATAATAATACACACACTCACACACTTGCTCTATGCCTGCTTCTTTGCCTAGCCACATCAGGCCCAGAGACTCATGTCTTCCACCTTTCCAAAGCCCAGCAGCCAACCGGCTGAATAAACTGACATTATGTCTAACCCTACTGCCCCTGTTTTATTTATTACATTTATATACCGCCCCATAGACAAAGCTCTCTGGGAGGTTTATAAAAGTTAAAAACAGTGAACATTAAAAAGCATACAAAATTTAAAACCATCAAAAACATAAACAGTATAAAAACTGGGAGAAGCTGTTTAAGGTAATCAATCAGAATCAGATTCGGAAATAGAGCAGGCGGTGCCAGACACCAGCCAGCCTGTACCAGTGAGGGAGGAAGCTCTCACGGGCGATGCCCCAGCTGGGAGTCAGCCCTCTCCAGAGCTTTATCTCCTCAAGGCCAAATCCTACACACTCAGTGGGAAGTGAGGTTTCTTCCGGAGGTCTTGACAAGCTAGCTGATGCTAGGGTCTGCCAGAAGCTCAAACACACGGCGTGGAAGGAAGGTGTGAGAAAGTCAGTTCGATTACGCCAGAACCTGCCTCCACACCAGACGCTCTGAAGTTATGGGTGTTTGGGCAGTGGCTTCCTATTCTTCTTGAACGGACAATTGTCTTGCTTAGTTCGCATAGTTTTTCCTAGGGGGACGTTTCCAAGAGAGTAGAGTCTCTTCAGGTAGAAGAGACGTTTATTGCTTAATAAAAGCTTTGTGGAGTACTTAGCAAGCCTCAAAAGCGGAAGTGTTCTGAGAAACACGACAACTGGGTTATTTTGGGGGCGGGGAGAGATCATTCCCCCCTCCCACAAACAAGGAGGCAAGCACTAGTGCATTGAAAACTACAGCACAGTCAATTTAGCTTAAAGGTTTGGAAGAAAAGCTTACTGCAAGAAGATAGCCGAGGAAGGCCGCGGAACATAAAAGAACCACCCGACTGCATCAGACCAAATATCCAACAGCACTCAGCCAGATACTTTCGGAAGCCTACAAGTTGCTAATGTCCTCTCTCTTTCTCCTTCTGTGTTGGGTTTGTAAAGGAAAGCAAGCTCCAGGAAGTCTTGGGACACGGACTATTGCAACACAGTGTGGGGGTCTATGAATCCACTCCCAATCAGACCCATCACATTCCTTTCAGAAGATGTGTCTTATAGGGCAGAGTTGGGCAGAAGGTGGGTCTGGTTCTACTGGGAGATCTCTGGGTGATTTGCAGAAGATAGATAAGGATTCTGGTTTAGCAAAAGCAGCAACAAAATGACCCACCCTAATATGAAAAGCTTGGGGTAAACAGGTATGGCTTTTGGTGTGGAAGGCTGGTGAGATTCATTTGGTTCTACAACCCAAACGAAATTCCCAGGTGCAGGATGCTTCAATCCTGTGTCTTTTGCACAAAGGTTCTAGCTAGTGGATCTCAAAGTTCTAATAATAATTTAAAAAATGAAGTAGATCCCACAAACAGGAAGATTTCCCATCCCTAATAAAGGGCCCCCACCATGAATTAAAGACTCTCGCAAAACACAGCTGTCATCAAACTCCAAGGAAATGTGCACACCCAATATTTTATTTTAAATTTATTCATTATATTTCTAAATGTATTTATTACATTTCTAATCCACCCAATAATTAATGTTACAAACAGTTAAACAGACCAGAAATGTGCTCCTTTCGCAACCATGGTTTCTGGATATTTCCCTGTTCCAGATCCAATGTCTCCATCCTCCCCCCTCGTATTTTTGCCTTTAGATAACATGAAACAGCCTCCAAGGGTTTCCATTTCTACGTCAACAAACGCTGTCGTAATCTCAAGCAGGCTGACTCAGACACACAATGGAACTGGAGTGAATCTCTCTTATGAGTCACAAATACGACACACCATTAGTATGCAGCCAATTAAAACACACACAGAGAGAGAGAGAAGACACAAAGGATATAATATTAGTTTTGTGAAGTACCGAAAAAGACCTAAAACCAACATACCCTTAAGAGTTGTTTGGCATTTGCTGATGGATTTATGCACAGCCCTGGCTTTATTTGAGTAAGAAATACAAATATTTGCTGGGGGAATATTGTAATTTTCCCTCTGGGTCTTATCAAGATAGGCACATAGTGTTTCCCAGGCAAAAATAATCAAGAGGTGTTGCATGTGTTAACACAGGGGCTATAAAACGGTACTTTATTGATTGTTTATTTAGAAGCTTTCTTTGCACTCAGCAAGAATATACTGCAACCCGCCCCAAATCCATTTCTCATCGAACCATCCCTTACAGACAAAAATTCACCATAAAGCCAGAAGTCTTCATTGTATATTTATCTGTTTCTATATTTATAGGCCATTTTTCTCGAGTGAACCCTTCCAGGGCCACTCACAACATATTAAAAGGTAATGTTTCAATGTACAATCCATAAAACCACCTTCTAAAACTCCTTCTTTACTTGTTTTAAACCAGATGTGGACTAGCTGTGGCCTGCCAGTTGTTGTTAGCCTATGGCTGCTATATATCCTGGTCATGGGCTATGCTGGCTGGGGCAGATGGGAGCTGGAATACAATATAATCAGGAAAATCCACATCTGCTTTACAGCAACATACCTAACCTTCAACCACAATTTATTATTTATTTATTTATTTATTAATTACATTTCTATACCGCCCAATAGCCGGAGCTCTCTGGGCGGTTCACAAAAATTAAAAACATTCGAAGTATAAAACAACAGTATAAAACCATAATATAAAATACAATATAAAAGCTCAACCAGATCAAAACAGCAGCAATGCAAAATTACAAATTTAAAACACCCAAGTTAAAATTTATCTATAGACTGTTAAAATGCTGGGAGAATAAAAAGGTCTCCACCTGGCGTCTAAAAGCATATAATGTAGGTGCCAAGCGAACCTCCTTAGGGAGCTCATTCCACAGCCGGGGTGCCACAGCAGAGAAGGCCCTCCTCCTGGTAGCCACCTGCCTCACTTCCTTTGGCAGGGGCTTGCAGAGAAGGACCCCTGAAGATGACCTTAGGGTCCGGGCAGGTACATACAGGAGGAGGCGTTCCTTCAGATAGCCTGGCCCCAAGCCGTTTAGGGCTTTAAATGTTAATACCAGCACTTTGAATCAGACCGGACCTGCACTGGCAGCCAATGGAGCTGGAAAAGGACTGGCGTGATGTGGTCTCGTCGGCCAGTCCCTGTTAGTAACCGTGCTGCCCTAAGCTGGTCCATTTGATTTCAAAGTATTCCTGGAACACTGTGATGGATTTGGGGCTCAGAGAAACCCTCATTAACGCCCGGTAAACATTCCCAGAGGCCCCCAACAGCCCTGTGCAGACATAATGCTAAACCAGATTACCACTACAGGAATAATTCTGGGTGACCCTCTGGTGTGCATGCTCTCTTCTTCTCCTCTGGCATAGCCATGTGAAGCAGATCAGATTCACCTCCTGTTTCAAATCAACCGCAGTATGTCATTAGGTGTACAAACTGTGATTAGATTTAACTATGGTTTGTCCCAACAGGCCAACTTCAAACCGTTGTTAGCAATCCACGTGGGCTTCACCAGCGGCATGGAGCAGACCATGGGCTCTGGGTAACAGGCCGGTTCACAAGTGCAAACTTTTTATTTTAGCCTCTTGAAAAATCACCATCGCTTAAGAGACAAAAGATTCTTGATTGCTAAAGGGAATTTACCAAAAAGGCCACTTTATTTTTAAACACATGTCATGTTCACATCTGGTTCCTTTATTTAGCAGCAGAGTTTCATTCGTGTGGGTTTTTTTGTTTTTTAGCTGAACTTTTAATCCAACTTCCTGCTGGAAGATTAACAAGAAGGTCAGAAGCTCTGCTCTGGGAAACAGAACTCAACCTTCTTTCCTTAAAATATCACACTGGAGCCTGTCGACATTCGAAAGCAGCAACCGCTCACCACAAACAAAGCCGAACTAATTGGGTCTTTATTTGGCCAATGAACTCCACAGCCTTCAGTGAGGCAATTACAGAGAGCAGTGATGAATTGACAAATGTGGGGGGACGGACGAGGACAGATCTGCAGAAACTCGAAGGAAAAAAAGGGAGAGAAACAAAGAGGATTGTGGGGGGGGGGAGGGCACGGGGGGGGAGGCGTGTGGACACAACAGGAAAACCCAATGACGGAAAGCATTCGGTGCCGACCGTTCCCTTCTGGGTCGGCCTTTCCAAAGCTGTTTTGCAGAACTGTGGCAGCTACACAAGCCGTTCAGCAAGGAACAGCGAAGACGCTTTTTGCGCCGCTTCGTCAGCGACACTCGTGCGCCGTTACTGCAAACAGAGAGGACATGTAAGGTGCGTCTCTGTGCAGCAGTGCCGTTTTAAAAATGTACCTCGTATCAGTTTTTGGTCATAATTCATATTATCTCTTTATCCCGGTAGCCATAATTTGCCTTCTGGATTAGCTACTGTTACAAACATATGGCTCCTCAAGCAGGGCTGGGATATCAGGAGTATGGCTTTTATTCTGGGGACGTGAGTCTTGCGCAAGGACGGGAAACAAGGAGGTATGAGGACACTCGGGGAACGCCTGATCTCACACCACCTTGCCCATGTACCAAAGTAGCCTTCCAAGGCTCTGCTCCAAGCCTTCTGAGGGTAGGCGGGTGGCGACCAGAGAGAGGGCCTTCTCGGTGGTGGCGCCCCATTGATGGAATTTCCCCCCCTTGGAGGCTCGTCTGGCCACACTGTTCCCTTTTTCAATGCCAGGCAGAAAAACGTTCTATTCTCCCAGGTTTTTAATGTTTAACTATTTTTTATTGGTTTTCATTATGGTTTCTTGTTTGGTTTTATTGATGATTTCAGTGCTATGCAAACTGCTCTGAAAACATGGTGGAAGGCAGGTATAGAGACGTGTATAAAATCAAACAAACATTTCACTGCCAGACTCAGCACATGGGATTTCCCTCCACTGAGAACGCTGGTTGAAAAGAGACGCGATTCCAACGAACTCTCCCATGAAGTCACAGCTCCACCCCACCACTGCAAAACACAATTGCGTCGCGCGACCTAGCGAGCTGAGAAGTTTGGAAGGAACGGGGCATGAGAAGCAATGGCTCAAGGTCACTGCCATCTCCACAGCAAAAGTCCCCTCTCCGTATTCAGCTGCATTCTTGTAGCTTAGCCACAAGCAGAAAGGAAAGGGCTTTATCACATCAGGGAGTGATAATGTGGTTGGGGGGGGAAGCCTTTCCTGACATTCACAGCACTCCAACCATTTACTCAAGAGGAGCCCTATGAATACTGCCAGGGACAGCTGCAGAATGGCTCACGGATCGCACCTTAAGCAGAAGTAGAGGCGGCCTCCAGGGAAGAGGGAATACACACATACACACACACACACACATATATATTATATATAAATTCCAGGCCACTTTGGTTTCTCTGCGGTTCCTTCAAAGGTCACCTTTTTGTTTCCAATAAAAAAACAGCAGCGGCAGCATGACCAGAATGCCAATTAATCACTCTGGAGAGAAATCAAAGCCAAAGAGAGAAGATAAGGCCAAAAAAAAAAAACCACAGGGGGATGGAGAGAAAGAGGAGAGTCTCATTTTTCATAACTTATGGAGTCTCCATAAGTATTAGTAGGTTCAAATGGATCCAGGAAGAGCAAGCCTTCGCTTTCTTGGAAACGGTCCCACACGCATCTCTCAGCACACATCCTGGAGCATCTTTAACCAAAGGGCGCCTCCCAATCAAAAGCAAAGGGCCACGGCTTAGGTGGCTGGAACGGAGCCAGAAAAAAAATAAGGACTCATAATCTCCAAATTAACTATGGCAGCAACCAGGTCACACAGAGGTCTGGGTTTTTAATATACATACTGGATCAGGATTTGGGCCTGGACTGCGAGGCTACTTGCTTTATTTATTACTATAGTTATATAGCCGTCTCATAATACAAGTCCTGTGGGCAGCTCACAGAACAAATACAACAGAAAACAAAAAAGCAATTAAAACAAAAACACAATTAACATATGGATCTTAAACTGAAAGGTTCAGAGCATAAAACAAAGGTTAGAACCTAGGAAGAGCCCTGCTGGATCAGACCAAGGGTCCATCTAGTTCAGCATTCTGTTCACACAGTGGCCAGCCAGCTGTACACAGGAAACCCACAAGCAGGAAATGAGGACAATGGCACCCTCCCACCTATGTTCCCCAGCAACTGGTGTACATTATCTTATTGCAGAGCCATCAGGAGTAGAAGCGATTGATAGCCTTTTCCTCCAGGAATTCGTTTAATCCCATTTCAAAGCCATCCAAATTGCAGGCCGTTGCTACATCTCGTGGTAGCGAATGCCATAGTTTAACTATGCAGGGCCCGTTCAAAAAAAAAACAAAGCCAGTGGTTCCCAATTGGGGGTCCGTGGACCCCAGGGGGGCCACGTAACCCACCCAGGGGGTCCGTGGCACCATTCACCTATTAGATCTGCAAGGTCTGCATTTTAATAAAAGGAAATATGCGGTCTGTTTGCTTCGACGGTGACGTCATGCGCAAAAGCACCTGTGTGAATTAGCGGCTAGCTTCAGAGATGACTTCCCTGCACCTAATCCTGAAAACTCCTGGAGAAGGAATCCTTTTGAATGTGGTGATGTACAACTAACAACTCTTATCTGCGGAAGAGCGAGATGCACTTGTTGACGTGACTTGTGATGGTTCATTGAAATCATTTTTCAAAGAATATAGACCGGAACAATTCTGGGTGAAGGTTTTTCCTGATTATAAGAAGTTAGGTGAAAAAGCTTTGAAACATCTAGTTCTTTTTTGTTCCACATATCTTTGTGAACAAACATAGAAATCGGCTCGATGTTGATCCGGATTTGAGAGTAAAAGTAGGAAATATTGAACCGGATGTGGAAGGGATTGTTCAGGACAAAAAGAGGCATGATTCCTCCCATCACATTTAGGTTTAGTAGCTGCTAGACATGTCATAATTTGTTCAGTTGTAAACTAGACGTTAGTAAAATTAAATTTGTCTTTATGTTCCTAACTAAATCATTGTCATTTTTGCGTGGTAATATCCCAAATATCACAAATTTTATGGTCTGTTTTTTCGCATCCCTAAAATCCTTTGCTTATTAGGGGCTACCCCTTATTTTCTCCAAAAAATTGCTTCGCACAGGTAACTACCATAGAGATAACAAAATTTTCAAAAGGAGGGGGTCCATGGCTTGGCATTTGAAAAACAAGGGGTCCTCAGTACTTAGCTAATTGGGAACCACTACGCTAAGCCATGGTTAGGCCGCTAATCCTTTTACAGCAAATGGGCGTGTTTAAACCATGACTATGTAGCCACCATGGTTAGGAATGATTCACGTGACATGCTAAATCATGGCACACATGCCCCACTAAGCCATAACATTTAGCTCAAAATGTTTAACCGCCACATGTCGTCTGAACAGGGTTGCACTGTGTAAAGAAGGCCTGGACGAATAAAAAAGGGATAAGGTCCCCGTGATACAAACCGGGAGGTCCCCTCATCCATGGATGGCAAATGATTTGTTTTGGACTGACCTGGCATTCAGCGGCAGCACTAGCAGGCCAGGGGACGAGCTGGGAAGGTAACCAAGAACCTTCCCACGGGCAGAATAGCTGGAGGAGGGAGCACTTGCATGGCGTGAAATCACTCCTCCCAGCTTACCTGAACCACCCCCCATATCTCTGCCTACCCGTAAACACTCATATAAGGGCACCCTCATCCTGTTTCCCACATTAACTCAATCACTCAGTCACATCGTGAAAACAGTAAAAGACGGAACAGTTCAGGAAAGATATCCCAGTTCAGTATAGACCACATCAACGCGCTGCTGTGTACTGGTAGCAAAATTGCATCTGTATCTTCTAGCGGGGGAACAGGTGGGACCTCAAAAGCTGGCCTAAGCCTATAACCACCTACGGCTATGCACAGAAATCCGCCTTTTTTATTTCTTCTGCAGAGGCCAAGACTCTCGACTTCTCCCCGCTGAGATTACCAAACGGTTTCTTAACGACTCCAAGATCGGCTGATCTTTTGCTCTCCCCCGACAGCACGGCAGGTAGATCTCGTTTTCAAAGGTGCGGCGATAGCAGCTTCTCAGAGGCACGGAAAGCCGTACTTACCTTGCTCACAGCGAGCGGCGTGCCGAGACTTAATTAGGGCTTGTAACATGCAATGAGATGAAAAGGGTGGAACGGTCCAGGCAGCGGCTTTCTGATGGTGGGGAGGACGGCAAGGAAAATAAAGAGGACCTGAGCAGTTGACTGAGACAAGGGAGAACGGGGAATCGACGAGGAGGCAGAAACTGAACGCCACGATAGCTTGGGGCCAAACGAGACATGAAAATAAACGCTTCTCTTCCAGCATGGTCACAGGGACACCCTGGTCACTTATAAAGAGCAGGAGGGGGGGTCTTTGACATTATTATTTATTTATTTATTTATTACATTTCTATACCGCCCAATAGCCGGAGCTCTTGAGAGCGTGCTTGAGAGAGGCCTGACCCACAACGTCCTGCAGTCCCAGGAAGATTGCTGTCCCCTGGCACGCTCTCCCTGCGGCCTGAAACAACCATGGCACCACACTAGAAATCAGAAGACAGCTTCCCTTCTAAATCTACGTACCCCAACCTACGTTTCTATACTTCAAATCCAGTGCTTCTTGTTCCATCCCCATGGAGAGGGTGAAAAAAAGAAGAAGCCGGTGTTATACACACACAAACACACACAGAGTTCTTGGAGGTGACAATCTTCTATACTTCTTATTTAATATTTCCCCCTCTCCGCGTCCAGGTCTTCCAAGGCTTTCCTCATGTGGTTTTCTGCCTACGCCTTCCATTGTCTTTGCAGCTCATCTCCTTCCCAATCTGCCAGCGTTCATTCGTTTGCCAGCAGACACACACACACACACACACACACATATATTACATTCCGGATCCATTATCTTCTACAAGAGGCTTGCCAAAGGGTTAGGATGTCTCCTAGAGAACGCACTTCACACAGACCTCTTGCCGATGAATCGTTCCATTATTTAACGAAAAGAAGACGCTCAAGCTGCTGCTATAAATACAGGCTGGGATCAAACATTTCACACGGTGCGCTGTTTTGGAAGACCGAACACGGACACCTCCTTCCATCTCAAAGTTGCTGGCTGATAGAAAAAAAACCAGAGCAACAGCAAATTCTTGGTTCAGAAGCACCACAGCAATGGTGGCGCTCTCCCTGATTCCGCACTCAGTACTGCCTTCATCGGGGAGGGCATGACCCAATCCGGTCATTTGTTGATGAGCTTATAGCAGCTCCTTCCACTACAATGGATCAGGCACCACATGTAGGCCAAGAGCTCCATGTATGCAGTAGAGCTCCACATCAGGAAACCTGGATTTCTCCCCAAAGTCACCCCAATGAAGAACAAGAAACTTTAAGGCCTTAGATAGATGTAAGGTTTAGCCCGGGATTGTCCCAGGGTCATCCCTGTTCATGTAAATGATGCACAGTATATCCCGGGAGCAGGCAGGGACGATCCCGGGATAAACCTTAGGTCTAACTAAGGCCTAAGTTGCAGTGCAGGTATTTATTTATTTTCCCCCCCCTTCAAATACGCTGAGCCTCGTGTAGCGCAGAGTGGTAAAGCAGCAGTTTCTGCAGCCAAAACTCTCCCCACGGCCTGAGTTCGATCCCAGCGGAAGCTGGTTTCAGGCAGCCGGCTCAGCCTTCCATCCTCCCGAGGTCGGTAAAATGAGTACCCAGTTAGCTGGGGGAAAGGGAATAACAGCCGGGGAAGGCAACGGCAAACCACCCCGCTATAAGGCCTGCCAAGAAAACGTCAGCGAAAGCTGGCGTCCCTCCAAGAGTCAGTAATGACTCAGTGCTTGCACGAGAGGTTCCTTTCCTTTCCTTCGAATACGCTAGTGTTTCATGGATTAGCGCATACAAAACTCCTAAGAGAAATCCGATGGATCGTTTTCAAAGGCCATGTTAAGAAAATTGGCTTCACAGGCAAAACGCATTGATCTAGGATCCTTTGGGGAGTCGTTTACTTTCGCAAGATCGATCTCACGCTTAGACTTTACAAACTGAGCCGCTGGAGGATCACGTGAACATGCGCGTGGAGCCAAGCCCCGCAGAAAGGATGTTCTGCACAAAGCCTGCACAATGCGTAACCCAGCAAACGTGTTGTAAGCCAACACCATCACCACCACACCCGGTGTCCTAACAGGGCTTCAATAAACCTGTCTTTGCACCTTCAACAAAATATTAGAGGGGTCAAGTATCTGCTAGGCTACAGTACGTGCATTGTGGCAAGTCCTAAACAACTTGGGACCAGGATACCTGAGAGAGTGCCTTCTCCCTTACCATCCTGCCCAATCGCTGAGGACGTCGGAGGGCCTGCTCCTGGCAGAATAAGTCATGATCTCCAACATCGAGCTTTGCATATTCTTGTAGAAACCCAATAAGCTAATCACTAACTATAAGCCTACTATTTCTGTTTTGCCCTCAATATATCCTAATAACTTTTGGATTGGTAACTTGAAATTTGAGTGATAATATGTCTTTCCAAAGTCCCTTCATTTTTTTTAACGTGACCAAAAAAAATATCCGAAAAGTCAGCGTGATGCGCTTTTTTAAAAAAAGCAAACCTTATTTATTCTACACCTGCAGCCAGTTAAAATCTGTGATCATCCCTGGAGTCCAAATCCAGAGAAAGAAGTTTCATCCACTTCTTACAAATAATACATGTTCCAGGAACGTTGTGGGTTTCCATCTGCAGCGAGTCTGCTTTTAAGGACTAAATGCTGAGGTGCCTGTTTTGCCACTGGGCAAAGATGTTTTGATTGCTCCCGCTACTCTTCTGGCAGAGAACCATTAAATTATGACAGTCTGCTACTGGAACAGACAGAGGTCTGACACAGACATTACACAAAGGGCTCACATGAGGAACGGAGCCTTTCAAAGCACAGAACTGTCTAGGCGACCCAAAAGCAGGACACTGGCTTGGGTGGCCACTGAGCACCCAAGGGTGGTCTGGAAGTGATGCATCAAAGACAGTCATCCAAGGACGAGCCCTCAGGCAAAATGAGCTCTTCGTTGACTCTACAAAGGCCTCCCCCAACCTGACCCCCCCTCCAGATGTGCTGGGCAACACCACATTGTTGGGCGTGACAGGAGCTGCAGGGCGCCCGCCTGGTCTTATTTATTTCTGATTTGATTTCTAGCCCTGGAGGACCACGGCCGCCACAGATTGGACAATAGTAAGCTAGATGTACCCAGTATCAGGCAGCTTCCTGTGTTCCTGTTTAAGTCAGCCCTTTATTTAGATCCATGAGGACTGGAATATTACTTTATTTTTATGGGAAGATCACAGCTCAGTGGCAGAGCACCTCCTGTTCACGCAAACGACCCCAGGTTCGATTCGTGGCATTTCCAGGAACAGCTAAGAAAGACCTTGATCTGAAGTCCAGGACAGCCATGGATAGTCTGTGTCGAAAACACTGCACTGAGAGATGGACCAGTGACCGATTTGATAGAATACCGCTTCTTGTGTTCCTAAAACCGGGTGACACAGACTCCAGTTCACAAGAGCAGGAGTATTCAGCCTCCAAAGAAGTGAGTTCCATCAGCCTTCACGCTGACTGGTCCCGTGGAAACCCCTAGAGCAGCCTTTCTCAACCTGGGGCGCTCCAGATGTGTTGGACTACAACTCCCAGAATGCCCCAGCCAGCTGGCTGGGGCATTCTGGGAGATGCAGTCCAACACATCTGGAGCACCCCAGGTTGAGAAAGGCTGCCCTAGAGTTTTGTAAACCGCCCAGAGAGCTCCGGCTATGGGGCGCTATATAAATGTAATAAATAAAATAAATAAATAAATAAAAGCGAACGTTGCGTTAAGCGAGCCTGGGAAATTTGTCGCAGGAAACAAAACTCGCAAGGCCCCCTCCCTAAACAAGGAGTGTGATCCAACGAGCACAGTGAAAACCCATCAAAAACCAGATTAATCATCCAGAGATCCCTGGAAGAGTGCCAACCCAGGAGAGAGCTGCCAGCATGAACGGAAGCCGTAGGAAGGCATCATTGAATCAGCAGGTGGAAATTCTTCCAAGTAGAGACGGCTCAGCCAATCGAAAGGTCAACTTCAGTTTCGTTTCTTTAGATTTCTTCCTTAAGGGTGCCCCGAAAATAGGAATATATCCTAATTTCAATTCATCTTCATAAAAGACCCTTTGAAAGAGGTTGGCCTGCAAGCCTTGACAGAGGAGAAAACGTAAAGCCCAGGTCAACCCATCATCTATGGGAGCCTTCCGCAACCTGGGACCCTCTAGATGTTTTGGACCTTAATGCCCATCAGTCCCAGGCAACAGGAATGCTGGGAGTTGTAGTCCAAACCATCTGGAGGACACCAGGATGAGGAAGGTTGATCTATGGAGACACTTTCTGGCTCCAAGAAGAACTAAATCAGTAATCATACATGAAAACTCTTGGATAGAAGGTGTACCAACGATGGACGAGACATGATCAACAGACACGACAATCCTAACAGCAGCCCTGTTGGATCAGACCAAACATCTGCCTAGTCCTGTCTCCTGGTCCTGGCCAATCAAATGCCTCCGAGAACCCCATCAGAAGGGTGTGAGGGCAAGAGCCCTTCCTTGGTTACTTCCTCATAACTGGTATTCAGAGGTATACGGACTCTGCCATGTGGAAGTTTCCATTCTCACCTTGTAGACCTAGTAGCCACAGAGGGAACAGCCATGATTCTGCATGAACTGCCATGAAAGGCAGCAAAGGAATAAAGCATAACAGAAAATAATGGAGACGGGATGGGGAAAGAGAGAGAGAGCGGTCAAGACCTTCTCATTGCTCAGAGCCTGGCTGTACAACGTTGTTTTCGGTTTGTCTGTGGCTGGGCAGGGGTGTGAGGTCTCTGCCTTTATGTTGCTTTGTCACTGTTTCTAAATATTTCTTGTATTTTAGGGGGGGAAACACTGAAAGTGTTAATGGCATTAAATGGTTGTGAATGGCCTTTGGGGGAAAAACAAACCCACTTCTGATAAATAAATATTCTTGGGTACGAAAATTGCATCCCAATTCTTGGGCTAGGAGATAAATTCTGGAATCTGAATTATGGTGATATGCTATGTGTATGTTTTTCACAATTTATTCCAGCCTCAGACTGCAACTCCCATCATGGAGGCGGAAGGAAGGCGTGAGAAAGTCAGTTCGATTACACCAGAACATGCCTCCGCACCAGGCGCTCTAAAGTTACGGCCGTTTGAGAAGTGGCTTCCTATTCTTCTTGAGCGGACAATTGTCTTGCTTAGTTTGCATAGTCTAACACATTTGGAGGCTGATTTATTCTGCTTCAGCTAGCCATGTGGGGAGAGAAAGGAGCCAGCCCCACACCCACGACAACAGCAGGGATTTCAGCCTGGGTCACCCTCAGTCCAAGGGCAGCCTTTGCCCCACCTTGCCACATTGGCTACATGATCAACATCCCTCCCTTCAAAAGCCTTGATTAGGAAGATCAATAATTTCATTCCTATTCGTTAAAGTGTAACCGGCAAGACCATTAATCCCAAACTATTTTTTTAAAAAAATGCAAATATTGCTTCGGCTGCCTAATTTTAAATCGCCCAGAAACTCCTGCTTGCCGCAAACGGCAGAAACCCAGCGCAGTTCTGGACTTTACAGAAACAGGCAAAACGAAAACAAAGAGGCCGTACGGTGAGAAGCCACGTCTCATCCTGCTCGTCCTGTAGCAAACAGGATGTGGAGAGGAGCAAAATCAGTTAAAGGTGGTTGGTTGAGTCAAGACAGAGCTCAAACAGCGCCAAGGCTTCGGAGGAAGCAGCTTGCACCAGGACAAAAGAAAGCGGCAGCTTAATTGCCGATAAAAATAGGGTTTCAGATAAATGCGCTATCAGTGCCCTGGCGAAGAACTCTCCCACTTCCTCCTCCTTTTCGCCAGGGGCAGTGCTACCAGGAGGCAAAGCGGGGAGGAGGATCTTGGCCCAAACCCAAGGCGACGGCGAGCAAGGGAGATTTTGACCCGTGGGGCCACATTCCCCCAGGAAGTTCACCCACATGATAACCCCCATTGAAATGAAGGGGGCCTACAGCTCGTGTGCAGAAGTACTTCCTGGGAGATTGGTGCGATGTCAGAAAACCAACGGAGTCAGCCGAGCATTTGACCTCGAAAAGCCCTCGGCTGAAGTGGCTCAGGAGGAAACCAGAAAACCGCTCCCTGCCTCTTCCTCCTCCTGTTCATTTAGGCAGCAAACGTTCTACCGATTTTCTTCCTTTGCAACTATTCCCCCTTCCGCAAATAGGGAACCGCAGAGGTCCAGTTCCTCGCCGGAGCAGGTGTTACAGCGAGGGAGGAACAAGAATACCCTCTTCTTTAACGGAGAAAGCTGCAAAATCGCGGCGTTTTGTACGCCATCCGGCAAAAGCAGAAGACCGGCGTCGCAAACTCAAAAATTACGGCTGCAGAAACTCAAAGTCTGGCCAGCAGCATTTGGGTTATGGGGATCCGCCGGAAATTCCTCCCCCTCCCCAAACCCACTTCAGCTCACAGCAGCTCAATTGACTTTTCACTCCCAAAGGTGAAGCGAACAGTCTCCATTTTAGGAGCGGCTTCCGTCAGACAAAAGACTTTGAAGTGCCCCAAGGTCACAAAGGACAACCAGAGCGCCTCCTCGGCTCCCCAAGGCCCCCAGTGGCTCAAAACAGCTCTTTTTATTTGACGGTGCTTCTGCAAGACGTGCTTGTGTACATTTCGCCAATGCTAGGCAACGATGCATTGATTATTCAAGAGGCACCTCGCATCGGGGAGACCAACACGCTAACAAGGATTTAGCGTTGTCAGGGCAAGACGGGCTTGTTCTTCAGAGCGACACATTTGCCAAACTCTTCAAACTCTCCGTCATGGAGCTGGGTAGGGGGTAGGGACGCTTTATGGGCGTACCAGTCAAGGCAAAGGGTGGGACATCCCATGCGCAAGACACAACATGCTATTGCTCAGCTGGAGAGCACCTCGTTTTGCACGTGGAGAGTCAATCCGTGGCATTTCCAGGGAGAACGGGGAAAGGCATCTCTCTGAAAACCTGCAGAGCTACTGCCACCCAGGTTAAAGAATACTGATCTGGACAGGCAAACAGGCCAACTCAGTAGAAGGCAGAAAGATTCCTAGATTTTTAACACACATTACAATCCGCCTTTCATGTACCCAAACAGGGATCTCAAAACATTTGCAAGAGACTCTCGCAGTGTAAAGATGGGACACAGTACAGCTGCAATAACCAAAGTTAAACAAGGGTGTGTGGAGACCACTTTAAACTTCCAACATCACTGGTTGCTTCGCAGAATACCTACACACTGCCAGAAACAAACTAGCAAGGAACTCTGGACTTGTTTGACCAGTGGCCTCAAGTACACTGACCCAAACCACTGGCCAATGGGCCCTCCACCTGAATTCTGCCATACTCAAGAGCTTAAAAGCTGCGCAGTTCTTCAAAGTGGACTAACAAGCTGCAAGACAGACATATATATCGGTGTCATGTCTAACCCTACTGCCCCTGTTTTGGGACATGTTTCAGGTAATCAATCAGAACCAGATTCAGAACTAGAAGACACAGCACCAGACACCAGCCAGCCTGTACCAGTGGGGGAGGAAGCTCTCACAGGCGATTCCCCAGCTGGGAGTCAGCCCTCTCCAGAGCTTACCTCCTCAAGGCCAAATCCTACACACTCAGTGGGAAGTGAGGTTTCTTCCGGAGGAGAGCGTCCCGACAAGCTAGCTGATGCTAGGGTCCGCCGGAAGCTCAAATGCATGGGGCGCCGGCGGAAGGAAGGCGTGAGAAAGTCAGTTCGATTACATCAGAACGTGCCTCCGCACCAGGCGCTCTAAAGTTACGGCCGTTGGAGAAGTGGCTTCCTATTCTTCTTGAGCGGACAATTGTCTTGCTTAGTTTGCATAGTTTTGCCTAGGGGGAGGTTTCCAAGAGGTTAGAGTGTCTTCAGGTAGAAGAGACGTTTCTTGCTTAATAAAAGCTTTGTGGATTGCTTAGCAAACCTCGTCATTTGCCTCCCGTCGAAAGCAGGAGTTTTCTGAGAAACACAACAATCGGTTTCATATCAGTTTAAGTGCCACGGCTTACACCCAAATGATCTTAGGAATGGTAGCATGATAGATCTCTATCAGAGATCCTTAGCTTCCCTCAACACACACACCTATAGTCTGTAGGATTCTCTCGGGGGAAGGAAATGACTTTTAAATTGACTTAGGTCTGTGGTGTAAATATGCCCGCAAGGGTCCTAACTCTTGCAGCCTGAAACTTAAAAAGGTTAGGCAAAGGGAAATCACCAGCGGCCTCATTTTTGTGGTGCCTGTTTGTGCATAAGAGTGCCCCGAAGAAGCTCAGATCTGCAGATTCCCTCCCAGTGCCACAAGAAAATCCCCCTCCCTGGCCCAGATGTTCTGGCAGGAGCTAGCATAAACGGATTTCAAAAGCGAAAGAACCCCATCAGAGGCCAGGTGTGGTAGCTCTACAAAGTAATACAACCAAAACAGCCGGCGAAACACTGAGGGATGTCTCCAACCACCTTGCCCTGTCTGCAAAGCTTTCTCCCAAAACGTCTGGCTGAACACTGTTGGAGGACGGAAGGCTGAGCTGGAGGCACGGGCACACACACCCCGCCGTCCTGATGTGCCAGGCCTTCTGCTCTCACTGCAAACACAACTATTCACACTGCTGGCCTGGAGCCGGAACATGGATTCCGCACAAAATGGGGCACAGATACACGCACAGCCCAGGCTCATTTCTGGAAACATTTCCAAACTGTGAGCTGGGAAGAAGCAGGTCTTGAACAATTAAGCCACCGCACTGGACACACCCATCAGTCTATGCGCCTTGGACTGGGGCAGCTCCCAAGGAGCATGGATGCTCCCCCCCGTCCCGTCCCGTGCTTAACCAGTCCAGGCAGGGCACAGTGTGTAAACCGTCCAGAGAGCTTCGGCTATAGGGCGATATATAAATGTAATAAATAAATAAGTCAGCCTCCCCCATCTTGGAACCCTCTAGATGTTTGGGATTACAACTCCCGGCATCCCTGATTACTGGTCTTGCTGGCTGGGGTTGATGGGAGTTGGAGTCCAAAACATCTGGAAAGCACCAGGTTGGGGAAGGGTAGCATGAGGTCATGCCAGGGTTCCAGGAAGAAGCTCATTGTAGGGCTGACCTGGCAGGAGAATTCCAGAAGGATCGCCCTCCGCCCCCCAGCCCTGGGCCAAGAGCCCATATTAATGGGGTTATCTGCCCGTTGTTCCAGGAAATGATCTTATTTTGTTTGTTAAGCACCATTTGCCTCCAAATTTCATCCAGGAAAGCACACAGTTGAGCCCCAGGAATCAATAGCTGGGCTAACACCCACGCAGGGCGTGCAGTTCAGATCACCAGCGTAACGACGGGGGAATAGAATTCATGCCAGAGCTTACCTATCTTCTGGCTGAAAATCTTATCAAAGGTTAACTCTCCTCTCTCCTCCAAATACTTCTGCATCACACTTCGGATACTGAAAGAGAAAACATTGCAAACAGATTACTTCTAGTTATATCACCCACAACAAGGAAATTAAGAAAGATACAGCGAGTGGAAGACACACGCTAATACGGCCAGGTCTAAGTAGCTGCATAAACCTTAAATTGTCATCCTGGTGGAATTAGGGATCACGTTTTCTAATACAAATGGAAGGTTCTTTTTTGCATAAACAGACCACCCATAAAACATCCGTATCTATTCCATCGCACTCTTTTAACATTTTGACCCTGTTCAGGGGAGACACTAAGCCACGGTGGTTCAGCCTTTTGAGCTAAACGTGATGGCGTAGCGTGTCGTGTGAACCAGGACTTAGTGTATCATGTGAACCATTCCTAATTATGGTAGCTATATAAACACACTCACTAACAGGGTCAGCGGCCCCACCGTGGCTTAGTGTATTGTCTGAACAGGCCCTCTGTCACATCCAAGAAACAAAATCCAGCATGGCGCTATGGAGAACGAAAGCAAAAAGCAGCCAGTCAAAACACACACACACACAAGGAAGGAAGGAAAGAGTGCTGGACTAGATGGACCCTTGGTCTGATCCAGCATCAAGGCTCTTCTTAACCTACTTTTAACCTACTTAAAAGGTGGTCACACAGAGGAGGGCCAGGATCTCTTCTCGATCCTCCCAGAGTGCAGGACACGGAATCATGGCCTCAAGTTACAGGAAGCCAGATTCCAACTGGACATCAGGAAGAACTTCCTGACTGTTAGAGCAGTACGACAATGGAACCAGTTACCTAGGGAGGTAGTGGGCTCTCCCACACTCGAGGCCTTCAAGAGGCAGCTGGACGAGCATCTGTCAGGGATGCTTTAGGGTGGATTCCTGCATTGAGCAGGGGGGTTGGACCCGATGGCCTTGTAGGCCCCTTCCAACTCTGCTATTCTATGATTCTATGTTCTTATTTGGCTAGCATACATCTAAAAGCACTGGCAGAGACAGCCATCCATCTTATTTATTTATTTAATTAATTTATGTATTTATTACATTTCTATACCGCCCCACAGCCGAAGCTCTCTCGGCGGTTCACAAAGGTTAAAACAGTAAACATTAAAAAGTATTCAAAACTGAAAAACCATCAGAAACATAAAAACAACAGTATAAAAACATCTTTGCACAGGCAACGAGATGGATGGCTCAGATCATCTCAGGAACGAGTCAAGTACAGCTTATTTGCTTGCACAGAGTATGATGTTTTATATGCGAAAGTGACGGGAGCTGAGAATTACCCACTAACAGAATTGACTTTTGGTGGGCCCACTGTTTTCCAATTATATATATATATAAAAAAGCAAGCGCAGATAAACACCGGCTTGGGAAGGTTTGATGTTCTGCCTCTCCAAGCTCAAGCAGGAGAGCTGAGATGCTTTGGCATTGGCCTTCACCACATTGGTAACTGCAGCGTGTCTTGAAGACAGAGGAGGCCTTTGAGCAAAGAGGTGTTTCATCCTACGGGGTACACCAATGTTCTGCTTGCTCAGATAAATGAGGGTCCACTGCGTGCTTCATTACCAGGTTCCTTCCAGGTGGTGTGATTATGTGACCGCTTAGGGTAGTCACACCTGAAGGCAACTGGAACTATCAGTCGTCCTGATGCCAGTGTGGACACAGCTAAGATGCTGAGGAAGGGGCTTTGGGTTAAAGTGCAGTGCAGACCACTAAAAGCCACTGGCTAGTCTGGACACAAGCAGGCCCGGGAGAAGACCTTACATACAGACATTCAGTTTTCCATACATCTACTTTGTCAGTTGAGGGCCTTTTTGCATTTGAGACACTCCCTAAATCCTAAAAAGTTTGTCATTATTTATGTTATCTGGCACCAATGCCAGGAAGCAAACTTGGGGTGATCCACCGAAGCCCAGAGGTTGTTAAAACAAGAGAGGCAACAACCACAAAATGAACTGCACTTCCAGAAGACCTTTTGGGAATGGAAGAGCAGTTGCAATCTCTGCTCCCAGGCAAATTAAGTCTGAATGAATGAACAAATCAATCTCACAACTGGAGAGAGCCAAAGGCGATCCAATCCAACCCATACCTTACATGGCTTGGGACCACAATACCTGACAGAACGCCTCTCCCGACATGAACCTACCCGTACACTGCGCTCTACATCTAAGGTCCTCCTCCGAGCGCCTACTCCGAGGGAAGCTCGGAAGATGGCAACAAGGGAGAGGGCCTTCTCAGTGGTGGCCCCCCAATTATGGAATGATCTCCCTGACGAAGCTCGCCTGGCGCCAGGCATTTAACAGCATGAGCTGAGTTTGTTTTTAACAGACCCCAGAATAGCTGTTTTTATAAGCATACTGTTGTTTTTATGCTTTTTATGTTTTAAAACTTTGTATATTTGTTTTTAATGTTTACTGATTTTAACTTTTGCAAACCACCCAGAGAGCTTCGGCTATGGGGCGGTATATAAATGCAATAAATAAATAAATACAATACCAGTCTTCTGCCAATCTGTGCCCACCAATACCCAAACCAACACAGCAAAGCTGCTATTCAAATCCAGCTTGAATTCAGATGCAAACCTTCAGGCCGCTCTACAGCCTGCTCCAGAAACGAGCTGATTTCTTTGGAAGGAGAAGGAACAGCTGAGCCAGCTGCAAATGTGCACAAGTGTACAACTCTCCAGTCCCAGAGCTGGAAACATTTCCCCCAGAGAAGGGCTTTTGACACTCTCAGTTAGGGTAATTAGTCTCATAAAGTTCATTCATTATTCTGAAGGGGGGAAAGAACGTAACACTACTAACAACTGCTTCCTAGGGATACTAGGAGGGAGAAAAGACGGGGCAAACCAATTTTCTTTAACAATTCATTTTGGATTAATCGCCAGGCTGACCATTCGGTGCAGGAACACAACAGCTGTCGTTTCCCCCTGCAAACACCAGCAATTAGATGCTGCCACCCTTCCTTAAAAACGGCTGTCTTTCAGATTTTATATATTTTGGATGGGCTTCGCTTTCATTCTCCAGTTCTAAATGATCAGGTTCACTTCCACATCTTTCTAAATTTGTAACCACTGTGTTTCTCCAAACCAATCCTTCATCAACAAGTTGTACTCTGTCGTCATTCCTAATGCATAAGGGATGAAGTCAATTAATATGGTCGCTCTCCGTCATTAAACCAGCAAATAGCCAAGGCGGAAAAAGCGCTAAAGTGCTTAAGCTTTAGACCACGACATGCCCCCAGGAGACTGATAAGTGGGCAATATCTCATCTTTCTCTTGAGCTGCACAGACAGAGCCACCAAAAGAATGGCCCACGCATATGCAGGACGCTAGAAGGCCTCCAAGAATCAACTCTACCTCTTTGGCTCGATTGACCACCAGAATCATTCTGCCTCCGTTCACACTTGCCCAACAAGTTTCAGATTTTTTTAAAACTATATTTTATTTTGAAATAAAGTTTAAAAAAGGCAACAACAAAAATGTGTATATAACAAGATCACTAAAGAAACAATGAAATTCACTAAATATAATTCTTAGTCTATTACCGTTTTGCTCGTGAGACACTACAGTAAAATAGCCAGAGTAGGAACTCAATGGAAGTATGAAAATACATGTTTTACAACATATATAGGGAGTGTGCATGAGTAAGTGTGTGTGTCTGTGTGTGTCAGAGAATTAGTCAGAAAAAATATGGGCAACTGTTCCTGGTCGGAAATTGATCATAGAATAGTTGAGTTGGAAGGGGCCTATAAGGCCATCGAGTCCAACCCCCTGCTCAGTGCAAGAATCCACCTTAAAGCATTCCTGACAGATGGTTGTCCAGCTGCCTCCTGAATGCCTCTAGTATGGGAGAGCCCACAACCTCCCTAGGTAACTGGTTCCATTGTCGTACTGCTCTAACAGTCAGGAAGTTTTTCTTGATGTCCAGCCAGAATCTAGCCTGTTATTCCGTGTCATGTTTAAAGGGCTTCCACATAGGAAATAATTAGAAACCACAGTGCCATAGTAACTTTTTTAACAAATTAGGATTCCTTGTTTGCTGCACTTACTGAATTTATACATAATCTTAGTCACCCAAATTTTATCAGCCCAGTGCTGTTTAGTGGATTATTTTGGAGACTTCCAGTTATGTGCTATACATGACTTTGCAACTGTATACAATTGTTTAAGAAGGCTTTATGCAGACATCTGGGGTCATTATGTGCCAAAAAGATGAAGCATATCTTTAGCAGTCTAAGGTAGCAAAATTCCTGACTGTAACCAGCAAACATGTTCCAATCTGGAGAGCACCAGGTGAAGGAAATCTGTTGTAAAAATGCCTGTCAGACAACTTGGGATTTCACAGAACTCGGGAAAGACTTCACCACCACGTTTTAAGGCACCCTTCGTATTCAGCAGATGTTCTTGGTACAAAACAGGGCAGCCCGTTTACTAACAGGGACTGGCCGGCGAGATCACATTACGCCAGTCCTTTTCCAGCTTCATTGGCTGCCAGTCCAGGTCCGGGCCCAATTCAAAGTGCTGGTATTGACATTTAAAGCCCTAAACGGTTTGGGGCCAGGTTCTTTGAAGGAACGCCTCCTCCCATATGTACCTGCCCGGACCTTAAGTTCATCTACAGGGGCCCTTCTCCGTGAGCCCCTGCCAAAGGAAGTGAGGCAGGTGGCTACTAGGAGGAGGGCTTTCTCCGCTGTGGCACCCCGGTTGTGGAATGAGCTCCCCAGAGAGGTCCGCCTGGCGCCTACACTGTACTGCTTTCGTCGCCAGCTGAAGACCTTTTTATTCTCTCAGTATTTTAACACTTAATTTTAACTTAAATTTAAATTTTACTGTTCTAACTCTGTATTTTAATCTTATATCAATTTTGTTGCGTGGTTTTATCCTGGTTGTGCTTTTTATACTGTATTTTGTAATTGTGCTTTTAACATGTTGGTTGTTTTATTATGGTTTTAACTTTTGCGAACCGCCCAGAGAGCTTCGGCTATTGGGCGGTATAAAAATGCAATAAATAAATAAATAAATAAGAAAATGGGGAACTGAAAAGAACAGCTGAGCAGGCAGCACTTCGGGCACCCAATTCCCATCCGTGGCTTTCAGATCTTAAAGACCTGCAATGCCACCAAACCAAGCATGAAAATCGCCCCAACCTTGGAGAACAAAAGACCCAAGTGATGCTGCAGTGCTACTCCCAGGAACAGGCTGTCACGTCTGAGACTTATTGAGCTCACAGTTCAGTCAAAACAGGAGAGGACCCTCGAAAGTTCATTGCAGAGTCAAGTCACGGGCTTCATGGAAGAACCCAACTTACCTCCAGGAGTTACGACTGAAAGCAGGTGTTGCGGCTTCAGCCGGCTGACAAGCTAACCACAAAGCAGCCAAACAGCATTTGCCATATTTCTTAGCAAGAGATAATGTCAGTGGAAGATGTCGTGAGCTGTCAGTACCTGCTGCAGATAAACAGCTACCAAATTTATAGCCCCGGGGTTAATTTTGTTTGGGGGAAAACCAACAATGGAGTATAGCAAATGCTGGGTAGAGATTTGTAAAGGGGGGATTGTCTTGGCAACAAGCCAGTGTGGTGAAAGGGACAGTATCAGCCATGAAACTGGGAAGAGCTGGGTTCAGATCCCTGCTCAGCTATGGCTCCTCATTGGCTGGGCCTGCAGAAGTCACTATTGTGCATCCTAACCTCGTCGTCGTGAACATCAACAAATGAACACATCCTGATCTACTCAGGGGAAGGCTGATAAACAAAACGCCGACTCAGAGAGCTGAAAGGCAAGGCCGCTTTTATGAATCTATAGAGCTCTCTCTAAGACACTGCACAATGTTAGGCTTAAAGATCTATTGTATTTCTATTTCGGAAGGATTATGGACCTTCAGCTACGCACACAGAGCTTGAACACACAAAACTGTCTTATACCGTCAAATGGTTGGTTCAGCTTGCCAAGTATTATTTACTCCAGTGTTTCCCTGACCTGTTGCCCTCCAGATGTGCTGGACTGCAACTCCTGGCGTTCCCAGCCAAAGGGGCACCAGGTTGGGGAAGGATCGTCCGCTCTAGCCTCTAGAAGGGGTCCCACTCAGTTCTGCAACCTTAGGTGCAGAGGACCAAACCTGGGACCGGATAAAAGCAAAGCATGCAAGCTCTAACACAGAATTGTGAGCACTCCCCAAACTGATGCAGCCTTTCAGAAGGGTACACACAGAACCTACCCTCTGCATGAGACAAGAGGACTTATAACAAGAAACTGTTATAAGCAAGAAACTGTTATAAGCCCGGGGCAAGTCACCAATTCCAAGACGCTCTCATTGTTACTGTAGTAGCTCAGTATTAAAGGGGGTGGGGGAGGGACAAGCCCTCTTGCTACACCCCCCCACACACACACCATTGGCATCACTAACTTCATGCCCCTGCTGTTCCTTGGGGCTGCAGGCGTCTCAGTCCTCATTGAGACATTTTAATACACAACTGAGCGTGTGTTTGCACAGGTGCGCATTTGTCATCAGGAAACATGGCAGATCCCGGGACCAACAGTCACAGAAAGCAGCGCTGAAAGGCGAGTGATGATAATGCGAGGAGAAGAGGCAGAGGAGGGTAGAGGAAGAGACACCAGCTATTGAAGAGCTAAGAGCAAGTGCCATGAGCTACCTGAAGCTCTCTTGCACAAATCTACGACCGGAGAATGTCCTGGTAGATTGTGTCCTTGGCAAATATCGAGCTGTGTTCCGACACAAACACTCTTTTCCAGCCTTTTAAACCACAGGTGATGCGCAGAACTCCTGGGGTTCTAATGGGTCATGTTCTCATTTGAGCCACATTATTTCTCTCCGAAGGATTTGGGGCACTTGAGCCCTCAAAGCCATTTCCCAGAGCAAGAGTTAATTACTACCTGAAATCTAATTAGGAAAGGCTGCTCTCACCTCTTTTACTGTAGGAAGAGCAGAGCTTACAAACCTAAGAATCAGAGTTGGAAGGGGCCCCAAGGGTCATCTAGTCCAACCCTCTGCAATGTGGAGGAAAACCAATCAAACCATCCATGAGAGGCGGCTGTGCAGCCTCTTCTTAAAAACCTCCACAACCTCCGTAGATAAACAGTTCCACTGTTGTACAGATATTACCATCAGGAAGTTTGTCCTTACATTTGATTGAAATCTAAGTAGCTGTAACGTATACCCGTTATTTCGGGTCCTAATTTCAAACAGACACGGTGGCTTCAGGTATCTGTGTTAGCACCTCACCCTGGTGCTGGATTATCACCTCCATCATGATGGCAGGTACCAGGATGGGGGAGGCCAATCAATGGAACGCCTAAAACAGTCCGGTCTTTGCAATTTGCCGGCAGATCTGATAAGCTTGCCCCATACTAGCCTTCGCTCAACTTGGCACCCTCCCACATGGGAGTTGTAGTCCGACACATCTGAAAGGTGTCATGTAGGCTGCCCTGTTACATACCAGGAATATTTATTATTGAGCAAGGAGCTAGCAAACACACACACACACACACTTCAGCACTGTCCAACGCTGCTCCGTTCCCAGACACAGCAGACGGCTGGACCATGTAGCTGACCGCAACACCTGGAGGACCAATCCATTTGTGCCATCATCCTCTTAATGTGGCGCATTACTTCTGTAGCCACCAATTGAAAACATTGATGTCAAGGAGGGTTGTTGTTTTAAAAGAGAATTGGGGAAACAGCTCTGGAATTGAAGGATGGGAGAGGAGACCTTTTTTCGCCTTGCCTCAATTGTCTCCCCACCCACCCCCCAAAAGAATGCTTCTCATGAACAAAACAAAACCCAGCCTTGAAATCTCGCTGCAGCTGTTCTGCTCTCCGCTCTCTATTGCTTTGCACTGCGGGGGGCAGAATGGGGGGAGCGGAGAGGTTTCTTCTTCCCCGTCCGGGTCTCAATCTAGGATTGCATCAGCGCAGTCATCCCTCTCGGAGCAGACAAGGGCTGCATCTCTCCATAACAACCTAGGCCAGGAGCATTGACATTCAGTTCACGCACCAACCTCAGCTCAGCCTGTCTAGAATTAGAGAAATACCTGTTTCCGCGAAGAGAGCGGTCAAAAGGTACGCCAGTCCCCTACGCTAAGAGCACGTTATTATGACGATCACTCATTGGGATTTTAATAAGCCAGCCGGGCAACTGACAGCCCTACGCAAGAGAGGACGTGAGCATGCACAGACAGACCGAGACACACATGTGACGTTCATATGGAAAACTAGGTGGGGCACTCCCAATATTGCTCATCCCAGGAAAAAAAAACCCACAAATTGCCTGTGTCTAGCTATATTCCAATTCCTCATCTCCTGGCCAGCTACAGGTATTTGTCTGCATGTTTAAAACAGAAGTATAAATACCATTCACCATCAATACACCACCAATGCGGCCCTCGGAACGTCGTAGGATCACAACTCCCATCTGCCCTAGACATCTGGTAAGGGCTGATGGGAGTGAGGGACATCAGAACTTGCTTTCTATTGAGTCAGACCCTTAGTCCATTTAGCCCAGTATTAACAACACTGACTGGCAGTAACAGCTATCCAGGGTTTCAGGCAGGATTCTTTCCTCATCCTACCCGGAGTTGCCAAAAATTGAACCTGGGACCTTCTGCATGCAAAGAATGTGTTCTCCCACTGAGCTACGGCCCCTCTGCTGCGGTCCGACAACATCTGGAAGGCTGCATGTCCCCATCCCAGCAGGACAAGGCGGCAATATTTATGTCCCTCTCCAAAGAGACCATATGAGCCTGTCATAAAAAAACCGTGAGAAAGAACCACGCTTTCACCATCAGGAAACTCAGGAGGCTGAAGGCGCAAGACCACAGAGGTCTCCACAGAAGTGAAGCCCGTGGAGATCTGTGAACCCAGCAGTTTTGCAGGTTCAACACCCTGGCTAAAGGTACCTTTGAGGAAATATGGTATTGCTAGGATCTCACAGGCCACACTTCCTTTCAGGCTTCCAAGA
This sequence comes from Elgaria multicarinata webbii, assembly GCF_023053635.1. Lineage (NCBI taxonomy): Eukaryota > Metazoa > Chordata > Lepidosauria > Squamata > Anguidae > Elgaria > Elgaria multicarinata. The sequence goes on along the minus strand of NC_086188.1, from coordinate 3,481,004 downwards.
CACGCACACCACCACCACCACGTACCACCTAGGATGAGATGTCCTGCACCCGAGCCACTGGAGAGGTTGGGGACGCAGTTGCAGGAAATGGATAACAAAAGGCCCAACGCAGACTTAATGCAGCCACCACTTGAATGTCCCTCGATTCGCAACCCCACAGACAGTCCATGTGGTGCGCCTTTGCCCGACGCAGCTCGGGGCCAATTTTAACCACGTGCACACACAAGCTCTCATTTTTATCCCGTTTGTGTCAGTGTGATGTAACTGACATCACTTCTCAGGTGGTCAAAAATGTGGCTGGTTGAAATCTACACATGGGGGATCGAGAAAAAACTTCCTGTGGCCATCCCTGGACATGGATAGAAGTCCAGATGCAGAGCAGGGGCGTAGGTCCTGTTTCATCCTTAAGGACGAATTCCATTTCAGAGAAGCTTTTGGCAGCTGGATTATGGGGGGGGGGGGGACAAAGGCAAAATGGGAAGGAACAAAATACCAAAACCACCAGCCTATGGGATGTTGGATGGAGACCTGGAAGGTAAGAGGGTCTTGTTCCTCTCAATCCATCTACCACTTTACCTGCCCTTTTTCACCACACCAGTATGTCCTTGTGCCTTTCTCCTTGGGATGCAGTTGGCTAAAATCTTCAACAACTGAAGTTTATTTTTTAAAAGGCCCTCTAAAATGGGAGCTGCAATTCAAGGGCAGCACTGAGTAATCCCAGCACCCCAGACGCCATGGTAAGCGATGAAAAGGAGAGTTAAAACGCCCAGCATTCAGGCAGAATTTTCACCATTTCTTTGCCACGTACATTCAATGACAGGGAAGAGGGTCTGACATGGGGGGTGGGGATCAATTAGGCTCCAATATCTGACTGGGGAGTTATTGATGGCCCAGGTAATGGCTGTGGGTGCCATCTGAGGACAGATGTGGGGTAGAGACCTGCAAAGTCAGAGATGGAAAAGGGAGTCTACATTCCTGGCAGGAGAGTTTGGGCTAGAAAGGAGTTGGGCAGAAGGTAGATCTGCAGATGTTTGGGACTCCCATCATCCCTGGTCACTGGCAATGCTGGCTAGAAACTGTAGTCCAAAACATCTGGAGAGCATCAGGCTAGGCCTACTTCTAAGTTAAAAGAAGAGCCTCAAGAGCAAGCCTGGAAAAGGACAGAAGTCTTCAAAAATGGCTACCTGTCAGGGTAGAGAAAACCAGGAGTCCGATGGACCAATGACAGAAGGCAGCTTTGTACATACACACAAATTCTCAAAGAGCAAGAGAAGATCTCTGGGGGTCCTGGGATGAGTCAGCGCTGCCCTTCATTTGTAACCCTCTTTTTAGTGGGACTCCAATTTGCTTTTAAATCTCAGTCATTCAAGATTTTTACCCAACTGCATCCCAAGGAGAAAGGCACAAGGACATACTGGTGGCCAAATATGGCAGGTGAAGGGGGCGGGGGGCGGTGGATGGGAGGAGGAGTGCAGAAACATCTGAATCTACAGTGAAAGAATGCACAAATATTTGAAGTGAGCAGATAATTGCTTGCCATTGTTTATACCGACTTTGAGAAAGGATGGCAAAGGGGAGAAGGTTGCTATAGGGCCAGGAGCCTTGCAAAGCCTTATAAATATATCAAATCCAGGCTGTATTTTCACAATTTCTTTGCCAAGTAAATTCAATTAGAAGGAAAAGAGTCTGACACGTTGGGAGGGAGGGGTCAATTTGGTCTCAATATCTTCAAAATGTCTGACTGGGGGTGTTACTGATGGCCCAGGTACGTGGCTGTTGGATGCCATCTGAGGACACACAGACAAGTGGATGCTGATTCCTGCCAGTTAGTCGTAATACTTATTATTTTTTCTACAAAAAAAAAACAGCCAACGGGTTGAAAGAGACAGATGCTTCCCCAAGGGTGCAATGAACTCAATTAAGCATCACTAGACAAATGAGGGGAGGGATATTTATATGTATTGTGGTGGCACTTGTAAGATCAAGCATTTTCTCATAAAATGTGTGACAAGAGTAAGCTGGTGCTGGGATAAAAGGAATGCAAAAAAAAAAACCCCAGAAGGGATTTTTTTTAGGGTGTGCCACATTGGCAGGGAGAGGGCCCAATTTATGGGGAGAGGGACAAACAAATGACACCGGAGCGTTAATTAGCATGACGTGGGTCCAATTTGGGGGTGGGGGTGGGTGTATCCCAAGCAGATAATATGCAGTAAGAAGTCAAAGCTTGCTTCGCTGCTCATCCCACTCCACCCTGCTGCAAAAGGAGCCAATATTTGGGGGGTGGGGGGTGGAATAGTAGGAAAATGCCAGGAAGGCCTCAAATGGGTGAGGGGGCTTATAAAAGAGATGATGGGAAAGGAAGAGGGGAGGCAGCCGATCCTAACGGGGGCCCTCCCCATCCGTGGATAGCTGGAGATGTGGATGGGGGGCATGTAATATTTATTACAATATCAATATTGTAAAAGATATTATAAGCCCCCTCCCCCCAACTGGGGAGGAGTTTTTTATACCTGTCTTGACCAGATGGAGAAGGGGGTCAGAAGAGGCTTATAAGGGGGGGCACTCATATTTGGAATAATAAGGGGGTTAGTCTTGACCTAACCTGCCCCCCTACCTGTGTGTGTATGTGGGGGGGAGACTCATATTTGGAATAATAAGGGGGTTAGTCGTGACCTAACCTGCCCCTTTACCTGTGTGTGTATGTGGGGGGGACAACTCATATTTGGGATATTAAGGGGGTTAGTCTTGACCTAACCTGCCCCCCTACCTGTGTGTGTATGTGGGGGGGGACTCATATTTGGAATAATAAGGGGGTTAGTCTTGACCTAACCTGCCCCCTTACCTGTGTGTGTATGTGGCGGGGGACTCATATTTGGGATAATAAGGGGGTTAGTCTTGACCTAACCTGCCCTTTTACCTGTGTGTGTATGTGGGGGAGGACTCATATTTGGGATATTAAGGGGGGGTAGTCTTGACCTAACCTGCCCCTTTACCTGTGTGTGTATGTGGGGGAGACTCATATTTGGGATATTAAGGGGGGGGTAGTCTTGACCTAACCTGCCCCTTTACCTGTGTGTGTATGTGGGGGGGGACTCATATTTGGGATATTAAGGGGGTTAGTCTTGACCTAACCTGTGTGTATGTGGGGGGGACTCATATTTGGGATATTAAGGGGGTTAGTCTTGACCTAACCTGCCCCCCTACCTGTGTGGGGGGGGAGGTGACCCCACTCCCCCAATTCACCTCACCTGGGCTCAGGGAGGACGATCTTCTTGCTGGCGCGAGCCGCAGGCGAGCTCTTGCTCTTTTCCATGGCCATGAGGTAGCTCACGTCCGCCAACACGGCCTCCAGGTCCGCCATCTTGGCCGCCCTCAGGCCTCGGCCTAACCTTGGCCTGACTCTTCTGGGCTCGACGTGGCCTCCTCGGCCCGGCCGTGGCCTCGGCCAATGTGGTGGCGGCCCCCTCCCACCCACCCCACTCACTTCACCTCACAAAAGCTGAGAGGAAAATGGGGGGGACACCCACCTCGGCCTCCCTAAGCCCCCTGCCCCCAATGTCACCCCCTTTTCCTATAAGCTCCCCTTCCCTCTCCCTGGAAGTGACCCACAAAAAAACCACTCACACTTTCCTCTATCTATCCCCCCCAAGCCCCCTCTTTCCTATGGGGTCAAGACGGGGGGGGCTCTTATCCCCCACAAAAGGAGTATCACCCCTTCCAAAGTCCCTTATTTTAAATATAGATTAAACTAACCCCCTCATTTACTCCCTGACCTTCTAAATGACACCCCACTCCTCTGTACCCCCCAAAAAAACACCCTCCTTATCACCCACAATTAACACACACACCCCAATATCCCCTCTATAGGGCTATGCACTATAAACTTCGCCCTCTCTCCTCCTCCCCACCCTATTTATCTAGGGTGAGTCCTAGGGAGGTTTGCTAGTCCTAAGGGGGGCATTTCCCCCCCCCCGCCCCACTGCCTGGGAGGATACTAGGGATCCCCCTCCTCAAATCCGGGGTGCCTTAAAAAAGGCTCTTTGCTGCCCCATTGCAAAGCTGCAAAACATGCAAAGTGGGGGGAGCAGCCCAGCCGCTTCTCCCCCCACCCCTCCAAGCCTTTACCGGGCACCGGCTGCCCCACTGCCCTCAACGCCCCTCTTTTGAGGGGGCAGGAAAGGAGAGCAGCCGGGGGCAGAAAGGGGGTGCATTGCACACGCACATGCACACGCGCAAAGCACACACGCAAAGTGGGCTTGCAATCTAAGGGAGGGGATGCAAAAAGGCAGCAATTGAGGAGGGGGCGAGGAAAACGAGGCGGGGGGGAGAAAGGGAGGGGGCAGCCGGACCCCAAATGCAGCTCTCCCCCCCCTCTTCCTATTGCCCGGGGGAGGGGAAGGGTCCCTCCTAGGAAGCGCCTGGGTTGCTGCTGCTGCTGCTGCTCCGGATCTTCGCTGTTGCTGCTGCTGCTGCTGCGTGCATTGCCTGCAATCCGGTGCAAACGCCCCAATGCAGATCCTCCGGCTCCTTTCCTCCTCCTCCTCCTCCGGCTTTGCAGGCTCCTGCTCCTGCCTGCCGGGGCTGAATTAGGCTCCTCGGCGCCTCGTTGCACTTCCTTTCCCGGCCCGGGAGGAGGAGGAGGAAGAGAAGGAGGAGAAGGAGGCGGCGGCGAAGCGAAGCGAAGGCGGCGCCCTCCAAACTATGGCGCTGGATCGCCTCTCCTCCTCGGACCGCGCCAAGGAGCGGAGTCGCGCCGGAATCCGATGCGTTGGGGCGGGGGGGCGAGCTACTGATGCTGCAGGAAGCTGGATGCAAGAGGGGAGGGGGTGGAGGCTGCTTGCAGCCCACTCACAGGAGCAGCTGCACTTCACACACCCCCGAATCATTAATCCGGAGTAGTTACCCCGCCTGCCTAAACTAACACGTTGCTAATCCGGGTTAAAGGCCTGGCTTCTCCTGAAGAAGCTGCCAGGGTCAGGCTATATGCACATTTAACCCAGTGTTGCCGGCACTTTTGTAACCTGGCGCCTTCCAGATAGGTTGGACTACAATTCCCAGCATTCCCATCTTAGCTGGGGATTATGGGAGTGGGGGCCCGACGCATCTGGAGGGCACAAGGTTGCAGAAATGCTGGCCTAGGCTCCCCCTCCAGGGTGAGGTACAGGCAACTTGTGGCCAACCAGATGTTTTCCATCGTTCCTCACCATTCTATGTGCTGGGGAGGGCTGATGGGAGTTGTAGTAGGCTGAAACATCTGGAGGGTGAAAAAAGTTGCCCACCCCTAGGCTAGACAGAGTGAGTTTTTTTTCCACGACTGTCCTTTTAGCTAGGGTGACCCTATGAAAAGGAGGACAGGGCTCCTGTATTTTTAACAGTTACATAGAAAAGGGGATTTCAGCAGGTGTCATTTGTATATATGGAGAACCTGGTGAAAATCCCTCTTCATCACAACAGTTAAAGGGGCAGGAGCTATACTAGAGTGACCAGATTTAAAAGAGGGCAAGGGCACCTGCAGCTTGAACTGCTGTGATGAAGAGGGAATTTCCCCATATATGCAAATAACACCTGCTGAAATTCCCTTTTCAATACAACTGTTAAAGATACAGGAGCCCTGTCCTCCTTTTCATAGGGTCACCCTATTTTAGCTGGAGGTGCTGGGAACATCTGTGCAGAGCGCATGAGCTCTTCCATTGAGCTGTGGATCCTTCTCTATAGAGCATCGGTGAGGAGAGAAATCCAGGCCTCAATGTGGACTGGAGGCTGCTTTGAAATTAACGACTCCAAAATAACTAACTGCCATGCTGACTTCAATATTAATAAATATTAATAACAACAACCAGATGCTACCCTTAATAAACAGATCAGTTGGATTAATTAAAATCCTATTTAACCAACTATGAAGGCATCTCGGATTAACTGGGCAACATGTTTTCTAAGTGGTGTTTTTAGTACTAGTACCTATTAAAAAAAACCTGTATGTGGTCGATGCCATTCTATCCCCTGCAATTCTTGCATCCACCACCTAGAAAGGAAGAAAATGAATTGGTTGGGTCCAGACTTAATATGTAGAGTAGACTCACTGGAATCAATTGGCTTAAGTTAAATTAACCATCCTAAATATTACAGATTTCAGTGGTTCAACTCTACATATGATGAAGTCCAGATACACCCGATGTTCAAGCTCTTTTTCTATGCCAGTTTAAGCAGGTTTGATTGATGACAACTAATTTGATTAATTTAGTTCTTTAATATAGACAGCTGTCGCATTAATCATAATAAAAACACCTGAGATAAGCAAGTGCTTCACAAAAACACTTGCTCCGATTGTCCTATTTGCCATGGCTTGAGATTTGCATTTTGTCAAATGTTTGGTGCAGTTAAAGAAATTGTGTTTAGAAGGAACCAAATTGTACCGAATACATGAAATAAAGCAGAGGAGAGAGAGAGATGAGGAGCGACAAAATAGTGTTTCTCCCTCCTCCAAGTTTTAACCGCCCAGGGAGCTTCAGCTATTGGGCGGTATAAAAATGCAAAAAATAAATAAATCATAAATAAGTTTTACCATTGTATTGATTTCAGTGTTCATGTTTACTGCCTTGAAGTCCGTTTTGGGACGAAGGCACCGTTTATAAATCCTTAAAATAGATACCGTATTTCTTCGATTGTAAGACGCCATCAATTGTAAGACGCACACTAATTTCGGTACCAGCAACAGAAAAAAAAAACTTAAGACACACGCGTGATTCTAAGATGCACCCCGTTTTTAGAGATGTTTATATGGGGAAAAAAGTGTGTCTTAGAATTGAAGAAATACGGTAAGCAAAGACTACATCCCTTTTCTGGGGTAGCACCCTGATTTTTGGAATCCCATCCTAGAGACGGTAGAGGTGTACAAAATTATGCATGGTGTGGAGAATGTGGATAGGGAGACCTTTTTCTCCCTCTCTCAAAATACTAGAACCCAATGGGGTCATCCCATGAAGCTGGTTGGTGGGAGATCCAGGACAAATAAAAGGAAGGACTTCTTCACACAGCCCATAGCTAAATTATGGAATTCGCTACCACAAGATGTAGTGATGGCCACCAATCTGGATGGCTTTAAATGTGGGTTGGATAAGTTCCTAGAGGCAAAGGCTATCCATGGCTACTAGCCCTGATGGTTGGGTGCTACTTCGAGCATCCGAGGCAGTAAGTCTGTGTGCACCAGTTGCTGGGGAACATGGGTGGGAGGGTGCTGTTGCACCATGCCCTGCTTTGTTGGTCCCTGGCCAACGGCTGGTTGGCCACTGTGTGAACAGAGTGCTGGACTAGATGGACCCTTGGTCTGATCCAGCGTCAGGGCTCTTCTGATGTTCTGATGCTCTAAGGTACACCTGGCACTTCCGCTATATTTCTTTTAGTGCCAGGTTGAAACCTGCTTATTCCCCTAGGCCAGCGGTTCTCAACCTGTGGGTTGGGACCCCTTTGGGGGTCGAATGACCCTTTCACAGGTGTCGCCTAAGACCATTGGAAAACACATATTTCCGATGGTTTAAGAAACTGTATTGACTGAACTATGTCATGTATCATCTTTTGTATTATTAAAGCTATCGTTATGTATTATTTTCATTAGCAAACCATCCCATGACAATGGATCGGGTAGAGAAGAACGAAAATAATTTTATGTTTGGGGGTCACCACAACATGAGGAACTGTATTCAAGGGTCGCGGCATTAGGAAGGTTGAGAACCACTGCCCTAGGCCATTCAAATTATTGTATTTTTAACTGGTTGATTAGATTTATTGGTCCCAGTTTTATTACACTATTGTGTTCGTGTTTTAATACCATAGAAAAATGACGAGGTCGCTAGAAAAACTGGTGATTATTTCACATGATTCGATGCAGATTTGCAGATAGGTGTGCTGGTTCTCAGATCTCGATTTCTGCATCTGTCTGTGGTCATGGCTGCAAAGATTTTTTTTTTTTTTAAATGTCAAGGAAGAGGGATTGTTCGCCTCAGGGACACATTGGGCAAGTTGCATTTCCCAACAAGAAAAAACAACTGATCTGAGTTGATTGTTACTAAACATCAAAACCGCAATCTAATTGGGAAGCAAAATTGGGGGGGGGGGGGAAACTATCTGCAAGACATTAGAAGCAGCACCTTAATGGTCCTGCTCCATTCAGATTTTCCCCCCCTAAAAAATAAAAATGTTAATGACTCAGAATGAGATTGATTGGGATCATGCGGGATAATGGGTGACATTATTTACGGCTCATTTTGCATCTCTTCATGGAGGTTCTTGCTCTAATGGTCTAGTTTTTCAATGGAACACAACCCAATGTGAACGTTTTAAGTGGAATCGTTTCTGGGAATAGCTAATGCTAAAGGCACATTAAAACAATATTTCAGGAGGGAATGAAAAGGCGTGAGTTCCGTGGCTTTGAAATGGCCTCATGTTGTTGTCAAAGAAAGGCTTCTAAGAAATGTAGTCCATAATGCCAGGGCCAATGAATAAGTAAAGAGCAAGCGACTGTGAGTTTGGTGCAATTATTGGGAAAATCGAGGGGATGGAGCCTTTATCTGTGGAGTTAGCAGTACCAAAGAGGAACCCAGGAAGGGGCCTTTTCCACAGTCAGACCATGGATCCATCTAACCCAATATGGCTGACACTGACTGGCAGCAATGGCTCTCCAGGGTTTCAGGCAGAAATTACTCCAGCTGTACCTGGAGATGCCGGGAATCAAACCTGGGAAGTTTTTGCATGCAATGCAGGAGCTGTTATCACTGAGCCATGGACGCTCCCTTAAAAACGGACTTCCTCTTCTACAGGGACTTCTGGTTGCTAATTCAAAGCATCATCGGAGGAGCATTTTGTTGCTCACAGATTTGTGCAGGTCCTATTTATGACATTGGCTGCATCCCAACCCGTCTAGCCTTCTTCACGTGACAAAAAAAGACCCCGGTAAATCCGAATAATTTTTCAGATGGAACTTACCGCTATCTCCTGCTGTGTGCAGGAGAAGCAGAGCGATCAAACCGGACCACCGAATGGGCCACGTTTGTGGGACAAACGGCAGGCTGAGAAGTGATGGTAAGGAAATGCGATCCCCCCCCCCCGGTGTGATGACGCTCTCAGAGGAAAGGACCACATCCCAGGATTGCAGCTAACCACTGTGCGTTACCACCTTTGCTTCTGTGAAGCAAGATAACCAGGAGGGATGCTGGAGATGGAACATGGGTCCGGAGAGGCGGCTTAAATCCCAGGAGAGAGAGAGACCAAGACGGAGGAGGGCTGGCTGTCAAATATTTCACAGTCCAGAAGGCTTAATCTTCTCTGTGCCGGAGCTGATATTCCACCGATTTAAAACCTGCAGGAGTGTCCTTTCGATTAAAAAGATACACTTGGAAAACATCCCCTGTTTTCTAAGATGTCATCAATCAACAGCTGGAAATATTGCAGCAGTAGCCGCAGTGTTTAAAATGGCACCACGGCTTTAGTGTGGCTAATGTGCAGGCCTTTGATCAATTCCTGGAGGAGAAGGCTATCCATGGCTACTAGCCCTGATGGTTGTGTGCTACCTCCAGTATCCAAGGCAGTGTGCACCAGGGGAACATGGGTGGGATGGTGCTGTTGCACCATGTCCTGCTTTGTTGGTCCCTGGTTGGCCATTGTGCGAACAGAGTGCTGGACTACATGACCAGCAGGGCACTTCTGATGTTCTGATGTTTCTATGCACCAACCTGGTGTGCTACATCTCCCATCATTCTTGACTACCATGCTGGGTGGAGGAAAGCAGACCAATCCACACTAGATGGACCAACAGCCTGAGTATAGTCACTTTCTGATGTACCCATGGTTGCATAAATGCTTTCCCCCTACACACACGCACACCAGTTTCCCCCTTCATGCACCCTCATGATGAGCTGTTGCCAGAAGATGCTGCCCTGTCTACTCACGACTCCATTACACCCTTTGCATGTGCCAAAGATCCTCCCCAGTCAGTTCAGCGTTCTTCAGTCCAAGCAAGGCTGGATCGTGGACTTTCGAAAGGCCGACGGGAAGCAGAAAAATTATAACTTGCCATCTGCTGTTCCTGCTCCTTGTCTCCTGACCAACTTGAGAGGGCTTAATATTTCATCCAGCGTTGGCTGTGCTCCTCTCCAGATAAGGACAAGCGATCGGGACGCGATTACCCAGGCAGGGCAGCTCAGCTCAGCTGGCACTTCGCTGATAACATTTCTTTGGGACTTTCCCAAAGGCCAAGTCATCCGCCAGCCTTTATAGGATGCAGGGAGCATTTTTCAGAGTTTGAGCATGGATCATCTGCAGCAGGGCCCGAGTAACTGGCAGACCCACCCGCTTGCTCCAGCAAGGGAATGAGGCGATAATGAGGCTTTCAAGTCTTGCTTTTAAAAACGCAAAAGCAGCCATGTCAACCATAAGAAAAAAAATCCATATTAATGACTAGTGTATTTATTAGGCCAACCGAAAGATCGTGAAAAATGTGCACCCTTTCGGGGGGGTGTTGTAACATCTTGTCTGGTGACACAATCTCGTACATTTTTGGTGATCTTTTGGTTAGCTTAATAAATATTTACACAGTATTACAGTGTTACACTCTTGTTTGTGACAGTTTAGCACAGGGGATGAAGGAAATAACAAAGCCGAGTGTGGCTGATTTTTGCTTGCTTTTTCCTTTTCTTTGATGGAGTTCCTAATTCGTGCTAGCAGTTTAAATGGGAAGATTTCTTTCCAAGGTTGTCTGCATTTCTAATTGAAAGCTAAAGGTTGCCTTTCAGCTGGCAGAATGATGAGAAAGAGGACTAAGAGCAACTGGTGACCATGGCATGAGAAAAGCAGACTCACTGAGGTACATAAGCATGCACAATAACAGAATCATAGAATAGTAGAGTTGGAAGGGGCCTAAAAGGCCATCAAGTCCAACCCCCTGCCCAATGCAGGAATCCACCCTAAAGCATCCCTGACAGAGGGTTGTCCAGCTGCCTCTTGAAGGCCTCTACTGTGGGAGAGTCCACAACCTCCCTAGGTAACTGGTTCCATTGTCGCAACTGACTTCCTGTAACTTGAGCCCGTTATTCTGTGTCCTGCACTCTGGGATTATCGGGAAGAGATCCTGGCCTTCCTCTGTGCGACAACCTTTTAAGTCTTTGAAGAGAGCTATCATGTCTCCCCTCAATCTTCTCTTCTCCAGGCTAAACATTCCCAGTTGTTTCAGTCTCTCCTCATACGGCTTTGTTTCCATCCTGGTTGCCCTCCTCTGAACACGCTCCAGCTTGTCTGCATCCTTCTTGAAGTGTGGAGCCCAGAACTGGACACAATGCTCCAGATGAGGCCTAACCAGGGCCGAATAGAGAGGAACCAGTACCTCACGCGATTTGGAAGCTCTACTTCTATTAATGCAGCCCAAAATAGCATTTGCCTTTCTTGCAGCCATATCACACTGTTGGCTCCTATTCAGCTTGTGATCTACAACAATTCCAAGATCCTTCTCGTTTGTAGTATTGCTGAGCCAAGTGGTGTGCCCAGGAACAGCCTAATGTCTCAAGCAATAAGTGCTGAATTGTGGGGGGGCACTGAGTAGGGTTCCAGAGGGGGATCCAGATGCAGCGGGGACAGTCCTCTGGCTGCCCTCATAAGCCCCATCCCCATCCGGTGTCACCACAAAGCCCTGCCAATGCTAAGGCTTGAAGAGTGTCTCCTCGTCCCCCCCACCCCCCCACCCTCAACTGCCCTCTTGTGAATAGACAAGCTGAACGCAGAACTGGGAATCAGTGTCTAGAGTTTTAATAAATAAATGAATAAAAATAATGTCCTGTATGATTGAGTATTCAATAAATGTTTGCCTTTAAAAGAAAATTAAAAGAATTCCCTGGGTGCACACCCTAATAACGTGTGCTGAGCACGCCTATGCTGAGGGAGGGCCCCCACGGAGGGTGTCTTGAATCATAGAGTCATACAGCAGAATAGTAGAGTTGGAAGGGGCCTACAAGGCCAACCCCCCGCTCAATGCAGGAATCCACCCTAAAGCATCCCTGACAGAGGGTTGTCCAGCTGCCTCTTGAAGGCCTCTAGTGTGGGAGAGCCCACCACCTCCCTAGGGAACTGGTTCCATTGTCGTACTGCTCTAACAGTCAGGACGTTTTCCCTGATGTCCAGCCGGAATCTGGCTTCCTGTAACTTGAGCCCATGATTCCGTGTCCTGCACTCTGGGATGACGGAGAAGAGATCCTGGCCCTCCTCTGTGTGACAACCTTTCAAGTATTTGAAGCGGGCTATCCTGTCTCCCCTCAATCTTCTCTTCTCCAGGCTAAACATACCCAGTTGCTCCAAAACCCTGGAGCTGGCACTGCCCTAAAGATTACACTTCGAAGGATGAGATCGAGGAGAATAGAACTGGACAAACCAATGTCCTTGGAAGCGATTCTAGTTCAGATATGGCCAAGCAGCAGCGAAAGGCCGTTTCTGAACAGATGTTTCTCTGGCTTCTGAAAGGGTTGATCTGAATGGTCGAGCGATGGGCCCTCTTGTGAAAATCCATCCGAAAGAAAGAAGAAGTCGAATCTGGAGCCAAGCAGCATCCACCGGCTCTCCCTTGCCCCCGCCCCACCCCGTGGGCTGGAAGCGAAGCGGATTTTCCACCCAACTCGCCAAAAAGGAAGAGAAAAACAAAGCCGCTGCCCCGCCCGTCCACGTGCGTGCAGATGTTTCTGGCACAGAATCAAAGCGAGTATCTTTGCTGCCTGTTAAGTTATCCAATTGAGTTAATACCAGATGAGCTAAGAAGTACACATGTCATTGCTGTAAAGCTACAATACACGCAAGGGAAGGTGATGGTGCTCAAAGGATCACTGGGGGTGGGGAATTGCATGGAGAAGATTGGATCACTCAGAGGATTTTCTTCTAGCGATGGAGGGGGAGCTATCTGAGCCTGAGGATGCTAATTATAGCACTAATCACCCCCTATAATAGGCTAATACACTTTACTGATGCTAGTCAAGCCTTCAGCCATTACCAATTCCCATTAAGTGGTGAGAGAACACACATTCCTTGTCCCTGGTTGACTCACAGCGGACAAGGACAGGCTTCAGGCTTTGAAGTTCTTCTTTGTTTTTCATTATAACCCACAGATCCACCGAACAGACTATGGTGCAAAAGACGTACCCTTATATTAAAGTGTTCCGAGTCCAGGGATTTGTTCTGACTGCCAGAACTGAGCAGAATTCACAGTCCTTCTACTCAAACAACATTCTTGTTTACTCCAAACTTTCTTCCTTTCAGCAGTATCGTTTATGGCTGCTGTTCAATAAAAAAAAGGGAGGAGTCAAAATTTCCTGCCAATCTGTTTCAAAACACGCAGAGATCTACCAAGTACAGCTTCCAAATCGTGAGAGGGACTGGTTCCCCTCTATTTATCACTGGTTAGACCTCATCTTGAGTATTGTGTCCAGTTCTGGGCACCACAGTACAAGAAGGATGCAGGCAAGCTGGAGGGAGTTCAGAGGAGGGGGTTCAGAGGATGATCAGGGGTCCAGAAATCCAGGGGTCCCTATGAGGAGAGACTGAAAGAACTGGGCATGTTTAGCTAGGAGAAGAGAAGACGGAGGGGAGACAGGAGAGCACTCTTCAAGGACTTCATAGAATAGTAGAGTTGGAAGGGTCTTCTAAGGCCACTACCCTGCTCAATGCAGGAATCCACCCTAAAGCATCCCTGACAGATGGTTGTCTAGCTGCCTCTTGAAGGCCTCTAATGTGGGAGAGCCCACAACCTCCGTAGGTAACTGGTTCCATTATCATACTGCTCTAACAGTGAGGAAGTTTTTCCTGATGTCCAGCCAGAATCTGGCATCCTGTTACTTGAGCCCGTTATTCCATGTCCTGCACTCTGGGATGATCGAGAAGAGATCCTGGCCCTTCTCTGTGTGACAACCTTTTAAGTATTTGAAGAGTGCTCTCATGTCTCCCCTCAATCTTCTCTTCTCCAGGCTAAACATGCCCAGTTGTTTCAGTCTCTCTTCATAGAACTTTGTTTCCAGACCCCTGAAAGGTTGTCCCACAGAGGAGGGCCAGGATCTCTTCTCGATCCTCCCAGAGTGCAGGACACGGAATAACGGGCTCAACTTACAGGAAGCCAGATTCCAGCTGGACATCAGGAAAAACGTCCTGATTGTTAGAGCAGTACGACAATGGAATCAGTTCCCTAGGAAGGTTGTGGGCTCTCCCACACTAGAGGCCTTCAAGAGCCAGCTGGAGAGCCATCTGTCAGGGATGTTCTAAGGTGGATTCTTGCATTGAGCTGAGGTTGGACTCAATGGTGTTGTGGGCCCCTTCCAACTCTACAGTTCTATGATTCTACATTTCACCCACCTCTGGATTTTGCTAGAGATGGCCAACGGTGCAGAGGGAAGGATGGGGCCACCGAGGCATCCCACGCCTGAACCACTGAATGTAATACAAGGAACCGGAATCGATGTACCACTTGTTGAGTGTTCAAAGCAATTCCACATCCATCAGTTTTGGGGGACTTCAGGCAAGGGACCCTTGCCATGGGGATACTCAGGTTGCCCCGTGTCTTCCGTGGGAGTGGGGCTTGCAGAGAAACCTCCTTTTAGAGCCGTCCAAATTAGCGGCCATCACTACATCTTGTGGTAGTGAATGCCATAGTTGGCTTCCTTAAGGCGGTTAAACACACACTCAGCCACAACGTCTCCTCTGCCACCAGCCTCTCAACTGAGCCAGCCAACCTGGGTTTGTAGCCCAAGCCAGGCTCAGAGCCATGGCTGCCTTTGGAGTGCCGACTGCAAAGACATGTTTATTCTTGGATCTTCCACGGCTTAAGAGCCTGGCGCTCCATTTTTCTCAATCCATCTCAGAGGCCGTTCCCCATTCTGCCTCTCTCTCTCTCTCTGTCTCTCTCTGTCTCTCTCTCTCATCACGCCTCAGAGAGGGTCAGAGGCGTCTGCAAGAAGCCCCGATAATGCGCTGTAATCCCATCACCTCTTGGATGGATTAGTGCTCACCACTCATGTGATGTGCGAGCATTTCAGAGAAGAAAACCTGGGTCTCAATGGTTCAACGCGTCTTCAAAACATTTAAACACCTTTCCGACTTGGATGCATTAAAACGGCACTTAACAGAAGCGGTCGCTTCTTCGGGGCGGAGAGGTGTGTGTTGCATTTACACTGCAGAATCTGTTGTCTGTATGGACCACAGAGGGACACTTTTGTTTAGGGGACAAAGGAATTATCATCCAGCAGTGGCTTGTGGTGTCGTGGCTTTGAAAGCAAGCAAAATCTTCCCAACTGCAAGCAGATGGGAGGTTGGCAGCCGGGCCGCTACGGAAATGCGTTACGCCTTCTTTTTCTTTAGAGATGCTTTCCCCTGTCTGCCAAGCCAGATTCGCCAGAAATCCAAATGGGCAGCCCTCCTTGTTGAGAGGTCTTCCCTCAAGTCATGCTTAAACTTAAGATTTCTACTCCGTGCATCAGAGTCTTGTGTTGGTTTATTTATCGATTTGATTTGACTTGCACCTCACCTTTCTACGAAAAAGGGGCACTCAACGTGGCTTTGAAAACAAGTTAAAAGAATAGATTAAAAGAATCAAATGTATCAAAATGAAATGTTTATTTATTTATTTATTTATTTATTGCATTTTCTTGAAGGCCACCCTAGAGGCCTTCAAGAGGCAGCTGGACAAGCATCCGTCGGGGATGCTTTAGGGTGGATTCCTGCATTGAGCAGGGGGTTGGACTCGATGGCCTTGTAGGCCCCTTCCAACTCTGCTATTCTATGATTCTATACCGCCCAATAGCTGAAGCTCTCTGGGTGGTTCACAAAAATTAAAACCATGAAGAGCATAATAAAACCACCAACAATCTAAAACCACAAATACAAAATACAATATAAAAAGCACAATCAGGATAAAACCACACAGCAAAAATTGATATAGGTTAAAATACAGAATTAAAACAAGGTTTAAATTTAAGTTAAATTAGGTGTTAAAATACTGAGAAAATAAAAAGGTCTTCAGCTGGTGACGAAAGCAGTACAGTGTAGGCGCTAGGCAAACCTCTCTGGGGAGCTCATTCCACAGCTGGGGTGCCACAGCAGAGAAAGCCCTCCTCCTAGTAGCTGTTACAATAAAAATGTAACAGTGACAGGATAAAAACAGCACCCAACCCACAGACCCACTTATAAGCCTAAGGCCTTCTTGAAGAAAGAGGTCTTTGCCTGCCGTATGCTTCACGCAAAGAAAGGAAAGGTGGTCGTTGGCACTGAATACATATAAATTAGGATGTGCAATTTTTAGGAACACATGAAGCTGCCTTCTACTGGGCCAAAATGTTGGTCCATCTTGCCCAGTATTGTTGACACTGACTGGCAGCAACGGCTCTCCAGGGTTTCAGGCAGGATTCTTTCCCTGCCCTACCTGGAGAAGCTGGAGAACGACTCGGAGAATCAGTGACCTCTTTTGTCCTCTCTCTTTTGTGCGTGATGCATTTCTTCTTTTGGGGGCAATGCATAAGTGGTCAGCCTAGAATCTAGGTCTAGACGGCATCTCCGCGCAGCACCCTTCGGGTGATTCACGCAGGCAAGCAACCGGGAACGTTGTTGGGGCATTGGCGTGCGGGACGCTTTTGAAGAGGAAAATAAGGCATAGCTGGTAGGCAGATGCTGGAAGGGAATGAAGAAACTGATGGTTAGGGAGGAAGGCAGTTGATTCTCCAGGCCTATGGATCCGCACAGCAGAAGTCCTGGCCAACGGGGACAGGAAAGGATGACAAGTTGGCCAGGGGTGACCCTGAGCCGAGGAACACAGAGCGTGGAGGAGGGAGAGAACCAATTGCAATACAGAAGGAACCTGGAAGACAGAAGCAAAAAACAACGGGAAGTGTTGTTTTTCTCGCCCATCCAACCCCCAGGACTGGAGGGGGTGGGCAGGCAGGCAGGCAGCGAGCGATTTGGGTGTGTTTGCTGCAAACACTCAAAGCAACCATGTGAGGCGGTTGATGCGCCCTTTCAAAAACACCCTCCTGGAAACGAAAAGGAAATCAACCACATTCTGCACTTACTGGAGTTGCCTAAAGCATCTTTCCAGGCACATGATGAATCTGGATCATGGACTAGTTAATAGCTCTATTTGTGCCCTTTCAAACCAAGGGTGCTGATAATTCCTTTAAAATGTGTGTGGGGGGGGTCCCAGACGCAGTACATTCGGTCTTTGATGCCTGTCTGGGGTGGAATTCTGCTTCTCAGAAGGAATGTGCCCTGTGGTAGGAGGAAGGCTTCTGTCAAGAGAACATTGCTGATGGGGTTTTCGGAATCCATGAATGGGGCTTGTTTAAGGCCACACAAGAAAGCCTGTGAGGATATAGCGCAAAATTGGGGAAATGTTGTGGTTTTGGTTTTCGTAGGCTGGCAGCAGGAGCCATACATTATTTCAAAGACAAAAATAGGGCCATGTGTTCCTTGTAACATCGCATACCAAGGGGAGGGTCCCTCCCCTCCCCAATCCACCAACCACTGTGACTTACTCCATAATTCAATTTTGTGCGCTGCATTAGTTGATGCTGACATCACCGGCTTTCCACCAGTAAACGGTAAAAGTGACGAGTGTGTTGGTTCATTTTGTTAGACATAGAAAAAAGCAGAATTGTTGTACAATCGATGAGGAATTCCACAGTATTTCCAAACGGCAGGCTGCACAGTGTGCGTGGTGCCTTAACGTTCATGCGCTAATGTTCATGTTTACGCACATGCGCAGTGGCTCCAAGATGCGTCCACTGCCACTTTTAACTCAGAGGATAAACTTCAAGAGAGCCTGGAGGAGGGAGTTGAGCCCCAAGAGTCTGAAGCCGTTAGCAGCTCACAGGACAAAGTTCAACAAGGCGCCCCTGAAATGAACACCTTCCAGGGGGAGCTCTCTTTCCCCCCTTCTTGATGGCCTTTTTCCGGGTCCCAACAGCTTCTCTCTTTCGGCAGATGTTGGGCTCGCCAAATTATTGATATTTTAAAAGTCCTGGGTGTTGGGTTTTTATGTGTTGCTTTCTCAGCTTCTCCCAATCTCTCTAGAAATCCTGAATGCACAAGTGCTCTTTGAATGCATTTAGGGCAAGAGGGCATTATTATTTATTTATTTAGCACCAACAATGTACTTAAATAAAACAGCAACAATATCCTGCCCACAGCTTCTGCTACCCTCTACCCTAAGCCAAATCTATCTCCTGAAAGATGTCTCCTGACTCCTC
Organism: Elgaria multicarinata webbii; assembly: GCF_023053635.1. Lineage (NCBI taxonomy): Eukaryota > Metazoa > Chordata > Lepidosauria > Squamata > Anguidae > Elgaria > Elgaria multicarinata. The sequence continues at coordinate 3,462,753 of NC_086188.1, read as the reverse complement.
ACCTGACAACCAAGAGGCACAAGAGGTGTGCAGAAAGCTGTTCTTGTGACAAAGGCATTTACAAACTGCGAGTCTTTATGGGGTGAGAGTGACGCCTCTGTCTTCTGTCTTCTATGCCTCCTCACTTGAGTGTCTGTCTGCCCCGCCCCATTGCAGGTACTAAAGGCCCTTGGGCGCGAAGCCACCAACGAAGAACCGCCACCTGGAAATGAAGAACCAGATGAGAGTCTAAACCAGAAAAGCAGTCATCGATATAGTCTGTATCCTCAGTGAGTGGATTGCCTGCTTGCAAAGGTGGACATAAAGTACCCGAACTTGCAAATAGTTAATATATCCTTGCAGGAATACTATTTTAAAAGGCTACAAAACTCTTTCCTAGGAGAGTGTTGTGTTTTAAGCTGAATAACCTATCCTGGTTGATGTGGCGTTGTCCTATTTAATGTTCTTAATTAGATTCTCTGTGTTTTTACCACTCCTAATATTTTTATATCACTTGCTTCTCAAGATGAGGGGCCTCCAAATACGTTGGAGAGAATGGAGGTTCACAATAACAAAGATGAGAATTTAGAGTGTACGGAGATTGAAAAGCTGATTATACGAAGGGAAGACAAAGGAGGAAAGATAGTAAGGGTAGAATGAGTGCTCTATATAAGATATTGCTGGGGATGAGAAAGCAACAAGAACAGACCGAAATGACATGGGACCATGATATGGAAGGACGGTTGAGTAGTCAAGAGTGGGGAAAGATATGGAACCAACGTCTATTAAAGACTGTGTCGGTAAGAGTAAAAGAAAATTATTACAAATTGATATGGAGGTGGTTCTAAACACCAGTAAGATTACATCAAATGGATAAAAAGTATTCTGCAAGATGTTGGAGAGGATGTCAGGAAAAAGACACGTACAAGTCCATATGTGATAGGCTTGTGAAGCTATTCAGAAGTTTTGGCAAATAGTGTTTAAAGAAATAAATGAAATAATGGGATGGAAGCTAAAGAAAGGGCCAATGATAGCTTTGTTATCAATATATGAAGGGGTTAAATGTACGCAAAATAGTAAAGAACTAATAACTAATTTACTAACAGCAGCCAGATTAATAATTGCCAGGAATTGGAAAGAACAAAGGGATTATCAATTAGAAGAATGGTATAAAGAAATCTGGGATATAGCTATTAATGACAGGCTCACGAGTAGTATTAAAGTTAAGAAGGGAGAGATGAAGCGAAATGATTTTCAAGAGATAAGGAGACCATGTATTAGGAAAAGGGAAAGGGAGTATTGTATGTGTTTGAATTAATAAAAATAATAATAAAAAAAATACAATAACAAAGATGAAATCACTTTGGCTTAAATATGTTGGAAATTCTGGTGAGACTTACAACAGAGTTGCCTTATATAGTGAAAACGTGGCAACGCAGCATTTAGTATTGGAAGCAAGAAGTGCAAATTAGAAGCAGTTTAGAAGAAATTCAAAGCAACTTACTTTATTAGTGCTTTTATACCCATCTTCAGTGAAGGCTCTCTAACACTGTTCAACTGCAAGCATCCCCCAATGCTGGATGGTACCTTTTCATTACCCTTCCTTTTATAATGTAATACACCTTTTTTTTCCTCTTTGTTTTTATGGTACAGGGCCTCTGAATCCTGATATGGCTTAGGGCCTCAGCATGTCTTAATCCAGTCCTGTTCAAGGGGGTCCTTCTAGAAAGGGGAAGGGTCTACAAATCCTCCTATAGTGGCTGAGGGCTGCTGTGCACATTTTAAAAAGCTAGGCTGAAAAGACGCGTCTTTACACCCTTTCTAAAGGCCAGGAGAGTGAGGCCCAGTTGTAGTTCTTGAAGGAGCACATTCCATAGTTGGGGGGCAACTTAAGAGGTCACACGAGTCAGAAAACTAAGCAAGAACTTTACCCCTCAAACGAGGGCCAAACGTCGGCGGAATAATCCCCCTGACTTCACGGAGGTACAACCCAGCCCACTGACCCCCGACTAACTCAACGGCCTCTTTCACCACACCAGCCTCCCCCAGTCTAGAGCCCCTCCAGATGTTTTGGCCTACAATTCCCACCAAGCCAAACCAGCACCACACATCTGGAGTTCGCAGAAGGCTGCACCAGACTTTAATCTCATTATGCTGCCCGGTGATTCTTGCCGGTTCCTCCAGATCCGGAAGGGACAGATGTTTCCTAATTGAGATTTCTGCTGCCCGGGAGTTTGTCTCTGTTTGCTTCGGGGTGGGACTGCTGTTTCCTGGGAAATTCCAACCACCAGAAATTATATAAACGCCTGCGGACTCCCTGCCGGTACTCTAATTATCTGGTTGCTATTTTTTTCCTTCCAAAGGGCTCCAGCTGTGCTAATATTAGGCCGAAGTATTTGGGGGTACCAGGTGGGTAGGTCACTATTTGGGCTTTGCTAGGGCCAACTTGGCTGCCAGCTTTCCCAAAAAGGCACGGTTATTTTCTGCTTTGAATAAGAGATAGATTCCACACACACACACACACACACACACACACACACACACACCATCATCATCATCAATTCAATTTATCCACAAATCACCCTAGGCAGCTTTAGAAGACACACATCAACTTTACACAGCTTACAGAATGTAGACACCAAAGGAAAAGTCCAGAGCTGCCTGCCCGTCCCCTTTCCCTCCCTGCAGAGACGTGCCGTCCGCTGCACTTCTGTGCAAACGCTGATGGCATGGCAAATTAGACAGGTATTTGGACTACTTTCGCCCTGTTTTATAATCAAGCCCCGCAGCAAAAGACAGACCCCCGGATCCGGCCTCTCACGCATAAGAAGCCAGCACGGACGGAGCGGAGAGGTTCTCGTACACCCTTTTCCTCCTCACCTGCTTTAATCCCCTGATATATTTTAATCCCATTAAGATCTCCATGTTGCTGTTTCCAATTGTGGATGCTGGCGGGAAGATGCAAGGGGGGGGGAAGGGGGCATTTCTCTGGCCTAGGGATTTGCACACAGCCCCAGTGCGTGCGAGAGAGCGGGAGAGCGCACCTTTGAACACATGTAGAGCTGAACTGCTTGTGCCTTTTTACTTTAGGGGGGAAAGAGACATAGGAGAGAGCTTGATAAGATCGTGCATGATGTGTAGAATGTGGAAGGAGGGATTTTTCTTCCTCTCTGCCTTAATTTTAGGAGACTTAGCCATGGCTATAGGCTGCAGCTGGAAGTCTGAATATACCATTAAAAACACACATTTAAAAACATAGGGTTGCTTAGGGTGACCCTGTGAAAAGGAGGACCGGGCTCCTGTGTCTTTAACAGTTGCATAGAAAAGGGAATCTCAGCAGGTGTCATTTGTATGCATGCAGCATCTGGTGAAATCCCCTCTTCATCACAACGGTTAAAGCTGCAGGAGCTATACTAGAGTGACCAGATTTAAAAGAGGGCAGGGCCCCTGAAGCTTTAACTGTTGTGATGAAGAAGAAATTTCACCAGGTTCTCCATCTATACAAATGACACCTGCTGAAATTCCCTTTTCAATACAACTGTTACAGATACAGGAGCCCTGTCCTCCTTTGCATAGGGTCACCCTAGGGTTGCTACCTTTTTTAAAAAAGAAAAGATCCTGTACTTGTTACAACTGCACATCAGGCAGACATTCAACAGGTAGAGGTTTTGCCCATCTATGCTGATGGGGGAATGCTTTCCCATCTGCTGCATGATTTAACTCTTGTTCGTTTAAATGAAGCTGGTAGGGAGTACGGGTAGATTGGATTCCTGGGGTGGATTGGGTCCCACAAGTGTTACGTGTTGGAGATGTGCAATTTTGGGTCCTCCAGTGGTTTTGACTTACCCTCCCCCCACCAGCCCAAGCTAGCAGAGCAAATGGGGGGGGAATGATGGGAGTTGTAGTAAGCCAAACCATCTAGATCAGTGGTTCCCAAAGTGGGCAGTACTGCCCCCTTGGGGGCAGTGAGTTTGCATAGGGGGGCGTTAAGAGGCAAGGGGTCAGCAGGGGGTGCTAAGAGGCAAGGGGTCAGCAGGGGGTGCTAAGAGGCAAGGGGGCAGCAGGGGGGCGCTCGAGGTGGTCTTTTCCGAGAAGCGCCTCTCCAGAAGGTCTTAAAGCCCAGGGACATTTTTATGGGAGAAGGTAGTTTGGTCCCAAGCCCTATAGGGGAAGAATCCACACGTGTATTAATACCGTTTAAGAAGAGTCCTTTTAACGGTGAACTGAAATGTTTCAAAAGCACCAAAACGCTAATGAAGAGACATATCCTGCTTGGTGTGCCCCGCCATGCTGGCTGCAAAACAGGCATTCACCCTCTTTTCCTTCCCTCCCTCCCTCCCTCCCTCGGCAAGCCTGTGGCAGGTGCTTCTCATTTAAAGAGGCCACGCGCAGTACAACCCCTTTTTCATTCTCAGCTCAGCTCCTCCGCCCGGCCACCACCGCCGCTGTGGCTCAGCCCAGGTGCTCAGACCAGCAGGATCCAGAGGAGCATTAAGAATTTACAGAATAGTGAGGTACTCTACCCTAGTTATTAAATGTGATATCTGATATTCTTGCTAAATGACTATCAGACTTTGAAAAGATGATATCACTGGATCAAGTTCATCCATTATGTTTAATTGAATAAACTAAAAAAAATGTAATTGGATTTTGAATAAATATTCAATTTATTGTTACAGTTTTGAATTTTATTGTTATTATCTTCCTTAGTGGGTCGTTGAGAACCGCTATTCTGAATAATGATTTTTATAGGGTAGGGTAGGGGGCGCTGGGCATGAGTTTGTGGAACCAAGGGGGCGGTGACCTGAAAAAGTTTGGGAACCACTGATCTAGGGAGCCACCCCTGGGTCTGGGGGAGTTTTTGGCTTAAGCGCCAAAATGGTTCAGCCACAGCCTGTTGCATCGAGGGGTATTGGGAAATGTCACACGCACCCTTTTGCTCCGGGGTGGGCAGGACCGAGATGGCCCCTCCGCCTGCCTTGGCAAAGGGCCCAGAGGAAGTGGTAGCCGAATCAGCGCCAGATCAAACAGGTCCGGTGCCCGCAGCCCTGCAGGGTTCGTTATGGCTCATTTCCTGCTCCGTCTTAATCTGGAGACTTGGCGTCTATTCTCGGGCCGTGAAATGGAAAATTATTGGAGGGGCAAAAATACTTTTCACATGAAGAATAATAAGAAGGGGGGGACCCACACTCAAAACTATAAACAAAGGAGATTTATTAAAAATAGACCTTGGCAGAGACCTGACACCGTTACGGAACGGTCTCACACAGCCGGGCACCTTGGACAGATGCCGGTACCACAGCAGAGGACAAACAAGACGATCCAATATGAAATGTGCACATTTTAATTTACACCCGGGGTGGACAACATGTGTCCTTCCAGATGGTGTTGGACTGCAACTCCCATCAGCCCCCAGCCATCATGGCCAAAGATGATAGAAGTTGTGATTTGACAAACCAGGTAGGTTCAAATGGTCCCCACCTTTGATTCACAGCACTGCTCGCTTCTTGAACGTCCACGAACGCCACGACGGGGCTGGATGTAGCTGCCGTCCCGAATGCCTCAAAGGAAAATCCCTGCCGGCGTTCCGTTAGCCGTTGTGACTAGTAGCCATCGATAGCCGTGCGCTCCTCCTCCGTAAAGACGTCTAATAATCCCCAGCATTCGTGAATGCAGAAGTGAGCCCTATGTCTGCTTTTCCCGCAATCGTCCCCTGGGGATGTGTTGGACTGCAACGCCCATCATTCCCAGCCAGTGTTATGGGAGCTGTAGTCCAACGCATCTGCAGCACAAAGAATCATTGGCAAAAAAGACGAAGAAAAGACTTGTAATGTGTTGTAGACGTATACGTCTACAACACATTACAAGTCTTTTCTTCGTCTTTTTTGCCAATGATATATATATAAATACACATGTGCACAATATTGTTTATTTGCTAATATATTCATGGGGGAGGGGGGAGGGCCAAGCATCCAGCCAGATGGGCAGTTCTGGCATTATACCAGTCCACTGCAAACCTCCTATCTGCCTCCTTTACTGGCTATATTTGCATAACTGTTGCATTCTAGTCCGTATCCAAGCAAATAAAGTGAGCGCAGCAGCGAGCAGCCACTAGTGAGCAGAAGGCCATTAATGCTCATTTGGAGCAAGCTTCTTTGAGACACTGGTGCCCATTGGAGAGGCACTGGTAACTTTACAAAAGACTAAGAGTTTCTCTATTGCATGCTCCTGATTGGCCACTCACAGAAGTTTGCAGGTCCATTACACGACATCGTAAACGTCCAGGATGTCTCCTGAGTTATCCCCCGCCCCTAATCTTGCTTTTAAAAAGATCGGCGATAATGTGGCATTTAAAGTTATTGCTGTGATACTGCGGGATCTTCTGGGTGTGTAAAGCCAACATTGCGCTATAATTCTGCCACTAGATGGTGCTGTCTCATTAAGCACAATGGAGCCTTGCCAAGAAGGGAAGTTTTCAATTCAAAATCACGGGGTTGTGTGTAAAGGAGTGTATAATGAAAATGGAAAGACAGCAGAGAATGAAAGCCCTAATAAGGATGTGGGATTTTTTCCTTTGTGTAGAGAAGTTCTAGAGCAGGGTTGGTCAGCAGAGAGGGAAAGAGAGAAAGGAATGAACCTCTAATTTGCTTTGACACCTCCCAGAACCAGCATGGAGCCCCAACAAACTCCAAAGGAAGAATTATTATTATTATTATTATCATCATCATGATTGTGGTGGTGGTGGTGATTTCCATTTCTATACTACTTTTCTGGAACCAACAACGGTGGTTCACGAAAACGCAGAAAACAAGAACGATAAACAACTGCAAACCTAGAAAAAAATGTTAAAAGCAATCTTGAAAACACTCTTAACGCTCTCACCAGAAAAAAGGACCCCCGTCCTTGGACTACAACAATAAGGTCACCCAGTCTGGCAGCCAAAACAAGTGCTGGTTGGATCCATTTCGCCTGGCCTTCCTACCTGCCTACCTATCGCTCCTGAACTCTCACGCAGGCCGATTAAGAGTGATCATTTCATTCTGGAAAACCTTTTCATCCAATTCTCTTTCCCCACCCCCCTCTGTTGACGTTCTGGATTCCTTCCCAGAATCTGTGCACACAAGATGGCTCCCCATTTGCGCAGCTGCAACTTCCGGAGACAACACGAGAAGCCGAGGGAGGCAGATGGGGCGGACGGCCGACGGCCCCCCGTTTTGCCTGCCAAGGTTTCTGTTTCTTCGACTGCCGCTCTGCCCAGCACACACATCTCCAGAAAGCCACCGAGGGTCCATTTCACAGCAGAACCAGTCGCGGGCCAGGGAACGTTCCCAAGTACCTCCAAGGGCAGGCGGAGGCTTCCGTTCGGAAGCACAGAAGGGTGCTCAGCCCGAGGGCCCCGTTCCATCGTGCCAGAATACTCGGCCGCTAATAAGCCATTACAGCTTGCTGCACCCTCTTTATCTTGTCTCATGCCATCGCTCCGGCCTCACAGAAGATCTCGAGAGGTGAGCAAACAGCCTTGAGAGAATGTGGCGTGCCAGCCAAGGCGGCGGCCGCTGGGAGGGAGCCCATTTTTCCCAATTTGGCAGGAGATACAGGAGCAGACGTCCTGGCAGGACACAGGAGCTACTGGCAAGAGAAGCCAGGGGGATCTCTCCGTCCCTCCATTTTAATTTGAGAGAGCCCGTTCTGGCCCAGCTGGAGTCAAGAAGCAAGCCTACCTCCTGCCCGCCATTGCCAATTTAAAAATCTCGTGGCTTTCCTTCCAGGGAAATCAAAAACTGTCAACAGGATGCTGGGAAGAGCAAAAGCAGGGTATTTCAAAGGATCTTGAGGGGTTTGGGTGAGGGCATGAGATGTGTTGTTCCAGAGTTTCAAGGGAGATAGATTTAGGTTGAACATTAGGACCATAAACCTGGCCAGATGCTGAGATGGCCTATTTCAGTACGTTGGCTTTTTCGAGAAGAGATCCGGAAGAGAGGAGACGCTTTGTATTTTATAAACAGACTGCCTGTTAGCTACTGAGCAGTGTTCAAGATTTTGTTGCTGACATTCAAATCTCTACGTGACTTGACGTGCCAGGATTTCCAGCCAATGGTCTTCCCCTAAGTCAACCCCTGAGATCGTCCGAAGAGGCCTTCCTGGTCGTCCCGCGACCCACTGTGCGCCGTCAAATAAGAGCTCGCGAGCAGGGCCTTCTTAGTAGCGGCGTCCACTCTCTGGCGTGTCCTCCGAGAGGCGAATTCTGTGTGGAGCTTCAAAAGTCTCTTTGAAAGTGTAGTCATGAAAGCGGGAACGGCGGGAGTTGCATTCCAACACACCTGGGGCACTTGCAATCTGGTGACACCGCCGAACGTGGCACAAAGCCCTCACCGCCACGCACCTATCCCCCACGTCACGGGGGCTAGGCAGGGCTGCCCGCAACTGCAGAGGCACCTTGAATGGCTATTTGCACTCATGTCCCCTGGCATGTCGCCGGCTGTGATGAATGACAATCCAAGATAATTTGCTATTTTCTGCTTCCAGACAGACATGGCGGACGCACCCTGAATACCAATGACATGCAGTCTGAGCAGGAGCAGAAAGCAGATCGCAGAAAGTAGATCTAGGTAATTTGCAGGAGACCAGCAACAGTTTTGCGAATCCCAAATTTTCTAGGGACAACTAGGAAACTTTCTCCCCCTCCCTCTCCAGAAGTCGTGAGCTGAGAAAGAGTGCTTCAGGGGAAACTGGGGGGGGGGGAGGGGGTGTCATCCCACCTGAGCTGTTATTTTGCACCTGGCTGGATACTGGTCAAAACCAAGGTCCAGTTCTGGGCACCACACTTCAAGAAGTACACAGACAAGCTGGAGCGTGTTCAGAGGAGGACAACCAGGATGATCAGGGGTCTGGAAACACAACTGCCCACACTTTAAAATCAGCAAGAGAGGACCTCCTCATTTGCCCACCTGTGAGGGCAGTAAGGTGAGCGACTACATAAGAAAGGGCCTTTTCGATAGTGGCTCCTCAACTCCGGAATAAGTTGCCATCAGGGGTCCATTGCGCACCATCGTTGCAGGTTCTAATGAAAGCCCTGAAAATGTACTCCTTTACTCTGGCCTTCCCCTGATCATGTTTTATTGAACTGGGTTGCAGCTGCAATTGTGTGTGAAGGTTTTGTTTTATGCTGGTGTTCCTTGTTTTTTAGGATCTTTGCTGCTCTTGCTGGGCGGTTTTTGTTTTGTTTTTACTGTTTTTATGATATGAGTTTTACTGTTGTATAACACCTCAAGAGGGCTCCTGCCCTGGAAGGCGGTCAAGAAATATTTTCAATAAGTTGGCTTTAGCTCCCTGCTGAGACAACATCCTCCGATTGTCCTAGTAGGAAAGAATTCCAGCCAGCAGGGTCCACTTGGAGCTATCCAAGGTCCTGTTTTCTTCTGCCTTCACATGGCCTGTCAGGCTGTCTACTTTGACTGGACTATCTGTGACCAGGCTCTGCTTACTAGATGGGACGTGACCTGCCTTGAACAGCCTGTGAGCCTCAAGTAACCACAGAACTGGGCAGACAGACTATGATCAAGTTCAAAATTCCCAGGTAAATAGCATCATTTTAACCTGGTGCCTAAAAGAATACAATATATGCATCACTTTGGCAGTGACACACACACAAGGTTAAATAGGTGCCAGCTCATTTGCTTCTGCACAGGGCTCAGGAGGAAGACCAGGGTCTTTTTAGGGTCCCCCCACCCTATTTGGGGGCCACCAAAACATTTCCTTCAAGCCCTCCTGATCTCAGCGGCTGAGCCGGCTAGCTTGCAGGCAACAACAGATTTTGTCCTGAAGAGCCCTCAGAAAATGCTCGTCTAAAGTAAATCGGCAATTCCCCCCCCCGAGGGTAATTTGGACAAGAAAAAGAGGAGATGCTGAGCCTGTACCGTTCTTAAGTGCCTTTCCATATTCCAAGGGGGGAAATGCAGCTGGTCACCTTTATTCAGGTGGACCAAGAGGGTTTCCAGGAACACCTCCATTGGCTAGAAATTATCTGGTGGCCGGTCTCCTTTGTAAGTATCCATTCCTTTGAAGTGTGTGCAGGGTGTGTGTGTGTTGTCTTCTAATGGCACATGACTTAGCCTTAGAAACAAAGACACGTCCTGATCAAAAGGAAGGGAGGGGGGAACCACCCACAGCTACGCAGGATGTCCAGATGGCAAAGCCCACCTCTCCCCGGCAAACAGAGGGCTGCCGGTAGTGAGTGAGCCTGCAGTGACACTCAGTGGGCAGCTCACCAAACGGCAGAAGAGCCATCCAGCATGGCAGGCTAGGATGGAGCCTTCCACGCAGCGGGGCCCGAGACACAGGGCTTGTTCCGAAGAGCCTCCTGCGACCCCCTGGCCCACTGGGTTAGCCAAGTGAAGCCACCCATTCCTTGCAGTCAGAACCGGGACAAAAGGCAGACCCTAGCGTTCCATCCTAATAGGAGAGACAGCATTAAATCCTCCGTCGCACCACACAATATTACGTGGCCGCCACAGGATGTGTCGATGGCCGCTTAGCTTCGGTGGCTTTTAACAGGGATGAGCCGTATTCATGGTGAAGGAAGCATCTGTCAGTAGCTATGGCTAGATGGAACCTCATCTTCAGAAACACGGCACCTGAACACCAGTTACTGAAAGGTATCTGGCCTTCCAAAGTCTGGGCCCATGAGACCCGGCTCCAAATCTGTCTCCCAAGGACTCCGATTCTGGAGCTCTGAATCTATTTCCCGGGAGCTCTGAATCTGTCTCCCAAGGCCTCTGAATCTAGAGCTCTGAATCTATTTCCCAGGAGCTCCGAATCTGTCTCCCAAGGGCTCCAAATCTAGAGCTCCGAATCTGTCTCCCAAGGACTCCGAATCTGGAGCTCTGAATCTATTTCCCGGGAGCTCTGAATCTGTCTCCCAAAGGCTCCGAATCTAGAGCTCTGAAACTATTTCCCGGGGACTCCGAATCTGTCTCCCAAGGACTCCAAATCTATTTCCTGGGGACTCCAAATCTGTCTCCCAAGGGCTCCGAATCTAGAGCTCTATTTCCTGGGAGCTCCAAATTGGCATGTGGGGTGGGGGGCAATTTTAGGGATATTTTTGGAATATACTAAATGACATATCAATCTATTAAATAAAATAGTAATAGATCATTTTCAAGGGGGCTTGCAGCTAGCGAGAGAAGGGTTAACCGTGGCAGCTAAGTTTAGCAGGGAAGTGACATTGGTTTAAAATTATCTCAGCCAGGGTGCAAATTAACTGAAGGACTTATTTTATCGGAGATAATCTGGATAAGAAACGGACGGGCTGGCTTTGCCGCCTGTGAAATTTAAATCAATCCCAATCATTATTTCTAAGCATATGGAGATGCCGATAAACATGTTGAGATGTAAGAGCCAGTGTGGCCTAGTGGTTAGAGTGTTGGACTGGGAGTCAGGAGGTCCGGGTTCTAGTCTCCACTCGGCCCTGGAAACCCACTGGGTGACTTTGGGCCAGTCACAGACTCTCAGCCCAACCCACCTCACAGGGTTGTTGTTGTGAGGATAAAATGAAGAGGAGGAGGATTATGTATGCAGCTGTGGGTTCCTTGGAGGAAAAAAGGTGGGATGTAAATGCAATAATAAATAAATGTGTGTCCTACAGGCCTGGTCCCCGAATTTATTTATTTATTTATTTATTTATTTATTTATTTATTTATTTATTGCATTTTTATACCGCCCAATAGCCGAAGCTCTCTGGGCGGTTCACAAAAATTAATCTTTTAAGTGCCTTGGCAACACCTCTGAGACATGCAAAGCCAAGCAGAAGAGGAAGGACTGAGGCCTGTGTTCGAATGGCAAAGCTTTATTCAGGAGTTTTATCGGCGGTGACAACAGCGGTAGCAAAGAACGTTACTCACACAGCAGCGTGCAGAAGAGCGAGGCTTGGCTGAGGTGGGGGGGAGGGAGGCAACGAAGGTGGGGGAGCCCGGGGGCTCTGTCAGAACACCCTCCCCCCACCCTTCCACCCCCAATCTGAGGCAGACGAGCAGAGGACGACGGCTTAGCTGGCAGGATGGAATGCGCCCCGCTGATGCCATTGCATGTCCCGGACACGTCGCACCGACTGGATCTGGGGCTGCTGGGCTCCGAAGTCGGCGCTGTCCTTGTAATCCCCCTTTTCAAACAGGTACTGGTAGCCACGGTAGCCAGGATACTGGTAGCCGACCCACCTGCAAAAGGGGACACGGCGTCAGCGTCGCAAACAGGGCTCAGGGAAGGGAGCAAATCCCAGTAAATCATGCCTAGCCACATGGCTGAAGGCCGGAATGATGATGATGATGATGATATTATTATTATTATTATTATTATTATTATTATTATTATTATTATTATTTTCACCTGTTTGCTTTTGACACCACCTTTGACATATTGGCTATATTGGAAATTATTAACATTAAGAGAAATCAGGAAGCCAGAAAGCAAGACAGATTTGCAGCACCGGCAAATTCGTTTTGTGAACGAAGCCGTAAGGAAATGCACATGGTGAAATTAAGGCTCGCAAACTTCTTCTCTGGGGTGTGTCTGGCACTGCACCTCCACGCCACAGATTTCCTCTTGACCCAACTACTCATTCAATCCTCCTTTTGCCCTACGAAGTGGAGGTGTCTAAAGCAGCTCAGAAAATGCAAATGCAACCTAAAACAATGATGTCCAGTCATTGCCCCATAGAGCGGTTTTACAATAACGAAAAACCCTTTCACACATTACTCTTTCCTGGCACGCACTTCAAGCATCTTAAGTGCACGCCTGAACGTGTGAATGCAACACACACTTGCACGACCCAAGGGTCCGCATCAGGGCTCGGCAACCGGCTGCCTCTCCTTACTGAGTTGCTGGCAAACCTTCATCTGCCTCGGTGCAATGTGTGAATCATGCTAAGGAGAGCCTGATTCAATGCCATCACAGACTGGATTCGAATACAACCCCCTTCTCTCAAAACAGGGCACCTCCTTGGGCACAAAAGCTGTCAGGTTCTTCTTCTTCTTTTTGCGCCAGCCATAGGGACGTATGTGCCAATGGGCGCAGGCTTCCGGAATTTTAAAATCGGGGATGCGATCGTGAACGCTTCCTGGCGTGGTGCAGCTATTTCAGATTTTTCTCCTTAATGGTTTTGGGGTTTTTTTGTGGAAAGGAAGATGGCGAGAAAACAGGGGCTTACAAGAAGAAGACAGCTTCCTTTGCCCCCCCTGAAATGCTCCACAAATGAGACAGGGGGTTGGCATGAGAAAAGCCTCACCCGGAAGCCCCCCCCCCCCCGTGACTTCATAAAGTCAAGTGTTCGGCCTTGGGCACAACAGCTCTCTGGAGCTGCAGAAAATCAGCTCTCTCGGTGTTGGGATCCAAGCTCAGCTCAGCCAGGCCTCCGATAGGAAACTTACGTGCCGCTCTGCACCCGCACAGAAGACACTTTCTCCTGGTAGCCATGAGCGTGGAAACTGGGCACGTCGTCGTCAATGATCTCTATCTTCTTGCCGGTGAAGCTGGGGTTCTCGTAGAGGACAATCTTATGCTCCTGGCTGTCCTGGAAGGGAGTCCCACCAGGCTGGGTCAGAGGTAGCCACGAAAGCCCAAACCCGGGGGAAAAGGGTGCAAGGCGGAGGATGGAGAGTCCGTGAGGAGAACAAGAGGCAAAGCAGCAAGCCCTACTCAGCCACGAAGCAGAAGTGTGTGCGGGGAGAGAAGCATGCACACGCTTGCACACACACACACACACACACACACACACACAAACACACAAATGCCAAATCCAGCGTGCAACAAGGATTCGTGGCAGGTCAAGACCTTTCTCTTCTCCCAGGCATTTAACAGCATTTAACAACATATGCTGAGTTTGTTTGTTTTTAATGGACCCCAGAACTGTTGCTTTTAAATGGAGGCTGTTGTTTTTTACGCTTTTGATGGTTTAAAATTTTGTATATTTCTTTTTAATGTTCACGGTTTTTAAATTCTGTAAACCGCCCAGAGAGCTTCAGCTATGAGGCAGTATATAAATGTAATCAATCAATCAATCAATATATTTTGCAGTACTCCAGTATCATTTATTTATTTAATTTATTTATTTATTACATTTCTATACCGCCCCACAGTCAAAGCTCTCTGGGCAGTTCACAAAAGTTAAAACAGTAAACATTAAAAAGGATACAAAATTTTAAAAACATCAGAAACATAAAAACAACAGTATAAACATAACAGTTCTGGGGTCCGTTAGAAAACAAACGTAGCGTTGTTAAATGCCTGGGAGAAGAGGAAAGTCTTGACCTGGCGCCTGAAAGATAACAATGTTGGTGCCAGGCGAGCCTCATCGGGGAGATCATTCCACAGTCGAGGGGCCACCACCGAAAAGGCCCTCTCCCTCATATACTCCAGTGGCTTATAAGTGGCAGCAAAGTGAACATTTGCAAAGTTGTAGTTTGCAAGTTTGCTTTGCAATTGGTTTTTTTTCCCCACTTTCCAGGTAAGGGCGTGTAGCAAAATGAAGAGGACAAATGAATAGAGAGACGGTGAAAGATTATTTTTTCCCCCTTAGAAATGGAGCGAGGCACCGGCGCGCCCGGTCCTCGAGCTGCAGTGCCCATTCGCTCCTCCTCCCCTGTAGACCTTGCCAAGCGGCAGCAACAGCCTCGTTCCAGATGCTCCTCTCCTGCTTCCTAAAAGTGCCCCCTCCTTCCCTCTTTACCCAGAGTTTGTTTAATATGATCTTAGGGGGAAATATAGTGTGTTGTTTTACCGTTATTGTGCAGTTTCAGGCTGCCGTACTATTGTATTTGCGCAGAAATAATAATAAAAAAGAATATAAAAAATTAACTGCAGGGAACGTAGGGGGTGGGGTGGGAGATTTCGCCGGCACAGTCACGCTCCAGGTGAAAAGATACGTGAGCTGAAACAGCGCAGCAGCGCACAGATGTCAAAGTGCCCAGTGCTTGACTCGCTAAGGAAACGGAGGGGGAAACCGTGGATGATGAAAACCGGATTAAAAAAGTAGGTGTGCTGGAGATCATGATCTCTTCTCTCTCTCGTTGTCGCTGCCACCTGCCTTATCACTGTCAACCCACTGTTATACTTTGGGGCAAGGCTACGATCTGGCATGACGGGAGCCCTGGACTGTGCAATTACGGTAAAACAACACACTCTTCAAAGACTTAAAAGGTTGTCCCACAGAGGAGGGCCAGGATCTCTTCTCGATCCTCCCAGAGTGCAGGACACTGAATAACAGGCTCAAGTTACAGGAAGCCAGATTCCGGCTGGACATCAGGAAAAACTTCCTGACTGTTAGAGCAGTATGACAATGGAACCAGTGACCTAGGGAGGTTGTGGGCTCTCCCACACTGGAGGCCTTCAAGAGGCAGCTGGACAACCGTCTGTCAGGGATGCTTTAGGGTGGATTCCTGCATTGAGCAGGGGGTTGGACTAGATGGCCTTGCAGGCCCCTTCCAACTCTGCTATTCTATGGTTCTATGACTCCTTCCCTTCCTCCTTTGAAAGGGACAAAGGGGTCCCCTTGCTCTGTTCTACCCACAGCGGAGATGAGTGGTGTGTTAACAAACGCTCGCCACACCGGCTCATCCTCAAAGCTACAGGCCTAATGGCTCAGCCACATATGCAGCCTTCAGCCAGGCCCAAGGTGTCGGCTTCCCCTGTCACCCACCTTCCTCCTCCACCCTGGGAAGACGGCCCTGCTCACCACTTTGATGGGTCTCAAGGCAGAGATGCTGTCGCTTCTCCGGCTGTTGGTCCAAGAATCCCAGCGGGGATATTCCCCTTTCTCAAACACAAACTGCTCCCCTTTGCAGTTCACCTGCTCGTATCCGACCCACCTGGGGAAAAGCACAGAGCACCCAAAACCCGTGCGTGGACGGAAAGGAAAGCACGAGCCCAGCTTCTCCCAGAAATCAAGGGTAATTCCCTCCCCCACAATTTTTAATTCTGCAAAGAAAATACTATACTTCTGTACACCCCCCTCCCCCAAGGTAGAAAGTCAGTTTCTAGGAGAAAGAGCCTAAAATTATCAAAGGGGGAGGTGCAGAGAATGATTTGGGCAACAAGGTTGATCAGGGGTCTGGAAACAAAGCCCTATGAAGAGAGACTGAAAGAACTGGGCATGTTTAGCCTGGAGAAGAGAAGATTGAGGGGAGACATGATAGCACTCTTCAAATACTTAAAAGGTTGTCACACAGAGGAGGGCCAGGATCTCTTCTCAATTCTCCCAGAGTGCAGGACACGGAATCACGGGCTCAAGTTAAAGGAAGCCAGATTCCAGCTGGAAATCAGGAAAAACTTCCTGACTGTTAGAGCAGTACAACAATGGAACCAGTTGCCTGGTGAGGTTGTGGGCTCTCCCACACTAGAGGCCTTCAAGAGGCAGCTGGACAAGCATCTGTCAGGGATGCTTTAGGGTGGATTCCTGCATTGAGCAGGGGGTTGGACTCGATGGCCTTGTAGGCCCCTTCCAACTCTGCTATTCTATGATTCTGGAGCTTTTTAACCTTTAGAAGGAGCGGCATAAGGAGAAATTGACATGATCAACCAGTCCCACTTTTGGGAGACTGTTTCTTTTGGTATGGGTGCAGCTAGACCCTTAATAGTTAGGCAAATATCAGCAGGCGAGTGGCACACTCATTTTAGCAAGCTTTATGGATCCACTCTTGGGGCGGGGGCAGAATCCTCCCACTGCTCTTGAAGCTGTAAATGGACCTCATTGCCCCCCCCCCCCCAATTACTGTAATGGAGATACAGAATTTTATTGCATCACTAACTCTGGGCTCCAGGGGAAAAGGTGATGCCCCCCGAAATATACAAGCCTTTCCCTGATTGGGGGGCTCCAATATTAAAGGTAAAGCGTTCACTCAAATTAACCGTACAGGAGTATTCCCAATTTGGCTGGAAAGAGAGTGTTGTTGTTCTGCTATAAACAGGATCCTAGCAATTATCGACCAAGAAGTCATTTGGGTATTGATTCTAAGTTATATGCTGGACCAGCCTTTGGCAACCTGGCACCCTCCAGATGTCTGGAACCTACACCTGGAGGGCATGAAGTTGGCGAAGGCTGTTATGGACTCTCGTGCACAGTGGGAAACATGGATCCACGCTCAGCTCAGAATGCAGCACGCGTGTGATCGTCCCCACTGTTTCAGCACGGAAACTTGCCGTCACGCCCCACAAATCCCGCTTCCTGGGACTTACGGGCCTGAATGCACCAGGATGGAGCCCACTTTCTCCAGACCGGCATCCTTCAAATTGGGACAAGCAGCGTTCAGCTCATGGCAGCGGCCCTGGAAGTTTTCCTGTTCGAAGACCACAATCTGGAACCCAAGAGACAGGGAGAGAGAAATCTAAACAGCCACACTTTCTGCAGCAGGAGGTCTTCATACCCTGGAATCTGCAGGGAGAACAGCACCGCCGGAGGAGGGTTTGGTTGAGGCCCCAAAGTTGAGGTTTGTATAAAATCTGGCAAGCTGTTTGGATGCGTTTGCAATGTGCGTGGCCCTCTTCCAAGAAGCCGTAGGGGCAAAAGGTGGATATGGAGCTCCATGATGTTGCATGATGAATATGAAGCTCCACAATTTTGCATCATGAATATGGAGCTCCACGATTTTGCATCATGAATATGGAGCTCCGTCCTTTCGTTTCCACCGTTCTTCTTACACAGTTTGCCATTAACAGACATCTCTATTCCCTTTATAAAGGTGTTCAGTTTGTTAAAAACAACAGCAACAGCAGATCCGAAATCTTCTTTTCTTCCGTGCCTGGATCTGCAGCCAGTCCCACCCAGGCTGGGTTTTCCATCAGAAACCTCTGCACAACCAGATGCACCACTAGGTTTGAGCCAGTTACCCCTACACCCCACCTGACATGGTGTCTCTTTTCAAAGTCAGCCAGTTCAGCAGAGCCACCACCACCACTGCCCTGGTTAGGGGGTTGTTGTGAAACCACCACCCCAAACCATGAGGCCCCCGGACATGTGCCCTGTGGTCCAACCCTGGTGGCGCCCCTGTGTCCAACCTCCCCTGCCGCCCCCCCCCCAAGTGGCTGCTGGCACCTACTAACCTTGGAGGTGGCTTGCTTTGATGCTTGGTGGTCTGAAGCCATGATGGCAAAGATGGTCTGCTCCCTGGGGAGAGAAATTCACGTCTGAGGACGAGCCGCGGCAGGGGAGACACTCACGTCCTGGCTGGGATGCGAAGCGGGCTCAGTCCTTCCCAAAGGGAGCTCAGATCAATCCTGGATTGTACCGGAGGCAACCAAACTACAACCTAACGTTTCTAATGCTACTAACCTGGTGGGTGTGTTGGGGGGGGGGCAGAGTTTGCACACGAAAATTGTGTGCCAAAGTCCCCTGCAATGCAGCAATTGCTGGGTCTACCCATCCGCCCTTCCAATTTAGCTCTAAAGCACCACCTCATTCAAAATCTCCCCTCCCCATCCTATAAGCCAGCCTTCCCCAAGCTACTGCCCTCCAGATGTGTTGGATTACAACTCCCATCATTCCCAGCCGGCATGCCGCCCAGCTCATCTGGAGGGTGCCAAGTTGAGGAAGGCGAATCTAGACGTACGCACATCTAGCGCAGCGTACAGCCCTGCAAGGAGGCCGTGTTGTGCTCGTGGGAGTGCAAACACTCGCCAGGGATGCAGAGAGAAATCTGGCAGGTTGAAATCAAAGCGCAGAGCATGCACACACGCACACACACACACCCAAAATAGCAAAACTGGCCATTTTGCAAAAAAAGATAGATACCAACATCCCCCCAAAAAAGGAAGGAATTTCAGCCTATGGTTGCGACTGGTGTGCCGGGAAATGGCCCAAGCGCACCTAGACAGGAAAAATTATGCTCAGATAACTATATATAAGGGGCTTTCACCGCTGTTAGGTTACAAGTCACCTGGAAATACAACAAACGTCCTCCCAAGCAGTGAAGAAGCAGGGCTGAGTCAGAACAGCAAGTTGGTACAAAGTTATCTGGAAGAATGGGTGCTCAGCAGCGCTGGGACAGAGCAATGAGACCCAAAGTTGCTGACTACAGAGGAGACTTTCTAATGTTGTTGTTTTTTCTTGTTGTGCATTGTCTTAGAATCATAGAATTGTGGAGTTGGAAGGGACTCCAAGGACCATCTAGTCCAACCCTCTGCAATGTGCAGGAAAACCCATTCAACCACCCACGAGAGGCAGCTGTGCACCCTCTTCCTAAAAACCTCCAGAGATGGAGAACCCACAACCTCCGTAGGTCGACAGTTCCACTGCTGTACAGATCTTACCATCAGGAAGTTTTGTTACAATCTCTATCTTTCTACACTACTGTGCCTCGCTATATCCCACAAATCTGGCAGTCTCATCCTACGGGATTTTCACACCTGGATGAGAAAGAAGAGGACACATAAAGCGTTTACAACCTGGGGAAAAATATATATATATATATATGGAAGGCTCTTACCAGTTGCACCAGAGTTTGCTTATGCCACTGAAAGTGAGGCAGCCAAGCGGTGGAATTTATAGATGAGCGGACCCATCGACGCGCCGGCGGTATTTATCAAGTTCATGAATGTGTGATCAAAATCGAGAATGCTGGATTAAAATGCAATGAAAACGGAGGTCAGCTGACCCGCCGCGGCCTTTTGTCCTGCCTAAAGACCAAGAGGCAGAGTTATTTCATGAGCTTTCAGTTTGGAGACACCCTCTTTGTCAGGTCTGCGGGCAAGGGGAGTGGGTTTTGTTGAGCTCAGCATGGCGAGTGCCAAGCCCCCGGGCATCTCTCTGGAACAATGCGGCTCCCGGCCCAGACTGGCCCGAGGGTCGTGTCAGAGGGAGACTGTCGCTCATGGACAAACCCAACACGCCATGGAGGAGGAAGGAGAGAAAAATGCCAAGATCAGCAGTTGCAAGCTAGAGGGTTTTTTTTTAAAAAAAAAGTGTTGTTTTTTAAGGGAAGGTGGCCCTTTTCCAACCCACATGCATTCGGCCGCAGCCCCAGTGATTTGTCATGGAGAGAACCAAACTCAGATGAGCGCTTTATAACATGCTTGTTACTGGCCACTCACAAGTTTTCGCAGGTCCTTTTCTTGACGACCACCGTCCTTTCTCCAAATGGACAGAGGGTTTTTTTTATCATTGGGGGTCATTCCCCTCTAACCCCTCACCCCCATATTTTGGTCGACCAAACTATTGAGTTTTGCTCTGGAGATAAGATACGGCCCTATTCATGAATTCCCGTGGATTTTCAATGTCATTTTTAAATACCAATGCTATTGAGGTGAAATTCTGTTTGGGGGCTTCTGTTGAGTTACTCAGTTATTGATTAAGGAACAAATGTTTGAGGGCCCAATCTGAGAAATGATAGCATATTTAAAAGCAGGTGGAAAACCCCATAAACGGCATGAGTTTCGCCACGCTCCTTCTTCCTTCCAGCTTGCAGGTTCAGCAAGAGTAAGAGAATACGTCCTATTTCTTTCCCACCCATAGGTTAAAAAGCAGTGCATAATTGCCAAGCAGTGTTGGGTATTAGTTGGAATGCAATTGATAGAGCCTAGTAATAGAATATTGCCAAGGCCGGTGCCAGACTATTTTGCGCCCTAGGCAAGGTGAGCTACTTTCACCCCACCCCCCACCCCACCCCACCCAAAAATGCCAACTTTGATTTTTAAGAACAGATGTTTCCTGGAAAAAATAAGAAGCACAAAACTTGAAACTGCTAAATTTATTTTAAAGTGCAAGAAATACGTCATGCCAATTATAGCAAACAAATTAGAAAGGAACGTCTATGGGTCTAAAATGCATTATTTTTAATAGGAATATCACCTCCAAATCATCCCCCCCAACTCGCATGCGTGTGCACACACACACTCAGCATCACTCACTCCAAACAAACACACGCACGCACACATGCATTCACTCAAAGACCCCATGCACCCCATTCACCCGTACATTCTCTCTCTCTCTCTCTCTCTCTCTCTCTCTCTCTCTCTCTCTTCCAGGCGCATTCTGGAAGTCCAAACATGGAGCTGCCCCACCCCCACCCCAGCGCCCCTGGCTTTGCTTCGGCTGGGCGGGCGTGGTGCACCATCTCACCCGCCCAGGCCCAGCTGAATCCTCGGGCCAGGCTGGCTCACAGCCAACGCGCGTGAGTGCTGTGCTGTGCCCGGCGCCCCTCTTAGCTTGGCGCTCTAGGCAGCCGCCTGAGTGGCCTCTATGGTAGCACCGGCCCTGAATATTGCTGAGCGATATGGTTGAATGTTAGTTGGGGTCCATGTAAGCCACCCCTGAAGGGAAGGCCAGTGCAGGAGCGGTGGAGTAACGGGCAAAGGAATTGGGACAATCAGCAACCTGAAAGGCTTTAAGACACACCAGCAACCAAATAACACTGGCTTCTCCAACCTGGACATCTCCAGTTGCGGGGAGTTGGGAGATCCAGGTTCTAGTCCCCACTCTGTTAAGTATATGAAAAGAAATACTTGCTTAGTCATTAAAATTGTGTGTGTATGGCTATCTCAGGGTTAAACAGAGAAAGACTATCTGTGGGCAATTACCTTGAGATAGAGGCTGTTCTGGGAACCTTGCCAAGATTCTAAGTTAGCCTCATCACAGCTGTATGTAATGTAGATAAGAATTGTGTAAGATGTGTATATAGTTTCTCACTTGTGTAAAATGGAACTGATCGCTGCTCTCTGATCACTGCTCTACGATCACTGCTCTCTGTGTATGCCTCAGTGTGCTGATCTGAACTGATCTGAATTGGACTGCATAGAAGCCTGAAGGAAATAAACCAGCTCTGCTGTGTAAGACCTGCATGATGTGTGTTTGTTTCTGAGCACAAACAGAGTTCCAGAAGGAGAAAAGTTCTGGCACAATAACCCAACAAAGGTTATGGGCCCAGTCCAGTCCAGGCAAGTCTACGCCAGCTTAACCCAGGCAGAAGAACCAGAACTTGATGGGAACGGTGCAGTATCAGAACCAGAACCAGGAGTCTGCTAAAACAGAAAACTGTTGATAAAGGAAGACATCAAGCTAAAGCCAGTGCTGCAAAGTGAGGAAAAATCTCAGTCGGCTGACTCTGAGGAGGACTCTGAGCAGAAGGACGGTGAGATACCAATTCCTAAAGCAGAGGAAATGGCAGGAGCTAATATGTCTGGTTTGCATCAATTGCTGGAAAAGCTGAATGACTCTAACTATGCATTATGGTCTTACAAAATGCAAATGTATCTGATTCAGGCTGAACTGTGGTATGTAGTCACAGAGGATCCACCAGATAGAGCAGATCCACAGAATGCTAAATGGTTTAAGGATGATGCAAAAGCAATGGCAGTTATTGCATTAGCTGTGGAAGACTCTCAAATTTCCTTCATTCAGTTTTTGAATACATCAAAAGAGTGCTGGAATGCGCTACAAGCTGTATATCAAAGAGAAACAGCGGGCAGTAAAATAATTCTAACCCGGAAGCTGTATGGAATGAAGCTGAAACCAGGGGAGTCTATGTCAAACCATTTGAAAAGCATGAGAGAAATCTTCAATCAACTCAGGGCACGAGGGATGGAGTTTACAACTATACACCAAGTCTATGTGATTTTGTCAAGTCTTGATTCATCGTACGACGCAGTTGTCACCATGATGGAAAGTCAAGAGGAGAAAAATTTAACCCTCGAGTATGTAGCTGGAAAACTACTGGAAACCTATGAAAGAAGACAAGCTTCAAAACAACAGAGCCTTAAACATCCTGTGGCTGAATTTCAACAAAGCCATAAATCTTCTGATGTGGTGGCTGCATTAAAGGCAAGGAAATGCTTTAATTGTGGTTCCACAGAACACTTAAGGCGGGATTGCAACAAGAAAAAGAAAAAGCAGTCGACAGCAAAGTGGAGAGAAGAAAACAAAATGAATGAAGCTGAATCAACAAAGAAGTGTCTTCTAGCAAGAGTCAAAGAGACAATGAATCCTTGGTTTTTGGACTCTGGGGCTTCAATAAGTATGGCAAAAGACAAACTTTCATTTGTTACCTTGGAAACTTCTACTTCAGAGCAAAAGTGTGTTACCCTTGCAAATGGAACAAAAATCCAGATTTGTGGTGTGGGTAATGTATATTTTGATTGTCTGGGAGTTGAACTACAAAGTGTTTTATATGTACCAGAATTAGAAACAAACCTTCTAAGTGTGTTTCAGTTAACAGAAATGGGATATGAGGTTTGTTTTACTGAAGAAAATTGTACTATAAAACAGGGAAACAAGGTGTGTGTGCAGGGAATAATGAAAGATGCTTTGTATGTGATTAATACTTGTACAGAAAATGAAGTTGTAGCCAGCAAAGTCACAACAAAAACAATAGCCAATTGCAAACCACACCAAGAGTGCATCCATTTGACTCATAA
This sequence comes from Elgaria multicarinata webbii, assembly GCF_023053635.1. Taxonomy (NCBI): domain Eukaryota; kingdom Metazoa; phylum Chordata; class Lepidosauria; order Squamata; family Anguidae; genus Elgaria; species Elgaria multicarinata. Next base: position 3,439,383 of record NC_086188.1, on the reverse strand, counting down.
AAGGTTTGGTCATGCTAACTATAAAACAATTTCTAAGATTCCAGAATTGTGTGAAGGGGTGAAAATCAAACCATGTTCTAACTATGTAGAATGTAATGTATGCAGTGAAACCAAGTGTCATAAGTCAAACATTCCAAAACATAGTGAGAGAACAACAAAAAGAATTTTTGAATTAATACATGCAGATCTTGCAGGTCCTTTTGAGACAAGTCAAGGAGGAAACAGATTTTTCTTGTCTATTGTTGATGATTACAGTAGATTTGGATTTGTGTATGTGTTAAAACAGAAGAGTGAAACTTTTGGAAAGTTTAAAGCCTTTGTTAAGTGGAGTAAAAATAGATTTAAAGAACCTATAGCTAATCTAAGAACGGACCGGGGAGGTGAATTTCTTAGCAACCAATTTAAAAAATTCCTCAGTGATGAGGGTATACAACATGACCTTACTGCTCCATATTCACCATTTCAAAATGGAGTTGCAGAAAGGAAAAACAGAACCTTGCAGAACATGTTAAGAGCTCTATTGAAAGAGTCAGGATTGTCTAACCTGTTCTGGGCAGAAGCTTTGTCCACCTCAAATTATTTGTTAAACAGGCTTTACCACTCTGTACATGAAAAAACCCCATATGAAATGTTTTACAAAAGAAAACCTAGAGTGTCACATATAAGGGTTTTTGGAAGTAAATGTTTTGCTCATGTTCAGAAAGAAAACAGACCAGGAAAGCTAGCTCAAAGAGGTTTGGAATGTAAACTGTTGGGATATGATACACAAACAAAAGGCTATCGTTTGTGGTCTCCATATCACAAAAGTGTAATTGTGAGCAGAGATGTAGTTTTTCATGAACAAATGCAGGAAACAAAACAGTATGTAAGTTTGCCTGTAGAACAGAAAGCTGTAGAAACAGAAGAAATTCCTGAACAATCTCAGCAAGAGAGGGAGGGGGAAGAAACTGTAGAGGAGGAAACTATGCCTGTAACTATGCCAAAGCGACCAGAAAGGGAACGCAAAGCTCCAATTCGTTACTCAGATGAATACCAAAGCAAACAGGTTTCTCATAGAGCTTTACTAATAGCCTATGAACCTACTTCATTTGAGGAAATTCAGGAAATGGAACCTACAGAAGCTCAGGGCTGGCATGAAGCAATGTCAGAGGAAATCAGAGCAATGGAAAAAAATGAAACGTGGGAGCTAGTACCTTTACCTGAAGGTCGTAAAGCCATTACCTGTAAATGGGTATTCAAAGTAAAACAAAATGAGAAAGGACAGGTGGAACGTTACAGAGCAAGATTGGTAGCAAGAGGATTTGCTCAAAAATATCTAATAGATTTTGAAGAAGTTTATGCACCTACAACAAAATACTCAAGTGTAAAACTTTTGTTAAAAATTGCAGCAGAAAAACAATTGAATGTATTTCATTTTGACATCAAAACAGCTTTCTTATATGGAGATTTAACAGAGGAAATTTACATGACTCAACCAAAAGGTTTTGTTAAAAATCCAGGGTTAGTTTGTAAATTGAAAAAATCCATATATGGTTTGAGGCAAGCAGCAAGGTGTTGGAATAAGAAACTGGACAATGTATTGATCAAAATGGGTTTTAAACAAAGCAAAGCTGATCATTGTTTGTACACAAAACAGGATGGTTCAAATGTAGTGTATTTGCTGATTTATGTAGATGATTTGTTACTGGTTTTTAATGAAGAAGAACAGAAAAACACATTTGTAAACCAGCTGCAAAGACATTTTGAGTTAAAAGACCTTGGTTCAGTGAAAAGTTATTTGGGAATGCAAATTTCAAAAGATTCTAACACAGGGTCATTTCTGATTGAACAAAGTGGCAAAATTAAAAAATTGCTGGAAGAACACAGCATGGAGAATTGTAAAATTGTTGCCACTCCTATGGTCACTGATTTTCAAAATCAGACAGACAGTACTGAAATGGAAGACATACAGAAATATCAGAGTGTGATTGGAAGTTTACTTTATCTAGCAAACCTAAGTAGACCAGATATTACATTTGCTGTAAATCTTTTAAGCAGAAAAATGACAAAACCTTCTGTAACTGATTGGACAGCTGTAAAACGTGTATTGAGATATCTAAAAGGTACAATCAATCACAAATTGGAAATATCTACACACAAAGATGGAAATTTCTGTGTTTATGCAGATGCTGACTGGGCTAACGCAATTGATAGAAAGTCTACCAGTGGAGCAGCATTCTTTTACAATCAATCCTTGATTGATTGGTATACAAGAAAACAAAATTGTGTAGCAACCTCTAGTGCAGAAGCAGAATATATCAGCTTATCTCTGGCTTGTAATGAGATTGAATGGTATAAACAATTATTTGCTGATCTAAGGTTGGAAATTGAGACACCAGTAACCATATTTGAGGATAATCAGGCATGTATTAGTATGGCTACATCTGAAAAGTGTAAACCAAGAACTAAACATGTGGATGTTCGTTATTCTCATGTGAAAGATATAATTCAGAAGGGCTGGATTAAGCTTGAATATTGTCCATCTGAAATGATGTTGGCTGATTTATTCACAAAACCAGTATCAATGGTAAAACACAAAGAGATGCTTTTAAAGCTGGGTCTCAGATTGTAACACAATTTAAACAACATGCGCAAGAGGAGGACTGTTAAGTATATGAAAAGAAATACTTGCTTAGTCATTAAAATTGTGTGTGTATGGCTATCTCAGGGTTAAACAGAGAAAGACTATCTGTGGGCAATTACCTTGAGATAGAGGCTGTTCTGGGAACCTTGCCAAGATTCTAAGTTAGCCTCATCACAGCTGTATGTAATGTAGATAAGAATTGTGTAAGATGTGTATATAGTTTCTCACTTGTGTAAAATGGAACTGATCGCTGCTCTCTGATCACTGCTCTACGATCACTGCTCTCTGTGTATGCCTCAGTGTGCTGATCTGAACTGATCTGAATTGGACTGCATAGAAGCCTGAAGGAAATAAACCAGCTCTGCTGTGTAAGACCTGCATGATGTGTGTTTGTTTCTGAGCACAAACAGAGTTCCAGAAGGAGAAAAGTTCTGGCACAATAACCCAACAACCCAACCCTGGAAACCCACTGGGTGACTTTGGGCCAGTCACAGCCTCTCAGCCCAACCTACCTCACAGGGTTGTTGTTGTGAGGATAACATGGAGAGGAGGATTATATTATTATTATTATTATTATTATTATTATTATTATTATTATTATTATTATTATTATTATTATTATTTATATAGCACCAACAATGTACTTGGTGCTGTACAAAATATACAAATAAAACAGCGATACCCTGCCTAGAGGCTCACAATCTAAAATCACGTTAAAACATATGAAGGGGGGAAGGGGTTCACAAAACAGAAATAAGAGAATAATCATAGTAATAAGAACAGTAAATCAAGCTAAAATACTAAAAGCTATTGAAAACAAGTGAATTTTCAAGTATGTATGCCACCTTGGGTTTCTTGGAGGAAAAAAGGTGGGATATAAATGCAATGAAAGAATGAATGAATGAATGAATGAATGATAAAATATTTGGAGGATCCTTGGATGGTGAAGGCCGAAATGGTATCTTTAAATAGTTTCCCCCCCTCTCTCATCCAACCAAAACTTAACTTTTGAGTCAGCATGTCCATAATCAGAGGGAAAGGAAGCAAATGTGGTCAGAGCAGAGGGGGGATTTCTAAGTTAGCCTGAGAAAGTGAAGCACATTTGGGGGAACCCAGATGGAGCAAGTTGCATGGGGGTGTTAATTAATGGGATCACAGCAGACACAAAGGAGGGATTTAACCCTTTCCCCTGCTACAGTCCCAAGGAAAGTCTTCTAAGCTACTTTTTTCTGGGGGTGGGGGAGAATCCCCCATCAGTGCCACTTGAATATCTCTTTCCAATGCAAATTTCACCTTCAAAGGATTTTCCTTCGGACTGTAGCGATGGAGGAAAAGGTTAAAATTCCCTGCCACGTCTGCTGGTTTCTCCCATTAATTAGCACACCTTCAGCTGGTGCAATTTGCATTTTTGCAAAGCTGCAGTCTAGAGGCTAAGGAGCATCAAACATCAGGCACGGTATGGCCCTCAGACTCCACTAGCGTGTGTGAACCCAATACCACCTCCCCGCCTTATGCCAATTCCATGGGGTGGTGGTAGATTAACAGGGCGAAGAGCTTAAATGCCAGCTGCGAAATATGGGCATGGATTGATGGAGCGGGGAGGGGATGGAGCTGAAATAGCAACAAAATAATCAACCTTGTATTAGAATTGGGGAGATCTAGGTTCCAGTCAGTCTTGGCTGGTTAACTTTTCTTCTTTTTACTAGAATCCCCACAGTCTAGCAAAGTATTTTAAGATGTACAGGATCTTGTTAACAGCTAAGGCACAATAACTCATCTGTATGAAGTGATCCTGAGTCTGTACTCAGTTGAGGGAGAGCCAAAGGCAGCTGGTGTCTCAGCAGAGTAGCCATAATCTGCCTTTGGCCTTTGCTCTGATTTAGAGAGGTTCTATCTGTACTTTGCTTAAAAGTACCAGAGTTGTGCAGTATGTTCTCGATTGGAACCTCCTTTACAGAGTCTAAAGTTGGGTGTGATTCTGAGAATGCATTCAGTACCTGTGGACTTCTCTGTTCTTGCTATCTGCAGACGGTAATAATATTTGGAAATCTTCTTGTTTGTGTGCCTTTCTGGTTAGCGGGGCTGATAGAGGTGCACGATCTTCAACTGGATCGCCTGCCATGTGTATCGGAATAGGACACTGCTCTCTTTTGGATCCCATAAATTTGGGGGGAGGGATCAGCACGCCATCTGCACCTGCATACGCATTTCTTGACAGCTTCATGAATCTGAAGAATTGGGCACTACCACTCAGGCGCGGCGATCCTGTCCAGAGAGCTTCAGCTATGGGGCGGTATATAAATGTAATAAATAAATAAATAAATAAATTGGTCCTTGGACTCTCGGGGTGAGATGGAAGGCTGCTGCAAAAGACGGCCACAGCGAATCGCCGGAAATGATGGCAGCGCCGTGATGTTTTCACAGCACTCCGTCCCTCTTCAGAGCCAGTGACAGCTGGAGCTTCCAAAAATCTTTTACAAGAAACGTCACATTTTTAAGAACGGCGCGTTTGATGGGGGGGGGGAAAGACATTCCTAATGGATGTCATTTTTATTCCTTTTTTATTTATTTCGCAATTTGTTTTCTGTTCTGTTAAATTCACAATAAAAGGATAGATAGATAAATAAATAAATAAATAAATAAATAAATAAAATTCCGCATCGTTCAGCTTGCTGCAGAAATCCATTAAGATGTTTTTAAAATGTTTTTAGGATGTTTTGAACCATGTATATTGTGTTTTAATTGAGTATTATGTATTTTATCATTTATTGTTGTTCCCCTCCAAAATGGAGAGGCGGGCAAGAAATATTATTATTATTATTATTATTATTATTATTATTATTAATAATAATAATAATAATAATAATAATAATAATTATTATTATTTTGCCGCACCATTTGGCACCTAAGACCCAGATGTCCCAAACCGTCCAGCCCAGGGTCCATTCACTCCAGCCTCCTCCAATTCAGCCCCCTCCATAAGTGCTGGACTACAGTCCCCATAAACCCCAGCCAGTTGCAGCCCAACACATCTGGAAGGGCCCCAGGTTGTGAGAGGCTGTGGTAGTGGAGGTGCTGTTTCTGTCTGGCAATGACGGGAGTTGTAGTCTAACACATCTGGAAGGTGCCAGAGGTTGGAGGAGGCAGGGTCTACTCCAACTGCCAGCAAAGAGAGGCATGGAGATAGGACCACGGGGCCTTTTGCACGCAAAGGATGTGCCCCACCACTGAGCTATGGGGCCTCCTGTTTAAATACAGGCATAGGTCGCTGTCTCCTCCCAAGTCGGACCCTGGGTGCAACTAGCCTCCTATTGCCTGCTCTCACTGGCAGTGCCTCTGCCGTCTTTCTGGCAGAGAAGGGTTTTTCCACAGCCCTGCCCACGGAGACCTTTGCCATATGGCACCAAGTACCCCAGCAGGGAAGAGTCCTTTGCACATCCTTGCTCTCAGAATGGGCAGGACAACCTAATCTTAGTTGATGTAGATCCCTGGACCCATCTGCGCAAGCCCCGATGTGGAAAAGAGCTTGAAGCCCAGTGGTCCATAGACATCCGCTTGAACTGAGCCCGCTTGGGTGGTTCCAAAGGAGGAGATGCCTTTGGCATCCCACCAGGCTCCTTGCATCTTCTTCAGAGACGCTCTTCAGGCCCAGCCTCTACGGAAGTCTTGACTCGTTCGGCAGGTGGAGCCATCCCTCTCTGGGGATCCCTTAAGAAAAGGGCTTCTTTCAGGCATTCATACAGAACCGACATGGCTGGGACAGGTTGGGCGGGGGGGACAGGATTGCAGCCGAGGGACATCAGGAAAAACGTCTTGACTGTTAAGAGTAGTACGACAATGGAACCAGTTACCTAGGGAGGCTGTGGGCTCTCCCACCCTAGAGGCCTTCAAGAGGCAGCTGGACAGCCCTCGGTCAGAGATGCTTTAAGGTGGATTCCTGCACTGAGCAGGGGGTTGGACTCGATGGCCTCATAGGCCCCTTCCAACTCTACTATTCTATGATTTCATGAGAAGGGTAGGTTTGCAGAACGCACAGGGCTTCTGGTCTGTTTCCAGGCCTAGTTCAAAGTGCTGGAATTTGCCTTTCAAGCCTTAAACATCATGGGACCTAGGAGAGTCTCCTCCTACATGCCATTTTTTAATGAAAAATAAGCGCCTAGTCCTTTTGACTTAAGGGGTTATGCTTAAAAGTGCATCGGCAATGCCTGCTAAAATCCAAAAAGCCATTTAAAAAAAGCTGCGAGATAATAAGATTTCTAGGACGGGGCTCTGTGCCCGGCGTAGCTCTCCGCCACTTCCTCATGACTAGTAGAACGGGAGTTCAGTGCGGCAGAATTAACTAACCAACTTCCTAAATAGACGTCAAAGAAGAGCATTCATATAGCTCTTCAAATATCTTACCCTATTTCTTCGATTCTATGACACACTTTTCCCCCCCATATAAACATCTCTAAAAACAGGGTGCGTCTTAGAATCGCGGGTGTGTCTTAGGGCTTTTTTTTTCTGTTGGTGGTACTGAAATTAGTGTGCGTCTTACAATCGATGGCGACTTACAATCGAAGAAATACGGTAAATATCTCAAAGATCTTCAGCCCCTCACATATTTTAAAAGGTTGTTGGAAAGGTGAATAAGAGTTAATATATATACTTACCCGGACCCTAAGCTCACCCTCTGAATTGCCCCCACCAAATGAGGCAACGCAAGTAGCTACAAGAGAGAGAGAGAGAGAGAGAGAGAGAGAGAGAGAGAGAGAGAAATGGGGGGACTTCAGTGGTGAGATCCATCACTTACGGAACGACCTCCCTAGAAAAGCTCGCCTGGTGCCTACACTGTAGTATATTTTGGTTCTAGGTGAAGTTTATTATGATTTTAATTCTTCCAGGCATTTTAGTCATTTAGATTTTAAAGATGCTTTGGACATCCTCGCTCCGTCACTGTTCTCCGAAGTAGTTGCATCTTACTTTGACTTTATTCTGTGGCTGTTTCACTCTGCTTTAGATCGTATGTTGTTTTATTCTATTTATGCGCCTTGTGGTTTTTACCCTTAATTTTGTGAACTGTCCAGAGAGATTCTGCCTCAGTCGGGTGGGAATGGAAACACGCTAAAGTTCGGTGGGTGAACCGTAGAGGCTGGACAACCCGATGCAGACCACAGGCTGCGTTTTGGCAGACACAGGGCTCTACTGGAATCAACCTTTTTGGGGGTGGGCAGAGGGGAGAATCGCAAGGAACAAGAAAGCAGAGGAGGCACGGCTACAACACAGAAGCCTCGGCGGCTCAGAACTTTATTGAGAGCATTAGAACTTCCTTTTTGTGGTTGTTTTGACACATAGGGACTCCGGCACCGCTTCAGGGAGAGGGCCTTGGTTCAGTTTCTTCGCTCCCGCCGCCTCAATGAATGGGATTCTTTTAGCTCTCCTCGAAACAGCCTCTTTTGTGCCACTGCTGGTCCCGGACACGCCGTACTGACTGGATCAAGGGCTGGCTCGCATCCCACTCATTCCAGTGGCGGTATTCGCCTTTCTCAAAGATGTACTGCCGGCCGCGGTACCCGGGGTATTCGTACCCCACCCATCTGCAGAGACAGAGGGACAAAGGAGAGGCAACAAAGAAACGTCAAGAGATGGTCTGTGGTGCATCTTCCACAACAAGGGGGCAGCTGGAAGGGTCACCGGAAAGGTATCATTTCCCATCCATCTCCAAAAAAACAGAACTGGACATAATTGATAATATCATGCATCTAGTTCTGGGCACCACACTTCAAGAAGGATGCAGACAAGCTGGAGCATGTTCAGAGGAGGGCAACCAGGATGATCCGGGGTCTGGAAACAAAGCCCTAGGAAGAGAGACTGAAAGAACTGGGCCTGTTTAGCCTGGAGAAGAGAAGATGGAGGGGAGACATGATAGCACTCTTCAAAGACTTGAAAGGTTGTCACACAGAGGAGGGCCAGGATCTCTTCTCCATCATCCCAGAGTGCAGGACATGGAATAATGGGCTAAAGTGACAGGAAGCCCCATTCCGGCTGGACATCAGGAAAAACGCCCTGACTGTTAGAGCGGTACGTCAATGGAACTAATTCCCTAGGGAGGTTGTGGGCTCTCCCGTACTGGAGACCGTCAAGAAGCAGCTGGACAGCCACCTGTCAGGGATGCTTTAAGGTGGATTCCTGCATTGAGCAGGGGGTTGGACTTGATGGCTTTAGAGGACCCTCCCAACTCTACTATTCTGTGGTTCTATGATACTGCCCTTTCAACTGACAAAAGCTCCCTTACAACTACAACACACACACACACCCCGGACAAAAACAGAGGGTATTAAAACCAGCCGACAAAAGAGGGAAGCTTCCAGCCGAAGCTTTTACTGTGCAATCAAATCACAGTGTTTTACGGGGGTCCAAGCAATGTCGTCTTTTCCACTCCCTTTTGCCCTCCTGGGTTTCCCCCTTGCTGCGTCTACCTTTCCTCCTCCCGCGGAAAATCCCGCCCGCCCGCTCCTTACATTCCGTTCAAGGCCTTGACGCTGGCCACGCGGTCTTGGAAGCCATGAGCCCACAAGCTCGGCACGTCGTCCTCCACAATCTCCATCTTCCGCCCACCGTAGCCGGCATTTTCAAACAGGTGGATCTTGTGGTCCGGACTGTCCTGCGGGGGGAGGGACAAGCGGGAGGGGGAAGATGGGTGGGTGCAGCCGAGCTGCTCCCCAAAGTCTCCCTTAATGTGCCACAGGGAAGAAGAGAGGGGCCGTGGCTTGGGTCCATGGAGGAGCAGCTGCCTCAACCAGAGGAGGTCCTCGGTTCAATCCCTGCCGGAAACTCCAGCGAAAAGGATCTCTGAGGAAGTTCTCTGTGCTCAAGGCCCACAACGAAACCAGGACAAGGTGATCCACTTGGTCACTGGAGCTCATATCAGTAAATAGGTCTATGTTCCATGAACCTGTCTAGGGCAGGGACCATAGCTCAGGTAAGAACATCAGAAGAGCCCTGATGCTGGATCAGACCAAGGGTCCATCTAGACCAGTGCTCTGTTCACACAGTTGGTCAACCAGGGACCCACAAGCAGGACACGGGTGCAACAGCACCCTCCCGCCCATGTTCCCCAGCAACTGGTGCACACAGGCTTACTGCCTCGGATACTGGGGGCAGCACATAGCCATCAGGGCTAGTAGCCATGGATAGCCTTTTCCTCCAGGAATTTATCTGACCCTTCTTTAAAGCCATCCAAATTGGTGGCCATTGTCCTGTATAAAGTTCAGCAAAACCTTGCAGGTTGTAATTATAAAAGGATCAGGTCACTGGATATTTTCACAGTCTAGCTCCTTCCTCTCTTTCCTCTCTCATCTCACACTATTGCCCCGCTCGTGCTCTTCGCTCCTCTGATGCCATGTTTCTCACCTGCCCAAGGGTCTCTCCTTCCCTTGCTCGGCTTTGTGCATTTTCTTCCGCTGCCCCTTACGCCTGGAACGCTCTTCCAAAACATTTGAGAACTACACGTTCAATCGCAGCTTTTAAAGCTCAGCTAAAAACTGTTCTTTTTCCTAAAGCTTTTAAAACTTGATTTTGATCTTACTTTTATACTGTTAGTTTTACTCTCCCCTGTGCCTGTTTGGTGCATTCTCTTCCCCTTCTTATTGTTTTATTATGATTCTATTAGAATGTAAGCCTATGCGGCAGGGTTTTGCTATTTTATTGTTTTACTCTGTACAGCACCATGTACACTGATGGTGCTAAATAAATAAATAAATAAATAAATAAATAAATAATGGATATGGGAAAGACACACACATCCTTTGCCTAAAGCCTGGAGGGCTGCTGCCAGTCAAAGCAGACAGAACCAAGTAAGAGGGGCAAACCACGGTCCCTCTACGTAGAACCCCGTGACTCACAATCAGCAGGGGGCGGACGGAGAGGAGGCTGTCACTGCCGTGGCTGTTGGACCACGAGTCCCAGCGAGGGTAGTCCCCCTTCTCTAGTACAAACTGCTCCCCGCTGAATGCCTGGCGTTCGAATCCCAGCCACCTGTGGGAGAGAAGCCAGAGCGAGTGTTTCTAACCTGGGCGAACTGGAAAGCTGAACTCCGCTGCCATGGCAGCCTGTAACCACGATGGCGCGTATGCTGTTCTCCTGTGCTAGCATAGAAGTCACGTTCCAGAGAACCCCGGTATTCAGTTTTTGAATGAAAAGTAAGTTTCTAGTCCTTATGACAAGAGTCGATGCATGGGAAATGCCTGCTAAAATCCAAGCAGCCATAAAAAACGGTAGTAGAAAAAGATTTCTAACTGTAAAGGCAGGGCTCTGTGTCAACATAGCTCTCTGCCGTTCCTCGTGACTAGTAGAACTGGAGTGAGGCAGAATTAACTAACCAACTTGCTAGTCAAGATCAAAGAAGAGCATTCATATAGCTCTTCAAATGTATTAAATATCTCAATTATCTACAGACCTTGACATATTTTGAAAGGTTGTTGAAAAGATTACAGGAGTTAATATGTTTCACCAGCATCAATCTAGCCCTGTTATTTATTGGGATTGTCCTTCCTTTGTTTGCAGGGAAGAAGGTAATATTATATATTGGTACATTCCTTTGCATTTTTTTCTTAAATCAAGCCTTTTATTATTTATTTCATTTTTATACCGCCCCACAGCCGAAGCTCTCCGGGCGGTTTACAACAATTCATAAAAATATATTTTGTTTTAGAAGCACCAGAGAATTATATAAAAACAACCCCACACAACTGTTTTTATTGCATTTTCTTGCTTTGCTTTCACTGCAAGCGACTTCTATCATGGATAAAGAAAAGTGGAGCGTTAACAATAGTGCTATTCTCAGCTGGAGGGAGGCACGGAGTTGCTCACCTCCCCCCCCCTTTTTCTTAGTACTCACGGGCCGGCCTCCACCTGAACGGACCCCACTTTTTCCAGGTCTTTCTCCGTGACATTGGGACTTTCGTCCGTCAGCTCGCATTTCCGGCCCTGGAAATTCTCCATCTCGTAGAGGGTGACCTGGAAGGACAAAAAAAGCCACCCAGTGCTGGATTTAATGTTTACAGTCGCGGGGTGGGGGTGGCAAAGGGACCTCCAGAAGATGGTATTGCCAACGGGGCTGAAGTTTAAGAAGAAGAGTTGGCAGCTGGTTGGTCCACAAGCGAACCACAAGCGTCCCAGCAGATGCTCTTTGTAAGAGGCAAAGGCAGATCTGGTGCCATTCCTCTATCCTATCCCTGTGTCCGATCAGCAAGGGGAGAGCCACTCCGTGAAGGCACTTTACACGCTAGTTTGGGGTCTCCAGCAACTTCTGGACAGGATCACGGAGATATCTGGAAGATGCTATTCAGGGACACCATGTAAGAAGCAAAGGAAGGTGAGCAATTTTCCAAAATATAGGGGCAAAAGCCCAGAGAGCCAGTGTGGTGTAGTGGCTAGAGCATTGGATTGGGAGTCGGGAGATCCGGGTTCTAGTTCCCCACTTGGCCATGGAAGCTCACTGGGTGACTTTGGGCCGGTCACAGACTCTCAGCCCAACCTACCCCACAGGGTTGTTGTTGTGAGGATAGACAGGGAGAGGAGGAGGATTATGTATGCCACCTTGAGTTCCTTGGAGGAAAAAAGACAGGATATCAATGCAATCAATCAATCGAGTCATACGTGGCTAGCTCATTTATAGACAAGGCCTGGGACACCTTGAGCAAGCCTGGGCCACTGCCCTGTCATCTCCAGACCCGGCAAGGTAGCCAGGAACTTGGCCTAGGAAATCCACTACCCTGCCGTGTGTGTGTGTGTGTGTGTGTGTGTGTGTGTGTGTGTGTGAGAGAGAGAGAGAGAGAGAGAGAGAACATGGGGGTGGGTGGGTCTTTTGAACAACAGAATGCATCTTAAAATTGTTTCCCCCCATTGATTTGAAATGCTGTTTACCCACAGTGTCTTCTGGGGTTAGGGGGAGATACACCGGACATCCCACAAGATTTCAGACTGTGAACACAGCTGAACTTGGGGAGTCAAATGCTAAATGTCTGAGAACAGAACATGGCCCGGTATAAAACGGGCCGGAAGGTTTTAATACAGCCTCCCCTGACATTGTTCTGGGACAGTTTCATTTCCAAGGCCTAAACTACAAGTTACAGAAAGATGCACAGGGTCACCTGTTGTGTCCCTCAGCAAGGAGAGGACCCCACGTCCTGCAACTGGCAGCCCACGATGTGGCGTGGAAGAGTGGCAAAATGTGGACGCGATGTCAGGGCACACATTTTGCACCTGCATCTGATCGGGAACACGTGAATAGAGGACAATAACCCAGGCCTTTCACCAGCAAGTCTCTGGAGAAATGAATGAAGACATCAAGGGCGCCATCTCCTGACAATATGTAGAACAGGCGCTTGGACCGGAATTTTGCTGCTAGCGCAGAGCGGTAAAGCAGCAGTTTCTGCAGCTGAAACTCTCCCCACGGCCTGAGTTCGATCCCAGCGGAAGCTGGTTTCAGGCAGCCTGCTCGGGTCAGCCTCCCATCCTCCCGAGGTCGGTAAAATGAGTACCCAGTTAGCTGGAGGAAAGGTAATAACGGCCGGGGAAGGCAACGGCGAACCACCCCGCTATAAGGCCTGCCAAGAAAACGTCAGCGAAAGCTGGCGTCCCTCCAAGAGTCAGTAATGACTCAGTGCTTGCACGAGAGGTTCCTTTCCTTCCAAAAGGCACCATGGGGTGTAGGGAACCTTTCCAGGATTTGGGGGGTTGGGACAATAGGCACTGCAAGGGCAGGAAGGGAATCGAACCCACCTCCCCGTCTGGCGATTGGGTCGCTGGCACTGTACCTTGTGACTCGGCCCTGTTTCCTCTGGACTCTCTGCTGGAGCCATCTCCTCTGATGGGCTGTGTTGTTCGGTCATGGTGCCTGAAACCCCCACGCAAATGACAGGCGGTTAGCCCTCCGGGGTGGGTGGGACGGGACATCCAGTCTGCCCAAGATTTCAGCTTGGTTTGGCTTTGCCGGAGAGAGGACAAAGTGGAAGGCCGTGGGGGTAACGGACAGCTCTGGATAGCTGGAGAGCAGGCGCGTTCAGCTGCGCGGAGAACATCCAGATTTCCGGGGACTCGGCGAGGCTGACCTGCAAAGAACTTGGCCAGAGCAGCACAACGCCTGCTCCTTCGCCTACATTGCAAAGCCCAGCTTTAAGTCTGGCTTTAAGACAGCGAGCGTTAGGACGCGCCTGAGATTAAAGGCCAGTTGCGGTTGAAGCTATGGGAAGCGACAGCCAGCTTTGTCCCTACCGGGGAGGGGGCAGCAATGGCGTCAGAAGAGACCCCAGGCGTAATCGCTGCTGGCAGCAATTGACGCAGCATTGGGGCGGGACAGGCCCACTTGGAAGTGCTCTGAAAAGTAGGTATGAACTGGGTCTTGGCTGCAAGGCCCCTCCGCCACAGAGAAATCCCTGCTCTCTTCCGCCGACCATTTCTCAGCCCTCCATGTCACCTTTCCCTCCTTCTCCGCAACCCCCAAAATTCAGAAAAGCAACACTCTGCCTCACTTCCCCCTGGATCTTGCGATCCTGGCCACTGCCTGGCGCTTCAACGCGTGCTCCAAGCGGATCGCTCTTAAGCAGAAAAGCTCCCATTAAGGGCAGACATAGCGCATCATGGACCGACTTATCGCTCTGAGCCTCAACGGTTCCCTGTTCTCCGTTGGCGGAGTAAAACTCCAACAGGTCCCTGCATAAACGTGAATGCCGGGTTTACCCTGTGGAATCATTTCTGCAAGTAGGACATGCAGAGGAGGCCCAGATGACCCTGTGTGCCTGTGGGGGTGAGGGACCCGTTCATACCTCTTCTCCCCGATACCGTGGGAAACGCCAACAGGCAGGCCAAGAGCACAGGCAGAGCTATTTATTGGCCTGCCTCCGAACGCGGCACGGGCTGCTGAGGCAGCAACAGATGTATCTGTTAGATCCCACCCTGCGCATTTTCACTTCAATAGCGAGGGCTTGACTCCACAATGCGGAACCATTATGCTGAGTTCTCTCGGCCGCCGGTTTAGAGAAGATTAACGGCCAGCAAGCCGGGGCCCGTCAGCAGGTTGGCTCTGCTCCTTGCCAGAACCTCACAGAAGTTCTGGGTCAGCAGCTTTTCTGTGCGTTTGACCTAAACCCAAAGCCGTCGCAACAGCAAAAACCCTCAACGGCACGTTCCAGGCTGGGTCCTGCTGTCTGGGGCACCTCCGTTGGAAAGCGGCAAGTACCCCGGGCCTGCAGTCCAACGTTGATGTAGCGGTTGTTTGCTTTTAAAGGAATCACCATACCCATTCTTCAAATATACTTATCCTTGTGATGAGTGGAACCGGATGGATCCAGTGAGGCCTAGAGAAATAGCTGCACGGAGCGAAAAGCGGCAAATGACCAGGGCTACCGGACAGGGATTTCAAGGCCACTGATGTGCCACCAATGGCCGCTTGTTTAGGTGAGCAGGCTATGAAACTGTTGTTTTAAAATTAAAGTTGCAACCCAACAGAGGGGTGTGTGTGTGTGTAGGGGTCTCCCATCAGGCACTGACCAGATCCAGACCTGGTTGTATCACACTTTTTCAGACCATTCCTTAGAACTTGCGCCTTTGGGGTTCACAAAAGCCTGCGGAATTAATGGGCAACGCCGCTTCAGGGGCTGCTCTCAATGCAGCCAACCTCTGTCTTAGCCAGATTCCAGCTGGACATCAGGAAAAACTTCCTGACTGTTAGAGCAGTACGACAATGGAACCAATAACCTAGGGAGGTTGTGGGCTCTCCCACAGCTGGACATCCACCTGTCAGGGATGCTTTAAGGTAGAGTCCTGCATTGATCAGGGGGTTGGACTCGATGGCGTTAGAGGCCCCTTCCAACTCAACTATTCTATGATTCTATGAGAGTCAGGAACTGGCAGCCTGGGTTAAAATGCCAAAAATGCCACCTCAGAAGCAAAAAAAAAAAAAAGGCCCTCTCACATCTGTCTCTTTTTCTCCACTTCTTCAAAGTACAGTGTGTGTGGGAGTAGGAATCTTGATACACCTGCCCTTCTTACGCTAGGACCTAATCTACTCCAAGCAGGATATAGCACTATGAAAGTGGTATGAAAGCGGTCTGTGTCCATGGGCCCCAACAGTTGTCAGTGCACGTCCATACCGCTATAAAGCAGTCGTGTGGCTCCTGCCTTTTATATACCACTTTCATAGTGGAATATCCTGCTTGGTGAGGATGAGGCCTCTGACTGCTTCCTAGCAATCCCACGAAGACCCTGCAAAACTCTTGCTAGGCAACAACCACACGTCTCAAGAGCGGTGTCCTCCCTTTCCAGAGCAAGGGAACCACTTTCAAATAAAAGACCACCGGGCGAGAAGGGAAGCGAGAGACAAACCGCTTTAAAAGAAAAGGAAGATGGACTCCCGAGCAGTGTCATTCTGAACGACTCGTTTTTAATCAGACATAGTTAGGATTGAACATTCCTTAGTAGTAAAAACTACCAAAATACAGAATTCCAGTGCCTTGCCATAGCACAAAAAGGGACCTGTGTGTACAGACGCAGAGGGATTTGCCAGTATCCCACCTTAATCCCATACATTGAGGCAGGGTGAGCTCCCCAGGGAAGCCCTGGCTCAGCTGCCCCCACACTGCCCCGGATGCCGACATCCCATCACACTCCCGAGCTGCCTGATATTAGAGAGACGCCGCCAACCTGCTGATGCCCCAGACTTCGCTGCTATCCTTCTCCCACCCCAGCAAAAGGTTTCTAGGCTAAGGGCGTGTGCGCGCGTGTGTGTTAGAAGCATGCTCAGTATAATTTGAGGGGGGAAACTGCTAACGCTCCTTTGCAGGCCGAAAGAACATGGGATGGCAATAGCAGAACGGAAACAATGAATACATTAAAAAAAAAATCCCCCCGGTGAATGAAATGCAAGATTGCCAACACCTCGGGGTACACACAGGATGCCAAATCGCAACGGCCCCGTGGCCAGAAAAACAACAAGCAAACCCCAAGCTAATTGTATCCTGTCCCGGAGGAAGGGACAAAGAGGAACACGCACAGCCCTACTTGGAAGTAAGGGAGTTGAGAGCATCTCTTTAACAACTTGGGCAGTGGCTCAGGACCAGCTTGCTCTCTCCTACACTAGAGCAGGCTGTTGCTCCCTGTGGCCTGGTGTGTGGGGGGTGGTGTGTGTTCTCCGAGGAAGAGCAACTCTCTAGGAGGCCTATTGAGACCACCTGCCTCTTCTCAAGATCCCCTGGGCCCCGGCGTGCGCACCAAGGTCTTGAGCAAAGAGGGGCTTCCTTGTTCATGAGATCCCAGGGTGGGAGAGGGGAGCCCTGCTCAGGAGAGAGCGCTCCACACACAGAGGAGCGCTTGGCATGAGCACTAGAGCCTGGAGATGTAGGTGCGCGGACTGCGTGGCGAAGGAACTGCTCCCTCAAGAGCAATTGGCACGGAGGCTAACGGCAGATGAACACCTACAGGGGCAGACCGCTCTTCTGCCCGGGAAGGGGGTGACGGGGCAGTTTTTAAGGGCTGGCACGGAGCCATTTTTGCACGGCCGACACTACCGCGACCCCTGCCTCTGCATAGATTCTGGACAAGAGATGCACACAGCCGGCTGCAGTGCACACCCGGGACAGCAAAACACGTTGAGCTCAGCAGCAGACCGGGTCCTTCCTGTTCTGCTCTTCACCGACCCGGAGCGAGGGAGGACACCTGTGCAACAGGAATAGGTCTCACCTTATTAATGCGTAAGCTTCGAATCTCTGAAAATAGAAGCCTGTCTGAAAAGAGCACTTCTGAGAAAGGGTCAGTCGTGTAATAGTCTAAATCCAGCCTCCCTCCAAAACAGATTCCTGACGTGGGATTAAGGAAACGCTACAAAAGAAAGTAAGAGAGGAACCTCGCTATAGAATCTACTTCGCATAATACAGAGGTAAGAAATCCACGCAGCCCTTAAGAGATAAAAGTGCTTCCACGGTGGCAGAAAAGCAGAGAGATCCAACGAAAGAAAGGGTTGTGTGTGTGGAGAAACCATTTTCGAAGGAACGAAGGGTCCTCGTGAAGATAGAACTCGCTTTCACCCGTGATGGGCGCCTTCGTAAGAAGGAGTAACCCCGGAGTGTGGGTTTTTTTTTGTACAATGGCAGGATCTGTCTCCAGTGACACTCAGAGACCACAGAGGGGAACCTGAACTTGCTTAAGGAGATCACCCAGTTTAGAAATTGTGGGAAAATACACAATTCCGCTGCTGAAGTTTTGAAGCCATCGGAGGAATAGGAACTGAACCAAGTACCCCCACCTCCCCGGTATTTACAGAAAAATAAACAAAATATCCAGCAAGACAACCCAGAAGGGTTCCTATGCAACCCTGATACTGAGAAGATCAAACGTCCTCTTCTTCCCCCCCCCTCGAAATAATAATTAAAAAAACCCTCAGGTTATTTACAGCTATTTTAATAAGGACTGTCTGACTTTATTGCTTGATCCCTCCTAGGAACGGGATACTCATCGTAAAGCAATTGTTCCATGTGCTGACAGAATACATATACAATCTCCGTTAACAATAAAATCTCCGTTAACAATAAAATCTCCTTTGATCCTAAAAAAAAGAAGAAGAAGAAGAAGAAGGAACAAATAAACGAAACAAAATCACATTGTCCTGGCCGAGAAGCAGACCCACAAAGTAAATAATCAGCCGATCCAAAATATACTTTAAAAAATAATCGGTTAAGTTTCCTTTTCGATATGGCAGTAAACATAATCTGTTCCTCTCCCCACCTCCCCCCCCACACACACACTTTCTCTTCCTCCCATCCCTTCCTCAGACAGTGACAATTCATTCACACAAATCTGGTCCATTCATTCCAACGTCCTCTCTTGGTTCATCAACTGACGCGGAGCAGGGTCTTCCTGCCCGCCTCCGCAGCCAGGGGGCGACATTTGCAGGTGCGCCCACCATGTTCTGCAGCGGGGCCGAGTCTGGGGAAGAAGGAGGCCCCTCCGGGCACGCGGTGGCACCTGCAGGGGCTCAGCCTGAGGACAGGAGCTGCCCCTTGGGAGCCGGAGGGCAGCGCTCGCCTCCTCCAGTGTCGTATCGGGCTAGGACTACAGCTGGGAAGGCACCGTGCACAGAGCAGTCGAGGCAGGAAGCAACAGCAACGGGGTACGGGGTCGTGGGCGAGTTAAGGCTTCTTCCTTCACGAGGTCCAGCGTCCTTTTCCACATCGTCGTGGCTTCCATCTGGAAAGGTGGGGAGGGAGGGGAAACACCTTGAAGATGCTGTCTGCTCTTCGAAGGAAGGCATGCGTATCCTACAGAGCGGGGCTCCCCTTCCGTCCCACATCAGAGCAGACTCGCCTCTAGGGAGGGGCCGTAGGTCAAGGGGAGAGCACCTGCTTCGCGTGCAAAAGGCCACGGTCTCAATCCTGGGCATCTCCGGTTTGGAAAAAAAGCAGCAGGGGATGGGGATGGCCCAGGAGTCATGGCAGACGACGCTCAGCTCCATGGACAAGCATTCTATGAAGTTGCATGAGGCAACTTCATAGAATCATAGAACAGTAGAGTTGGAAGGGACCTACAAGGCCATCGACTCCAACCCCCTGCTCAATGCAGGAATCCACCCGAAAGCATCCCTGGCAGATGGCTGCCCAGCTGCCTCTTGAAGGCCTCTAGTGTGGGAGAGAGCCATGTTTCAGACTCAGCGACACCGATGTGCCAAGACGGGACCCATTCAGCATTGGGGGAAGTGCGAGATTAAAAACCCACACCCCAGACTCTCAGGTTCATGTGTCTTCGTGGGGGCAGGGGTGGAGAAAGCCGTGCTGCCTTCCCCTGTCATTTGGTTTCTGGACTTGAGTAGCGAGCACAGGTCAGCCTGCCTCCAGGTAAGTTGGACTACAAGGCCCAGAGTCCCTAGTTGGCTGGGGAATTCTGGGAGTTGCAGTCAACACATCTGGAGGGCATTCAGCTATGGAAGGCTGGTGTGCAGGCAATGCATTGTGGGGTCCCATCCTCCTGTTTTCCACCCATACTGGCCAACCAAATATTTCCAGGAAGCCCACCGGGGGGGGGGGGGGCACAAAGACAATCATCACCACCCTCCCATAGGGTGACCCTATGAAAAAGAGGACCGGGCTCCTGTATCTTTAACAGTTGTATTGAAAAGGGAATTTCAGCAGGTGTCATTGGTATATATGGAGAACCTGGTGAAATTCCCTCTTCATCACAACAGTTAAAGCTGCACGTGACCAAATGACACCTGCTGAAATTCCCTTTTCTATGTAACTGTTAAAGATACAGGAGCCCGGTCCTCCTTTTCATAGGGTCACCCTACCCTCCCGCCATGCCGGTTGCCAGCATAGATGGCGTTGTATTTTTTCTTCAGGAAAAAAGTCTGCTACTGTATTTTTCCCAAAGGGGAAAAAAAAAACACTTTTGAGAAATGCCTTGATTTATAAAATTAATTTCTAGCATAATGAATGAACACAACCCGAGACAAACTAGGCTTCTGGAAAGCGGCAATTAACTTCTTTCAAAGTGGCTGGAAGCATGGCTACTGATTGGGCACGCTCATATTAGAAATGCTAAGTGTTTTCAGTGCCTTCAATTATTTCCCCTTAAAACCAGAGGTACGGGAAGTATGTGCCAGTGAGTTGTAAATATTTTAAGACACGGCAGGTCCTCCAATAAGAAATAATTTCCCGCACAGCTTTGAATTTGTTTGAATATAATTTTCAGCCCCACTAAGAGCACTTTATTTACCTTCCTAATCAAATATTTCAATCCAGCTACTTTTCAGATATTTATATAGCCTCTAGAATTAACACGGCATTTTTTAAAAGTAAATGTAGATCAACCAGACATGCTTAAGGACGATTTTGCATCGGTTTAAGGCAGCGGAAAAGGTTTCCGATTCAAAACATTCCGGAAACCCCACATCGCCGCCCCAGGCCCTGGCAGTCAGAGGCACGGGTCCCGTCTTTGATCACGGAGCCGCCCACCCAACTAGGATGGCTAATGGCCCGCAGGTACTTCTGAGCCCTTTCGGGCAGTTGCCGAGAGCCATTTGCTCCGCAAAACTCCTCCTCCTGACAGTACCCCACTCCCGTTCAGACCTTGGGTCGTCACACTTGGTTTTCGTATTGGCTCTGCCTCTTCTTGGACTTCAGCTCCTTCAGCCACTGTGGAGACTGTTCCTCTGACCTGGAATGAAGCAAACCACCTTTCAAACAAAGGTGTCTGGCATCCGGAACCATCTCCCCGAAGAGGCTCGCCTGGCGCCCACATTGCTGTCTTTTCGGCACCAGGTCAAGACCTTTCTCTTCTCTCGGGCATTTAACAGCATTTAACAACGTATGTTTTTTAATGGGCCCCAGAACTGTCGTCGTTTAAAATGGATACTGTTTTACACTGTTTTTTTATATTTTTGGATGGTTTTAAATTTGTCTACTTTTTAATGTTCACTGTTTTTAACTTTTGTAAACCGCCCAGAGCGCTTCGGCTATGGGGCGGTATATAAATGTAATAAATAAATAAATAAATTTAAATTAGATATTGTTTTAACTTGGATCATGGTTTAATTTGTTTTTAACTGTGCGTATTTATTGCTTTATACTGTATGCATTTAACTGTACGCCGCCCTGAGATCTTAATGAGAGAGGGCGGGATAGAAATGTTTTAAATAAATAATAATAAATAAATAAGAGGGGTGCTCATTGGGCAGGGGGGAGGGAGGAAGAGGAAGAATTTATCCAAGTTGCCTGGAGACGGCAGACAGTCCCTAGCTTTGATCCAGTCAGTTACAGCAGAACGAAGGGCGGAATCTAGCAGCTTCTCTACACAAAGGAAAAATCCTGTGCCTTGCCGCATCTTTCCTCCTCTCAGTAATCCCATCGTCGCGACACACTCCTTCACATACAATCATTTGCTCCATTCTTGGAAAGGCCCCGTTGTATTTTTAACAAGTCAGGGCCATCAAGTGGCAGAAAAATGCCGCTTTCCCCGGATATTACCACATTATCAGTGGTGTGTGTGTTTTTTAAACGTGCGATTTCCAGGCAACAGTGCGGGAGAAGTCCTGGCTGTTAACGACGTCGTGCAACAGACCCGTTAACTTCCGTGAGTGAGTCGATCACGCGCGTGCAATAAATCACTCAAGCGGAGAAGTTCAATGCCTGCTGGAATCTCAGGAGCTAAAGGGGAGGGCCTGAAATAGATTTCTGGAAAGCCGGAGGGGCGGGGGATGCTTTAGCGACTAGCAAAAGCAGAACTACACGAACAGTGCAACCTGCAGAATAAAAAGAGACGAGCTGCATTTCCTCAATCCGCAAAAACGTGTATCGGCCCTGCCAACCAGCCTCCCACTCACCTCTCTTCTTTCTCCGTGCCTGCAGGCAGCACTCGGCCGCCAGAGACTCCTCCAGACTGAAACGGGGATTTCGGTGACCTGGGCAACTGCATAGGATGGCCTTCTCCGGCTCCCTCTGGTTCATGTCTTTTCCTGAGTTGAGCCTGGAAGTGGGGAGGGGAGAGGAAGTACCTTGTCATTCTCACGGTCATAGAATTGTAGGCCCTTTCCAACTCTGCTATTCTATGATTCTATGATGACGTCAACATTCACCTTGAGGGCGGAGTGGTCCATCCCTGGAAACACGGGGCGCCTCTGGGGCTGGGAGGCAGGCGACCTCTCCCTGGGCTGCGGCTTTTCTTCCTCGTCGGAATCTTCTCTCTTTGACGACTTCTCTCCTTCTGATACATGCAAAAAGTAAGTTTTACACCAAAGCCTTTCTGTCTGTCTGTCTGTCTCTCTCTCACACACACACACTTCAAAACCAAAACCCATCGCTCAGCACCCTCAGACCACCAGCCTCTCCCTCCTTTCAAAACAATCCTAAAAATTAGGGATGTGCTCCGCTCCAGGTAAGGGAGCAAGGGGGAGGGGGGTCTTAGCTGTGTCCGTCCGCGGTCCCGCGGCTGCTTCAACTGCGCCCGAGGACTCAACCAGGAAGACTAGGCCACGGGCTCTAGTGAAGCTGGGATGGGCCACAACAGACACAGGTAAGGGGAAGGAGGGAGGGGGGCCTTACCTGACACCACTCCCCGCCACTGAGCCGGAGCTCTGCAGCGGATCGGAGTGGCCCCCAGGCGGATCGAGGCGGGGCGGAGTAGGCCCGATCCGCAATTTGCAGATCGGGCGCGAGGAGGATCGGGGGGTCCGTGCACACCCCTACTAAAAATGACTCCAGGAAACGTCGGTCCCTCCACATCCCTGAGGACAGCAGCCTAAGCCCCAAAATTCTAGGGTGACACGGTCAGTTGGAGGCCTTTACTCCTCGTGCCGTACCCTGCTCCTTCTCCCCAGCCCTCGGTGACCTTGCTGACCAGGGTTTCACATAACCTTTACCCACGACGGCTAAGCCAGGCTCCACAATCTTCCCATGGCAGGGCATTCAGGGGGCACCGGCACTAACGCCAAAGAACGGGAAGGGCAGAGGTGTGAGAGAACCCCTGCTTTGCGCACCCCGTCCCCAACCCTTGCCAAGTTCAAGAGGTCCATGGAGGGGCCCCGGAACTCCCGGGCTGGCCCTAATGGGCACATCTGCATTCCCTGCTCACGGATGGGGACGGTGCCCAATGCCCTTGCCGAGGTCTTCAGCCTCGCCCCTCCCCTCCCCACCCTTCCCTCCCGCTCCTAATGAATCGATCCATGCCGGTAGGGTGTCAGCTAGCACAGAGCTGTGCCCAATATCCCGTCCTTTGGATGGTTTGCCATTCCGGTCCTTCCACGTGCTGAGAGAGGGACCGGTTGGGGACCACGCAGCTTGGCTCAACTGCATAAGCCAAGACCGGCATTGCTTCGCTCCGCTCGGGGGGGTTCTAAGGAGGGAAGAACTGGGGGTGGGTGGGTGTGATCACACGGTACCGGTGGCATCCTGGAACATCCAGGCACCGTCGACCTCTTCCGTCCTGGACAGCTGCTGCTCGTCGTCTGGGCCGGTGCTTCTCCTGAGCGAGTGGGAAATCGGGGCTCGATGTTGGCGTCGCCTTTTGCTGAGCTGCACCCGGGTTTTCAGGACGCTGGAGTCCAGCACGGGGGTTTGCTTTGGAAGGAGGCAGGGAGGGGGGGAAACAACCGCTCACGTTATCAAAGCACGGACCTTTGAAAGCGCGTGCGCGGGATTCACGGAGGGGCGGCCGTAACTTACATCCAGGAAGGAGAAGTCCACGGAGGGCCCGACCGGCGTGGGGACGCTGTCGGCCGAATCCACGTCCGTGCTTGAGCGGTCCAGGCTGGCGCTCCTGTGGTCCCTCGAGGAGTCTTGCTGGTCAGTGGTGGAGGCAGGGTCCGTTTGAGAGGAGAACGACGAGAGCCGGCTGCCGGAGGGCTGCCTGCGAGTCGGGGCCGCGTGGCTTTCCGAGGAAGGCGACTCCGGCGCAAAGCTAGGATGACAACAAGCAAGGAGGGGGCGGAGCTGTTAGCGGGAACTGTTGCACAAGAAGCAAAGCTGGTTTTAACCTATAAAGCCCTACACGGCTTGGGACCACAGTACCTGACGGAACGCCTCTCCCGACATGAACCTACCCATACACTGCGCTCAACATCTAAGGTCCTCCTCCGAGTGCCTACTCCGAGGGAAGCTCGGAGAATGGCAACAAGGGAGAGGGCCTTCTCAGTGGTGGCCCCCAATTATGGAATGATCTCCCCGATGAGGCTCACCTGGCGCCAACATTGTTATCTTTCAGGCGCCAGGTCAAGACGTTTCTCTTCTCCCAGGCATTTAACAGCATTTAACAACGCTAAGTTTGTTTTCTAACGGACCCCAGAACTGTTGTTTTTAAATGGATACTGTTGTTTTTATACTGTTGTTTTTATGTTTCTGATGGTTTTAAAATTTTGTATACTTTTTGTAATGTTTACTGTTTTTAATTTTGTAAACCGCCCAGAGAGCTTCAGCTATGGGGCAGTATATAAATGTAATAAATAAATAAATATAAAATAAAGTGGGACGGAGGGCTCTGCGGTGTTACGAACAATCTCCTGAGCTCAGGGACAGATTTAAGGACATAAGAAATGCCCTGATGCTGGATCACACCGAAGGTCCATCTAGTCCAGCACTCCGGTCACACAGTGGCCAACAGGCTGTTGACCAGGGACCTACAAGCAGGGCACGGATGGAACAGCACCCTCCCGCCCATGTTCCCCAGCAACTGGCGTACATAGGTTTCCTGCCTCTGCTCCTTGAGGGAGCACACATGGACTGCCTTCTCCATAACCCTCTTTTAAAGCCATCCAAACTGGCAGCCACCACTACATCCTGTAGAAGTGAATTCCATACTTTAGCTACGGAATCCACCTCTCTTTTCTCAGCCCAAAGACTTATTTCGGAAAAAGGCAGGGAGGGAAAACCTTGTTGAACAGCAGAGGGCGCTGCGCCCTGCAAGTCTCACAGGGAGGCCTCTGAAAGAGAGCGAGAGGCCCTTTCTGGATGCCTGGGTTTTCTAGTGGGAGCAAGAAAGCAAGAGGGGAAATAGATGCATCTCCACCATGGGCAAGCAGACATCAGGAAAAACGTCCTGACCGTTAGAGCAGTACGACAATGGGAGCCATGACCTAGGGAGATGGTGGGGTCTCCCACCCTAGAGGCCTTCAAGAGGCAGCTGGACAACCCTCTTTCAGGGATGCTTTAGGGTGGGTTCCTGCATTGAGCAGGGGGTTGGACTCGATGGCCTTGTAGGCCCCTTCCAACTCTATGATTCTATGATCGGCGTGACATGCAGAAGTTGTCTCATTGGGAAACGCAGCTGCCTGGAGTGAATATCAACCTCTGGCTGAGTTTGGAAGCCCCCATCGATTCCTATGAAACCCAAGCTGCTGGGAATGATGGGAACTGCACTCCAGTACATCTGGAGGGCATCCGATTAGGGGCTGGTTTAGGAGCTGCCCTGAAAGGCGACCCGACACCCCTAAAGGCTAAGTGTCCCTGCCAAATCACACCCGATTCCCAAAGTTAATAACTTTAAAGGCACCAGATAAGCGACGGACCAGCTGGAGCCCATTTTTTTGTGGCTGGGGCTTTGCAGCCGAGTTCCAGCATCTTTGGTTGCTTAGGCTCAATGCGGACAGCGCTCTCCGGGTGAGCAGGGATGGATGACCTCAGGGCCCCATCTCCATCCTATGAAGGGGCCGAATGCCTGTCCTGGGCTTTGGATTGAGCCCGCTGAAAAGTATCCACCCCTCTATGATGGAGGAAGAAGAGCCTCGGTGTGCTATTTTAAGACGCTGCTGTTTTAAGACCGAACGGGCGGTGCTCTGAAGCTCTGGGGCTGACATTGATTGACAGGCTGACAGGCCTTGAAAAGGGAGCACCCAAGAAGAGGGTGTCTTGAGCGTCTTCTGCCAAGCCAGGCAGCAGCGCCAGGGCTGGCAAGGAGCCCAACGCATCGCTCTGCAAGCAGCCCTCCTTTCACTGTCAGCCTTCTTCGCCCTCCCCAGGTCAATCAGCCTCCTCCTTAATGGGCTCCTTTTGGTGCCTCAAGGCTTCAGCCCCAAGAGAAGGGCAGGCCACTTAAGCGCTACTTTCCCGGACCTTTAAGCCACGTCTTAAACCCCACCTCTAACTCGCAAGGCCCCGGAACCATTTCCTCTGACGCTGTTTCAATGTTTATTCGGTGCCCAGAGCTGTACGGAACACGGATGCGACACAGGGCTTGCGCTGAAAGGCTCACAGCAGCCTTTCCCAAAGCGGGGAGTGCTGGAGAAATAGAGAACGGGGGCGCTACACCTGGCATAGGAAGCGGCAGGGACACGGGAGGGGTGTGAGAAGGAGGCAAAGGCGTCCGGAGAAAGAGATCCGGTTTCTCTTTTGGAAAAGAGAAAAGGAGGAATGGAAGGGCGGAGGAGGGAGCCAAAGACCGAGGCAGAACACTTTAACAATGAGGACTAGAAGGCTGGGGCTGCACATGACAGGGTGAGGACTTCGGCGGATGGGAACACAGCAAAGAGAAGGAACTAAATATGGGAGAGGAGAGACTCTTCTAGTGGGCTGGCGTGGGCGTTCAAAGCTTTTGTGTCTGTGTCACCATGGATCTCTTGCGCCAAGCGAGTGTCCTAACAGTCCTACGACACCCAGCCTCCGTTGTGCCCGTTTCACAAAAATGGAACCGAAGCTTAGAGAAAGTGTCTCTGGCCAAAGGAGCGAGGACGGGTTAAGGGCTGGGCTTACTCAGGTTTAAGCTGAACATTTTAACCAGGCTTGGAGCAAGCGAAAGTGCCAGTGCGCTCTGCCTGCAGATGGTAAGAGTATGGGGAAAGAGGCCCAGATCCCCCACAAAGCTCACAGGGGTGAGACCTGGACCGCTGACTCTGACTCCAGAGATAAACCCACTCCCCACCGCCACAACCCCCAGAGGCTCACCTGTCCCCGCTGTGCCGCTGGTCACTCCAGGTGCCATACTGACTGTCTGCCTCGTGCACAAGCGTGTCCGTGTCCTTGGCCTCCGCGGCCGGCCGCCCAAAGCACTGCTTCAGTTGGTCCTGTAACACACGAGGGAAGGGAGAGATTTTATTTATTTATGTATTTATTTACTACATTTTTATACCGCCCAATAGCCGAAGCTCTCTGGGCGGTTCACAAAAATTAAAACCATGAACAGCGCAACAAAACAACCAGCAGTCTAAAACCACAAAGACAAAATACAATATAAAAAGCCCAACCAGGATAAAACCACCAGGTTTTGTGAACCGCCCAGAGAGCGCCGGCTATTGGGCGGCATAGAAATGTAATAAATAAATAAACCACACAGTAGTAATTGATATAGAATAGATTAAAATATACGGAATTAAAACAGCAAAGTTTAAATTTAAGTTAAATTAGGTGTTAAAATACTGAGAAAATAAAAAAAAGGTCTTCAGCTGGCGATGGAAGGAGTACAGTGTAGGCGCCAGGCGAATCTCTCTGGGGAGCTCATTCCACAGCCGGGGTGCCACAGCAGAGAAGGCCCTGCTCCTAGTAGCCACCTGCCTCACTTCCTTTGGCAGGGGCTCACGGAGAAGGACCCCTGAGGATGATCTTAAGGTCCGGGCAGGTACATATGGGAGGAGGCGTTCCTTCAAATAACCTGGCCCCAAGTTGTTTAGGAGATTGCATTAGCCCCCTTGCAGGACAAGAAGAAGCCATCAGACCTTGTGAACACAAGTGTGGGGTGCAACAAAGCCACCCCCTCCAACTGGCCCTTAGCCAGGATGGGACCAACGTGGTGCCCTTGCATCCTCTCACCGTCTTTTAAAGGCAACTGGCACAACCAACTTCGAGATGGAAACATCTTCACAAGTGGATCGAGCTGCATTATTCCATGCTGACTTGTTCTTATCAACGTACCCCACCCACCCTGTACTGAAGGACAGAAAATATGGGAAACACACATTCACAAGCAAATCTTCCACTGAGGTTGAAACCGGTTTAATTGTCCCTGGCGTCCCATGAACAATTCCAAGCAGGGTAGCTTTGAGAGGAAGACGACGAACATTCTCGTTATTGAAAAGCCCGGGCTCCTTGATAAAGGAGAACCACAGGGGGGAAGTGGTAGCAATGAGAAGTTGGGTTTAAATTGTTAGTCTAAACAGGCATGATTGTTTTCAGTGGACCTGTCTCCTGAGGGGCTCTTCACTGCATGGGGCACGGTTGGAAGAATTCGCAGGGGAAATTACAGGGCTCTCTCGCAAAATATGCAAGATTTCCCTCTTCAAGGAGAAGAAGAACGTAAACTCAACTTGACCAAACTGTCCTGAGAAGCCAATGAGCACGCCAAGTACATTTACAGCCTCCTCAAGCTCTGGTTTCAGGACACCCAAATAGTCTTCTTCATGTTCCTACAGAAGAAAATGTTCCTTCCACATGTTTTAGACATTTTCCCGTTTGGCAAATGATGGCTACCCCGCTCAAGCAACATGCTCCCAGCATTGGCATCTAGCAATATGGCTCGGCCGGGAAATTACCAGGGCAACGTAAAAAGTGTTTGCAGGGGAGTAAATGAGCTTCTTTAATTCCCTGCATAATTCTCAGCCCTATCATTCATCGTGGAGTAAGAGAGGGACACCGCATGGCTGCGTATTGAACAATCGGGTCCCACGTACAATGGTTTTCCGAAGAAGAGTAGAAACGAGAACACATTCCGGAGTTGCCCTCATTATAAAATCATTGTACTGAGCACTGCACTGTTATTCCCTATGTAGGACCGTTTGAGCTGTAAATCCAATTGTATTGATAAAATCTTCGTACTGACCATTATACTGGCATTTTCTATATATGACATTTGAGCCGAAACGTCTATAGAAGCGCTTGTGTATATATTTTAGAACGATTTCTGTGAATTTATAAATACACTTTAATTTATATTAGCACCATCGGCGTTATAACGGATTGTATTAGCTTAGTAATTCACTTTTTGTGGTCCTGTTGCTCTGGTTTGAATATTTCTGTTGCGGGTTCCCCTTTCGCCTTCTTTGGGTTACCCCGTCCAACGGCCATCTTGCCCCCTTCCTCCTTTTGTTGACAAAGCCACAGAACAATTTTCAGAAAACCGATCATTATGCCTTCTCTCTTTCTCTCTCTCTCTCTCTTTTGGCAACTGTGCCACGATTAGGTCACTACCAATGGGCACAGCTATTGAGTGGAAATATGGTACATGTTAATTAATGGAGGCAGCAAAGCGAAACAGCAGACCAAAGCTGGGTCAAGAGAAGAAAGACCCTTTGTTTTGCACAACCCCACTCCAGCGTCCGTAAGACGGTAGCCCCATCCACTCCCCCCACATCCCCCCATTGATCATGACAACCCCCTTTTCATAAACCAGGACTCAACATTTTCTAGGTGGAGGTCCTTCCAAACTTCAAAGAGCCGTTTTGGTTTCTCCCAATACAGCCATTCACGTCTCTCCAGAAAGGAAGTAAATAATGGAGCCTCCTCAAGCCGTTTCAACTTCTTCCTGCTGACCAAAAAGGCTGTTCTCATACACCTGTTGTTTGTGACGGTGGGAAGAGTCTGGAAACGGCATCTGAAGTTAAGGATCAGCCTCCAGTTACAGACCCCTCCCCTTCATTTTAGGAGATAGGAAGACGAATAGAGGGATGGCTACTGAAGATGTTTGAGCGAGCGGAGATGGCGAAACTCACGGCAATAATGAGAGAAAAATAGACTGTAAGATTTATAACTGAATGGGAACCCTTTGTAAACTTTATGAGCGGACGAGAGAAAGATGACTTGTATATCTGTGGATTCAACCCATAGTGTAGAAAACGTTGAGAGAGAAATTAGAGATCTGGATTTGACAGTGATAGAGTAAGAAAAATAATAACAACAGCAACAACATCGTTATATATTTTTGCTGGAGAGAATATTGGAAGAACATTTTATTTTGTGTGTTATTTTTGTCTGATTTTTGTGGGTGTGTCTGTTTATATGTATTATATTTTGTTTTCTACTGTTTTTTTATTTATTGGTGTTTGGAAATAATACAAAGATGGAAACCGAGGAGATAGGAAGACGCCTTATCCTAGGTCAGACTAATCGTCCCTCTAGCCCAGAGTTGGTATATACATTTTCTAACTAAATAAATATATCGAGTCCTGCCAGTTTCAGGGGCCAATGCTACAGACAGACACAGACTGTCCTCCCTGTGCCTGAAAAGAATTCAGCAGCCCGAGCCTGCCCAGTCCACGGAGATTCGCCAGAGCAAGCCACAAACCACAACGCTCCGAATTTAAGCCCTGGATCTCCCTGACACAAAACCCCAGCTTTTGAAGACAACATACCCAGTAGCTAGTGCTGAGACACGCTGAGGGAGAAATCTTCTATTCACGTTTAAAACCAGAGAGTGCTCAAGGTTTCAAGGGAATATCTGCCCCAAACGTTGGCATGTGTGTGTTGTGCTACTTAAACTAGCACAATGCTACTTTGAGGCCTTGCTTTTAAATTTCTTCCACTCGCTATGCGCGCAACCCTGCAAAACGCCATAAAGCAAGCAGCGTGGTCAAGAGGCGGTCCCGAAATAAGTCTTGAGTTATCACTGCGTGCCATTTTGCCTGATTCTGCCTTGGTGACATTTTGTTCAGTAGCATAATTATACTCCTGGACTGATTCACAACAAGCTTCAACAGACCAGAATCTTTGGAAGCAAACCAATAGAACAGTGGTTCCCAAAGTGGGCGGTACTGCCCCCTTGGGGGGGGGGATTGCATAGGGGGCGTTAAGAGGCAAGGGGGAAGTGGGGGGGGGGCGCTAAGAGGCAAAGGGGCGGCAGGGGGGCATTTGAGGTGGTCTTTTCCGAGAAGCGCCTCTCCAGAAAGTCTTAAAACCCAGAGACATTTTTATGGGAGAAGGTAGGGAGAAGGTAGGTCCCAAGCCATATAGGGGAAGAATCCACACATGTATTAATACAGTTTAAGAACAGTCCTTTTAATGGTGAATTGTAATGTTTCAAAAGCACCAAAATGCTAATGAAGAGACATACCCTGCTTGGTGTGCCCCGCCACGCCGGCTGCAAAACAGAGGCGTTCGCTCTCTTTTCCCTTCCTCCCTAGGCAAGCCTGTGGTGGGTGCTTTGGATTTTGAATAAATATTCAATTAATTGTTACTGTTTTGAATTTTAGTGTTATTATCTTCCTTAGTGGGTCAATGAAAACCGCTATTCTGAATAATGATTTTTATTGTGTAGGGTAGGGGGGCACTGGGCATGAGTTTGTGGAACCAAGGGGGCGGTGACCTGAAAAAGTTTGGGAACCACTGCAATAGAAGGTTCTCCTGCTACGCTCCCGCACAGATCCTATTTGATTTCAGTTGAGCAAGAGAAATTTCCTCTATCAGTCCCAGACTGGCTGGCTTTGAACTGCAAAATTCAGGAGCATTTGAGGTTGGATTCCAGAAATCAAGGCGAAGAGACCCCTCTTTAAACATCCCTTTGATGAAGAACTAAGCTATGTGGAGTCGCACATGGCTCTGACCTGCATGACCCAAGCCATTTGACCATTTCGGATATGCTAGCCCAACAGAGAGGGAGGTAAGGGAGGCAATGGGGTGAAACGGCTAGTGTTTCTAGGTTTCAACATGGGGAAAGAGATTAGAATTCCAGCTCGCTGGGTGTTTTGCACCAATTACTCTGCCTAACCTACGTCACACAACACATGAAGAAAATGATGCACACCCCACATTAAACACCTGTTAGGGCTTAAGTCCGGAACATGCCGGTTGTGAGGTGGGGATCCCCACCACCAGAAGAAAAAGCTATGGGGAGACTCTTAGTAGCAGCTGGCTAGACCAAGCCGCGTAGTA
Source organism: Elgaria multicarinata webbii (assembly GCF_023053635.1). NCBI lineage: Eukaryota > Metazoa > Chordata > Lepidosauria > Squamata > Anguidae > Elgaria > Elgaria multicarinata. Next base: position 3,407,454 of record NC_086188.1, on the reverse strand, counting down.
CTCTAACCCTACAAAGGATTCTAGGTTAGACTTTCAATCTAACCAGAGCAATGTGGACTCTTTTCCCATGTTGTCTGTGGTAGACCCCACGCACCCACCCACCCTCACCTCTGCTTTGCTTCCTCACCACCACAATTCCCCCAGTGGCCTTGACAGGATCTGGGTCCATCACAGCACTACCCAACTGCTTTTGCGCTCGCCAACAGTAAGAAGGATTAAAGTCCCAATGAGGAACGTGCACCGAAATGGGTGAAACTGCATCCACACGTTCACCACCTCGATGGTGAGTTTCAAGACTGTTAAAGGGTGCGATGGGAGAAGGGAAATGGTTTCAAACGGATCGGTCAAGAAGAGTAAACCTTGGCCACCAAGAGATGCTGTGGAAAGACCCTTCGACCCAGATGGGATGTGTCAAGGGACGTCTCAAGGAAACGTTTGAAAGACAGTGCGCCTCGGCTAGTGCTTTGGAGGCACACAGAGAGAAGGCTGAGGTGTGTGTGACTTCTACAAAATACTGGCCTTGCTGCAGTTGCTGCTTCCCGGTGAGTGTGAGTCATCTGAGTAGCGCAAAAGGGATGGAGAAACCTTGCTGACTCTTCTCTGGTGCTCATTGGCCAAATGGTCCAATATAAAAATACCTCACCATTTGAGGGGGTGGCATTTGGCTGCAGTGAACCTTAGGAAGGGCTACGCAAGGCTGCTCACAACCTACATAAACCCCATGGGCCAAGGCCTCATCTAGAGTATTGCGTCCAGTTCTGGGCTCCACAATTCAAGAAGGACGCAGACAATCTGGAGGGGGTGCAGAGGAGGGCAACCAGGATGATCAGGGGTCTGGAAACAAAGCCCTATGAAGAGAGACTGAAAGAACTGGGCATGTTTAGCCTGGAGAAGAGAAGATGGAGGGGAGACATGAGAGCACTCTTCAAATACTTGAAAGGTTGTCGCACAGAGGAGGGCCAGGATCTCTTCTCGATCCTCCCAGAGTGCAGGACACGGAATAACGGGCTCAAGTTACAGGAAGCCAGATTCCAGCTGGACATCAGGAAAAACTTCCTGACTGTTAGAGCAGTATGACAGTGGAACCAGTTACCTAGGGCTCTCCCACACTAGAGGCGTTCAAGAGGCAGCTGGACAGTCATCCGTCAGGGATGCTTTAGGGTGGATCCCTGCATTGAGCAGCGGGTTGGACTCGATGGCCTTAGAGGCCCCTTCCAACACTACTATTCTATGATTCTATGAAGGCAGGGGAGATAAAATATCCTCATACTTTTTCACCACATATCCATGCCCACAGCAGGCACACAGACACACAACCATGAAAAATTGACATGCTGCTTCCACGGGGCGTCCTTATCTGCAAAACTTTAATATCAGGCAATTCTTTAAGCTGCAAGTTCTCACCACTGCACCGAAAGCCGCCCACAACAGGAGTCTCCCTCACCTGAATACGCTTGACGTTCACTCACCATAGAGAACACGCAATACAAAATACCTCCAGGTGTTTTCTTACAGCAAATCTACAGACCAACAGGGCCACATGGCAAGACTCCGTGTCACGGCTTTGTAATACGACGACTTACCAGGATACACATGACGCCTTCAGAGTGTAGCTCGCAAACCTTCGCTGGGAATGGCTTTACTTTCCGCACGATGCCGTCGAAAACATGACAGGCAACCGAAGAGCCACCCCAAATAAGCAGGTCCTATTAGGCTTCCTAACCAGGCTCAGGCTGGTGAATTTTCACGGATGTTCCACAATCTTCAAGGCTGCCTCTCTGCATGCCCCTGACAGTCTGACTTGGTGTGGGGAAAGGATGTTTGAGAGGTCAGCTCTCAGATGGAGTCCTGAATCATGCTTTGGGATTTGGCACAGCTAAACAAGTCAGCAAATGGTTGTCACAGCAGCCCAGACAAACCTCGCTGAGCCTTCTTGCTCACCCATGCTTTAGGCATCAGCCACTTGCCATCCCAAAGTAAACAAGAACCAACGTTTCTGCTTGGCCAACAAGTTGATCCTTCTTCGCCGGTGGTGAGTTACTACTTAGAGTCAAATTCTTCACCCTGATTTGCGCCTGGAAGAAGACAAGCAACACCCCTTTTGCCGTGACAGTTTTCTGGGAAGCGAGTGACGGAAAGCAGGCGCATACCTTCCACGGAAACCCAGGCTGAACGCTGGTACGCCTTATAGGACATAAATACAAAATCCGCACATTCTCCTGTTGTAGGAGATTAGGCCGCTCGTGCAATTTCAAGTAACCCGTTCCGAATACTCACTATCAGACAGGTTATCCCTGCGCACAAGGGACTGAGCACCACACAAGGCCTGCTCATCCAGGCCCGGCAAAGAAACCCCATTCAGTGTTGAGAGGCTGATAAGCACAGCGAGGTTTTGAGCTGCAGGCACTTGGGTCTCACCACGTTGCTGCTGCAGCAACAGATAAACACTTCCTAGAACTGGGCAGGATCCTATCCCAGCTGACCTCACCAGTGACAGAAATTATCTGGAAGGCTGCCCACAGTATGAAGGCACAGTGTTTTCCTGTACATGCTGACTCCTCTTTAGAAGCGGAGTGGAAAGGGAGACAGGGCAGCAGCCAAGCCCAATCCATTGTGCAAGGAAAGACGGCCGGGTGGGGGGTGGGGGCAGCCCAAATGTACTAGCTGGCAACTCAAGTGGGTCACTTGGGGTGGCAAATATTTTAGGGGTGCGACCGAAAAGGTGTGCCCTGAGGTCTCATCTGGTCACAGGGAGACAATCCTTTTTATTCCCGGAGGAGAAGGCTATCAACGGCTACTAGTCCTGATGGCTATGTGCTACCTCCAATATAAGCGGCAGGTAGCCTATATGCACCAGAATGCTGGTCTGGATGGACCCTTGGGGTGATCTAGCATGACCCCAGGATGATCAGGGGTCTGGAAACAAAGCCCTATGAAGAGAGACTGAAAGAACTGGGCATGTTTAGCCTGGGGAAGAGGAGATTGAGGGGAGACAGGATAGCCCTCTTCAAATACTTAAAAGGCTGTCACATAGAGGAGGACCAGGATCTCTTCTCGATCCTCCCAGAGTGCAGGACACGGAATAAAGGGCTCAAGTGACAGGAAGCCAGATTCCGGCTGGACATCAGGAAAAACTTCCTGACTGTTAGAGCAGTACGACAATGGAATCAGTTGCCTGGGGAGGCTGTGGGCTCTCCCACAGTAGAGGCCTTCAAGAGGCAGCTGGACAAGCATCTGTCAGGGATGCTTTAGGGTGGATTCCTGCATTGAGCAGGGGGTTGGACTCAATGTCCTTACAGGCCCCTTCCAATTCTACTATTCTATGATTCTATGATTCTTAGGTTTTTATGATTATTTGCAGCCACATACTTCCTGAGAGTGGACTCTCAACATCCTCCATATAAAAAATTGTCAGATACGTCGTACCGAAACCATCCCCGTTCATTGCCACTCCTACCTGAAATCCAGGAGGGTTTCACGAACAAAGAGAAATTATTACACGGCGAAAATCACAGGGCCTAGGAAGATTATAAAGGCAATCCCTACAAGCTTAAACAAGTTTAGATTGTCATGAGTTTTCTCCCTGGCCCTGAAGGGTTGGTATTTTCATTTTCAGAAGGTGCCTAGATTTTTCTGCCGGAGAGACCTTCTGGAGTTCTTTAGTTGGGAGCCGTAATAGTGAAACAGGAAATGAAAATCTGGTTTAAATGTGTAGCACGGAAGAGTGCAAAACACCTGTGGCATGGCCCTGGCCACAAGGTGCATCTCCCTAAGCTGCTAGCTTTTTGTGTGCGAGTCGGGCCGTTGTTTTTTTGAGGGAGATGTTCAAACGTGCAGCCCCTCCTCCTACGACCTGCAGTCTGCAACGGTACAGTGCAGAAACACAGTTTTACCTCCCTCGTCTGCTTCTTAGAGTGACCGGGCCTTCAGTTTGGGGGAAGAGCATTCCACATTTGCGGGTCAGCCGCCATGAACAGCCCCGCGTGTTCTCATCACAGGACAGATCTGAAGCATGACAAATAGGGAGAACCACAGAAGCACACACGAGGCAGACACAGGCAAAATCTTTGGCTCCTCTCAACGGGTTTGTGTTTGTTTTAATTCCGTACGCACAAGGAGAGCAAGCCCCCGCGGCTATATTTAAACACTGCCAGAGCCGCGAGCGAAAGCCCATTTTCTCGACACGTAACTGAACACCCCACCTACTCCTGTGCCGCGTTTCACCGCTAATAACACCAGCCGCTACAGCTCCAGGGTTGCTATGCAACCCGGAGGCTGCCTGAACGGTCCCAGGTTACGCTTTTCTCTCCCACGGTGCCCTGTAAGTGACAACCAACCTGCGAGCCAGGAACCCGCGGCATCTATAAACATTGCCTTGTTTGTTTCTAAACCCTGCAGATTATTTCGAGGGAAAAGGTGATTTGTTTTCGCAGGATGGCCTTGTGCCAAAGGTTTAGGGTGGGCAATAGCATCGCGAGTGTGAAATGAGAACAGATGTGACAGGGGGAATTAAAAGGAAAATTAAACCCGCCCGCAAACTTCAGCCTCGGAAGGGTCTACAGGAGAGGGAGTGGGAGGGGCAGCCGAACACACACTCCCTCGAATTTGGGTTGCACAGATAGACATGCTGCAGATATTGGGTTCCAAGCACAGCCGCTATGAGGCAGGAAGGAGGAGGGGGTGTCAAAGGCGTGCCCAGCTGCTAAAATCCTGGGGCTAAAGCTGGTATGGCAAGGAAGTTGCATAGATGGTGAACCTAGTGGACATGTCTCATGGCAAGTGAAGAGGACTGACATGCCAGAAGATTCAGGAAGCAACCATGAGATGGCAAGAGAAGCATCCGGCAGGAGCAAGCGGATACTTCAGTGCCTTCATCCCGGAGCGACAGGAGCGGAGAAGGTAGAGGAGTCACCCAAACAATAAAGGGTTAAGAACAGAAGAAGAAGAGTGTGGGATCAGGCTGAAGGCCTGTCTTGTCCATCCCACAGTGGCCAACTAAAGGTGGACAAAATTATGCCTGGTGCGGAGAAGGTGGATAGGGAGACATTTTCCTCCCTCTCTCAAAATACTAGAACCCAATGGGGGTCATTATCCCATGAAGCTGGTGGGTGGGAGAGTCAGGACAGATCGAAGGAAGAACTTCTTCACACGGCATATAGTTAATCTATAGAATTCAGTAACCCTAGATGTAGCAATGGCCACCAATTTGGAGGGTTTTAAAAGGGGGTTGGATAAGTTCCTGGAGGAGGAGGCTATCCATGGCTACGAGTCCTGATGGTTGTGTGATGCCTCCAGTATTCAAGGCAGTAAGCCTGTGTGCACCAGTTGCTGGGGCAGATGGGTGGGAGGGTGCTGTTGCACCATGTCCTGCTTGTGGGTCCCTGGTTGACAGCCGGTTGGCTGCTGTGCGAACAGAGTGTTGGACTAGATCAGAGCTTTCCAAACTATGTGTGGCGACACGTTAGTGTGTCAGCTGCAGTGTGTAGGTGCGTCACGCAAACGTAACGAGAAACCTCTGGGTCTATGTGAAATAAGCAATACCAACTTGCATGCATTTTTACGCAGCAAAGGTGCCGATCAGTATGGTGTACTAGTATATTCCCCTTCCGTTGTATCCGTGTATGCACACCTCGGCCGAGGGATCATACAGGTACTGCGCATGCGCAGTATGCATAATCGGGTTGAAAAGTTTGGAAAGCTCTGGACTAGATGGACCTTTGGTCTGATCCAGCACGGCACTTTTATGTTCTAATGCCTCAAGGGGACGCCCACAAGCAGGACATAACCTGGAGGGTGCTATTGCACTGACATTCCCTGGCAACAGGGATTCGAAAGCATGCTGAAGAGCGAGCTGGTGCCTTCTTTCCTCAGCTTGAGAAACCCCAGCTGGAACCTAAGTGTTTGTTCCAAAATGTAACATGGGAAGCAAGTGTGTTTGCAAACTTGATTTGACAGAGCAAGGCTGCCAACTTTTTGGGAGGGGGGGGGTTGGGATCCAGTGGCAGCTCCAAGTACCAAGCTAGAAAGGAAAAGGCCACGCCGTCGAGAGGCTGTGTTTGCTTTAGGAGCGGAGGAAGCTTCGTAAAAGGGTAAAGCAGGAACAGGGAGGGTGGGGGACCGAACGGATCAGATACGACCACCTTATTAGTGAGCTCTCTGAGCAAGCACAAAAGGCGGAATTAGAACGGAAGCATCTCGTGGAGTCTCTAACCGGGTAACAAGCTTCAGCTGGGCTAACGTTCAGAAGTAGTCAAACTGGTTAAATTATAAGTTTGAGAACTTGCCGCTGGAAGAAGGCCTTTGCTTCTTCTTGGCCACAGACTTCTTGCATAAAAGACCACTTCCTGGAGATGCTGAGACATTTTCAGACCTCTGGAGCCTGGTGGGCCATGTGAGAAACAGCTGATGTTTGAGATAAAGATGCAGCAGCTGAGAAGCAAGCAGAACAGGGCTGAACAAATGACCAGTGTGTGTGTGTGTGTGTGTGTGTGTGTGTGTGTGTGTGTGTGTGACTTCTTCCTGATATGCTAGCTTTCTAGGTGCATGGCAACATTTTCCTTAGGGAACAATCCAATCCCTGCCTGCAGTCTGATGTAACTCAGTCCACAAACTGTTTTACCACCCCACCTGCTCAGAGGAATGGGGAAATACCCCACGGAGGAGTCCGGGTCCCAGCGAGCTGATAGATTCAAGTGCTAGGGACCGTACAAAGCCCCTCAAGGCAAGGACGCAGAGATGTCCCAGCCCCCAAAACCGCCCCTCAGGAAGGCCTCTCTGGAAGCATAAACACTGATCTGTCTTCCAAATTCCCCTGCAATCAAACATTGGCTCCTGCAGTCCTGGATTTGCGTTATTGTGTAAATCATTAATAAGCTCACCCAGAAGCACGTAGGGCAAAATTCTTTGTACTTTAACCGAAAGGGGGAGGGGGGGAATAGATGCAGAAAAGCCTGATATCAACCTGAGCAAGGTCTTAACAATAAAAGTAGGGCCTTGTTATCTGGGATCATGCACAGAGGCCCAAATTCGAATCTACCTCCCCTATTGTGAGACGGGAGTAATTTAACAAGGGGAAGCGAGGGTGAAATGAGTCACTCAGGGTCACCAAAGGGAGGGCAGGCCAGAGAACAGCCCCAGGTCCGTTAAATTCACGCCTCCCTGACAATCCTGTTCCTCTGTCTGGTGCTATAAACTCCTCAGACACTGGTGTTACGCTCTCAGTTCCCCTCCGTCCAGTGGCACCAGACCCTACTTAGGAAGTGAGCGCCTGTGTGGTCCCAGCAAAGAACATGCTGCAGAGTTGAGAATCTCCACCTTCCAAGGCTTCTTTTTGAGTTGCCTTCAACAGCATCGCTCTTTCAAGGCCTCAGTTCTCCACCTGGAAAGTGAGAACAGCACTACCAAAACACTACTATCGCCAACAAAATAAAGAAGACACAACCCACTACGTACGAGTTAAAAGTGCTACGGCCAAAGCAGCTCTCATTAATACTAGCCCATTAACCTTATTTATTTACAAATATACCTGATGCATCACCTGCACGGTCATAGATGGCAACCTATTGCAGAACGAAACTGTGCATACAATTTACTCATGAGACAATCATCTTTTAACAATTAACAATAAATACTTTCTGATAGTGTATCAGAAAGTATTTATTGTAAAAAGATGATTGTCTCATGAGGATTCCCCTCAAACATCCTCCTCAAGTTAAAGTTTTTTAAAATTAGACCATCTACTTGACCTCACATTTCCTGGCAGAAGTAACTCAATAATGAGAGTTCTGCAATTCCATTTAAAGTTTCTCAACTTGATAAGAATAAATAAATATACCTTGAGTTACTCCAATGAGGCCCACTAAGCTGAAAGGTTGTAAATATTCATGCAGCACATAGTTGAACTGCTATTACTTGACACTTGACTGGCAAAAGTTTTCAACATTTTCCCTCTGTTTATAGACATTTCTTTGCCATTTTATTGAAATCTATTCCACCACTTTTCTCTACTAACAGGCACTCAAAGCAACTGAGAAGTAATTAAAATGCACACAACATCAATAAAAACCCTGAACGTGACCATGGCAGCTCAAGAACATAGAATCAATCCTTCTAAAAAGCCAGGTAGAACAAACAAGGTGTCATAAAGAAGAATTATGTCTACTACCTTTCTAGTTGCTTTAATGGAATGGAGACCAGGTGAGCCTCCCCAGAAAGGGAGTTTTCCAAAGGAGTGACATCCTCACTAAGAAAAACCTGCAATCATTTTTCAAGGAGGTAGGGAATATTTACTTAATACATTCCTGTATTAATACATTTCTTCAGCGAATTACATCCCTGATCGGTGTACAATAATATAGATGATAAATTATTGAAAACCTAATAGAATAAGAACATTAAAATTAATAGCTAGAAGAAAAGGCAGCAGATAAAAATTACAAGACAGACTGGGGGCATGTGCAAATTAAAGTGCCTCAGCAAACAAAAAATGTCTTAACTTGGCACCCAAAAGATCGTAAAGTAGGGATACCCCTTCAAAGGAGAGGGTGCTACCAACGGGTGCTCAGCAATACTGCAATCGAGAAGGATCTTGGAATTGTTGTAGATCACAAGCTGAATATCAGCCAACAGTGTGATGTGGCTGCAAAAAACCCAAATGCTATTTTGGACTGCATTAATAGAAGTATAGCTTCCAAATCGTGCGAGGTACTGGTTCCTCTCTTTTCGGCCCTGGTTAGGCCTCATCTTGAGTATTACATCCAGTTCTGGGCACCACACTTCAAGAAGGATGCAGACAAGCTGGAGCATGTTCAGAGGAGGGCAACCAGGATGATCAGGGGTCTGGAAACAAAGCCCTATGAAGAGAGACTGAAAGAACCGGGCATGCTTAGCCTGGAGAAGAGGAGACTGAAGGGAGGCATGATAGCACTCTTCAAATACTTCAAAGGTTGTCACACAGAGGAGGGCCAGGATCTCTTCTTGATCATCCCAGAGTGCAGGACACGGAATAATGGGCTGAAGTTACAGGAAGCCAGATTCTGACTGGAAAAACTTCCTGACTGTTAGAGCACTACGACAATGGAACCAGTTACCTAGGGAGGTAGTGGGCTCTCCCACACTAGAGGCCTTCAAGAGGCAGCTGGACAACCATCTTTCAGGGATGCTTTAGGGTGGATTCCTGCACTGAGCAGGGTGTTGGACTCGATGGCCTTATAGGCCCCTTCCAACTCTACTATTCTATGAAAAAGCCCCTGTCCTTTGTTAAGACATCATACATTTCCAGTATGGGGAGAGGTGCTCCCTCGGGTATTTGGGTGCTATGCCATTTAGGACTGTAGAGATAAGTACCAGCACCTTGATCTAGAAACTGCACCTAGAAACTGAAACACCAAGGGGAAAGTGGGTGTGCATGTGCAGGGCGCAAGTATACATCTCCTACCCAATCCCAAAGCCATTTCCAAGAGTGAATGAGGCCTCTTAAACACTGCCGTGTCCCTGCTAGCCTAAGGAAACTATAAATACCACATATTAGCCTGGCATCCCTGCTGTCCCTTGGTGAGAGATCAGGCCAAGTGGTTTCAAGAGGGTGCTATCTACAAACTAGAGAAGGAAACGTCAAAATCCATACAAAGGACCTTTCCTTTTTCCTAGAGGCCTTAGCCTCTGCTGCCAGCAAATTCCACAGTATGATTAAGAGTGGGTGTTAAGAATAGAAAACCATGAACCGCTTTTGTGTGCTGGTTCTAGCGCCCTTGTTAATTAAACTCCGCCAATATATGTTGTCACTGTTAGTTTGAGTCGTAAGGAGAGACAAAGCAAGCCGGACGCTCCACCAGCCATCTTCCTGCACCACTTCATGGCCAGTTTTGGGCCTTTTGTTTACTAAATGACTTTTATATTATAGTCATTAGGAAGTATAAAAGGTGAGGTGCACCAGCCTGGGCCTCCAGAGACTAAAAGCTAAGACAAGGCGAGAATTAATATCTGCAGGAAGTAGAGCTGGTTGGCCCCTACGATGCTAATTCTGATCTGTATGCAAGTCTACAAAATCATGGACGCCTAGACCACAGGGAATCTTCAAACCAAAGTAATTTATCTCTTACTCAAGGCGTAAAGGGGCAAAATACCAACATCGGTCTAGCTTAGAACTGGGCTCTCCCAGCACTGCTGGTACAAGGCTCTAGGGGTGATTTTCCAGCTAGACTTCCCAACTCAAACTTCCTTCCTGAGGAACCAGTGGACAGCAGGATTGCCAGCAAAGAATTGAGAGGCCCTGTTATGTCAGGAAGCAAGCCTTGCCAAACTCTGAAGGGTTCTCATGGCTATCAGAGATGCCAGATTGGAAAAAAAGACAGGATCAGCTGGAACGGAGGGATAGATCCTTGACAAGAGAACCTGAAGAAAGACTACCCCAGACTTGATGGGGAGGTTCTAGCTTGTTTCTTAAAAGTCCATCCATGCAACTACCGGGGGGGGGGGGGGGGAAGGATTTACAATGGAACTTTCTCCTTCTGTTTGCCAAAATCAGGCACCTGGCAAGATGGTCATGACTGGAATGAGTCTGGAAGCCACACCAAACCAGGAACCAGGGGTCAGGAAGCATGAGGTAGGCTACAGGGGCAAAGGATAGAACAGAGGAAGGCAAGAACACAAGAGCAGGCTATGAATTGCTTCAGACAAGTCAAGCTGCCTTCGCCCAAAGTCCGTACCCCTACAAGCCCACCCAAAGTGGCCAGCAGATGCAACAGGCTGCATGCCAACCAGCCAATCAGGAGCAGGAGAACATGTCCTAATAGTCTAGCTCGCTCTTTGGGGCTGCCCATAGCTTGATGCTTTGCATGCAAAATATATATATCCCAATTTCATTCTCCGTCACCTCCAGGAAGGACTGGGAAAAACTCTGTCTGAAACTCTAGAGATCCATTGCTGCCAGCCAGTGTAAACCATACTGAGCTAGATGAACCAGGGGCTGATTTTTTGTACTCCCTATGCTCCTTTCCTTATCTAAGGGTGTTCCTACACCATAGCCTTTTATCAGTTCTGTACGCGTTTAAACTTTCATGACCTCCCAGAAAGAATTATTTATTTATTTAGAATATTTATATACCGCTCCCCAATGGAAAATTTCGGAGCGGTGTACAAGATAAAATGAAAATAAAAACAGAGTAAAACAGTTAAAACAAATTTTAAAAGAAGCAAATACAGAGATTCAAGGCTGCATATTAAGGAAAGGCTTCTTGGAATAAAGATGTTTTCAGGAGGCGGCAAAAGGAGTACAAGGTTGGTGCCCGCCTGACCTCCAGAGGCAGGGAATTCCACAGGAGGGGGGCCACCACGCTGAAGGCCCTTCCCCTGGTGGATTCCAATCGGAGGATGGGTCTATGTGGAACCACCAGGAGCAGGCCCTCGGATGACCTCAGTGAACGGGCAGGTTGGTAAGGGAGAATTATGGGAATCACAGGCCTGAACCTAACTAGTGCAATCGTTCTAGCACTTCGGGCCACAATAGCCGAGACCTATTGTGTTCTTGGGCAACTCCCCTTTATTTCAACCGGGCTCATGTGGGACGGCTTCTCTAGAGATAAGAGGCACTTATCAGGGGGAGTTGGGTTAAAAATTACGCCATAATGCACATTAAAAACCTCGGCCGTGTCAATTATCTGGAGTAGGCTCAATCTGGAGGTCATGTGGTGACCTCACCGCCTGGTTAAAGTTCTAAGCATGAACAAATATTTGCAGGAGTGAATCAAAGCTTAGTTCAGGCAACTCCTGGCACCATGCTACAGCCACCCAGTTACCCATGATGGCAGAGAGTGAACAGCTTTGACTTCTTGCACCTGACTTTGCAGCAGGTGTACAGAGAAGTCTTAGCAGGCATGTGCAAATCGTCCTTTACCACCTGGATCATCAGCCTTAAACAATTCCTTTCACAGGGCATCTTTCTGGATTCATTTCGAACCTCTGCAACTCGGGCGGACACCACGTATGGCACATCTCCCCGCGCACACTCTCCAACTAGCTTTGCTGCTGAAGCAACCTGCCTTCGCCTGTCCCCTTACACAATAACATCTTTTCAGTTTCTCTGGCAGCACCAACCGAAGAGTAAACAAAGAACAGGTTAGGCCACAGAGATAGCTTTAAATTTAACTCTTTGCTCTTGAAATATTCAAACATCAAGGTGCGAAGGGGATCACCGAATGCACAATTCACTTCTGGGAGCGGAAGAATGCCTCCTGGAAATCCCCTACGGCCTCTTGGGAGCGGTGAGCCCCCGCACCTCAGGAAGGGCCCCATCCTGCTCTTTTTGAAAGTTCACAAACACAAGCGTCTACTTCCTTACATCCAGCACCTATTCACTCATGCATCGCTTGGGAGTGTACACTGTATTTATGCTGAATACCGGAGCCCCACTACCAGGGTGTAGGCTACGGGGTTGTGTGGACACACTCGCCCTCACAGTTTCGCTAGCGTGCACTACAGTTTTTAAATTTCTAGGGAAAGGTGCCGTGAGATAACAAAAATGTACAAATCCATAACTTTCCACTCTGAAAAAGTTCACCAAGGTCCGGAAAGAAGAATAAACATGCAACAAAGCACATCACCTGAGGTCGGGTCACTCGGCTTAATCACTGTTGTGCTACCATCCCCTTGTTTACTCAAAATAGGCAAACTTCTGCTACCTTCCTCTGGAATATGTATGCAAGCAAACCCCAGGGCAGCGAGCAGGTCCGTCGCTAGGCATCAGTAACAGAGAGCCTGGCCGTGCACTCGGGGGTCAAGCATTTGCACCTGCCTAAGTTGCAACAGAGCAACTACATGTCAAAACAGCTTCGACGGGTCATAAAAGGCCACCGTTCCTAAGGCGGTGTCAATTCTCTGATAAACAAAAAAAGTTAACTCAGGCCTGTATGAAGCCTCGTCACAGCTGAAGCCCCCCCTGTTAACTTTGAATAATTGTTTTTTGGCTTCTGACAGGCTCGAGGAGGAAAGGGGGCCCCTGCAGAAGCCCCCACCAGAGATGATAGACAGAACTGACCAGCTTCTGAGACTGCAGACCCTCAAATTCATCCTTGCAACAAGAACAACAAACCACATTTTCTTTCAAAGAATAAAGGGACAGTGACAGGCTTGAAGATGACGCCTTGCGCACTGGCACAAGCCGTGTCCTTATTCCGACCAATGCTGCTAGGCCTCTCTGTCCTCCCAAATCCATGCTATCTGCACATTTCTCAAAGTAGCAAAGACTGTTCCTTCCTTCCTTCCTTCCTTCGGACGCCCCACCCTGAAGCCATCTCTATTAAGCCATCGCTGCGTTGTGCCGGGGGTGAGCAAGGCAACCCATTTCTTCTTTGAAGACGGCTTGCTGCTGTGGCACGCTCTGGGCTCCCGAAGCATCACCCCCACCCACTCCCACATTAAACTGTTGAGACTTTGGGGGAAACGGAAGAGGAATGAACGAGACACCTTCCCTTTGGCTCCTGGGCACGGATTTACTCCATGCCCGCAGACAGGCCTTTGAGTTTGCGGCGAAGGCACAAAGAAAGACACGTTTCTTTTGTATCTTGTGGAGGAACCTTCATTGTGGCCCAGGGAAGCGGACTGAACTTGGGTGGGCTCGCTCAGGAACTCTGGGCTTAATGGGAGGGGAGGGACAGCTTAGCAGGACTTCGCCCCAGATGCCGTTTTCAAAGCTTGCATTCAGAGCACCGCAAATAAGGAACGACGAGGAGCATACTTGAGTATTTGCAGAAGGCCCTCATCCAGGCTTCCATTCCTGCAGCCCCAGACCCGCAAAAACGTTCAGGCCTTAAGAAATCAGCATTCCGGGGCAGAGGATGAGACTTCTAAGGAAGACTCAGGCACCACTCTTCCCTCACTTTGCAAATTACATACTGGCAATGCTTCCGTGTCTCCATCTGAGCATTAATGACTTATACCCTTCTGAGTTATTCTAGGAAGAAATGAAAGAAAGCAACAGTTCTACGCCCTCTCACCCAAGTGCCTTTGGGACAAGGAATGTTAGGAAACCTAGAAGTTACGCCCCAACAGTATTTGCGTTAGAGGAGAAGGTAAAACAACCAAGAACTGGTGGCTCTTAAAAATGAAACTCAGGGCAGTGACACGAAGCGGCGTGAGCAGCCCAGGATGCAACCGCGGCAATCCTGGCTCAGCTCACGCCGTTCGTCCTCAGCCCCCTGGGCAGGCAGAAAGGTGCTTACAAGGTCAGGCTGCTCCGAACTGGCTTGCCTCTTCCTCAGAGAGGAGAGCCTTTGCTGACTGCGCAAGGAAAACCTCCGGAACGACTCTCTGCTTCGGGAGGCGAAGTGCCGGAACGAAGAGGTGCGCTTGAAAGGGCCTCGGCTCGCCCCTTCCCCGGTCGCCCGGTCGTGAGCAACCGCTGTCGTGACCAAATTCAGCGCCTCTTGCAAGGACCGCCGCACGGAGCCGACCCAGTGGGTCATGTGTGTCTGGGCCACCGTCAACTTGTCTCCGAGGTAATCCATAGCTCCAGGACGCAAAAAGGCTAGACGGGCTTGCGGGAGTTGAAGAGAAAGGGCGAGAAAAGTCACCTCCGCCCAAGATGAAATCAGAGCAGGCTGGGAATAATGAACTACTTAAATACTCGAAAAATCTAGCAGTAAGATCCTTGAGCAAAAAGAAAAAGACGTGGGGGTTAGGGAAGAAAGGTAGAGGTTGGTACGTTCCCAAGTTTTGCTTTTTTTAAAAAAAGTCAAGTGTTTTCTTCTTCAGTTGCAGCTTCTTCTGTTAACCAAATTCACCCTATAAAAATACATCTGGTATATCAGGCGCACAAAAGAGAAGCGTCTATAGTTTGTTTCACCAAGCAGGACGGCATACTTTTTCTCTTGCATTCACACACAGGCCCAGTGAGCTACTTTCCAGAAGCCGGATCTATTATTTCAGCCACGGGAATTGAAAAAGGAAAGACCTTTCCCTTCCGGCCTGGTGGGCTCCCGAGGCAGTAGTGCAGGCAACCCCGTTCCAAAGCTCTCCTATAACCCATTTGCCAGGCGGGCCGCTTACATCTCCCGGGAGACGCGACCCTGAAAAGGCAGGTGGGGTCGTCACAGGAGTCCCCCTGTCCACCCACCCACCCACCCCGGTCCTCTGTCACAGGTCACTTTTGGTCTTCGGCATCATCGCCACGTTCCTTCATTTCTGGAGACGCGTTTAGTCCCGACAAGAGTGCAAAACAAGACGCGGCTGAAAGTGAAGTCAGCTGCCTTCAAGACGCGGCTTGCCGTTGAATCACAGCCTGCCGAAAATTCTTCTGAATGACTCTTCAGTTCGGAAGGGAGGGGGGCTTCGCCGGAAAGGACCAGCAGAGATCGGAGCAGAGAGACGGTTGCCGATTCCGGCAGAGGCAGCGGAAAGCCGGACTTCCTCAAGGTGCTGCACATTTCATTCCCTCTGTGCCTGCAGGCCGCTAGGAGACGCCCTCCAGATAGGCTGCTGTTACCGCGCTGGGCAAACCCACCTGGGTGCTCTCAAGGGGAGGGGTGACATGTTCCGAGGGCAAGGGACTCTGGGAGGTGGTGTTTTGAGCTCACCCTCCCACTCAGCTCCTTTTCCCTTCTCCTCTGCAACAGGAAGGAAAACAATGAGCTAGGTAAAACAGCCGCAGAGGTCTTTCTTTCCAAGGAAGAGGCTGGGCTGGGGTTGATGATAGTACAGGCGGGGTCACCATAGCAACCAAGGGAACAGCATCTGCCTGGTGACTGGGCAGGCGGAGTTGAGCAGATCCATTGGAATGATTCATGGTTTGCATAGCATCACGTGGAGCCGGGGAAATGTTTAACCCTTGCTTGCAAGCTATGGGAGAAGCCCCTGGCAGGACTGCCTGAACTTCTGGGAGAAAATCCACCCGGCTGCAACAGTGCTAGCCAGGGGCTTTGGGATTGGTCTGGACCACTTCAAAAAGCAAAGCACTCTCATCAAAGCACGCAAGCTTAGAATCATAGAATAGTAGCGTTGGAAGGAGCCTCTAAGGCCATCGAGTCCAACCCCCTGCTCAATGCAGGAATCCGCCTTAAAGCATCCCTGACAGATGGTTGTCCAGCTGCCTCTTGAAGGCCTCTAGTGTGGGAGAGCCCACAACCTCCCTGAGAAGATGGAGGGTTATGAATAATAGAATCATAGAATAGCAGAGTTGGAAGGGGCCTACAAGGCCATCGAGTCCAACCCCCTGCTCAATGCAGGAATCCACCCTAAAACATCCATAAGTACCATAAAGTATCCATGAAGTACCATAAAGCACGACACCCTTCCTCCACAGGTGAAAAAGGACAAAATGAGAAGACAAAACGCTAGGCAACCAAGGTTAGTCCCAAGATAGGAACGTTTGACGCCTCCTTAGAGCAAGTCAGATTATTTACAATTTTGTAAACCGCCCAGAGAGCTTCGGCTATTGGGCAGTATAGAAATGCAATCAAGCAAGCAAGCAAGCAAATAAACTGGTCCATCTAGCTCAGTATTGTCGACACTGACTGGCAGCAGCAGGTCTCCAGGGTTTCAGGCAGGAGTTTCTCCTAGCTCTATCTGGAGATGCTGCTGGGTGCTGAACTGGAGCCAGTTCAGGTGCTGATCTGGAGTGCTGAACTGGTGCTGAACTGGAGACCTTCTGCAGCCAACGCAGGGGCTCCACCACTCTTGGTAACCATGGCCACTCTCGGCAAAGAAAAATGGTATGAAATGATACCAGAAACATGTAAGACTGAGTGTCCACCGTTCAGTGTAACTTGCAGCGAGCGTATTTGCAAAGTGAGTACAGTAATCGATGTCTCCTAATGAAGAACTAATTGCTCAAAGCGCATTGGGAGATGCAGTATTTGGATTAATGAGCTTAATTCCGGTATACATTGCATTTCTGGATATTCTCCGAGTGTTCATGTGCAGCATTTTGGCCAGATCCCTTAGCCTTCACGGAAAGGCTGAGAAAACTGGGGATGTCTTACAATATATCCAACATATTGAGGAAGGCTGGGATTTCCTGGGACACAGTTTAGAAAACACTGGTAGAAAATGTATATTCTACGCGTGTGTGTTCTCTGGATGGCAGGGGTGCTGCTCATCTGATCCGGGGACGTAAAAATGACAAAAATTACCTCCCCCCTTTTCTGGATGAGATTCCAAGGTACACGCATCTCGTTTTAAGAGGCATTTTGTATTCCAACATGACATTAGGTTAGATCATGGTTCTGCAACTCCCGAGAAAAAGCAATGGGCATATCATTATTATTATTATTATTATTATTATTATTATTATTATTATTATTAATTTATATAGCACCATCAATGTACATGGTGCTGTACAGAGTAAAACAGTAAATAGCAAGACCCTGCTGCATAGGCTTACATTCTAATAAAATCATAATAAAACAATAGGGAGGGGAAGAGAATGCAAACAGGCACAGGGTAGGGTAAACAGGCACAGGGTAGGGTAAAACTAACAGTATAAAGTCAGAACAAGTAACTCTGTCTGCCAAGAAGGATGAGGCATGATGTGAAGGACCTCTGCCTGAGACCCCGGAGAACAAGATGAGGGACACTTGGCTCAGCAATACTACAAACGAGAAGGATCTTGGAATTGTTGTAGATCACAAGCTGAATATCAGCCAACAGTGAGCTATGGCTGCAAGAAAGGCAAATGCTATTTTGGGCTGCATTAATAGAAGTATAGCTTCCAAATCGCGGGAGGTACTGGTTCCTCTCTATTTGGCCCTCGTTAGGCCTCATCTAGGGTATTGCGTCCAGTTCTGGGCTCCACTATTCAAGATGGATGCAGACAAGCTGGAGTGTGTTCACAGGAGGGCAACCAGGAGGATGATCAGGGGTCTGGAAATAAAACCCTATGAAGAGAGACTGAAAGAACTGGGCATGTTTAGCCTGGAGAAGAGAAGAATGAGGGGAGACATGATAGCACTCTTCAAATACTTAAAAGGTTGTCCCACAGAGGAGGGCCAGGATCTCTTCTCAATCCTCCCAGAGTGCAGGACACAGAATAACGGGCTCAAGTTAAAGGAAGCCAGATTCCGGCTGGACATCAGGAAAAACCTCCTGACTGTTAGAGCAGTACGACAATGGAACCAGTTACCTAGGGAGGTTGTGGGCTCTCCCACACTAGAGGGCTTCAAGAGGCAGCTGGACAACCATCTGTCAGGTATGCTTTGAGGTGGATTCCTGCATTGAGCAGGGGGTTGGACTCAATGGCCTTAGAGGCCCCTTCCAACTCTACTATTCTATGATTCTAACCACATCCAGTCAGAGACAATGCTGCAACAGTGAGTTAGATGGATAAACAGTCTGAGCCCAATTGAGGCTGCTTTCTAAGTTCCTATGTTTCCAGGTGTGCTAAGGTCCCCAAAATGGCCAATTATCAGAGGTATGAGAAAGAGCAAGCAATACATGGATCTGAGTAATGGGATCTCCAGTTTTCACCTCTAACTCACAAAAGTCAAATCCAACCCATGTGAGAACCAGTGTGGTGTAGTGATTAGAGTGTTGGTCTGGGAGTTGTGAGATCCGGGTTTCAGTCCCCATTCAGCCATGGAAGCTCACTGGATGACTTTGGGCCAGTCACAGCCTCTCAGCCCAACCTACCTCACAGGGTTGTTGTTGTGAGGATAAAATGGAGAGGAAGATTATGTACACCGCCTTGGTTTCCTTGGAGGGAAAAAGCAGGATATAAATGTAATAAATAAATAAAACCGAAGCTTCTAGAGTTTCAAGTTAGTTAACATCTATTGGCTGATTGGTGACTTGCATATCATTGATGGCATCACTCCAGTTCGTTTTCTTATTTTAAAACTTTGTCTTGCCGTGATTAGTTCGTATCCTTCCTTTAGTAATAATTAACTCGCCAAAAGTTGGATTTGGGCTTCCCTAGGATGGTTCTCCAACTCAGCGCCTGAATAATGAGTTTGTAGCAGAAAGCTTGGGACACAAGCCTTCTGCCTGCTTCCAATCAGCACGGAGCTGTAGGGATGACCGAATTTAGTCCTGGGCCCTCCGTGTAACGAAAATCTCAGCAAGATGACGCTTGGTTCTGCCAAGCTCCCCTACAAGGGGCGACAATCTCCGTGAAGTCACAAACCTGTTTTGCTCATTATCCATTTGTGATCTCCACCGGCTTGCATTCTTGCAGCATTCTCGAAAGGATATCTGCTTTCCTCAAGAGGAGGAGGACGGATGAAGTCCCAGTTGTTCGAAGCGGTAACTTAGCAACTATCAGGAAAGCAACGCAGTTCTTCGAGGCTGGAAAACTTCTTTGAGCAACCGTCATCACTTGCATTATTTTCTTCATGAGGCAACCATTTTGAGATCGCTGCTTCCAACGCTCAGAAATCCAGGGAGCTGCTGAGCTTCTCGTTTTAAACCTGCCAAGTGTTTCATACGACATCACCTCAAAAGCCACCTATTTTGTGCTAAGGTCTGAATGTCGGCATGGGAATCCGTTTTTGAACGGATAATAATGAAAGAGGAACACTCAGAAAATGTTTTCTGTTCAGCAACAGAAAACAGGAACTTGTAGAAAGAGACAAGAAAAGGTAATTTCTTCTTACAAAGAACAAGAGATTTCCAGCTCAAACCCAGTCCGCAGGTGAAGCAGTAGTTTCGACTTCAGGATCAGATGTATGCTTTAAATGCTAGGTTTGCCTTTGTAGCCTGTTGTTTTAAAAAAAGGGGGTGGCGAAAGTGAAGCAAATATGATATGGGAGATTTTCAGCTAGTTTATGAGTGAGAAAAACACATATAACGTGCTTATTTAAGCACATTAAATCTAACAGGCCATATGAATATATTGCTAGGGGGTCCATAAATTTGGCCTGGTTCAACAGGCGGACATTAGTTGTGGCTTCTATCAACACCTCCCATCTCAGCAGGATGGGTGGAAAACCCACCTTCCTTTCTCCAGAGCTCATAGGAACAGAGGAAACTGAGGTAGACTTCTGGTCCATTTAGCCAAGGGCTGGAGCATCTCCCTTATGAGGGACGGTTACAACAGCTGGGACTGTTTTCGCTTGGAAAAATGGAGGTTCAGGGGAGATACCGGACAGGGATGTACAACATTATGCATGGGGTGGATAAAGTGGAGACGGAGACATTTTTCTCCCTCTCTCAAAATACTAGAACCCAAGGGGGTCATCCCATGAAGCTGATGGGTGGGAGATTCAGAACAGAGAAGAGTAATTGAATTATGGAACTCCCTACCACAAGATGTACTGATGGCCACCAATTTGGATGGCTTTAAGAGGGGGTTAAATAAATTCCTGGAGGGGAAGGCTATCCATGGCTACTAGCCCTGATGGTTGTGTGCTGTCTCCGGTATTCGAGGCAATAAGCCTGTGTGCACTAGTTGCTGGGGAACATGGGTGGGAGGGTGCTGTTGCGCCATGTCCTGCTTTGTTGAGCCTTAGTCAACAGCTGTTTGGCCACTGTGTGAACAGAGTTCTGGACTAGATGGACCCTTGGTCTAATCCAGCAGGGCATTTCTTACGTTCTTATGTCAACACTGGCTGGTAGCAGCTTTTCAGGGTTTCAGGCAAGACTTTTTCCTAACTCTATCTGGAGATGCAGGAATTGAAACGGAGATCTTCTGCAAGCAAAGAATGGGGGCTACCACTGAGACCTGGCCTGTCCCGCCTCTGTCGTTCAGGGGAGGGGCGTTTGTTGGGTTTTTACTGCCCCCTCCCAAGTTCTCTAGTGCAGGGAGATCTGGGTGTGCAGACAGCAGCACTCGCCACAGAGAGAAGCAGCAGTCGCCACAGGCGACCAGAACAGGTGATCTGTGGAATCCTGCATATGACACAATTTATAAATGATAGCCACCTGGAGTTCTAGGGAAGGTACAGGGGAATGCTTCAGATCTACTACTGTCCCACCGGCATAAAAGCCATAATTATACTACTGTATAAACCATTAGTGTGCAGTTACGCCAAGGCTGAAGGTTTCAGCCACTTTGACAATGCAAGAAAGAATTCCGTACAAACAAAAGCTTCTATGTTGCTCTGAGATGAACCACGTACCACCGGATTAACGATAGAAGAGCCCTGCCAGATCAGACCAAGGGTCCATCTAGACCAGTGATCCTTTCACACCGTGGCCAACCAGCTTCCTGTAGAAAAAAACCCAATTGGGACGCAAATGCAAGACAACCCCGTCTCACACGTATTCCCCAGCAACTGGGATACATAGGCATAGTGCAATTTGCCATCATAACTAATAACTCAAGTCTTATAGGAGAAGCAGCTTCTTTACTGTCAATGTTCATTCCACCTACAGCTCATCATAATACAAATCTTTCCTAGAAGGGGAAAAAATGCGCCTCTTGGTTTTTCTGCCCTTCAGGAGAAACCTCCGAAGATTGAAAATGCACTGTCCCCAAAAGGCACTTTCCATTTATCTTCTGGCTTACAAGCAGCTCGTTTTACTGAAGCTCTCACACAGTCGGAAGGTCAGATGAGAACAAGCGCATGCAGAGCGCAGCGCGTTAAATCTCGCCGGAGAGAACGCGCTCTCAGCGAAGGGCTACTTGATTGTCGGGTTTCTTGTACCTAAAGCTACATTAAGGTCCGGACAAATGGGCTCTTCTTCAGAAAGAGTTTTCGCATGACAAGTTTTTTTTTTAGAAGTGCCTGTGAACTCCTCTCCTATGGCTTGTGTACATATAAGTTAATATTGGGTAGAAGGCGAAAGAGAAATTCAGTGTGTCTTCTTACCAATTATTAACTGCGGCTTTAGAACCTAAGAAGAGCCCTGATGCTGGATCAGACCAAGGGTCCATCTAGTCCAGCACTCTGTTCACATAGCGGCCAACCAGCTATCAGCCAGGGAACAACAAGCAGGACATGGTGCAACAGCACCCTCCCACCCATGTTCCCCAGCAACTGGGGCTTGGTTTATCAGGCTGGCTCCTACTTGACCACGACAGTCTCACAATCAGAGCATGTTTTCACAAGGAGCAGTTCGCTCTGCCTTTTAGATCCCGGGTGTTGTGTGCACCCAGATGTCGACATTTTTACCCTCTTGACCACCTCATTCTCTGCATTTCCTCATAATGTGACGGCGAAGATCAAAGCAGCCTTTCCTGCCATTTCTTAATCCTGCCTGCTTACTTGGAGCTGCTACTCCAAGGCTTTGGGGAGGTCTGAGGCCCCTTCAGCCTTCCCTTGTAAGGCTGCAGCGAGCGTGCGTTCCACAACGATCACGGTTCGTATTCATTAGAAAGATTACTCGGCTCGAGCCAGCTGGTTTCGCCAGCGGCCGTTTAAAAATAAGCAAGGGCTTGCACGGATCGTCATCCCGAGAGAACAGGTGTTTGGAAGTCCTCATTGCCTTCTGCGTCAACAGGAGTCAGACGTTACCGCCCATATTTTCCTGTTTATACCATGGCCCTAAAGGCGGACTGAAAATATTATTACAAATTACTTCAGTGATATGAAATCAGACGACAAAAATACGCCCCTGGAGATACCTTGAAGCTCCCTAACACTGGCCTATGGTTCCCCATGATAACCAAGAGCCTTTCTATAGATACAAGGCACTCGCTGTCCCTATATATTTTCAGCTGTATCAATAGATAGCCGGGAATTGGGGCTACGAAGCTAATAGTCAAAGGCCTTGCAACGGGATCAAACCAAAAGGCCTTTCTGGTTTGGCATCCTACTTCTTGCAGTGGCTAGCCAGATGCCTTCGAGACACCCAAAAACTGAATATGCAGATCACAACACTCTCTTGCAGTTTGCTTCCAACCCCACCAGCAATGGGTATTCAGCAGAAAAAGTTCTGCTGATCCTAGAGGTCCCATTTAGTCAGCCTTCCCCCAAATTGGTGCCCACCAGATGTGCTGGATTGCAACTCCCATCATTCCCAGCCAGGATGATGATAGGGAGTTGCAGTCCAGCACATCTGGAAGGCATCAGGTTGAGGAAGGCTGCATTTATTGACCATGGCGGAGACCTGCAGATGGATACTAAAATTACTTAACTCACTCTTAGATGTTTATATGTGGTGTTATGCTGGGCGTTTTTGTTGAGTAGCTAAAATAATTGATTGTGCTGTATCACAATACGTTGTATATATTTTCATTAAAAATTAAGCAGAATAAAAGATCTCACCAGCTTGCACCTTCTAAGGAATCAAGCTCAAGCAAGAGAAGTCAGAGGCCAATTTCCCCACCTTTTGAGCAGTTGGGTTTGTAAACCAGCAGCTCAAATCATTTGCTAGTTGAACCTACTCAAAAGACGCCAAAAAGGGGCGAGAAGGTTGGCAGTGAGGTTAAAGACCTTTGGACAGCTCCTAGCCTGGCTGGACATCTCTTGTGTGAACAGAGAAAGCCTCGGTTAATATTTAACAAAGGCTCGATTTCTGCAATGCGCTCCACATAGGGCTACCTTTGTGCCTAGTCTGGAAACTTCAACTAGTTCAAAATATGGCAGCCAGGCTGGTCACCGGTACACCTAGGGGGGACCACATTACACCAGTTTTAAAATCGCTTCACTGGCTGCCAATTAGTTTCCCGGCGAAGTATAAAGTGTTGGTTATCACCTTTAAAGCCCTACACGGTTTGGGTCCAGGCTACCTGCGGGATCGCCTTCTCCCGTACAATCCGCCCCGCATACTCAGGTCCTCTGGGAAGAATTTACTCCAGCCAACAAAAACAAGACTGACAACTATTACCCAGAGGACCTTTTCCTCTGCCGCTCCCAGTTTGTGGAGATTCGTCAACTTAACAGTCTTCTGGAATTTAAGACAGCCATAAAGACTGATCTCTTCCGGCAGGCCTACCCAGTTGAATTTTAAGATGCCTTTTAATAATTTGCTGCTTAATAATGTATTTTAAATGTTTTAATTAGTCATATGTATTTTATTGTGTTTGTATTTCTGTTGTACCGCGCCTCGATCCAGAGGGAGAGGCGGGTAACAAATAAATATATTATTATTATTATTATTATTATTATTATTATTATTATTATTTATTAAAAACCATGAACTGTGTACTGGAAGTTCTTTGCGCATTTCAGCAAGATTTAAACTGTTTAATTTAAACTGTAAGAAGATGTAATGCTATTTACTAAAGTGCAAGTGATTTATAAGTACATAATAATAATATTGCAACCATGCTTTCTTCCCATGTTTCATAAACGACATCTCAGTTGGTGCTCATTTCTCAGGAAAAGACTAACACACAGGCCAGGAAATGTCTGTTAGCTCCATATCCTGAACTCTCACAATTCTGGATGCATTAAAAGCAAACTACATAGAATGTGATAAAAAAAAAAGGCACACAATGGAATTGTTTTGTACCACTTAAGTATCACAGTGTTTCCCTTTCGGGTGGGGAGGATAACAACCCAAGAGTGGAGAACATAAATGGCAGCTAAGAAAACACCTGCATTGGTTTTCAAGCAGCCTCCTTTGTCTACTCATTTTGATGAAAACAATCTCCCAAAAAAGGTATATATTTAAAGCATTAGACACCATACTCCAACTTATTATACAAGGGAAAATTGAAGGGGAAAGATCAGTGGGTAGAAGACGAACATCTTGGCTAAAGAACTTGAGGAAACGGTACAGCTCTACTTCTAGACAATTATTTAGAGTGGCTGAGTCAAACACAAAAAGAGCTGTAATGATAGCTAACCTCTGATAGGAGAAGGCACCCTAAGGAGAAGACCACTTGAGATTGAGTTATTTCTCTTTTCTTCCCTTGTATAGGGTCTTCCGACGCTGCACTGGAGCAAGCTAGCTCATCTCCGGTTGTACATAGGGTCAAGATACCCATGACTCATATTTCTATATTTCTCATACCTACCCTCTCTCAAAATACTAGAACCCAGTGGGGTCATCCCATGAAGCTGATGGGTGGGAGATTCAGGACAGATCAAAGGAAGGAGGACGCAGACAAGCTGGAGCATGTTCAGAAGAGGGCAACCAGGAGGATCAGGGGTCTGGAAACAAAGCCCTATGAAGAGAGACGGAGAGAACTGGGCATGTTTAGCCTGGAGAAGAGAAGATTGAGGGGAGACATGAGAGCACTCTTCAAATACTTGGAAGGCTGTCACACGGAGGAGGGCCAGGATCTCTTCTCGATCCTCCCAGAGTGTAGGACACGGAATAACGGGCTCAAGTGACAGGAAGCCAGATTCTGGCTGGATATCAGGAAAAACTTCCTGACTGTTAGAGCAGTACGACAATGGAACCAGTTACCTAGGGAGGTTGTGTGCTCTCCCACACTAGAGACCTTCAAGAGGCAGCTGGACAACCATCTGTCGGGGATGCTTTAGAGTGGATTCCTGTATTGAGCAGGGGGTTGGACTTGATGGCCTTATAGGCCCCTTCCAACTCTACTATTCTGTGATTCTAAGGACTTCTTCACACAACACAGAGTTAAACTGTAGGATTCACTACCACAAGATGTGGTGATGGTTGCCAATTTGGATGGCTTAAAAGGGCATTGGATGAATTCCTTTCATCCAATTGATAGGAGAAAGCTATCAATGGCTATTAGCCCTCATGGTTATGTACTACCTCCGGTATCCCAGGCAATAAGCCTGTGTGCACCCGTTGCTGGGGAACATGAGTGAGAGGGTGCTCTTGCACCATGTCCTGCTTTGTTCGTCCCTGGCCGATGGCTGGTCGGCCACTGTGTGAACAGAGTGCTGGACTAGATGGACCCTCGGTCTGATCCAGCAGGGCACTGCTTATGTTCTTAGCAGTGACTCACTGGAATCTAACAACAACGAGATAAAAAAAACCCAACAACAACCCCAAGAGTAGCCTTGAAAGTATAAATATCTTGTTTGCAATGACGCATTGTCATAGAGGAGAAAAACACACCAAGGTCTGGTGTGAGTGAAGCAGGAAGAAATTCTGCGTGATGGAAACAAAACACAGGCCCACAGAAAGCCTGTGCAAAGGAGAGACACCATTCATGGGGAGCATAAAAAGAGGGTTCACCCCACACCACCCCCAGATTAAAACACACAGCAGCAATGCCGGGGAAACGTCCATCATCCTTCTCCGCTCGGTGGGGAAAGGAGAAAGCAAAAGATGAAAGTAGCAAAGGAAGCTTTACGATGCTGAGGCAGAGATATAGTTATCAAGGTCCAGTTTCTTTAAATCCGGATGGTCTAAATTGGCAGCACCCAGGAGTACATTTGCGGGCTGGCGGGCAGGGCAGGCGAAATCCAGAGGCTGCCACTGACCAGATGAGCTTGCAGGTATCACTTCGTTAATGTCTGGCTGCAAATGGCAGCCTGCCTTGCCCTGCAGCAAAAAACCCATCTGGTTTGGGGTGACTGCTAGGTTAATAGCACCCTCTCGTGGCCAAGGCATGAGGTAACTTTGCAAAAGAACTGCAGAGATCCGGTGAAAATTTCCTATCAAACGGTATCAGAATTCACCCACTCACTCTTCTTTTAAAGAAAAGGGGGGGATATACACTTAGCAAAACCTCTCCTCATACGGCTTTGTTTCCAGGGCCCTGATCCTCTTCGTAGCAGTATTCAAGGCAAGAGAGGAGGCCAGGTGAGTCTTTTCCTTAGTCAGATCCAGCACGCTTAGGTGTCTCCATCCTGAGCGTCACAATGAAGGTAGGGAGAAAGTATTGAACTGAGAAAGTAGAAGGCATGTTTTAATAATTATCAAGGTGTCTGCCATAAAAGCAATAAGTCACTATGACCCACTGCAGATGTCTTTGAGGTATCCAAGGTCATCCTCAGGGGTTCTTCTCTGTGAGCCCCTGCCAAAGGAAATGAGGCAGGTGGCTACCAGGAGGTATGTGATGCTGAAACTGCTGAAACTCCTGCTGGTTCAAAGAGCTGCAGCCAGATTGTTGACCGGGGCTGGTTACAGGGAGCAGACAAGTCCCCTGTTAAAACAGCTCCACTGGCTTCCAGTCTGTTTCCGGGCACAATTCAAAGTGCTGGTATTAACCACATCACGCCAGTCCTTTTCCAGCTTCATTGGCTGCTGGTCCAGGTCCAGGTCCGGGCCCGATTCAGGTATTAACAAGTAAAGCCCTAAACGGCTTGGGGCCAGGCTATCTGAAGGAACGCCTCCTCCCATACGTACCTGCCCGGACCCTAAGGTCATCCTCAGGGGTCCTTCTCTGCGAGCCCCTGCCAAAGGAAGTGAGGCAGGTGGCTACCAGGAGGAGGGCCTTCTCTGCTGTGGCACCCCGGCTATGGAATGAGCTCCCTAAGGAGGTTCGCTTGGCACTGACATTATATGCCTTTAGATACCAGGGGAAGACCTTTTTATTCTCCCAGCATTTTAACAGTCTGTAAATAAATTTTAACTTGGTGTTTTAAATTTGTAATTTTGTATTGCTGCTGTTTTTATCTGGTTGAGCTTTTATATTGTGTTTTATACTGTTGTTTTATACTTTGAATGTTTTTAATTTTTGTGAACCGCCCAGACAGCTCCGGATATTGGGCGGTATAGAAATGTAATAAATAAATAAATAAATAAATAAAAGCCACAATGCACAATAATGAGCTTTACTTACGTTGAACATCCCCGGCCTTCAGAAACGTTTGTGAGGTTTTTGTTTTGTTTTAAAGAGTTTTGAATGGGAATTCGTTGACTTGTTGCTATTGGTTATTATTGGCTCTGTCTTTATTTGCTGTACTGGGTTGGTTGAGTTTTTATAGCGTTTTGTAAGCAGAAAAGTCAACAAAACTGAACAAAACTTCCCCTTATCTTTGAAAAGGACGAAGCTATTTCTGTCAAAACTACAGCCTTCGCATATCCTCTTCTCAGAAATGCACATAAAAATATTTTCAGGATGTTTATAGTAACCAAGTCTACAGCTCAGCTGAGACATCGCACCAAGCCAACGTTTACACGAATTGCAGCTTATAAATCGAACCGCAGCGTGAGCTTCCTACAAACCAGAGTTTCCACTCCTGGTTCGCCGGCTAGTCACTAACCTTGGCTTGGTGCAGCATCTGAATTAAACCTACTGCAGTTTAATTACTCACTGGGCGTGTGGACTCCTCACCGCCACGTTTCCATACAGCGCCAGAGAGTCAAGTTTGAAAACGCTGCATGTTTCCAAAAGCAAAGCCACAATGAGGATTTTGTTTTGTTTTGTTTTCTGAGAAACGCTTAAGAACAGAGGCAGTTTCTAACGCAAAACCCATTATCCTCACAAAATCATTTAAAGGTAACTGACTTATGAAGTCGCAACTAATGAGCTCCAGAGAGCTAAAAATCAATCCTGCTGAAGGGTTTGGCAGGCCAAGCTCCTTGGAAACCGAGCTTGTAACCAGAGCTACATAAAAACAAAGGCTCGTTTTTGGCAGAGCCTCCTACGTGGCAGAGCCTCACGTGGACGGCCCACCTGGATTAGTCACGCACGAGTGAGGGACCTCCCCGGGCGGGGAAGTTAAACGCCTTCTGAGTAGCTTTCGACACAGAGAGCATTCCTGTCTGACCCAGTAAGAAGCACATTCTGGCCCCGTTCAGAAGACACCTGAAACCACGGCTTTAACCACGGTGGTTAAGCCAGAAAGCCGAGCTGTGTTCAGAAGACACCTTAAACCACGGCTTTAACCGCAAAAGGCCTTAGTCACTGTGGTTAAAGACATGGTTTAAGGTGCCTTCTGAACACCAGCCAGCTTTCTGGCTTAACCACCGTGGTTAAAGCTGTCTTCTGAACGGGGCCTCTCTTTATTGAAAGCATTTTTACCCAGCTCTTGATCCAAACAAGGCTTCCAGAGTGGCTTATGTATCATCAATACCAACAAGGCAGTCTCTGCCAACAGGGTTTCCAATCTAAATGACACAACACAAAAAGTGGGGAGGGGATGGGGAGAGAAGGGTGCATGTGTGAAATAAACAAATTCAGGCACCAATTCTTCCCTAAACAGCAGCAGTTTGAAGCACAGGTTTAAATGACTTGGCTGGGTGATGAGAAATGGAGGCTTCACTGACTGCAGCGGAACCCTGTTCAGAGAGAAGTTTTTAGTGGCTGACAGGTCTGGGGGTTTATGAGTCATTGGCCTTTCCATCACCCATGGTTTCAAGCCTCTCTAGCTGAACAGGTCCACGGATTTTGGGTCTGCCTAAATTCAACCATAAGCATGGTACCAACAGCAGCAAAGGAATGTGGGCCGCCATGGAAGCCCAGAAATGCTAGAGCTCATGACCAACTGACTTGCGGAGTCCCTCTTAACTTGAACTCATTCAGATGTGGAGGTCATAGAATCATAGAATAGTAGAGTTGGAAGGGGCCTTTAAGGCCATCGAGTCCAACCCCCTGCTCAACGCAGGAATCCACCTTTAAAGCATCCCTGACAGAGGGCTGCCCAGCTGCCTCTTGGAGGACTCTAGGGTGGGAGAGTCCACGACCTCCCTAGGTCATTGGTTCCATTCTCGTACCGCTCTAACAGTCAGGAAGTTTTTCCTGATGTCCAGCTGGAATCGGGCTTCCTGTCACTTGAGCCCATTATTCCGTGTCCTGCACTCTGGGAGGATCGAGATGAGATCCTGGCCCTCCTCTGTGTGACAACCTTTCAAGTATTTGAAGAGTGCTATCCCTTCAATCTTCTCTTCTCCAGACTAAACATGCCCAGTTCTTTCGGTCTCTCCTCACAGGGCTTTGTCTCCAGACCCCTGATCATCCTCGTTGCCCTCCTCTGAACACGCTCCAGCTTGTCTGCATCCTTCTTGCAGTGTGATGCCCAGAACTGGACTCCATACTCTAGATGAGGCCTAACCAGTGAAAAAATATACTTCTATTAACGCAGCTCAAAATAGCATTTGCTTCTTTTTGCAGCCACGTCACACCGCTGGCTCATATTCAGCTTGTGATCTACAATAATTCCAAGATCCTTCTCGTTTGTAGTCTAAGCCCTGCCATCGCTTGTGGAATCCCGCTGCTGAGCACAGCTTACAAGAGAAGCCCACCATATTCCAAGCCAACGCCAGCAGCGCCTTCGTTAAGGAGAAGGAGCGTCCAGGACACTTCCCGAATCGCAGGAGGCTAAGATGCTAAAGCAGAGGGTAAATAGCAGGAGGCTCATTTGCACGCCTGCCTGGCCACTCAAACACATCAGATACTGAGCCAGAGAGATTACGGACGCAACTGGACAAGGAAGACATCGTCAGTGACCCTGTGTCCTCCCCTTACACTCTTCACAGGCCAGAACTAGAGCCATCCAGACTGCAGGCGCGGCCCTAGAACAAAGGTATCTGCTGGTGGCACAATAGGAATTGTAAAAGCAGGAAGGCTGAGAAGCCAAGCAGGAAAGGCAAGGCCAAGAGGGCAAATTGTATGCGTTCCTTTGAAATAACCACCCAGGCCTTTTGACCAATGTCTCCGGGTTAGAATCATAGAATAGCAGAGTTGGAAGGGGCCTACAAGGTCATCGAGTCCAACCCCCTGCTCAATGCAGGAATCCACCCTAAAGCATCCCTGACAGATGGTTGTCCAGCTGCCACTTGAAGGCCTCTCGTGGGGGAGAGCCCACTACCTCCCTAGGTAACTGATTCCATTGTCGTACTGCTCTAATAGTCAGGAAGTTTTTCCTGATGTCCAGCCGGAATCTGGCTTCCTGTAACTTGAGCCCGTTATTCCGTGTCCTGCACTGTGGGAGGATCGAGAAGAGATCCTGGCCCTCCTCTGTGTGACAACCTTTTAAGTCTTTGAAGAGTGCTATCATGTCTCCCCTCAGCCTTCTCTTCTCCAGGCTAAACATGCCCAGTTCTTTCAGTCTCTCTTCATAGGGCTTTGTTTCCAGACCCCTGATCATCCTGGTTGCCCTCCTCTGAACAAGTTAATTTGTTCAGAGGAAGTTAATTTCAAGTTAATTTCTTTCTATACACAAGACCCCACCTCACCCCTCCACCAATACCAGAGAAGTTTTATTTCTTTTCATTTGTAACCTGGACGGACCCGCCACCAATCACTCCAATATTTATTTATTTAAAACTTTTTGTAACCTTCGTCTTCATCCAAAAAGGCTCCTGGAGCGATTAATAAATACAGGACAGGACATGCCCCGATGGCTTACATCCTAGAAAAAACACGGCACAAAAGGAAAAGTCGATAAGGAGGGAAGAGGAGAAATGCACGCCAGGGCACCAATTCTTAAAGTTAAATAGCCGTTCTTATAACCACCAATTGGAACAGAAACAGTTCAGGGAGAGGAAAATACGAACATGGCTGGTTCCTCCGCAGAATCGATGGTGTGTCCCTGTTTTGCATCTCTCCCTCAGCCCCAGACAGGTGGGATGACTGATGTCTGATGACGGAAAGTGATGGGTAATTGCCCAGATAATGCAAACGGAAAAGTAAACTACTGGAAATGTCATTTCGCTGAAAGTATCCTTAATAGGAAAATGAGGAGCTGTGGTCGGAAAATAGCTTGCTGAAAGCAACAGAATGAAAAGCAAGTCCATGGCACACAATCTCTAGTTCGATGGTGTCCCCTTTTATTATCCCATCCAGACATATCTTTTAAAATTAACACAAACTCTTGCTCTCACTCACTCGTGCTCTTCACAAACGAAATCACCCTCCTTTTCTCCTGGCACACTGGTGTCAAAGCCACAGACATACTCCCAGAAAAGCAATCCTAACCCCAAGACCAAGGGTAGGAGAGGGGAGGGCAGACCTTCTACTCACCCACAGAGACCGTAAGGACTTCAACAAGTTTGGGCAGTAATAATACTCCATTCTCCCCAGAAGTTGGGGAAGAAGTTTAGACTGATCCCCACCTCCGTTTCGTTTCAGTCTTTAGTGGAAAGTTGCAAGCACGCCAGCCAAATTAGAGGCAACGTAAATAATTCAGAAAACCGCTCAACCCGGCCAAAGGAACTGCACGCCGTCTGTCTCTTTTAACAGGTGGGGCTGCCGACATGGGAGCAGCAGAGAAGCTGCAGGTCATATGACTCCTGCATTTGCTCCGAGACCGAAGCGATGCCCATTTCCATTAACCAACGGCACTAGGTGGTCAGCAGCAAAAGTGTATCTGCAGCTTCTATTTCCATTTATACTTGCGACCAAAATGTTTAAAAAGGCATGCTGTTAAGCGGATACGGGCTGTAGAACGTGGCCACGGGAGCAGTGCTTGCTTTGTGGCTGACTGACCTCATTTCCCCTGTAGCTGTGTACCAGAAGAGAGGGGGGAAAGACAGGCTTAGCATAGAAAACACTTTCAAAATTAAATAGGGGGGGATAAAACCCAATCTAGAGCACAGGGTAGTATCTGGCCTCTTTGATCGCAAGCGACATGTGTAAGCTAGGAACCAGCAGCAAATCCTACAAATTATTTATCAGCAGCTCTGTGATCCTTAACAGTGTCGCTTCTAAGGGGAGGGGAAGAGTGAAAAGGGAAGAGAAGCAGGCTTGTCAATCCTCAGGGATTTGGGCATGTGAAGAGTAGCTAGGAAGCTGCTGCTACCCCAACTTCCTGAATTCACAAGGCTACAAACCTTTACCCACTTACTTGGGAGTAAGCCTCAATGGGACTTGCTCCCTTAGGGTTGCAATGTCAGTGTACTTCTCTGACCTATACAGGGACAGCGTTGCAAAGCCCTTGTGCCCTCACCACCTGCATCAAGGAAATGGGCTTGGAGGTGCACCCCTGCAAGTCAGCACTAAGGAGGCTTGACGCCAATTAAACAGTAGGCTACCTTTGTGCCTACTCCGGAAGCTTCAATTAGTTCAAAATATGGCAGCCAGGTTGGTCATCGGTACACCTAGGGGGGACGACATTACACCATTACTCTTCACTGGCTGCCAATTAGTTTCCAGACAAACTATAACGTGTTGGTTATCACCTTTAAAACCCTACATGGTTTGGGTCCAGGATACCTGCGGGATCGCCTTCTCCCATGCAATCCGCCCCACACACTCAGGTCCTCTGGGAAGAATCTACTTCAGTCTGCCAAAATTAGGCTGACAAGTATTACCCAGATGCTTTTGCTGCTCCCAGACAGTGGGATGGCCTGCTGGACGAGACTTGTCAACTTAACAGTCTTTTAGCATTTAAGAAAGCTAACTAGACTGATCTCTTCCGGCAGGCCTATCCAGTGGAATTTTAGGATGTTTGAATAATGTATACTATGTTTTTAATTTAGTTTTATGTATTTTACACTTACTGTTGTTCTCCGCCTCGATCCAAACGGAGAGGCGGGAAAGAAATAAATTTATTATTATTATTACCTTACCTTGTGGGAGTCATGGTTGCATATGAGGCTTTCATCTGCCCCTAAGTGGAGCTACTCAGGAGCAAGACTTTGTAGATCAGGCTAGTTCTTATTTGGGGGAGGTCATGGCCAAAGGCAGCACTGCCTGTCCTGTTTTTCAGCTTTATCCAACTGGCACAGATTAGCTCTTTCTAGGGCTAAGATTACTGTTCCAAACAGGAGGAAATCTGGACTCCCACAAAGATTAAGCCCCTGCTGTCATTAAAATCGACTTCCGCATCTGCCAATGCCTGTGAAGAGTGATGGATTCATACTGAAGAGAATGACAGGAGCATCATGCATAGAATCATAGAATAGCAAAGTTGGAAGGGGCCTACAAGGCCATCGAATCCAACCCCCTGCTCAATGCAGGAATCCACCCTAAAGCATCCCTGACAGGTGGTTGTCCAGCTGCCTCTTGAAGGCCTCTAATGTGGGAGAGCCCACCACCTCCCTAGGTAACTGGGTCTACTCTACATAGGGCTCTCATAGGGCCTTTTTCTTTATTTACCATGGTTAAAGCCATGTTTTAAGGTGTCTTCTGAACGGGGCCTTTCTCTCTCCCTTCCATTTCCATTCTTCGTTCTTAGAATCATAGAATAGCAGAGTTGGAAGGGGCCTATAAGGCTATCGAGTCCAACCCCCTGCTCAATGCAGGAATCCACCTTAAAGCATCCCTGACAGGTGGTTGTCCAGCTGCCTCTTGAAGGCCTCCAGTGTGGGAGAGCCCACAACCTCCCTAGGTAACTGGTTCCATTGTTGTACTACTCTAACTGTTATCCTGATGTCCAGCCAGAATCTGGCTTCCTGTCACTTGAGCCCATGATTCCGTGTCCTGCACTCAGGGATGATCGAGAAGAGATCCTGGGCCTCCTCTGTGGGACAACCTTTCAAGTTGATGTAGAAAATTGAGAAGCAAGAACAGAAGTAGCAAGAGCTCAGGGTCTCCACGACGGGTGTCCTTCAGGGAGAAGTTAGGGTCATGCCCAAATCCCCAGAACTTTCTTACGTTTCGGCTCTCATTTGTCCACACCATACCTGGCACAGTTTTGAAGCACATGAATGAAAGGCATGGGAAAACGCACCAAAGAGACCCTGTGTGCATTACCTGTTCACCTTTCTACTACAAGGAGTCTAGTGCTACTGAATCAATTGGTTTCTCAAACATATAAACATCCTCACCACTTCCCTTTTCAGCAACATTGTCCGACGCACCATTATTATAAAAACACACACAAAAGCCCCTCCGAGAGGGAAGTTTATATTTTAATTAAGAGCATTTTAAGGGAAGAGCATTTCAAGGTTTCAACTCAGCCCATTGCTTTAGCAAAAATATTTAAATGCTCATCACTTCTGTTTTCAGTAACGCTAATATTTATTTGTTTATTACATTTCTATACCGCCCAATAGCCGGAGCTCTCTGGGCGGTTCACAAAAATTATAATATATATCAGATGCACCATTATTATAAAAACACACACACCCTCTTCTTTTCATCATCACCCCTCCACCTAAGGAGAGGGAAGTTTAGATTTTAATTAAGAGCATTTTAAGAGATTAGAAACTGGTTAGAATTTCAAGGTTTCAGCTCAGCCCATTGTTTAAAAGGGTGGGTTCTTTTAAAAACGCAAGCATGCCCCACAGACAATTCTGAGTGATAAGGGTCTAAAAGCAGCCTTCCTCAACCTGGGGCGCTCCAGATGTGTTGGACTACAACTCCCAGAATGCCCCAGCCAGCTCTGCTGGGCATTCTGGGAGATGCAGTCCAACACATCTGGAGCGCCCCAGGTTGAGGAAGGCTGCTCTAAAGGAAGCAAACAAACATTAGTACATAGCCCAGATGAAATAGATGACGTGTTAAAAAATCCAAGTTGTTTAGGACTGGCACAAATTGCAACCAAATACTGACATCTCTTAGAACAAAAAGCAGACATTTTAGGACTATCATTAATTTGACTCTCACTGCTACAAACACACACACACACACACACACAATCTTGTCTTAAAGAGCTCCATATCACCTCTGTAAAAGTTGCAGCATCCCATTAGAGATGTATTAGAAAGCCATTTCAGTTCATTTCTGACCAGAATTTCACCGGTTCAAACATCTCCTGGATCCAAACGCGGAATGAAACGCAAACGGCGATCAAAGTCTGCACATTTCTGAGCTCGCAATGTGTTTTGCGGAAGAAGAAAAGGTTCAGAAATGCATACGCTTGAAAAACGCACACAAAGGTACCTTAATCAGTGGAAGAAAAACCAGCACGTTATAAAAATGCACCCCATCGGTGTGTATATTTGGGGGAAATGTGCACAAAACCCACACATGAATTGTACGGCACCTCGGTAGATGCGCCCCGAAAGAGACATGGGAACTGATTCTGAGTCAGACAGGGAGGGGGAGTTAGAAGGGTTTGTCGAGGTGTCAAGGATGCAGGATCCAGGGGGCCAGTGAGAATATTCAGTGACAGAGAGGGTGAAGCCCATCAATCACGTGAGGTCCTGGTTCCTCTCTATTCGACCCTGGTTAGGCCTCATCTAGAGTATTGCGTCCAGTTCTGGGCTCCACAATTCAAGAAGGACACAGACAAGCTGGAGCGTGTTCAGAGGAGGGCAACCAGGATGATCAGGGGTCTGGAAACAAAGCCCTATGAAGAGAGACTGAAAGAACTGGGCATGTTTAGCCTGGAGAAGAGAAGATTGAGGGGAGACATGGTAGCACTCTTCAAATACTTAAAAGGTTGTCACACAGAGGAGGGCCAGGATCTCTTCTCGATCCTCCCAGAGTGCAGGACACGGAATAATGGGCTCAAGTGACAGGAAGCCAGATTCCAGCTGGACATCAGGAAAAACTTCCTGACTGTTAGAGCAGTACGACAATGGAATCAGTTGCCTGGTGAGTGTTGTGGCCTCTCCCACACTCAAGGCCTTCAAGAGGCAGCTGGACAACCATTTGTCAGGGATGCTTTAGGGTGGATTCCTGCATTGAGCAGGGGGTTGGACTTGATGGCCTTGTAGGCTCCTTCCAACTCTGCTATTCTATGATTCTATGAATTGGATGACGGTCCTCTGAACCTGAGAGAATCCAAACTCCTAATGAAGAGAAGGACAGGGTAAGACTAAGAGACCCAAGAGACAAACGTCAGATGAAAAGGGAGGAACCATGCAAGGCCATGAGGCGCTCCAAAAGACTTGCAGCATGGGAGGCAACCCCATAGAAAAACCCACCTTGAGGGCAAAGTTAGTAGCCCACAGGGTGGATTTGATTTAAATCATGATTTAAATCACTACTCAGAAAGATTCGATTTAATCATGTGACTTCCCCCCCCCCGCCAAAAAAGTGCACTCTAGTCATTTAATTTTTTGAAACTTAGCACTTAAGAGGTAAGGGGTTGATTCTGTGTACATAGATTTGCAAAGGAACAACAGGATTGTGATCTCCGCAGACACAAATTCACAGTTTTGAGAACTGTAAAACCAAGTGTCTGTGATCATATCTTCTAGACAGAAAATTTGCCCAATAATCTTACAGAAACCTCCGGAAGAGCATGACATGGTGAATGGATGAATGGAATTCATTTACCAAAAAATTTAAACACTGCATGAATATACAGCCTCATGCTACATAATCAAAAACTAATCCTTATTTTATGATTTATTTATTTATTGCATTTCTATACTGCCCAAAAGCCGAAGCTCTCTGGGCGGTTTACAAATAACCTTTGGACTCTAATGTGTCTTAAACAGAAAACTATCTTTTGATAGATTTTTTCTCAAATAGCATTTTATAAAAAAAAATCTGATTTAAATAAAAAAAAACTGATTTTTTTTTTTAAAAAAATAAAAATCGTTGGCTTTTATCCACCCTGGTAGCCCACTCAGTTTGAGAAAGAGGACCCACAGTAGCCAACAGAAGTTTAGCAATAACTCTAATTCATAGGGCTTTATCCCGGGGGAGCCTACGGTATTATGCTTAGCCTGCTAAAATAAGCTGGTCGCTGCATGAAGAAACCGTCTGTAGCCTAAAGTAATGCTTGTTTGTTTATTGTTTGCATAATAAAAGTAATTGACCAAAATCACAGCATGTCAGCTTGACTACAAAGAAAGCTAGGGGCCAAGCACCTGACACGAATGTTCATGTGGGGTGGGGAAAAGACCGGACAGAGCTTTGCGGTGGAATTTGGAGAACCCCGACGAGTTAGAGAACCCTGACAAACAAGCTTGTGTTTTGTTGATTTGCACCACCCTCTACATCCTACACAAATGGTGACCGTACCTTAGGAAAGATCCCCAAATCTCTTGCATCACACGTGTGGGGTTGCATCGCATGGATCTGATACGGAAAGTCTTCCCTCCCCACCACCCCAGGGTTAAGAATTTCGTGGTGCACTTATTTATTTTATTTTATTTATTTATTTATTACATTTTTATACCGCCCAATAGCCGAAGCTCTCTGGGCGGTTCACTGGCAGTACTTCAATGGCAGCAGATACATGGAAAGAATCACACTGTCTTCTATACTCAGCAATGCTTTCAACCACCACACGGTGGAGTTAAACACCCAGGCAGCCATATGTCAATTTGCTACCTGCAGGCAAAACTCTGAAAACCTCACCTGCATTTGTGGAAGTGGAAGTTTATTACAGATGCCGGCAATAAATGATGATGCCAGGTATGACCTTGAGTCAAGACTGATAAGCGATAGGACCAAATAATGCCAAATAATGCCTCTGCACTTTCTACAACTGCTCCCCAAGAGACAATCTGCATGAGAGCAGACTCCTAATGAAGAAGAGGATGGGTAAAACTAAGAGACCAAAGTGTTAGATGTCAGATGAAAAGGGAGGAGCATAAACGGACATGACCCTAACATAACAGAGGTCCTTCTCCATCAGCCCCTGCCAAAGGAAGTGAGGTAGGTGGCTACTAGGAGGAGGGCTTTCTCTGCTGTGGCACCCCAGTTGTGGAACGAGCTCCCTAGAGAGGTTCGCCTGGCGCCTACACTGTATTCCTTCCATCGTCAGCTGAAGACCTTTTTATTCTCTCAGTATTTTAACACTTAATTTTAACTTAAATTTAAACTTGGCTGTTTTAATTCCGTATTTTAATCTATATCAATTTCTGCTGTGTGGGTTTTATCCTGGTTGTGCTTTTTATATTGCATTTTATATTTGTGTTTTTAGACTGTGGGTTGCTTTGTTGTGCTTTTCACGGTTTTAATTTTTGTGAACCGCCCAGAGAGGCTACTGGGCGGTATAAAAATGTAATAAATAAATAAATAAATAAATAACATAGAAAAAATACAAAAAAAAACCAAAAAACCCAAGAACAACCATCACCTTGGAAGGGAAACCAATCAATTCTGAACAAGAGTTTCAGCAACCTGATTCTACAAGATCTGAAAAGAGCATTGAGGAACGCTTGTCAGTGGCTTGGGCTGGATCAGTTCATTTGTACACTTGGATACCACTCACAGCTGCAACTTGTAGGGTTCCTGCTGGAATAGGTTACTAGAGAGGACTGCCCATTTTAAAAAGTTCCAGGGTGGGGGTGTCAGGTACAAGAAGGTAACGGAGGCGTTGGAGGAAAAGATGACATGGGCTGCAAACTACACAACCGTCAGTAGCTTTTAAGGTGTCATCAGGGGCGCATTCAGTGTTTTCTTACCGCTGAAGCCTCACAGTTCATATTCCAACTATGAATAAGTTTTCTAAATTAGCAGCCAGCAGGATACTTTTGTTTGCCGTTCCATTTTTTTTAAAAAAAGAAACCTAAGTATACCCTTCCGACCTTTTCAAACGGCAATTATCTTTTACATTTATCAAAAACACACGTAGGAAAAAAAAGGTTTAATAGAAACTGCATGTTACACAACGACAACACGCCTAAGGGCTGGGGAACTCTTTACATCAGCCTTCCTCAACCTGGGGCGCTCCAGATGTGTTGGACTACAACTCCCAGAATGCCCCAGCCAGCTCGGCTGGCTGGGGCATTCTGGGAGGTGCAGTCCAACACATCTGGAGCGCCCCAGGTTGAGGAAGGCTGCTCTACATCTACGATGAGCTGGAACAAAGTTCCATGCACATCTGCCCAGCAGATGGCTCACGATTAGAACACGCTTTTATCGGCAGAGCAAAGAACACCTCGCTTGCACATGCTTGCAAATGTCCCTTTCGCTACACAGCATCTTGGGTTGATCTTGGGCCCGGTTCTAAAGTTGTGCCATAAAGCCCCACGTCAACCAACCACATGTTCCACAGAGAGAAAAGCCATTTTCCCATTCTGCCTTGTGCATGCAGCCCGCCGCTACGCATTGGGACATCTCGGATCCTAAATCCAAATGCAGGGAGACATCTTGAAAGCAAAATAGATTGGGGTGATGAGAAAGAGAGGACCAACCAAGATCCTCTGCGAGTGGGGTTCAACCAATCACGGAGAAAAGCTCAGTCTGCCTCAAGGTCTTAACCCTCCCTGGAAGGGAGGAGTCTACCGCACAGCATGAGGACCATGCGCCACAGGTCATGGACACACCAGTCATCCATTTGTGAAGCAAACCCCACAGAAAAGGACATGACTTGGACCAAAGGATTTCTGTGTTGATAATGAAGCGGGCTGAACATTCTGCGAACGGTGAAATTCCAACCATTTTCATCACGCTGCATTTATACAATTGGTTTTATGGACTTGACAGAGCATTGATGAAGTACGACGAGAACCTACCATGGTCCAGTGATCCACTCTTTTGTCTTTGTAAAAACTGCGACTCCTCCGCTGTATAGGAAGGTGTGGAGGATTTCTTGCTGCTGAGACATCACGGTCCGGCTCGGTCCGTTCTTTTTCAGGGTCCTGCTAGAAAAAGATAGTTGAGACAAGAGAATAGTACTCACAGAAACGAACAGTTTGCTTGTGATGCCACGAGCCCTTGCGAAGTTTTTACATCTCCATCGTGGAGAAGTGGAAGAAGCTGTGAAAAAGGGATTGTAGAGCTGGAAAAAGGGCAGAAAAAGGGCAACTAAAATGATCAAGGGTCTGTAGCATCTCCCCTATGAGGGACGGTTACAACAGCTGGGTCAGTTTAGCTTGGAAAAAAGGAGGCGCAGGGGAGATACCGGATAGAGGTATACAACATTATGCATGGGGTGGATAAAGTGGAGAGGGAGATAAGTTTCTCCCTCTCTCATAATCTCCCAACGTGAATATACCCGGTCACTACGTTCAACATCTAAGGTCCTCCTCCGGGTGCCTACTCCGAGAGAGGCTCGGAGTGTGGCAACGAGGGACAGGGCCTTTTCGGTGGTGGCCCCCAGACTGTGGAATGATCTCCCTGATGAGGCTCGCCTGGCACCAACGCTGCTATCTTTCCGGCGCCAGGTTAAGACTTTCCTCTTT
Organism: Elgaria multicarinata webbii; assembly: GCF_023053635.1. Classification (NCBI taxonomy): domain Eukaryota; kingdom Metazoa; phylum Chordata; class Lepidosauria; order Squamata; family Anguidae; genus Elgaria; species Elgaria multicarinata. Next base: position 3,366,846 of record NC_086188.1, on the reverse strand, counting down.
GCCCAGGCATATGGCAGCACATCCTAATTACCCACATGTTTAGTTTTTAATCGGTTTTTAATGCTTTATGTGTGTATGTACTGTGTTTTAGAGTTTTAAATTTTGTATACTTGTTTTTACCTCCATTTTAGAATTTCTGTAAACCGCTCAGAGAGCCCTGGCTATGGGAGCGGTATATAAGTGTAATAAATAAATAAATAAATAAATAAATAAATAAATAAATAAATAAATAGAACCCAGTGGGGTCCTCCCATGAAGCTGATGGGTGGGAGATTCAGGACAGGTAAAAGGAAGGATTTCTGCACACAGCGCCTAGTTAAACTATGGAGTCCACTACCACAAGATGTAGTGATGGCCAGCAATTTGGATGGCTTTAAAAGGGGGTTAGATAAATTCCTCCCGGAGAAGGCTATCAATGGCTACTAGTCCGGGTGACTATGTGCTGCCTATAAGCCTATGCACACCAGTTGCTGGGGTACGTTGTGTCCTGCTTGTGGATTCCTGGTCAACAGCTGGTTGGCCCCTGTGTGAACAGAATGCTGGCCTAGACAGACCCTTGGTCTGATTCAGCATCAGGGCTCTTCTGATGTTCAGTGCTGCGCCCACAACAGCCCCTATGACAGTCTCTCAGATGCAGTTTTAACAACAAAGGCGAAAAAACTCTCCCCTCCATTCCATTCCATCCCAGATTCAAGGTCCACTCAACAACCAGTTCCGTACGCACCTTTTTCCCTTCCTGGAGGAAAGAGTCATGTTGCGACGCGGTCCATTTGTTCAGCCGGCTCTCTGCGCTTTCAGGTGGGAAACTTTGACGGACTCTGTTCTGGTCCTGCCTTTCTTTGGCTCCCGGTCCAGAAGGTAAGTTGCCCCTCGGTCTGGCCTGTCGAGACTTTTCGGAGTAGGAACGCCTTAAGTCTGGCAGGGCATTTAACAAACTAGGTGTGACACTGCTGGTCCATTTGGCTCCACTCTCGATGGCAGAGGACTCCTTCTCAAGAGAACTTCCATTCGCCCCAGATTTCCTCTTCTTTACCCCACTCCTATTAACGTCTGTGCACCCATCATCGTCTGAAGATGCAGCTGCCTGCTGCTTTGGGCTTTCCCCCTTCCACAGGGCTCCATCTGCATGCAGCTGGGGGTGAGAAGGAAGAGGAGCAGCAGCAGCAACGCTGGCTTCTGGTTCCACAGCCATACACACAGGACCAGAAACTTGTGTATTGTAGTTGGCATATTTCTCAGTTTGGTGCCTCAGCACCAGGCTCTCTCCTTCCCCTTCATCAATAATGAACGTTTTTTTCCTATTGCTGGCCGGATCGGCGGGCAAATACTTTGTCTGTTCTGCGGCCAGCCTCCCCCAGTTCGGAGGGCTGAAGTTCACATCTCTAGCCTTTAAGGGACTCGGTTCCTGGCTGCAGCTCTCTGACTTCTCTCTCTCACCTACACACACATTCTCTGTGGCGTAGAAGCTCCGCCTGCTGCCTCCTGGGGAATGATCCAACCTTTTAGGGTCTCTCTGGTTGTAACCATAAGACGTTTTATCCGTGGAAGTCCTTTTAGAGGCCAATTTCTCCCAAGAAGCCAAGCTGCTGTCTTCAGGGAGACGGCCCCCTCTCTTGTCCTGAATCGCAGAGGCCTTCTTAGAATCCTCTCCATATTCTGCCATGAGCACATCAATATCAAGAACTCTCGACCTGTAATTATCAGCAGCCTTCTCTGTGGCCATCCCATGGCTACGGTCGCTGTGCTTCTTTTGCCCTATACGCTCGCCGTCTTGGGGAATGCGCCTAAAGGAAGGAGGAGATTTCAGCTCTGAATGGAGAGGAGGATTGAGATCTTTAAATCTCTCGTTAGCCTCCGCCACTCGTCGTCTCTCGAGAGACCTCCAATTCGCATCTCTCACCTCACTGAGCGGGTATTTAAATGCCCCTTGCTTTGGGGAATCTGAAGCGTCCCCTCCTCTCCCGTTCTTGCTGAGATGCCTGTCCAGAGATCCTTGTGTGTCTGAAAAACTTTGAGTGGGTTGGCGACTGGAGGGATGGGATTTCCTGGAAGTAACTGAAACATCTTCTGCTAGTGAAGAAACATATCTGCTTTTGAGGGGCTCAAAAACATTTCCAGATGTATTTTCATTTTCATCAGAAATTTGGTAAGTAACAGCAAAATAGGTTGCCTTCGCCTCGGAAGGAGAGAGCTGGTTCTTAAGACTATCGTCTGGGCTACCGGGAGTTCCCCTGAAGCTCCCGTCCCTTGGCTCTGCTCCATCTCTGGCTACGGGGCTTCTCTTCGCAACTGACCCGTCACAAAGTTGCAAGGAGTCCCTTCTGCTCAGCGATTTTGCATTCTCCTGAGCCAGTTCTCTGACTTCCTCAAACCTCGCGGCGTCGTGAGGCAAAGTTTTCCTTCGCCACCTTTCTGAAGCTTTTGTAGTAGAAACGTGACGGCCGTTTCTCCTGACCTTCTCTTCTGCATCCAGCTGTTGAAATCTCTCTCCTCCAGCTCTACGGTCTGAAACATTCAGTTCTTCTTGTACGCCATATGCAGATGGCCACGTCTTTAGTCCAAATACTTTAGATGTTTCCTGCTCAGACGTTGGCTTAGGGTCTGTACTCAGGTGGGAAGCTCTCCTGCTGAATTTGTGCCATTGGCTAACCCCATAAAGTGAAGGTTGACTCTCATGTTCGCTGGTAACAGATGATACCGAGTTCTGACCAACATTAACTCTGGCTTCACAGTCTTCGGTCCTGCCCGGCCCTGCTCCAAAATTCTCAGAGAAGCGCTTCAGCAGTTTGGAACTTTCCAACTTACCAGCCAGGACAGCTCCACCTTTTTCTTCATCGACTTCCGGAGTCAGCTTAGCGGCTTTGTCATCTGCTGTCCCTAAATCCTTATTTCTATTTGTGAAGTACAACGGTTTCACAGCGGCATGCTGCTGTCCAGTCCGATTTCTGTTCAATTCATTTACATGCTCGTGGAAAGCATGATAACTCTGAGAGACGTTAAGCTCTCTCAAAGGGGATGTCTTTGAAGCAGCTTCCTCCGTGGCTTTCGGTTTGGAAATGAGACCGTCCTCTTTCCAGCTGTCTCCCTTAACGTCAAGGCTACGTCGCCAAACGGCATCCGTGGCGCTCCCGTCCATTTTTCTCCTCTCTTTCAAGGATCGTCGGCTTCGTAGAGTTACGGCCTTGTCTTCAGGCACTGCTGTGACAGCCTCACTCTGCACCCTTTCGCCAACTGTCTGGAGAATTTCGTATCTGGGCTCGATCCTTTGGTACACTAAGGAGTCCTCGACGTGCTTTGGAGTGGGCTTTTCATACATCTCCTTTGCAGTGTACTTTCCCCAGGTAGTAGCCTGTAGGGCTTTGACTTCATTTAACGATTCTGTTTTCCAGTGTTTTTCGGCATCCAGTGATGTCTGCCTGGATAGCGCTTTCTTTGGGAGTGTTTTAGCTTCCAGTTCTCTCTCCATCCATGATTCTTTGCCATGTCCCAACTGCCTTCCAACGAGCTCCTTCATCGGCTGTAACGCAGGCTCAGCTCCAAAATGATCAGCAGCTACGTGGTGCCTTTGCACGTTGTGCTCAAACATGGTTGCTCTGACCGTTTTAATGCTCGCGGCATTTTCGGCAGGAGGAGGAGGAGGTATGGAATGTGCCCTTGTGTCGTGGCTTGCGACCCGAGCAGGACTTTCACCCTGCAGGGTGACATTTTGCCTCTCTCTGACAAGGTTGCCATCTCTCTCTAGGTGCCCGGCCGTCTGTGCTGTTTTTATGAGCTGCTGTGGCTTCCATGGAGTTCCAGCCACATGGGTTTCTTTAGAATCTGTTCCACGCAGCGGCTGTGTCTCATTCTGAAACAAACAGAAAGACCCAAGCATCATCAGCATCATCTGCATTTTTATACTGCCCAAAAGCCAAAGCTCCCTGGGCAGTTCAAAAAAACTAAAACCATTCAGAGTATAAAACAAACAGTATAAAAACAAGATATAAAATACACATTAAAAACTGATTAAAAACATACTATACATGATTACAGCATCTTATTATTAAAATAAGAAGGCGTTTTAGAGCACCTCTAAATGACTAAATGACATTTCTCCAACAGCCCAAAGAAATCCAAAAGAGAGCAGTCTCGTATCATGTCAGTATTAACACTTCAACTCATAGTTTGCTTTTTGAAGTTCATTAATAGTAAAAGTCAAAATAAGATCCATTGTTTCTGAATGTAAGGGGGAGGGACCAACAGCTTAGTGGTCGTGCAGAAGGTCCCAGGTTCAATCCCAGGTAGGGTTAGAAAAGAAGATCCTCGCCTGAAAGCGTGGAGAGCCACTGCCAGTTGGCATAGACAGTGCTAAGCTAAGGGTCTAGCTTAGAATAAAGCAGATTCCTCTGACTAAAACATGACAGCACAATGCAGAGGCATTTCAGTACACCTATCAACGTGCTTTTCATTTGGTGGATTAGATGCACTGCTGCATCCCGTGCGATTCAACCGTGGGACAATCCATTCCTGGCCCCCGAAGGACCGATGTAAGCTACATGGCAGGCTCTCCACTGTACACACAAGGTGTCCTCTCATTACTTAACCCTCCACAGCTGCCGTTTGGAGACAGCTTACCATAACCAGAGAGGAGGCATGAGCTCCAGAACTGATTCCTGACTCCAAGCTGAGCAAACTCAGCACTCAGGAGCACATGGTAAAGCACATGGCCACTTTGAACAGGCAGCCTCCTGGATTTTCTTGAGGCCTCTCTCCTTTTTGCCTTGTTCTCCTCTTTGCCTTGGTCTCCTCTTCGCCTACACCCCCCCTGACAAACTGCTCCCCCTGTTCGCTCTCTCTCTGGTGGCTGGCTTCCTTTTGTAGCTCCTAGTGCAGCTGGGGCAGCTCCTCTTCTCTGCTTCTGCTCAGCTTGGAGTCAGGAATCAGAATTGGACTCGATGGCCTTATAGGCCCCTTCCAATTCTATTATTCTATGATTCTATGAACTAGAGTACTGATTGCCACTGCACATTTTGCCAGTACTTGTTTGCACGACACTGTTGATTGTGGTTGAATGGTTCTAGCGCACATGTATTTAGGGTCAACTTCTCCCAAGTTCTCACACCTGGCTTAGACCCCCTCTCCCTTTTCAGGTTTTAAAGGTGTGCTTTTTTTTACATTGAACCATTCCACTACCCTGCCTCTAAGAAGAGAAAACCCTAAAGCAATATGTGATGAGCCTGGGTCTGGTTTTTTTAGGCTCATCATGTGTTTTTTAAGTTGTTATAGCGGTTTTAAATGTATGCGTATATTGTATGTTTTTGTGGATTTTGATTTTTGTATATTGTTTTTAAGTGTCAGAGAGCTTCGGCCATGGAGCTGTATACAAATGCAATAAATAAATAAATACATTTAATAATAATAAAGTAGAATTGGCCCTGAAATGATGAAACATAAAGTGTGATTGTTCAAAATAAAGATGAGGAAAACCAATTTCTGCATTAAGTCATTTTTTACAAGGACACACTCTTTTCTAAAGCATTGCCAAAATGACACTGTATTTTACCATCCTCCCATGCCTACGTTGTTGGTTGCAAACCTCTAATTTTAAACAGCACCCTCCCTTAAATTCCAGGTCTTGCTCTGTTTAAGAGAATGTTCCACAATCCAAACTACTTTTCTCCTTCAGAGACTGCACAAGATGTCATAGTAAAGTACAGAGCCCATATATTTGGGATCTTATAAAAAAATATGAGAAATTGCACCAAACTTTTATGAGTTTGAATGCTATTTATAAGTAAAGTTGTTATGCAAGCACATACACACCCCGCCATGCGGGAGCACACGCAGAGGCACTTTTTACATGCACCAAGTCAGAGGGTGCAATTCCTTTTCATGTCAATGCATCATTGTGACCAATTGAATGCACTGTTCTAGGAAGGGCTGGTAGGTTACACATAGCTCACTATACAGTCATTGTGCAATGTTAAGGTTGAGCTCATTAATGGCATAATGACTAGAACAAAGTAATGTAACTCACTGGAGGAAGGAGAAAGGTGGACGACACATGTACAGAACGCCGTTTAGCTTACTGGGGGATTTTACCCTCTCATATTTAAACGATCCACATATACAGGCTAACAAAACATATATGCTTTTTTCTGTGCTGCCCAGTTCAGCAAAGGAATTAGCAAACTAAGCTTATTAGGATTAGGCCAGTCTTGAAATGTGCAAGGCCCATTCCTTGCACAGTGACACACAGCCATATGGGCAACATCTAAATAGGATTCTACTTGGAAGAAGATTCAAACTCCATGATGCTTTCTCACCTCTTGAATGTCTGGTGTTTCACTAAGGGACTCCCTGTTCACTTCCAACTGCCTCTCGGGTTTCATTTCACCAGCTGTCATGGGGCTGGAAAACCTGTTTGCAAAGAAGCCATACAGCGAAAGAGGAAGAGCGTGAGTGACAAATTTCAAGCCATTTGCCGCAACCTATGTGTCAGACGTAGAGGTAAGCAGCACATTATTTAAACGTGCTTCCCAAAATTGTAAAATCAAATTCCAATTCCACCCTAGACCAGAACCGGCTAAGCATTTTTTCACAGCTCTGGTTCAGTAGAAACATGGGTACAATTGCCCATAAGGCCAGCAACACACACAGACACACATCAAGAGCCAGTGTGGTATAGTGGTTAGAGTGTTGAGCTGGGAGATCCAGGTTCTAGTGCCCACTCGGTCATGGAAATCCACTGTGTGACTTCGGGCCAGTCACAGACTCTCATCCTAACCTTCCTCACATCATTTTTGTGAGGATAAAATGGTGAGGAGAACCAGTTACCTAGGGAGTTACTAGAGGCCTTCAAGAGGCAGCTGGACAACCATCTGTCAGGGATGCTTTAGGGTAGATTCCTGCATTGAGCAGGACTCGATGGCCTTTTAGGCCCCTTCCAACTCTATGATTCTATATTCTATGATCATGTACCCAGCCTTGAGCTCCTTGAAGGAAAAGGCGGAATATAAATGTAAAAAATAAAATAACGTTTCAGATAGCTTAGAAGTAATACTGATTTTTAGTCCTTTCTTGCATTATGAATTCTGCATTATAAACAGACTTGATAACTTAAAAACCAAGAGCGTGCCTGCCCCTTTTAAGGCTGCGTTGTGAAATCCCACCGTACACCCAGGAATTTTAAAATGCGGCGTGGACACTGCTCTCAACACCAGCATGACTGCGGCAACAATGAAACCCACCAGTTTGCAACGCAGACTGAAGCCACTTGTGCATCCAACCTCAAGATTTGCACAAACACAGAAAGAATAAAGTTTCCAAGAGAAGCGCAGAGGGGTGTGTGTGTGGAAATGAGAACAGTTCGAAGCGAAAAAATGTGAACTCGTGGAACCAAATAAATGCATGTTAAGATCACAAGGTGCAACGTTTGCATCGGACTCTGACAACTTACAGCTTTGTCAAATCTGCAGAAAGAGGCCGTGACCGGAACGACCGGCGCTGGTTTACTGGTTTGGTGTCTGTATTTTCTGCGGTCAGTTCTTTGATTCTCTGCTGGATGTTCAGAATTCTCTTTTCTTTTCCAGGGCTTTCTGGGAGAGATTCAGCATTCCCTGGAGTCGTGCCGTTGGCTAAGGCATCCTGGAAATTAACAGGTATTTTAACACTGCCTCCTCTCAAGCTTTTGTTTTCGGCATTCGTAGAGTTTTCACTGACGGCAGGAGTGTCCTTTTGATTTAATACTGTCCTCTCCTTAACCGACTGGCCTTTGCTATTGGATGGTTCCTTGATTTTCTCTGAAATCGCTGCAATATCCGTTTCTCCCTCATTCTGTTCGTCTTGACTTTTAAGCCTCAGCTCCCACAGGTATTTTCTGTCCTTCGCAGAGGCTTGACCCACGTCTTTCGGTGCGTTCCAGCACAAAGGCGCAACCTCACTTGGAGAAGGCTTCTGGATTTGTGCAGCGGATTTGCTTTTAGCACACTGGAAGTCAGCAACCGGAACGGCACTTTTCAAATTTGATTTTGAAGTATCAGCTGGACTTAAACCTGCTGCTTCACTCTTTGCCCCGATTTCCGATGGTCTGCTACTGCCCACATCAACAAAGTGAGCAACGAGGTTTCTTTCCTTGCCTTCAGCTGGGCATGATCTCCTCTGCACAGAAAGGTCGCGGCTTTCAAATTTTGCGGTGAGATCCATGGACAGTGGCCTAGGTTTCCTAACCCACGATTTCTCAAGGGTAGATTTTTCATCAGCAATGTCGGGACTGCACTGCTTTGGATCCTTTAACGATTCCAGAAAGATGGCAGACACCGGTCTTTGTTTAGGCCTGGGCTGCACCTCGCTAACCAAGCTAATGCTGCTGTTACTCGGTTCCTTTTCAACATCTTTAGCTCTTTCCTCAGTGGCACCTGAAAAGGTGTCTTTCCTTTCGTGAGATCGGCGTAGATTCCAGGAGACCGGCCTGGACTCTGAGGACAGAGACGACTGCCTATGAATGCCAGCGCTTTCGGATCTTCGGTAGGAGATCTCTGACATTGAAGGAGGAAGTTGCCCCTCTGGGTCTTGTAAAGTGCTAAATGTCTTCTCGGGAGTCAAGTTCATCCTGGCTTTCTCCGCGCTTCCAGTTTTAAAGAGGATAACTGTATTTGCCAAGGGACTGGAATAAAAGGGCATATTTGCAACTAACTCCCTGGTACTTTTGTTTTCAATTAATTTGTGATCTACCAGTGGCGGGACATTTCCAGTTAACCCCTTAGCCGTGGTTGTATCTCCAAAAGTTTTGGCAAACGTGGAAGGTTTGGGGGCAGCATTGCTGGGTTTGAGTGCTGGGACAGGAGGCTTCACCATGGTGAAAGTGTCTGAAGACATCTCCCTGGAAAACGGCTTGGGAGTTAGCCGTGGCCTTGAAGCAGCTGGAGGCATGGTGGCCGGCCTCACGGGGCTTCCAAATTTGCTCCTTCCTTCCAGAATCAACGGGGACAAAGAACTGGGATGCTCGCTGCCCTTGTTGCTTGTGTCCGAAAGAGAGCTGACAAAGGCATGCTGCAGCGTGGCTTCATTCTTAAGTTCAGCTATATTGTTCAAGGAAGTGAGGGCAGAGCTGACTTCAACTTGCGTTGCCATCGCTCTCATGAAAAACCCAGTGGTATTAGGAGGATTCCAGGAGGAAGAATGTGCTGTCGAAAAAAATAAAGCTGAATATTAGTGCTTGTGATGGCAAGTGACTCGCCTTCCTACCACGGCCACCACATTCATGCAACACCATCAGTGTACTAGGTGATGCACCAGCTGCCTTTGTTATCTTCAATTAGATTTCCTACATCATCATATTTCTTACCCACCTCTCCATTTGGATCAAGGCGGGGAACAAATAAGTATAAAATACATAAAACTGAAGCAATGTGTACATAGTATACATTAAAACATCCTAAAAACATCCTAAAATGCCCCTGGACAGGCCTGCCGGAAGAGATCAGTCTTAATAGCTTTCTTGAATGCTAATAGACTGTCAAGTTGACGAGTCTCCTCCGGCAGGCCATTCCACAGTCTGGGAGCAGCAGAAGAGAAGGTCCTCTGGGTAATATCTGTCAGCCTAATTTTGGCAGACTGAAGTAGATTCTTCCCAGAGGACCTGAGTGTGTGGGGCGGATTGTACGGGAGAAGGCGATCCCGCAGGTAGCCTGGACCCAAACCATGTAGGGCTTTAAAGGTGATAACCAACACTTTATACTTCGCCCGGAAACTAATTGGCAGCCAGTGAAGAGATTTTAAGACTGGTGTGATGTGGTCCCCCCTAGGTGTACCGGTGACCAGCCTGGCTGCCATATTTTGAACTAGTTGAAGTTTCCAGACTAGGCACAAAGGTAGGCCTATGTAGAGCGCATGGCAGAAGTCGAGCCTCGAAGTTACTAGTGGGTGCACTATTTAGCTTTCAGTGGACACCTTTTTAACAACCTCTGGCCTGCCAAGGCTTGGACTTCCTTAATGGGCTCCACCCAACTCCCCTTCTCTAGCACCGCGCCCTGAACTGGAGGCTACCGGAGGCTTTGTTAGGAGGAACCTGAGAGGAGACAACATGTTCTTCCAATGAGTTACATGTAACAATTAATGTACCAACTTTATCAAGCCCACAAACCCTACTCCAGAGAAAACCTTTTACACAAACGACCCACTACCTTGGTCTCTCTGGTCCTTTTATAGCGGTGCCACTGCGGAAAGAAGCAAACGGAACCAGGAGTCATTCTGAAGTGCATCCTCTCCATGCATCTCACAAGCAATGGCTCAAGAGAAACAGAGCGTTTCTATGATTCTTTGGGATGCTGCTTCTGTGAATAAAAAAACAAATAAGAGACAAGGTTCAGAGGACAGGGAAGATCCTTGAGAACATGGAACGGTTGGCGTTACTCATACTGTCACGGAATCAACCCACTCCTGAGCTGGCTCATTTGCAGCAGGCCTGCTTGGGATACAGGTTGGCTTGCACAATTTCACAAGTACATCAGCAGAAAGAGCAAGAAGCAGAGAAGGGCGAGGGGCAAGGGAGCCTCAGAAGAAAACCATAAGTCTGGACAGGCCAGAAAATGCTTGCTTTGCTGCAAACTTAAGGGTCTAACATGAAACCAGGTAGTCATGAATATTATTATTATTATATTTATTTGTATCCTGTCTTTCGCCCAATAATGGGCCTCAAGGCGCCCTTACAAAATTTAAAACATATACATCTTAAACCTAGGAAAAGAAACGTACGTTTTTTTTAAAAAAAATTACAATATTAAAACATTAATCGTTTAAAACACACGACAATTTTACAAGTCCTTAACATAGATGGAAGACCAGATTATTCTCCAAAGGCCTGCAAACAAGTTTTTGCCTGCTTCTGAAAGCACATCAAGGAAGGAGCCAGTCTAGCTTCCCCGGGAGGAAAGGAAAGGAAAGGAACCTCTTGTGCAAGCACTGAGTCATTACTGACGCTTGGAGGGATGCCAGCTTTTGCTGACATTTTCTTGGCAGGCCTTATAGCGGGGTGGTTTGCCGTTGCCTTCCCCGGCTGTTATTCCCTTTCCCCCAGCTAGCTGGGTACTCATTTTACCAACCTTGGGAGGATGGAAGGCTGAGTCGACCCGAGCCGGCTGCCTGAAACCAGCTTCCGCTGGGATCGAACTCAGGCCGTGGGGAGAGTTTCGGCTGCAGAAACTGCTGCTTTACCACTCTGTACCACACGAGGCTCTAGCTTCCCCGGGAAGAGAGTTCTAAAAAACTGGAGCAGCCACCGAGAAGGCCCTGTGAGAATATCTTTCACTTAAGCTTAAGTAACTTGCCAGTTCTTTCCGAATAGAGTCTAAGACTGCAAACTGATGTAACCATGACAGTTAAGTCTGTGAAAGTTAGTCTCAGCAACCGGATCTTTGCTCATTTGTCCTTTAATACGTAATCCGTCAAAGACCGATCATAAGGTATTAGCTGGATAGGTCCAAAGTTTTGTTCTGGATGTCTGCTGGCTGCTTTGTATGCTCCCAGTCGCAAATTACATGTCAGGTTTAGTATTACCTTGATCTCAATTACTATAATTTACTTTCTATTGTAAATCTCATTCAGTGGCGGCGGAAATGCCAGTAGCCTCAACCAAGTACCCAAATGGGGCTCTCCTTCTGGATGCATTCCAGGTCGTGTTTTACTACTGGTTTACTACTTGAAGAGCAACAGGGCCACTATCCAGAAGGGGGTTGCGTTTCCCAGGTGGTGGTCCATTGTTAAATCCCTGCCACAAAATCCAGCAGTACTTCCAAGCACATGAGCGGTGTGGGAAGGGGGAAGTAAGAGAGAAGAGGAGAGAGCACCCGCCTACAGAGGACAACGCAGGACAGGGTGACCCCGAACCCATGAACAAAAAGCATCCTGGCGACCACGTCCCAAAGAAAAGAAGAACGGAAAGGAAAATTACGTTAGTTATAGGGCAGATCGGAAATCTAACATATAAATAAATAAATATAAATAAAAAAGGAGGGGAGAGAAAGAAACCTGACTTAAAGCTGCTGAAAACACGTTGCTGCAGAACATTAACTGAGATTGTTGCCCTCAACGAAGCTATAAGGAGCCTATCCCTGTCCTACAGCCATGGGGTAGCTCCCCTTTCTGGGAGGGATGGGAGAACACCAGTTCCCTGGCTTAAGCACTGAAAGTTTTCGGATACCATTAATGTATCCGAGAGCCAGCGTGGCGTAGTGGCTAAAGTGCTGGACTGGGAGTCGGGAGATCCGGGTTCTAGTCCCCACTCGGCCATGGAAGCCCACTGGGTGACTTTGGGCCAGTTACAACCTCTCAGCCCAACCTACCTCACAGGGCTGTTGTTGTGAGGATGAAACGGAGGAGGAGGAGGAGGATTATGTACACGGCCTTGGGTTCCTTGGAGGGAAAAAGGTGCAATAAATAAATAAATAAAATTAATGTGGCTGCAAAGAGGCTACCAAGAAAAACGACACCTTTCGAAACAGACAACGTTCTTCGGCAAGCGCTCTTCATTTCAACTTCAGCTTCTCCCTCTGCACTTGTTCTCTGATCGCTGAGGACGCATATCGCACTGGGAGCAGCCTACGCAGAGCAGAGCCGGGGCCTGAGGAGGACCGGCGCTCCCTATGAACTGTGCCCTTTGTCCTGGGAGAAGCAGCCAGGCCCAAAGGATTGGCAGGAAACCACGCAGGACGCCCGGACCAAGGATCACCGTGCAGGAGCGGTTCCTAAGCAACACTTGCATACCGTTGATTCACTGCCCTGATTACGCCTGGTCTTGCGACCGTGCGCGTTAAGTTTATAGGCTTATAAAAAGAGGGTCACGTTCTGCAACGCAGGCCCTCTATTCGCAAGGCAGCTCATTCCTGTGGCATAAATGCCCTGCGGTGGACACTTGCACTATTATTATTATTATTATTATTATTATTATTATTATTATTATTATTATTTCTATACCACCCCTTAGCCGAAGCTCTCTGGGGTGTGTGTGGCTACATTAAAACAATTAAAAACTATATACAGAATTTTAAACCATAAAAACATGCAGCATACACACACAAAAATACATCTAAAAACAACTACGGACAACTTTAAGCTGTCGGCTGAATCTAAAAACAGATCCGGGATTGGTGAAGCTCTATTGCTAAATGCCTGAGAAAGAAGTCTTGACCTGGCGCCGAAAAGATAGCAATGTTGGCACCAGGCGGGCCTCGTTAGGGAGATCATTCCGTAATTGGGCCCGGGGGGGGGGGGGGAATCCTTGCAACATAAGCAGCACCTATGCTCACATACATCACAGTCAAGAGAGAGGTCAGAAGTATATACTGATATGCATGACGGCTGGTGAATCTTAATTAAGAGCTTAACACTAGCCCATGCAGCACCGACCGTGCACCACAGATTGCATTAGTTGCGTAGTTAATGATTTTTAAGCAAGAAATATATAGCCGCCATTGTAGCAAAGGATACATTTACATCTCTCTCTCTCTCTCTCTCTTGGTTTGTGACTCAAGGCCACAAATGCCACCGAAAGCGAAACAGCATTAAAAACAAGAATAGCATTTTTTTGTTTGTTCGTAAAGCACGTGATTCTAGGGGGGACAAATCAGCGGAGATTAGATTTCTAACTCAAACGTCATGGTAAAGAAAAATCGTAAGCTGCAGCCCATTCCAGCACCCAAAATGGGGTCGCAAATTCCATTTCAGAGAAGTTCTCGTGAGCTGCGTTCCAGTGTTGGGCAGAGCCAAAGTCAAAGAGTTTGTGCCCCCAAATACCAGTGTATTTTAGCTTAAAGTTCGTACTGTCAGCAACAGCACCTTAGAAGAGGCATTAATTTTTCATTTTTATTTTATTTTTAAAAAATTCTAACCCGCCTCTCCATCCTGATCGAGGCGGGGAACAACAACAGCATAAGACACATAAAGCATTAATCAAAACACAACGTACATTGTTAAAACGTCCTAAAAACATACTAAAAGCATCCTAAAATTCCACTGGATAGGCCTGCCGGAAGAGATCAGTTTTTATAGCTTATTTTATTTTAGTGTTTTAAAATGGGGGGGGGGGGGACTGCCCAAAACCCAAATGCTCAGTGGTCTGGGGATAACCAGGATGATCAGGGGTCTGGAAACAAAGCCCTATGAAGAGAGACTGAAAGAATTGGGGCATGTTTAGCCTGGAGAAGAGAAGATTGAGGGGAGGCATGATAGCCCTCTTCAAATACTTAAAAGGTTGTCACACAGAGGAGGGCCAGGATCTCTTCTCGATCCTCCCAGAGTGCAGGACACGGAATAATGGGCTCAAGTGACAGGAAGCCAGATTCCAGCTGGACATCAGGAAAAACTTCCTGACTGTTAGAGCAGTATGACAATGGAACCAGTTACCTAGGAAGGTTGTGGCCTCTTCCACACTAGAGGCCTTCAAGAGGCAGCTGGACAACCGTCTGTCAGGGATGCTTTAGGGTGGATTCCTGCATTGAGCAGGGGGTTGGACTCGATGGCCTTGTAGGCCCCTTCCAACTCTGCTATTCTGTGATTCTATGATAAGGGTGGGGTTCTAGGGAAGGGAATGTGGCCATCTGGGTGGACTGGTTCTGCATCTCTGACCTAGAATTTGGATAATGCAGCAAACGCATTTGGGATATTGTTTCAAGTTCTTGCACAGCACCGGTGAACCTGTTGCTAGAGTAACAGGACTGGTGCAAATCCAGTTGTTGCATAAAGGCAAGCCACTCCACCCTATGGTCCTCTTCCCCCCACACACACACTGCTTTTATGAGAGAACAAGATTACGGGCTCATAATGCACCACGGCCGTCTATTAATAGCCACTTCAACCGGCGCTTCTCAGCTGACGTCATTAGCCGTACAGCCAGATGTCAAAAAGTCACCTTTTGAAATCACGGGCACTTGGAAGAAGGGCCTGTACAACTCAGTTCAACTAGCCCTACCCATTGTGCGACTGGGAGGTGATTCGTCACAGATAATCAGACCTCCATAGTACCTTGGATTTTATTAAGTATGGATTTTAACTCGCTACGGAATTAAAAACAACTGAATAGCGGCTCATTCCGAAACAAAGGGGCGAGTCACACCTAGGCCACAGCCAGTACATGTACAAACAAGAGAGTGAGGTTAAAAGACTTCCTGGGTTAAACATTACATAGCCTCAAAATGCCAAGTTCAGGTCACTCTACCTGTAGTAGGAAAGCACGACCACATAAATACATTTAAGCAGGAGCTGCCAAGCACAGCTGTCATTCAATAGTATGACATCCAAGAAACAGATTATTAGTTGGGGAGATAATACACAGAATTTGTCCCCCCCCCCCCCGGATGCTGAATTAATCCAAAAGAAAGTAATTGGCTTTTAACCAAGTTAAGTGGCAATGTAGTAACTCTGGGGAAACACCAAAAACAGTTCAGTGAAATGACGAGAGAAGGAACATGAGTATGATTTAAAATATGATTCCAGCAAGGCAAAGGAGTTCAGGAAAAGCAAGACAAACAAACCCTGAAGGAAGCAGGTTGCGATAACAAAAATAAAAGAGATTTCGCCCACATACCTTCCCTGTGTGGGCTGCCAATATTCCAAGAGGGTTAACCTCAACCCATTGTGTCTGCTAATTCTTCCTTATTCCTCATCATTATAGAGCTCCACAAACGGCAACTTCCTACATCTTCCTACACTTGAAGCTCATAATACAATACATGTCACTTAAAAAGAAAAGGCAGGAAGGAAAACAATTCGGTTGCAAGCCTGTTCAACAAGCCTCACCAGCCTGGATGCAAGAAGTCAAGTATTCCTCTCAGTTAAAAGGGAGATGGACGTTTCAAAACTTCAGGCAGGAATCTGCATTCAACACACATGTAGACATGCCTCTGTTCTTTTCACAGAACCGCCTGTTCTTCAGTGTCCTGCTCCCACTTAAATCCATTTCTGACAGAAGGATGAAATGGAAGATCCAGGACCCCCTGGCTATGACCCCCGCCCCCCACGCTCCAAATGCAAACCAAGTGGCCCAGAGGTTAAACTCGTGAAGTGCACAGAGTTACCAAGGTTCTTGAGATTTGCTTTGCTCACAGTACCTGAATGGCCTCCACACCTTAAGCAACTCCTGTTACACTTTGAGTATCATCATCATCATAAATTTATTTCTTACCCGCCTCTCCATTCTGATTGAGGCAGGGAACAACAATACACGATAAAATACATAAAACTGAATTAAAACATAACATACATTGTTAAAAGCATCCTAAAAAACATCCTAAAAACAACGTAAAATTCCACTGGACAGGCCTGCCGGAAGAGATCAGTTTTGATAGCTTTCTTGAATGCTGATAGACAGTTGAGTTGATGAGTCTCCTCCGGCAGGCCGTTCCACAGTCTGGGAGCAGCAGAAGAGAAGGTCCTCTGGGTAATGGTTGTCAGCCTAGTCTTTGCTGACTGAAGTAGATTCTTCCCAGAGGACCTGAGTGTACGGGGCAGATTGTACGTGAGAAGGCGATCCCACAGGTAGCCTGGACCCAAACCATGTAGGGCTTTAAAGATAACCAACACTGTATACTTTGCTCGGGAACTAATTGGCAGCCAGTGAAGAGATTTTAAAACTGGTGTAATATGGTCATGCCTAGGTGTACCGGTAACCAGCCTGGCTGCCATATTTTGAACTAGTTGAAGTTTCCGGACTAGGCACAAAGGTAGCCCTATGTAGAGCACATAGGGGGGAAATCGTGTTCATCACACGGGGGAAATCGTGTTTGCTTACCGTCACTTCTCCGCCCGCCCATTTGTCCCCCGTTACTTCCTATTTTGGAAGAGGAAGTAAACAACGTGCACGTGGCCCATTCAGTGGGCTGTTTTGATCCCGCTGCGTCTCCTGCACACAGCAGGAGGTAGCGGCAACTTCCGTCTTTAAAAATAAGTCAGACTTACTGGGGTGTTTTGGTTTTTTTTGTCGTGCGAAGAAGGCTAGAAGGGGCAGGAGGCAGACAACGTCGTGAGAGAGACCTGCGAAACTCCGTGAGTGCGCAGTAATGAGTGTGCAATAACACGCTCGGTTGATGGAGCACTTTGTCAGGCCCCTGCGAGTAGCAAGCAATGCCCATACATTCTTCCACGAGATGCAGGCATCCCGGAGTGCCAGTGTATACTCAGACCAAGCTCCTTAAATTCAGAGTGGCTTTGCCTCATGCTATTATTCTTCCTAATCTAAGATGAAACGCACACAAACACATTAAACTAAAACCCCTTTGTAAAACCTTTTGCTGCCTTGTCCTATTTGGCAGGGGCGAGGTTTATTTATTTATTTATTGCATTTCTATACCGCCCAATAGCAGGAGCTCTCTCGGCGGTTCACAAAAATTAAAAACATTCAAAGTATAAAACAACAGTATAAAACCATAATATAAAATACAATATAAAAGCTCAACCAGATAAAAACAGCAGCAATGCAAAATTACAAATTTATTTATAGACTGTTAAAATGCTGGGAGAATAAAAAGGTCTTCACCTGGCGTCTAAAGGCATATAACGTAGGTACCAAGCGAACCTCCTTAGGGAGCTCATTCCACAGCCGAGAAGGTTATCAAGCATCCCAGAACGTTTGCCATTTTAGCTGCCTACTCTGCCTCAGGGCCTCCTGCTCCGCTCAAGGCCCCCCAAAAATGCCTGCTGCCAATCTTCACATTATTTGCCAAGTATTCCCTTTTGAACATAGAGTAACCTTGCCCACACACTTCCCCTTTTGCAAAAAAAGGGGGAAAAAACACCCGGTTTCTTCCATCTGCTTTGTATCTGCTCTGTGCACGATCTGAGTCTGATGATGACTGTTTTCTCCCAGTAATCTGAACTCGCGCTTGAACTGTGTGGAAGTACACCGGAAAGAATTCAAAGTGACATCTGCAGCAGTTACTGGGCTTGTATTCCCTGAACGACTCCGCTGTCTTCGCTTACCCTGCCCATTAACGAGGTCTTCCGAATGCCCCTGCAGCGCCCACTGTCCCACTAGTCAACTATACTTTTTAAACAATTTTCTGTGTTGTCTCAAAATATTTGCTGCGCAGAGTTGCAACTGTATTAAAAAAAGCGGCTCAGTTTCTCTGATCGAAAGCAAGTGACTTCTAAATACCTGCCTGTGTATTTTACTTTTGCTCCCCATACTTTACAGCAGATTTACAGGGGTGGTCGGCTACTGCTTATCTGGGCCATACTGTAACGAACACACGAGGAAACACCGGCGGGGGGGGGGGGGAGCAGGTAAAGAAGGATTTCAAAAGCCTTCACATGATTTTATGTGAAAGCCAAAGAGACTCGCATCTCTCAAGCCCAGCCAAGATTAATATCCATCCATTGCCCAGGATGCTTTGAAAATGATGAGATGTCTGGCAATGAACCAACTTCACAAACTATTAGGCTTTGTGATTTTTAAACCAGGATAGATGAAATTTTAGGAGCGTCAACCTCCTTCCCGTTTTGGTACTCTGCAATTCACCAATCCCCGAAACAAGCAGACCTAAAATGACACCGCATCATTTCTCTCCACTCAACTTCTAAATAAATAAATAAACCTGAAATAACTCAGACTGCGAGACGCAAACGCACAGAGGTAGCAAACAAACCCAGAAGAGAACTCACCTATTAAAGCCTGTGGCAAACTAAAAATAAAGTTAGCGAGAAGGATGTCTCCTTTGCTTGGTGTTGCCTACAAGGATGTTCAAAAAACGTTTCTATACAAACCTAAGCATCACCAAGGTAGCTGAGGCTAATGGACCATCAAGCATGGTGCACTATCTTAAGAATGGACAGCCAGTCATCACAGAGAAGCCCTTGAGCAGGACCAGACAACAGCAGCCATCCCTTGCCATTTGTTTTCCAGTGAGGGGTGGAAGCCAGAAACATTCCATACCTCCCATTCCAGGATCTCCATCCCAAGTGCAGTGTTTCACCCACATCTGGCTGTCGCTGCACAACGCTGTAGCTTTACGTCTTCATGCATTAAATATAACAACCTGATTTAGCCCACTGCAGACTGTGAGCTGTAGAGTGCTGCAAAAGGGAAACTCAACGGCAAAATTTGGAGCGAAATACAGACACGTGGTATTTGGCTGGTTCGTGCAACTCAATCAGGGTCCAGAAGGTAACATATGATCATGAATGATGACCTACAGTTGCCCAGATAAAGGACCTCGTCTGATGGAACCTTCTTTGTGAACTACTGTACAATTGCCTGGAATTGCTTATATGTTCTCTCTACGCAACTGGCCAATGTATCAGGTTTAGGATTTAATTTTTAGGTTACTGGCAAAGACAGGAATGGCAATAAAACATCCTTCAGCATTTGCTCTTATTTGATTTGTTTTTAAATGCCTCTGCATGCAGCCATTAAAAATGCACTGCCAGTAACCACACAAAACAGAACACCAGCACTGTGCCGCTTACACGATCAACAGCTGTAAAGTATAGGCATAATAGATAACGGTAGCAGACTTGCTACCCCGGGTGTGGAATGAGCTCCCTAAGGAGGTTCGCTTGGCACCTACATTATATGCTCTTAGACGCCAGGTGAAGACCTTTTTACTCTCCCAGCATTTTAACAGTCTATAAATAAATTTTAACTCTGTGTTTTAAATTTGTAATTTTGCATTGCTGCTGTTTTTATCTGGTTGAGCTTTTATATTGTATTTTATATTATGGTTTTATACTGTTGTTTTATACTTTGAATAATGAGCCTTGTGTGGTGCAGAGCGGTAAAGCAGCAGTTTCTGCAGCTGAAACTCTCCCCACGGCCTGAGTTCGATCCCAGCGGAAGCTGGTTTCAGGCAGCCGGCTCGGGTCGACTCAGCCTTCCATCCTCCCGAGGTCAGTAAAATGAGTACCCAGCTAGCTGGGGGAAAGGGAATAACAGCCGGGGAAGGCAACGGCAAACCACCCTGCTATAAGGCCTGCCAAGAAAACGTCAGCGAAAGCTGGCGTCCCTCCAAGAGTCAGTAATGACTCAGTGCTTGCACGAGAGGTTCCTTTCCTTTCCTTATACTTTGAATGTTTTTAACTTTTGTGAACCGCCCAGAGAGCTCCGGCTATTGGGCGGTATAGAAATGTAATAAATAAATAAATAAATAAAAAATAAATTGCCGGGGGTATTATCAGCTATGCTTGAGCCTGGTGACAAATCTGTTAACAATCCTCTAACTTTCCCCTTTGCCCAGGCATATGGCAGCACATCTTAATCACCCACATGTTTTGTTTTTTAAATTTTTAATGCTTTAAGTGTGTATGTTCTGTGTTTCAAAATTTTAAATTTTGTATACTTGTTTTTATCTCAATTTTAGAATTTCTGTAAACCGCCCGGAGAGCTCCGGCTATGGGAGCGGTATATAAGTGTAATAAATAAATAAAATAAATAAATAAACAACAGGGTGGTTAACTAAAAATGCTCCCACACTTCTATCCCAAGTGCTACTAACAGTTCAGGCAACAGGTAAATGAAACATCTTCTGTAACTCACCCTTAGGTCACATCTATCTCACAAGCATATATTGACTCTATACCAGTTCAACTTCAATGTATAGTTGCCAGGATTTCCTTCCAGAGAAGAAATGACTGTGAAATCAAAGTTTGTCCATCATCTTCTGCTCGGAATATTCTTCACTATTCTCACACACAGATACCAGCCAGCTACAACTCAGAGTTCTAATACTGATGTATATACAGTTAAGAACATAAGAAGAGCCCTGCTGGATCAGACCGAGGGTCCCTCTAGTCCAGCACTCTGTTCACACAATGGCCAACCAGCTGTCAACCAGGGACCAACAAAGCAAGACCCATGATCCCCAGCAAATGGTGCACACAAGCTTACTACTTCAGATGCTGGAGGTAGCACATAATCATCAGGGCTAGTAGCCATTGATAGCCTTCTCCTCCAGGAATTTATCCAACCCTCTTTGAAAGCCATCCAAACTGGTGGCCATCACTACATCTTGCGGTAGTGAATTCCATAATTTAACTATGCACTGTGTGAAGAATTATCACAACATACCCCCATGAATTTTGTTGACAAATCTGAAGCTATATAAATGTTAGGAAAGTGTACTTCAGAACTGTCGGGTGGGATTGTTAATTTAGCTTTCTCACAAAACCGAGATGGGATGAGCACTCACAATATTGTCTTAATGCACAAAAGACACATACCCATAAGCCCTGGGCCAGAGCCTGGGGATGTTCAGCGAAAGAACCATGGGAAATGGAGGGTTATGTCCTGAATCACTAACAGTATAACTGGGAAGGAAGATTCTTTTGTTGTAAAAGGTCTCAAAAACCTTTCAATAAACAAGAGTTTTCTTTCATTCAAAGATTTTTATTACAAGATAAAAAATACATTTATAGTTATTTCTACATAGCATGATTATAATTATTAAAAATACTAAAAGGATTTAACAGTAGAGCATTATCTTATCTATATTGTATATCTGTCTTACCCAGTCTAGCTTCAACCTCATTGAATAGTAGCAATGGTAGAGGAGAAATTAGTTGTGTAGAGGTTTAATTCAGTCAATAGAATCTTTAACATAGTTTACAAAAGGGGACCATATTGCTTCAAAAGGATCGTGTTTCAGTTGCCCCGACAAGACCCTACAGTGGTATGTTAACTTTTCAGAACAGGCTATGTCCCATATTTTCCTCTTCCAGCCATTTAACGAACAACAACAAGAGCTGAAATAAAGGAAGCTAAGCATTTCCTCTGGCAGGGTATTCCAGAAGGAGAATGCCACCCAGTGAAAAAGCCCTACTCTGTGCACAATATTGCACATGGAGCATACAACGGGCACACATTTGTACTACTGCAAGGAAGCAGCAATACAAGACATTTCCAACTGGCCAGTCAAATTAGAGGGGTCCATCCATTCATGCGGAAAGTTCGTTCGCAGACTCTGATGAAATTACCCAACCAAGAAGGGATCCAGCTGCTATAGCAGAGATCTTAATTGAAAGTCTGTTGGAAGGAGCACGCTGTATGAGAGCCCATCCAAAAATAACCAGAGTTAGACCTAATTGGCTAACGTCCAGTTGGCTTTTGGCACCTGCGTTGCAAGACTCCAATAAACGGCTGGCATTTTAGCAATCCAAAAGGTCCCCTCTGCCTGGAAAGCGAATGTTCAGTTTGTGTGAACTTGCATGACATAACCGGGCTTCCAAGTAAGCCACTGGGAAGCAACATTACATAACCTCAGTTCCCCCACGCTTAAAAAAAAAAAAACATGCGAGGGAACACAGAACTACCTGCAAAGTATTCATTTCAGCAGATCCAGTAGATGCAGGAACCTGTTCTACAGCCTGAGAGAGAGCAAGGGAAGAGCTAGAAATAGAGCTCACTTGTGGGTTTAGAAGGACAAAACAAAAACCTTCCACCTTCTGTAAATGTTTAACATAAGCACTGCAAAGGTTTATAAAGTTGATTATAATTAGAAGAGTCCCTATAATCAGTGAGGTTTGTGGCCTGGATGTTGAAATTAAGCAACTGCCTCAGCAATTAAGCAAGCTTGGCTCTAGTCATCACCAGCTATTAACTGGATTTCTTGGCTTAACCTGGCATCCTTTAATAATCCTTTAGGAATTCCGAAACTACATGGCAGGGCAAAACAAAGGCCAATGTTATTTACTCATCGAAAAGGAAAAAAAACCAAAACACTTCTGTCCCTTTCCATATTTCAGAGCTAGACCTGTAAGAAGACACTAGAAAAGGGCATGGCAAAAATGAATATGTAGCTACGAGGCCAGAGCACGAAGCATAACTAATATCAAAGAGAACATCCATTGCTCTATCAAGACTGCACAAAGTAAGCAAGAGATAGGCTTCATCCTTTAACAAACAGGAGGGGAAGCTATGAGTTTTTGTCGGTATCAACAGGACAGCAACAAGCCAGTAGGGAGTCATTTTGGGGAGAGTTGAAACTGACCTGAAAGAAATTGTGCTTCCATGTCAAAACAAGTTAAAAGGGCCCAAGTATCTCTGGCAAGAATAAGATGTTCGGAAGCGCTGGAATCACTTCCTCCACACCAGAATAAATAAGCGCTTAATCAACAGTAGGGCTAAACCCTCTGATGGGTGGAGTGCGGTTTGAACATTTTATTTATTTATTTAGAATATTTATATACCGCTCCCCATTGAAAAATTTCGGAGCGGTGTACAAGATAAAATGAAAATAAAAACAGAGTAAAACAGTTAAAACAAATTTTAAAAGAAGCAAATACAGAGATTCAAGGCTGCAGATTAAGGAAAGGCTTCCTGGAATAATGATGTTTTCAGGAGGCGCCAAAAGGAATACAAAGTTGGCGCATGCCTGACCTCCAGAGGCAGGGAGTTCCACAGGAGGGGGGCCACCACGCTGAAGGCTCTTCCCCTGGTGGACTCCAATCGGAGGATGGATCTGTGTGGAACCACCAGGAGCAGGCCCTCGGATGACCTCAGTGACCGGGCAGGTTGGTAGGGGAGAAGGCACTCTCTCAGGTATCCTGGTCCCAAGTTGTTTAGGGCTTTGTACACAAGTACAAGAACTTTCAACCTGGCCCGGTAGCGAATAGGCAGCCAGGGAAGTTCCCTCAGCAGAGGAGTTACATGCTGGAAAGAGGCAGCTCCAGACAACAGCCGAGCTGCAGCATTCTGCACTAGCTCCAGCTTCCGGAGCAGCTTCAAGGGCAGCCCCACATAGAGCGTGTTGCAGTAATCCAATCTTGAGATTACCAATGCCTGTACCACCATGGCCAAGCTATCCTTGTCCAGGAGAGGCCATAGTTGGCGAAACAGCCGAAGCTGGTAAAAGGCACTCTGAGTCGTGGCGGCCACTTGAGCCTCCAGCGACAGTGATGGGTCTAAGAGTACCTCCAAACTACGAACCTGATCTTTCAGAGGCAGTGCAACCCCATCCAGAACAGGCAATGAGCCTGTCTCCCGAACTCAGGAACCACTCACCCACAGGGCTTCCGTCTTGCCAGGATTCAGTCTCAGATTATTGGCCCTCATCCAGCCCATTACTGAATCTAGGCACTGGTCCAGGACCTGCACAGCCTCACCTGATTCAGTTGTCACAGGGAGATAGAGCTGCGTGTCATCAGCGTATTGATGGCATTTAGCTCCAAATCCCCTAATGACCGCTCCCAACGGCTATAGGAATATATGAACCTACCTTATACTATATCACTCTTGGTTTATTAGTCCACCTAGCTCCAAACTGTCAGCTCTGATCAGAAACGACTCCCCAGTGTGTCCAGCAGAGATCTTACACAGTCCTTAATGGGATCTTTTTTTTTTACTGGAGACTGAACTAGGTTGGCGTTACCACTGAGCTACGGCACCAGTTAGTTCTCCTTTAGTCAGGTCTGAACCGTAGAATTCCTTGCAGTAGAAAGTCTTTCCTTGTGGCAATAATCCCAAGGTGACGACCCTCCCTAGTCTTCACATTCCAAACGAGACATGGGGAGAATTTAAAAGGCTAAGTTAAAACAAAAAGCAAAAAAATCTCTTCCATCTTGTCTACTAGAAACATACAAAATGCCCCAACAAAAAATAAATAAAGCGCTGACCATGAGCTGAGCGTGCTCTGCAAGAATGAAAGCCTTCCTTCAGGAAATGAAGGTCAACGCTCTTATAAAATCTTGTATTGTTGGGTGGGAGCATGGAAACATCTTTTCCAAGGGAGTGCTTTGCTGTTCACTTAACACTTGCAGGGCCTCTGAAGAGTTCGGCAGAACTGTACAGGTTTTGGCAGTACATCTTCCGTTTCCTAAGCTTTTAAAGCTAAAAGCATCTGGGGAGTTGGGAAGGAACTACAGAGCTCTCTCTCTCTCTCAAGCCTGAGCTCATTAACTCTGCTGAAAAGACGACAGACAACTGAAACTAAAAAATACTGATGGCATTTTCAACCACAAAGGTTCATCTCTGTTTCTGGCAGCTTGAGGGCAATGATCGTATTTATTTATTTATTTATTTTAGATTAAGGCACTCATTTTAGGAGTCAGAGTTGTCAACTAAAGCTCTTGATGAAAATACACAGAGTAGGAACGAGTTGTTGTCACAGAGTTTTAACATAATGCTGCTCCCGTGAGCAGAAGGATGGCCACACCGATTAAGGAATCTTGCTCACTTTGAGGCAGACATACTTGACTTATTGCTCCCAAAGCGGCCACATCAAAAAGCTATTTTGCATCAATTAAATAAAAACACCAACGCTCTTCTTCAGCGAACATCGCCCTGATCAGATTTACATGTTTGTGGGTTAAGTCAAGTGGTTTCTTTTAAAGGCACCGCCTTTCTCTGTCTTCCTTCACCGCCCCTCCTCAAAACCCACCTCTTTCATGAACCCCAAATGACTTTTAGCCGAAGCACAAGTAACTGCATCGGCTCACATCTGTTCCTCATTATCCTTTCTCCTCCTCTCCTGTCAGAATTTAGACTCCTCAAGGCAAGGATCTGCATCCCCCCCCATTGGCGCTATATAGAAACAAATAAAACCCACAATTTCGGCTTGCAGATAACATGCAAGGATTTGGGGGCATTTTTTAAAAATGTAGACGGTCCAAGGAATTTTTACTGAAGGGTGGTATATAAATACCTTAAATAAATAAAATGCGGCATTGTTACAACTGCCACTTAATATATTCCCCAAGACCACAGAATTGGCAATAGGCAGGGTCACACAGCACACCGTTATTCAGCCAGATCTCTAGCGACTGTTTCAGAGACGTCTTCCAAAGCAGTCAAGACAGGGAACCTTCATGCAAGCAAGCTTCCTGGGAGACTCGATTGCACGGGAAGCGTCTCGCACACAACCAGCGGCCTAGGAGGAGAATGCACGGTGACACAGGATTCTGTGTTCACACCTTGCTCCTTCTTGCAGCCAGACGAACAGCTTGTGATTCGCCCACAATTCCTGGCATTCACCCCATGGGGAGAATCATGACACACGGGGAGCAAGTGACAAAAGGCTTGAGAGCTTCAAGTGCATTTAGTACCCCATGCTTGAAAGCCAAAATCCTCTGTAGAGAAACACCCACACACAAAAAACTTTCCCCAGCCTTCCCAAATGGAACCAATAAGACACAAGACAGATGGATCGCCCAGCAGCGTCCACGAGTGTCCTCAGCCCAGAGTGGCAAACTGGTCCAAGCAAAGCGGAGGGTACCATGATCTCACAACCGGGCCCAATGCATACTTATGGTGCCTGGGGCAAGGGCACAGGAAGGGCACGCGCACAAATACTTTGTGAAGAGTTAACCCCACTGACTGAACTATAACACTGCTGAAGGCTACAAGAAACACCCCTCCTGTTTTGCTTTAAGGTTTGCAGATTGCGACTTTGCCAGGGTACATTCTTGGGAGGCTCAAGTTACAGAAAGCCAGATTCCGGCTGGACATCAGGAAAAACTTACTGACTGTTAGAGCGGTACGACAATAGAACTGATGACCTCGGGAGGTGGTGGGTTCTCCCACACTAGAGGCATTCAAGATGAAGCTGGGCAGCCATCTGTCAGGGATGCTTTAGGGTGGATTCCTGCATTGAGCAGGGGGTTGGACTCGATGGCCTTAGAGGCCCCTTCCTACTCTACTTTTCTATGGTAAGAGCAAGGTGCAAGCACACCCTTCCCCGACATCCGCCCATACACCCCCCCCTCCAAGGGGCAACTGCTTAGCTCATGCAACGGGAGCGCATTAATCGATTTACTGCTCTCAAAGTCCATACAAGATCAAGATCACACACTCTAGCAGTACTTGACCAAAAATGGATGTAATTTAGAGTTGGTGGACAACAGAGTTTTTTTGTGAACCGCCCAGACAGCTTCAGCTACTGGGCAGTACAGAAATGCCATAAAATAAATAAATAAATAAATCCTTTCAAATCGCTTTTGGAAGCTATAAAGAACAGGAGGTGAACCTTGAGGAAGGGTTGTCCCCCAGGAATCTACAGACTGAAGGAGTCAATGCATTATTCATATCAAAAACATGTAACTGACTGAAGCCATTTGAAGGAAAAGGCAAGTGATGTTCCAACAGCAAC
Organism: Elgaria multicarinata webbii; assembly: GCF_023053635.1. NCBI lineage: Eukaryota > Metazoa > Chordata > Lepidosauria > Squamata > Anguidae > Elgaria > Elgaria multicarinata. The sequence continues at coordinate 3,339,802 of NC_086188.1, read as the reverse complement.
TACTTATAAAAATCGCCTGCAAGGTGAGGAACTTGCAAGGCAGAGGCGCACATCCAGGAGCTGGCTGGAATGTCACTAATAATTATACATTTATTTGGTACCCGCCTCTCCCTCCGGATTGAGGCGGGGTACAACACGAATGCAAACACATAACTAATTAAAACATTTAAAACTAATACATTATTAAAAGCAGCACATTATTAAAAGGCAAATTTAAAATTCGACTGGGTAAAATTCAACCTTGTACTCAAGCAGTTAGCACCATGACACACCCTTATGGAGCCAAGCAGGATATGTCACTAATTTTAAGTTCCTTGCAGAAATAATGGGAATAATTTCCTGGGGACTTCCTTCCTTCCTTCAGTATGCTGGCAACACGTGACGGTCACATATCACTTAACACTACAAAGCCCTTCTTAAGCAACAAGTTTTACTTGTAAGTTATGACTTACTTGCATAGCATAATCTATGTAGAGGTGCATTATGTATAACATAAACAAATGAAGACAGAGAGATCTCTGCCCTGAAGAGCTTACAGTCTAACTTTGTGCAGGAAGGAAAAAGAGAGGGTCAAAAATTTACAAGAGATGAAAATGAACAAACCGAGTTACATGCATTTAGGGTTTACTTCAGCTGGAAGAGACCACTCTGTAAAATCAAAACAAAACACAGGAAGATTTCCATAGGATGTCTCTATCTAGGGGACAATTCTTAGTTTTGCTTACAGGAAAGGCACAAAACACAGAAAATAAACTCAGCTAATTTGCACGTTCTTCTCCTGGTTATCCTACCTCCAGAATCAAAGGCAACTCAACTTCAATGCCAGTTGTGAGGGAGTCATAGCAGAGGGCTACTGCTCACATGTCCTGCTTGACCACTATGATTGGTTGTGTGCTGGTTGTATGCCCGTGATTTGTATAATTACCCATAATAAGAACATACGAAGTGCCATGCTGGATCAGACCAAGGGTTCATCTGGTCCAGCACTCTGTTCACACAGGGGCCAAACAGTCATTGGCCAGGGATGAACAAGCAGGACATGGTGCAACAGCACCCTCCCACCCATGTTCCCCAGCAACTGGTGCACACAGGCTTATTGCCTAGAACACTGGAGATAGCACACAACTATCAGGGCTAGTAGCCACCGATAGCCTTTGTCTCCAGGAATTTATCCAACCCCCATTTAAAGCCATCCAGATTGGTGGCCATCACTACATCTTGTGGTAGTAAGTTGAAATCTCTGTTGTAAGGTGTAAGTTGATTGCTGTTGTAAGGTGAAACCTGTTGTAAGTTGATTGCAGTTGTAAGTACCTGCCTGAACCCTAAGATCATCCTCAGGGGTCCTTCTCCGCGAGCCCCTGCCAAAGAAAGTGAGGCAGGTGGCTACCAGGAGGAGGGCCTTCTCTGCTGTGGCACCCCGGCTGTGGAATGAGCTCCCTAAGGAGGTTCGCTTGGCACCGACATTATATGCTTTTAGACGCCAGGTGAAGACCTTTTTATTCTCCCAGCATTTTAACAGTCTATAAATAAATTTTAACTCAGTGTTTTAAATTTGTAATTTTGCATTGCTGCTGTTTTTATCCGGTTGAGCTTTTATATTGTATTTTATATTATGGTTTTATACTGTTGTTTTATACTTTGAATGTTTTTAACTTTTGTGAACCGCCCAGAGAGCTCTGGCTATTGGGCGGTATAGAAATGTAATAAAATAAAATAAAATAAATAAATACCCATGATGTAGCATGGGCTGCTGTGTCATCCAAACCTGGCACGCAGCACAGCAGCGGTTGTGGGGTGGGTGAGAAGCCGCCACACCGTGTCCAGAAAACACAGCAACCCATGCTGCATCATGGATAATTTTGCAACTTATGGTCTCACGATTGGCGCACGTGGGGAAGAACCCATGAAGGATTCTTTCACCCCCGAGATCATCCAAACACCGCCTGTCGGAAGGAGGATGTGGGATTTGAGAGACCTTTGGCCTGATCCAGCAGAGCGCTTTTTATCCTTGCCTCCTCATCCTGTGTTGCAAGCTGCTTGGAGCAGGGACGTGTCTTTTGTTGTGACTCTGCAAAGCACCAGACACACTGATGGCGATGCGATAATGATAATAATAGTGTCAAAGCAAAGGCTATACTGAAGGCTGCAGTCAACACTACCCCTGCAAACTTCTTGCAGCTGTATGCCCAGACATGCAACCTGGCCTCTTAACCATGGCATACTACAAAATGACCTTTGGCTAGATACTGAGCTAAGCGCCTATTCGCCTCAGATCCTTCTGAAGTATTTCGTAGGCCTGCAAAGCAGGGCTTTGTTCTCTTGACAGTGGCTCCATTATTTCACAATTAAGTAGTAAGCCAAAACCACACATCCCCACCCGAGGGAACCAACTGAAGGATAGCAGTCACAGAGCTGAGCTCCATTTACTCGTAACTCTATGTATTATTTTGCATACCTTCATCAGTTACACTGTGCATGACCCATCTCAAGATGGCAACTGAGATTGCATTCTCTACCCAGTTTTAATCACTCAACCAGAGAAACCTAAATTTCACTAGCTTATAGAACATTTTTTCCTCATAGTCCATAAAAGCCTAAGTGCTAAACGTATGCACTGTTTGTTTTTGAGGGAATCTCTGCTTGGAAAAGAAAGTAAATGTTTACAATGAAAATACATGAGAAGCATACGTGCAGGAATTATAAATACATTTTACACGAACACAGAATGATGTGTTTATCAACTGAAGCCCTGAGGTTATCTCAGGCCCAACCACAGAGCCAACTTGCCATGTAAATACAACCAGTAATCCATGCACAGTTTCCAGACATTTGACAATTACAGCCCTGTTGATATCGTGGAGCAAGAAAGCTGCGAATAAAGCAAGATGACAATTTCAGAATGCCAGACAATAAGGGGCTATGGATTAGCCCTGAAGGATGAAGCATAGAGCTGGGAAACCCACTGAACACCTCCTCAGAGTTCAAAACCCACGTGCTGCAAATCAGCAAAAGGCACCTATAAGAAGAACAAGGTGCGTGAGATGCTCTACAATAGCTATGTCCCCCAGTCGTTGAACAAGTCTTGGATCTGGTACTCATTCGGTTTTCTAAACATTTTCTTTTGTTCTACATCCACTGCCAAAATTCAGATTGGAAGCTCCTTGGGGCAGAGATTCGCCCACTCCCCAAGATCAGGCAAAAAGGTCTACCAAACCCAACCAATTAGCCACAAGAAGGCCATAAACAAGATGCACATCCTCTATTTGTCTCTCCGTAAATCATCTATAAATTAGAACCAAAAGCTCTTTTTTTAAAAAAAACCCCACTATCTTAAACTTGTTTCTTTTTATAATCACAACACACCTCACGGCCGCCAACATTCTCCAAGGTACAAAGGATTCAACCAACCTGTCGTATTCCCAGCCAAGGTCAACCACGTCTTGTCCTTGTTACAGACAGCATCCACAGTGCTACCTCCAGTTCATCAGTGGTTGCGTTGGCACATCACTGATGGGAGATGTTTTCTAAAATTATCAACACCTGGATTAATGCGAACTCCCTAACTGGTTTAACCAGAAAAACTGGCACATCTATTCCTTTGCTCTGTGGTCCTGAACTTGGGCCATGTAGCATAATAGGTGATTCAGCACTAGCTGGTGAATAAATTGCTGTTTAAACAGTGCACATGGTGCTTTGGCGAGAAACATATGCTTATATATAAGTCAGCTGCCCTAATATACACCTAATGGAATCAATAATAATAATTTATTTCTTACCCGCCTCTCCACTTGGATTGAGACGGGGAACAACAGTGAATATAAAACACATTAAAAACTGATTAAAAACATAGCATACATGATTAAAACATCCTTAAAACATTCTAAAATTTCACTGGATAGGCCTGGGGGAATAGATCCGTCTTTATTGCTTTTTTAAATGCTAAAAGACTGTCAAGTTGACAAATCTCCTCCGGCAGGCCATTCTACAGTCTGGGAGCAGCAGAAGAGAAGGTCCTCAGAAGAGAAGGTCTACATGGATGGGCAAAAACAACCAGGGAGGAACTTCAGCCTTCATACATCACTGAACTTAGTATAAAATTTCAAGTCTTATATCAGAACAAGCTGCCCAGGCTCGTAAGACTTAAAATCAATATAGTTTGGACTACCCTTATGCACCAGTGACAGTGCGTAAATGAAATGATTAGAACAACTTAAATATCGCTATCAAGGAAACATTACACATCTGTCAGTGGCCCATGAACTGTAGCAAAAGCTGGCGGTAATACAAATCAGCAATTCTAAGCAGGTAGGGAAAGAGCCTCCTCTTCCTCCTTCATGAGCTGCCCCATTTCCTGTCATTATCAAGAATTAGACTAGCCAGTGCAAATGTATTTACATTCATGTAACACACCGGTGGAACATTTACAAGAAATCTAAGAGCAGGAAAGCAAGGATTGCATGTGGTATTGTTATCGGTAGCACCAGCAGTCTAACAGCACACATGTAAAGTTCGACTTCTTTCTGAGTATGACCTCGAATACTAGAGAAACGGTCCTGAGCATCCTCCTAAAGGCCAGATTTGCTTTGCAAGGCAAAAACAGTGGTCAAGAACGGAGTTGGGGAAAAGAGAGCACTCTTTGTATAATGGTTTCCGGAGGAGTAAGTCTTGTGTTAAGTCCGTTGCAGCAAAAGCATAGACTCTTGTAACACCTCACTAGAATCATAGAATCGCAGAGTTGGAAGGGGCCTACAAGGCCATCGAGTCCAACCCCCTGCTCAATGCAGGAATCCACCCTAAAGCATCATGTATGAAGGTTTCGTGGACCACAGTCACCCTAAAGCATCATGTATGAAGGTTTCATGGACCACAGTCAGGCCAGCTCAACTAAAAAATCTTGTGCCTGTTTTCCCAGGCCTTCTCAAGTCGTTGAAGTTTTAACTGAGGCTGCAATCCTTATTTATTTATTTATTTATTACATTTCTATACCGCCCAATAGCCGAAGCTCTCTAACCTCACTTACCTGAGAGTAAGCCCTACTAAACTCAGTGGAGCATACTTCTGAGTAGCCATGCATAGGCTTGTACTGTTGATATCTTTCTTCCTTCACTGCCTTTCCATATTCTTCCTCCCCCTCATAAATCTCTTTAGTTGGATTGTCAGCCTGCAGGCTTACATTTTTTCCCATTTCTCATCTTATGTTATATTTATTGTTTCTAATCACTTGGGAAAACTATTATTGCAACGTAGCAGAGAATGCTGGGGCGTACCTCTCAGGTTACGCACACCATGTAGTAAGAGGTCCTCAGGGTGCACCTCATAGATTGTGGTGCAGTTGCTTGGGGCAGAAAAACTCCCTGGGTTAGCTGTGCTCACGTGGGTCTATGTATATTTTATGTACATTGCCTATAGCAGCTGGCAGAACTTCACAGTTTCCCTGGAAACATCAACTGCTCTGCTTCTTGCCATAACATTTTCTCATAATTGCCCCTAAGAAAAAGTCATTTATGATGGATCGATGACCATATGTTGCAATCCCCGAATGGCAATGCCAACTTCATTTAATTACTGCGTGCAACAGATTATCTTGAACAGATTTGTATCGTTCAAAGTATCTCGAAGAGACTAGAGCATCCGCATTAAATTATCATCAGCACAGATAAGGTTGAGGGTTGGGAAGGGGAGAAAAATCAAACCTGAAAGGGTATCAACTGGATACCATGTGGTATATTGGTTAAGCTCACCTCCTGCCACCTGCCAAAGACTTTTCCTAATCCTACTTTCAATGTTGAAAATGCAAAACTTTCTACAAACCAGAGCACCTGTCCTTCCAGATTAAATTGCTCAGTTTATCACACAGTAGGCAGGCAGTTTGTGCAAGAAGTTTGTGGCTAAAACTGAACATGGAAAACAAATAGGGCAATAACATGGAGCTGTTGACTTGAGGGAAAATTTAATTTGCACATTCAGAACATCTGCCTGCCACCACATGAGATTATCTTGCAGTCTTAGATTGGACTCAATATGGATGCTTTGGTTAACAATGATAAAAGCCAGAATGTAAGACACATTGTCCAGTGGACTACTCGATTGCTTGGCCGTTCTGTGGCAACGAATGTAATTGAGCATCATTTCTACAGCACCTCCAGAGACCAAGCTTACAAGTCATGGTGGTGAGGCAGACCCTCGTAAGAGTGGGAAATAGGGTCCAAAAACTAGCACAAGCAAATCACCCTAATCCTTGGGTGCACATCTTCTGGCAGAGCAAGGAGAAGGCTTTGCAACACAGGATTCGCCAGAGGGAGGGACCGTAGCTCAGTGGTAGCACACCTGTTTTGCGTGCAGAAGGTTCCAGGTTCAATCCCTGACTTCTCCAGGTAGGGTTTGGAAAGTATCCTGCCTGAAACCCTGGAGAGCTGCTGCCTGTCAGTGTCGACAACACTGGGCTAGATAGACCAACTTAGTATAATGCAGGTTCCTATATTCCCAGGGGCTTCTTCCACTCACCTACACTCCAAGCCTTGGCAAGGAAGGTTTAGCAGCCACTGAAGGAGAACTGGAGCATGCATGTTCCTTTCCTCTCCATTCTGTCCTCACAACCACCTTCTGAGGTAGGATAGGCTGAGAGTCAGTGACTAGCCCAAAGTCACCCTCTGAGCTGCAAGACTGGAACAGGGCCTACAAACCACATCTCCCAAGATCCAGTCCAACACCCTAACCACTACACCACATGCTCTCTCACACAAAATATCTGAAGCGGACACTGCCCACAAAAGCTTATGCCAGAATAAAATGTGTTAGTCTTTAAGGTGCTGCAAGAGTTTTACTAACACAAACTAACACAATTTTTGCAGAGTTGTAGCTAGAGCAGAAACAGAACCAAGCTGCCTATGTACAACACAGATTTCAGTCCTTATTGCATTCATTTCCGTAACTGTTATAAAAGGCATGCCATTAATACAACCATTTTACAGATGGGACAGCTGAAACCCCAGTACTATGCCTATTTTGGCAGGGGTTAAGTTCTGTTAATTTCAGTGGAGCTCAATTCCAAGGCACTGAGTTAAGAGGCACTCATCCAGAGTCTCGACAAGCAACTGATGAAATGGTAGAACTGCTCTTGGGTTATACCACTTTAGATCCAGAAATGTAGCATGTCAAGGAGAAAGCTAACTAGAACCCTGCTCCCTGACGGATTAGCTTTCTAGGTGAAGGGAGAAAGTTTATTTATATAAGGGGAACATTCAAAGACACCAGTCCAGTCCAGCAACAGCATCTAGCGTACTTCCGAACATCCAGCTCAATGAATCCATGGCTAAGAAAGGATTTGAAGTCAGTGCCTCAGAACCTGGTCAAACATACTATACACTAAATCAGTCTGGCTCCTATTATGGCTTTCTAGTCACCTAGAAAACTGTTTTTATATTGCCAAGTTATAGTCAGACATAACACAAACATTAAGATGGACTATTAGAAGTACTACCAAGATTACCGCCACATAAAATACCTGATCCTAATATCTTTAAAGAAGTTCCGCTGAAATAAATGGGTCACCATCAACAGAAAAATAAACTGGAAACCTAAGGTGATAGTTGTACAGATTTAGAGACAATACCACAGCCTCAAATTAAAAAAAAACACCACACAATCTGAAGGCACCCCAAATTGAACATTTTACGGCGCTATTAATTGATCAATATATGACTAATTCATCAACTATTGTGGCTTTTAAATGATGAGTGAGTAAATTAACGGAGTCAAACGGCTTCCCTTTCAGAAGACAACATTGAAGAATTCTTCACACACACAAATACTAAGCTATACAGCCAAATCATTTTAAACGCTTTGCTTGAGTCAAGAAATAGACACAGATCCTTCATACAACGAACGCTGCTGTCAGCACAGGACACAGCATGACAGGGGCTGCTGCTCCCATAAAAAGCCAATAAAATCTGCTTCTAATCCAGAATTTAAAGACAGGATCCATTAATGATATGAGCCCTGGTCCTTGTTCTTTAAATGCCCCTCTGGAGATGCACATGATCTCAGGAACCTCACCATGTACCCTCTAACACATATAACACATTACAATAACTAAGTCAGTTTAAAACATCCTACTAAGGAGAAGCTATTACTACATTTTACCCTGTCATCAGCAAACTAGACTAGGGGAAACTGAAGGAAGGCTGGCATTCAGTTTAACTATGAAAATAAATCACGGAAGAGATACAGTCATTCCCACCCCGTACCCCACAGACTTCATAGCTTACAAGTAAACAGCAGGATTTCTGCTATACACACACACACACAAATCCCCTATTTACTGTATGTAGGAAATAAATTATAAATCATCTCTGAAGGAGAAAGAGGATAAACAGTGACATTAACATCGCTCAACCAAGCGTAATCATCTCAAACGCAGTAAGACAAATTACAGATGTCAGAATCACTTAATTATCCCATGAGGCTTTAATGAGGTTTTAATACTACAGGTAGCGTACAGAAGGAAGAAACTCCAGAAATAGCATTGTAGGTTTTTTTGTGTGTTTATTTTTTAAAGGGAGGTAAGATCAAGGCTAGCTGTTCCGTTTTTGAATAAAAACAAACCCATTTGGGCACCACCCAAGCAAAGCTGCCTGACTGATAAGCAACCAGCTTCAGCCTTTGTCCTGCTGACAGCTAACTGATGAAGAAGGGGGGTGGGTGGGCCCAAGAAGGGGGCTGGGGAAATAGGGGTGCGCAGAGAACCCCCATCCGGCTCTAGCGCTTGTTGCTATTTCCCTTGCAGCTTTGGCCTTTAATCCTATCAAAAGGGTCTGGCTTATTGGACACTGAAAAGGGAGAGTCTGTGACTAACAGCACAGCCAGAAAGCCGGGGGGGGGGGGGGGGGGCGCGGAATCTTTCCAGGGAGTTTTGGAACAGAAAAAAGGGTGGGTGGGCTTTCCTTCTTCCAAGTCTGCCAGGAACATCTTCCTTCCCCACCCACCCCAGCTCTTTGGAAAAAGCCATGCAAGAGAAAGGGGGGGAAAAGCAAACACTGACCCACCGACTTCTCTGCACGGATGAAAGGTTTTGTATGCAATGGCAGGCTCTCCTCCTCCTCCTCTTCCTCCTCCTCTTCTTCTTCCTCCTCACGGAGACAGCAGCACTGCAAAGCAAAAAAGCAGAGCAAGGGTAGGGGGTACGCAAGGCAGAGTGGGCTGTTGCCAGGCAGGAAAGGGGTTTTTTGGGGTGGGTGGGGGAGGGAGAGTCAGTGTCAGCTGAGATTTGGGGATATTCCCCTCCCTTGCAAAAAATGGGGGGAAACGTTGCATGCCTCCCGTCCTGCAGAAGGAAAAGGGAAATGGGGAGAAGGGATCAGGGCTGGGGGAGTTGGGGGTTGCTTGTGGGGCAGTGTGTCCCAGGAAGTGAGAATGGGGGGGGATGCTAAAGATAAGGCGGCAGAGATGGCAGAAGGAAGGTTAGGGGCATCCCACAGGTGCGGAAGAAAGAGAAATGAAGGGAAAACTCAAGGGGGGGGGTGAGAATGTTTAAAGGAAGAGATTGAGGGGACGGGAGGCATAAGTGTAAGGAGGGGGGGTTGGAGGAATCCAAGGAGGCAGCAAGGTTTAAAGTGAGTGAGGGGCTGAGGAGCAGCTCTGGGAAAGGCTTCTGGGGGGGGGGGGGTTGTCCCATAGGTGCAAGGAAAGTGACCTGTGGGGAGGGGGGGAATGTGGCTGCCTCAAGGAGAGGGGCTTTGCTCTTTTTGCAGGCAAGGGGGGTGGGTGGGGCAGGGACCCCCTCATTGTAAGAGAAAGAGAAGTTGAGGAAGGGGAAACTGCCCCTACGGCTGTGGGGAAAAGGGAAGTATTGGGGCAAGTGGGGAGGGGGCTTCAGGGAAGAGGGAGGGGAGGTCAAGGGGGGGAGGTCGGGGAAATGAGGAGGGGAAATGAGGGCTTTGGGGAGGGGGTGGAGGTCAAGGGGGGGACTGTGGAGGTGAGTGGGGTGGGGCAGCCAGGTGGCCAAGGGGGAGGGGCCGGGCAGACCATCCGCAGTCCTCACCTGGGTCCGCCCGTCGCGAGCGACGCTGCTGCGCTCAGCTCGCCTCCTCCTCCTCCTCCTCCTCCTCCTCGCGCGGCGCAGCCCAGCTTAGTCCGGTTCGGGGGGCGTGGCCTCCGCCGGAGCAGGTGGGGGGGGACATGGGAGAGGGGGCGGGGCCTACGCAACCTAACTTATTCGTCGGCCTCCCGGCGGAGGGAGTAAGGCAGAAGCGAGGCCGGGGAAGCGCCTCTGTGTTGCCATGGGGACCGCGCGTCCCCCCCCCCCTCCCGTGTGGGAGGGGGGAGGCTCGGCCCAGAAGGAGAAAGGGCCGGGTGAGAGTCGCGGGGGCGGGGCTTCTGGCGGCGACGTCAGGAAAAAGGGGCGAGGCCGCAGCCGCGAAAAGGCGGGAGCGGAGGCTCCTGGGTCGTGAGTTCGAGTCTCGCCCCTTGAGGTTACCTCAGGCAGCGAAACGTCTGAATAGGGCTGGACCCCGGGAATGTGGGGCTGGTTCACCAGAGAAACATCTGGGTCAGAGTTCAGCCCCCTATAATTATTTTAAATTATATTAGAAGTTAAGACTGTAATTATATACCTAACATAACCTGTGTGTCTGTATGACTGCACGCACATGATAAGACATTATTTTTTTATATAATTAATAGTTTTAATTTCCTCCTACTCCCCCATATACTTCTAAGCTACTTTAAACATGACCAAAAAAGCACTGTGTATTTTTTAATCGATGAAAGAGGGTGCCTCTGAGCATGTGCAGACTGCCTTTCCCACTCAAGCTGGAGCAGAAAACACTGTATTTTTTTTTAATCATGACGTGGCTGAAGGAGACGCTTCCACACAAAGACAGTTGAGGAAAAGATGTGGGTTTTGGCCACAAAAATAAATAAAAATAAATTCCCACCCATCCCAGAATCTTTGGTGAATTTTCAGGTGTGGAGTTGCCAAACTTGGGGCAATACAAAGACCACTATTTGGGCCTTCTCCTTGTGGGTGTAGAAATCAAGAGGCCGCCCCAACAGTAACCTTAAAAGCGTGACTTTGCTGGCACATGTGATGCAAAAAAACCCAAACCCCAGCAAAAGTGGAGTCAGGGACGCATCGGCCTCGGAGAATTCAGCTTTTTCTTTTTAGACGTCATGTGCAAACATACAGAGAGTAACCTGAAGCCATTTCATCCACGTACCAAAAAAAACCCTGGATTATCACAGCAAACAGGTATGATGCACAACCTGTTTTTGGCTGCCAAGATTACTCAGGGGGGGGAAAGTCTAAAGGTGATAGAAGAAACATGATGTGCTTCAAGAACTTAGAAACGTTGCAAAAGTGCACAAAATCCATCTGCTGAAAAGCTGTTGATGAATTGGGTGGATTCCTGTATTGAGCAGGGGGTTGGACTCAATGGCCTTGCAGGCCCCTTCCAACTCTGCTATTCTATGATTCTAATATCAAGAACTGCAAAACGTACAGCCTCAGGGTGGCCACTGATGCTTTGACCCCCAAAAAGAGGACTGCATAAAACTCGCAAGCCCAGATTTATATCTTCAGGGACAAATTTAGAAATGATTGTTATAATTTAAACAGGAATACAATACATCCCATCACAATGCAGAAAATGTGACCTGGGCACCTGCCTGTTCAGCCTGCTGCCCAGGTACTGATGGGCAAGAATGCTTATGGTGTTTTAGCTTCAAGCTGTAATTGGAAGGACAGTGCTTCAAATAAAGGACACCTTCAAACAGAGGACAGTCCTCCAGCAGCTCTTCAAATAAAGGGCTGGCCATAGTAACACCCCCTACCTTTACTGCTGTCTCACCAACCCTCATCCATTTTCCTTCTCTTCCCTCCCTCCCTTCCTGACCAGCCCAAAGATTAGCATGAGAAATGAAGTCGTTAAATGGTATCTTGATGTTTAAGTTATTTTAACGTATGTCTGAATTTATGTTCTGTTCTTTCTAAATAAATCTTACTTTTGTTTGACAGTTTCTACGACATCCTGCGCGGTTGTTCAGAAAGTTTGAAATCCAGAAGATGACCTGTGGTTGGGGTCCTTGGGGAAGGACCTGTTTTGTATGCCTAACAGCTGGCGTCTCCAGGTAGGGCTAGAAAATACTCCACTCTATGAGACCCTAGAGCAGCCTTGTGCTTTCCAGCTGTGGATGGCAACGCCCAGTGCACCTAGCCAACATTGGACATGCTAGCTAGGAATGATGGGTGTTGTCATCCAGCACATTCAGAGGGCAACACATTGGGAAAGGATGTGAACCAAGGAGCTTTCTGTGCAGTTTTATCCCTTTTTGTGTCTCTCTAGCAATTCTTTTATGTACACGCCTGGATATAAAGAAGGCAGTTACTCTCCACGCTGTCTCAATATGGCTAGTAGAAGTGACAGTTGTGAGAATAAAAGTGAGCAGTGAAAAAAATGTGCATTCCTAGGTCTCCTTTTAGATCCCTTAGGGCAAGGACCTGTCAAACCTGTTTGTTGCAAACTGCCATGTACACAGAGGACACTATAAAAAATAATAATATGGAGCAGGCTGTGGAATTGTTTCAGTCAGGAATTTGGAAAAAACATATATGATGCTGGCCTCAAGTAAGTCATAATCCATGGGGGACCCTGGGTCTTCTGCTAAGCCTCTCTTTCCACAATCCAACACAAGGCCAATAAATATAATCCCTTGTTCCCAAAGTTTCTCACATAGAATCATAGAATAGTTGAGTTGGAAGGGGCCTCTGAGGCCATGGTCGTACTGCTGTTTTTATGCTTTTAAATTTTTGTATATTTGTTTTTAATGTTCACTGTTTTTAACTTTTGTAAACTGCCCAGAGCTTCGGCTATGGGGCAGTATATAAATGTAAGAAATAAACCCCCGTCTCAGTGCAGGAATCCACATTTAAGTATCCCTGACAGGTCGCTGTCTAAATGCATCTTGAATGCCTCTAGTGTGGGAGTGCCCACTACCTCCCTAGGTCATCGGTTCCATGGCCGTACTGCTGTAACAGTCTTTAATCCCCAAGTGTGGAGCTTTTAGAAAGCCTCAGGCTTTACATTTCACATTGCTGGACAGAGCAACAGGTTGAAAGACCCCCGATTTTAATGAAACAGACACTTTGGGAGCAATCCATCTGGATGCCTTCCTGCTACAGAAATCAGTAGGAGCTTACAAAGAGCTCTGATTCATTTCAAAGGAACTTGCCTAGAAGAATATCCCAATAGACCAGCCTTCCCCAACCTGGTGCCCACCAAATATGTTGAAGTGCACTTGGCTATACTGGCTGGGAATTTTGGGAGTTGCCGTCCAAGACAACTGGAGGGCACCAGGTTGGACAAGGCTGGTCTATTGGTTTGTTCTTCTAGGCAAGTTCCCTTGAAATGAAACAGAGCTCTTTTGGCTGGACATCAGGAAAAACTTCCTGACTGTTAGAGCGGTACGACAATGGAACCAGTTACCTAGGGAGCTTGTGGGCTCTCCCACACTAGAGGCATCCAGGAGGCAGCTGGACAGCCCTCCGTCAGGGATGCTTTAAGGTGGATTCCTGCATTGAGCAGGGGGTTGGACTCGATGGCCTTATAGGCCCCTTCCAACTCTACTATTCTATGATTCTAGGCTCCTACTGATTTCTGTAGCTCTGTGCTGTTCATCAACTGGAATCACTCTTGTTAAGCTCTAAATATCCAGGGCTCCAAAGGGAGCCAAGAGCATCCACAGACAATGAAAGGCTGTTTTTTGGCTTGCTCCTTCAGCCTACCCATTTTGTAGCTCTCGTTATTTGAAACCGCCATGGCAACATTCCTTGACAACATCAAACATCCTTGAACCATCACTCTAGTCTAGAAGGACTCTGCAAACATCCTTTTTCTTCTCTCTCTTTAGTTTTTCTGTTGACTTGCCCCTCCTTTGTGGAGCCACTTGTGTGTTCTGTATTGCTTTGAGTTTTCCCATTGACTTGCCTGCCTCTGGGTATTGAATAAGCAAGGCCACAAGCCTTGATATAACTGCTCTGTATGTAGCTTGGTTCTTGCAAGTGAACTGCATGATGGGATTGGAACGATATATGTGCCTGAATGTGCTGTGATGCTGAAACTGCTGAAACTCCAGCTGGTTCAAAGAGCTGCAGCCAGATTGTTGACCGGGGCTGGTTACAGGGAGCAGACAACTCCCCTGTTAAAACAGCTCCACTGGCTTCCAGTCTGTTTGCGGGCACAATTCAAAGTGCTGGTATTAACCACATCACGCCAGTCCTTTTCCAGCTTCATTGGCTGCCGGTCCAGGTCCGGGCCTGATTCAAAGTCCTGGTATTAACAAGTAAAGCCCTAAACGGCTTGGGGCCAGGCTATCTGAAGGAATGCCTCCTCCCATATGTACCTGCCCGGACCCTAAGGTCATCCTCAGGGGTCCTTCTCCGCGAGCCCCTGCCAAAGGAAGTGAGGCAGGTGGCTACCAGGAGGAGGGCCTTCTCTGCTGTGGCACCCCAGCTGTGGATTGAGCTCCCTAAGGAGGTTCGCTTAGCACCTACATTATATGCCTTTAGACACCAGGTGAAGACCTTTTTATCTCCCAGCATTTTAACAGTCTATAAATAAATTTTAACTCGGTGTTTTAAATTTGTAATTTTGCATTGCTGCTGTTTTTATCTGGTTGAGCTTTTATATTGTATTTTATATTATGGTTTTATACTGTTGTTTTATATTTGAATTATCTTAAATTTGTAAACCGCTCAGAGAGCTCTGGCTATTGGGCGGTATAGAAATGCAATAAATAAATAAATAAATAATGACCTATAAAGCCCTATATGGCTCGGGTCCAGGTTATCTGAAAGAACGCATTCTCCCTTATGAGCCTGCCCGTGCTTTGAGATCTTCTGGAGAAGCCCTTCTTTCAGTCCCACCATCTTCACAGGCACGCTTGGTGGGAACATGGGAGAGGGCCTTCTCAGTGTCTGCTCCGGTGCTTTGGAACTCTCTTCCTGAGGAAGCTAGACTGGCTCCCTCTTTGATGAGCTTTCGGAGGCAGGCTAAAACTTGTTTGTTCCAGCAGGCCTTTGGAGAATAGTCTGCTCCTCCATCTATATTAAGGACTTGTAAAGTTTTTGTTTTAATATAGTAATTCCCCCCCCCCCAAGTTTAAAATGTATATATTTTAAATTTTGTAAGGCCGCCTTGAGGCCCGGTATTGGGCAAAAGGCAGGATACAAATAAATATAAGATGATGATGATGATGATAGGAAGGAAATGCTTAATTGGAATTCTTAACTGTCAAGACCTTTTGATATAGTAGAAGACAAATAAAATAGCTTGATAAGGAGGATGGACCATCCAGGTCAATCTGACATTGCTCAAAGCGTTATGGGCCATCTGTTGATAAGGTATAATGAAGAAGTTTTCTTTGATCTGTCTTTGTTTCGCTTTAGAATTTTGCCAACTGCTAATTGGTTAAGATGCTGATATGTCTAAATATACCTGCCGTTCACACTGCCAGCAGAGAAGTTCTGTGTCTGCAGGACTCTCTCTATCCAGCTGTATTGCGCTCAATAAAACAGAGTTGCCTTACGTCCAAAGTGGATTTTATCCTTACAGTATGAAGATGTGAGCTACTAATTAGAAGGCACTGTGCAACTTTTCAGTCTTTTCCTTCCTACCGGTTTTTCCGCAGTAAGAGAAAAGACGGAAGAAGCGGTGAGGAAGCATGAGAAGGTTTGCATCCTCTTGTCCTGCCTCCACATAAAATTCTGAGTGAGGCAAGGCAATGATGCTATGCAAACCTCTCCCAGAAGCGTTCCCGTCACTTTTGCACCTGCCTGAAATCCTACAGAAGCTAGGCAAATATAGCGCTTGGGCATGAGGAGAGAGAGGGGCTGTGAAAGCAGAAAGTGCAGAGTAGCAACCAGTCTGGAAGACGCTCAAATGACTGTGAGTCACTCCCGGGAATGCATGGAGAAAGTCTAGGTTTGTGCTGAAGACGCTGCCTTTGCAGGCTGACTGGCCCTAGGCCGGATCTACACTACTGCTTTAAAGCGCTTTATAACAGTTATAAAGCGCTTTAACTGCTTTAAAGCGCTATAAAACTGTTATAAAGCGCTTTAAAGCAATAGTGTAGATCTGGCCTAGCTGTGTGTGCTCTTGCAGTCTACTTGCTGTAAATATCAGGTGGGAGATGGGAAATCAGTTCTCACAAAGCGTCTTGCTTCATAAGTACTCTTTTTACCCATTGGCGAATTTATACAAGTCCAGTCAACCAACCCACCAAAACTCATGATTAAGATTTCTTTAATCAGGTGACAGCCCTACTTGTTACCCCTAAGAGCTCAAAAGCCTGCTTTGAATTATTATTATTAATAATAATAAAACACATCAGCAAGTCGGTTTGTGTGACTCCTTGTAGACGCCCATCATTTTTCAGTAATGACAGAAGTAGAACTTACCTTTGCAATGATGCTTGATTGTGCCAACGGTACTTCTCAGCGGTGCCTCTTGATATATTACTGATAAAATCGCCACGTCCGTCGTGCGAAATATACAAGAATAAATTCAAAGATCAAATGCGGGTGGCGTTTCATCTCAATTCCCCTTTCCCATCTCACAGCTGTGCAGCGTCTCTTCTGCCCAGAAAAGAATTTCAAAAGTATGTTTTGCAAAACGGGACCGTACATTTGGGCCAACGCCCGAGTGTTACTTTGGACCTGGTTTCTGGCACTGTGTAATGTTATATCTCTGTACCATGTGGAGAAAGCAGAGGGCTGTAAAAAAAAGCCTGTCATCGTAATTTTTTCTCACTACTTCCTCAAAAGTTATGCAACTTTGCCTTTGTCGCCCTTTATTACACCTTTATGTCAGAACAAACAACAGTTTCCCCATAATGGAGATTAACCTAGTTGAACGCCAGGTTTTGGATGACAGTTGACATCCAGCTGCTACGTAGAAAAAGATGTGCACACCCAGAATAGAGAGGAAGGGGTAACTGAGCTGGGCTGGTGCTTTCATCTTATCCTTGTCATGAGAGGGACTCTGGGAGTATATCCATTAAAAGACTCGTGTTTGTGGGATGGGTGGGAGTGATTCTTACATGTATTCCAAATTACAACTTCATTCCTTGTTTAGAAAGCTCAATCATTTTCAGTCTAAAACATCTCTCTCTCTCTCCAGGGCCGTTTCTACACCAGCCTTTTTCCCAGGGATCGTCCCAGGATCATCCCTGTGCATGCAGATGACACTCAGAGGATCCCGGGAGCAGGCAGGGACAATCCCTCCATTTTATATAAATTTATTACATTTATGTACTGCCCCATAGCCAAAGCTCTCTGGGCATTTTACAGAGATAGCACATGGTAGACCAGCTTTCCTTCCCCAGCCTGGTGACCTGCAGAAGTCTTTGACTACAACTCCCATGTTGGCTTGGGCTAATGGGACTTAAAGTCCAAAACAGCTTATGGGCGTCAGGTTGGGGAAAGCTGTTCTATTTATTTATTTATTTATTTATTTTATTGCATTTCTATACCGCCCAATAGTCGAAGCTCTCTGGGCAGTTCTAGACCAAATAAGGCCCAGTTCCTTTAGCCTTTCATTTCAGGCAAAAGAAAGTCTGACGCCTCTCATTTCTACATGGCATTTTGACCCAGACTATCTACCTTCTGCCCCACAGTGTATTAAAGCCTTGGGGTTGAGAGGTATGTTTGTCTCATCTCCCTGGCTTTGCTCAGTCTGCACCAAGTCAGGACAAGCACCGCCTCAAAATAGCAAGCAAGCAACCCTTTGATTTGATTTAAGGCCACGCCAAGCATGGGCCCTGGGCCGAGATGGGGTTGCCGCTGTCTGCCGATTAAGTATTTTCCCAAGCTGGGAGATATGTAATGACGATTTCATCAGCTGCTTGGCATCTTTCCACAAAAGCTGCTCTTTTTAAGCAAACAAAACACAGGCAGGCCCCCGAGGGAGCTTCCTTTCAATGCGCTGCTATTTGCCTAAGAGGCGGGGCTCCGAAATCCAGGAGCTACCTCCATGGATGAGCTCAAGGCAGAGGCCGCCTTGACGTCTCCACTTCCTTCATATGCAAAACGATTGGCAAAGCCAAGATCGCAATGTGTGGGGGCTACTTCTGGGGTGAGCTAAATCTTGGCCCGTGTTTCTGGATTGAGACCAGAAAGCAGAATTAGGTGTCTGTTCAGTGGGGAGGGTGAACAGATGGATACATGCATCTTCAGTGTGGTTTTAGATCAGGGCTGGTGAACTTATTTCACCCTCCGGGCCGGCGCTACCATAGAGGCCACTCAGGCGGCCACCTAGAGCGCCAAGGTAACGGGGGCACCAAACGCCGCACCCGGAAGCCGCTTTCCCACAGCAGCTCTGAGAGGGCGGCTTCCGGGCGTGCCGTTCCGAAGCCGATCACCCGCCCCAGCATCCGGGCTTCGCTTCGGCTGGGTGCCCACCCAGCCAAAGCGAAGCCACACCCGCACCCCCCCCCTACTCCAGCGTGCTGGCTTCGCTTCGGCTGGGTGACGCCCAGCCGAAGCAAAGCCAGAACGCTGGGGTAGGGGGGCACCTTCGGAACGGCGCGTCCAGAAGTTGCTCTCCCAGAGCAGCTTCCAGCCGGGCACGCCATTCCGAAGCCGCCCGCCTGCCGGCCCCCCCCACCCCAGCATCCTGGCTTTGCTTCAGCTGGGCGTCCACACAGCCAAAGCGAAGCCACACCCGCCCCCCCCCCAACTCCAGCGTGCTGGCTTCGCTTCGGCTGGGTGGGCGCCCAGCTGAAGCAAAGCCAGGACGCTGGGGGCGGGCAGGCGGCTTCAGAATGGCGCGCCCAGAAGTCGCTCTCCCTGCCTAGGGCGCAAAATAGTCTGGCACCGGCCCTGTTCAGCCTGAGAAGCTCTCTGGGACTGAGTTCCAGTGTGGGCAGGGCCAGAAATGTCAATAGATTTTAGGTTAAAGTTCTGACTACTAGTAAGTTAGCCTTAGAAAATGCATTTCAACCTTTTAGAATGGGAGAAAAAACTGTGCAATCCTGACTTTCCCCGTTAGATCTAAGCACACCTGAGTCCTTCTCAAATGCAACATCACAACTGCTATAAAAAACAGTAAGTCAGTCTGCCTTTTTTTCTTCCTTTTTTTACTATTGATTTGAAAATACATAGAACCATAGAGAATATATAACTTTCTTTTGTCTTTCTGGCCCCACAGAAATAGGTTACAATTAACATTAATTAACAAAATCTCAAAAGCATGATTCAGATAACAAAAATAATGACCCAGATGATGCCACAGGCTAATTCAAACAGGCTTAAAGACTCCAGCAGCACTTTAACTGACAAACATTAACTGTAAAAGCTTCAATGCCAGGGTATTTTCTATGGATTAGCTCCAGAATAGCTAAAAGAGCCCCCCACATATAAAAGTAGCAGCAATTTGGGTCAGGCAGCAGTCGCTAAACACAGTACATTCACGGTATGTTCTGTTTTGTTGAATTCTTGCTCCAAAAAGGTACCCAGAAAACCTCCTTGTGTTGCTAGGTACACAAGATACCTTTCCATCACTACTGAATAAGGGACACCACCACCTAAACTTCCATCTTAGAGGGTGCGTTTTCCAAACAGATCTAGCCCCCCCCCCAGCACCTCCCGTTTTAGGAATCACCCACTGGTGATTAGAAACACTTGCCCTCAAGACAACAACTGCTATTAGACAGGGAGAAGATCCAAAATGCACATAGACTGTTCAATTTCAATGCACCTTCTTTTGTACATGGGGTTTGGTTCCGCTGAAATGGATGGGGAGTTCTCCCAACATGTAGAAGATCTGTGTATACATCAGAGTGCATGAGCAACTCTGGATCGGGGCAAGAACCCAGGCACACTGTAAAATCCATGTTGAAATTAAAATGGACCAATAAGTATTCTTTGCTCTAAATAGCACATTCCCTAAAGCCTTCAGACCAAATCCTTGGGTGATAATTAACTGGGTGATAATTTTTGCACGCACATATATAAAATGAGCTGGCTGGAATAGTAATTTTTAAATGTTCCGCTCGAGAGCTATGTTGATGTTCCATGGTGGGGTCATTCCGATTTATCACGACAACACAGCAGGTATCAAAGTCAGCTTGGTTCCAATGTAGGGAAAAGCACAGAGTTGCAATGAGAAAGGTGTGTGCTTTTTCAAACAGGCAAGTAGAACCCCATTTGTTCTGGAATGTTTGAAAGACAGTCCTGGCAAGAATTCCCAACATTTCCATGAGCACGATCCATCAGGGAACAACGCCTACCCACGCCCTATCGAACTAAACAGAGGCTGTGCACAAGCTATGGGAAAAGAAAAATCAGTATTCGGTACATATCTAATTGTGCTCTTCTAGTTCCTGTGTGTGCACCAAGAGTACTGAAATTTGGCAACATCACCAGAGCCAAAGGGCACTGATTTATATTCTAAAGCAACTAACTCATCAATAAGAGAAAACAAGGTGTGGCAGGGGAAAATGGTGTTGCTTCTTTAAGCTTGCACTAGGCAGGAAAATGTTTATAATTAAAACATTCGCAAAAGAAAAGAAGAAAAAACCACAGCTCTATTCCTCCTGGTACGCTCACTGAATCATGGTTTTCTTTTTTTAAAGAAATGTCTATATACGCAAATACAGGTTTGTGTATATATTTGTGTTTATATTCAGACGTGTATATAAATCTGCCAATGTGGGGTTGATGCTTCATGCATCTGATGAAGTAGATAAAAGTGTCCACGAAGGCTTAAGGCGCCGCAAGACTCCTTGTTGATTTTGTTGCAGGAGAATAACACAAGGGTGAAAGAAAGCAACAGCTAACCATTTAGCCGCGCGTGCTGTCAAATTAATTCCAGTGCAGCCTAAAAAAGATCAAAGCTCTCTTTTTACATAGGAGGTGTTTACAGGACTGAAACATACAATCTTATCCTTTGAAAAAAGAAGTCTCCAACAAGAATTCTCGTAGTCAGCCCCCCGCCTCACCCCTGGTCTCAAATTATGTAGATGGGGCTCTTCTGTGCATTGATAGAATGAAATTACATTCTCAAAGATGTGGGCTTCTCCTGCAAGAGATCCCCCATGCGTGAGCTCCCAATGAAGATCCAATTCAGATTCCCCAGTAGATTATGTCCACAATTTGTATTTCGCAGCTGGCCTCAAATACAAAGGAATTCCTGCACAGAAGGCAGGTTCGCATAAGGAATAAGTGTGGGTCCCGCCTCTCCCCAATCTAATCATGTTGTCAATCGATATACATGGCAGTTTCTCAGGTGTGCATTCTTTGTGAGGATTTTAAAATTAAGTTGCAATTCTGTGCAGGAATACCGACTAGGAGTTTGAGCATGAAATTGCAATTGTGGGCAGATACCAGACTGAAATTGGTTCAAGAGTGCCTCCCTTCCTTCTGTTGCATTCACTGCCTTCCTGCTTTTCTTTCTGAGGGATATTGAGAGACGCAAATTCAGTCCCAAGTGTTGCTGCCTGAAGTGGAGCAGCAAATGCCCCTCCACCCCCCCGCGACACACACACACACAACATAGTACACAAGGGTGCATAGTGTATAAGGCCAGCCAAATTATTTTGGCACTTGAGGCAGAAAATCCTACAAGCACCTCTCCCTGGGAGTAAAAATACAATAATAATAAATCATAGAATCATAGTAGAGTTGGAAGGGGCCTATAAGGCCATCGAGTCCAACCCCCCACTCACTACAGGAATCCACCCTAAAGCATCCCTGACAGATGGTTGTCCAGCTGCCTCTTGAAGCCCTCTAGTGTGGGAGAGCCCACAACCTCCCTAGGGAATTGGTTCCATTGTCATACTGCTCTAACAGTCAGGAAGTTTTTCCCGATGTCCAGCCGGAATCTGGCTTCCTGTAACTTCAGCCCATTATTACGTGTCCTGCACTCTGGGAGGATCGAGAAGAGATCCTGGCCCTCCTCTGTGTGACAACCTTTTAAGTCCTTGAAGAGTCCTGTCATGTCTCCCCTCAATTCTCTCTTCCCCAGGCTAAACATGCCCAGTTGTTTCAGTCTCTCCTCGTAGGGCTTTGTTTCTAGACCCCTGATCATCCTCATTGCCCTCTTCTGAACACGCTCCAGCATGTCTGCATCCTTCTTGAAGTGTGGAGCCCAGAACTGGACGCAATACTCAAACAACTAACAATTTGCTAACAATTTCACGACGCCCAGAATCAACTGCCTGAGGCAGCAGCCTCACACTGCCTAACGGTAGGGCTGGCCCTTCAAGTGTGTACTTTCATCCCTGGACAAAGAGGGTTTTGTGGGTCTTCGAAAGCCTGCCACACCGCTCTGAGGTAATGGCAGGGTGAGAGAGCATGTATCTTTGTGTGCTAGGGACGGGAGAAGCAGTTTGCCAAAAATTTCCAAACTCCACTTCAAAGCTCGGTTTGGCTCGTTTCCAGATCCATTTGCAAGCTGTTGTTCAATTCCTTCGAACTGGGAAAAAAACACATTTCAAAAGGAAAAAGCATATTCCTTTCTGTATGCATTTTACAGAAGTGTGCACTTTCTCCCCATTGCATGATTTTTGAAAAATGTGCATTATAGAGTGTATTTTTCAAACACGAACCTAAGTTTGGGAATGTGCGAGCTTTTTCAGGAAAATGCGTTTGCGGTCTTGGTTACAAACTGGAAAAGTTCTGATGATTTGCGAACAGAAATTATATTCTTGTATATCTCTACTGTGTGCTAAGAGAAGTCAAGCCTTGGTCAAACCACTATTTCTTGCAAGCTATTTTCTGTCTGCAGCCTCTGAAGTATAACACAACAGTGACCAATTCCTTCCCCACCCCCACATACACACACAAAGGGAATTTTGGCATCTGAGAGCGAGGCGAGGGGTGTTGTCAAGATAAGCACATCGACCTTAAAACCAAAGCTTTCTTAATGCTCTGATTACTTCATATATATATATATATTCTATACTGTATATATAATGATATTTTTTATCTATGTAATTTATAGCTATATAGAGACAGACAATTTCCTGGTAAACATTTACAAGATATGTTTTGTGACACTGGGAAAAGTATGTCTTGGTTTGCATAATGCTTCACACGCACAGAGTTCAGGACACACAGGGAGAGAATCCATAAATACATTTAAATAAATAACATTTTCTTTGCATTTAAAAGTGTTTTCTCGTCCATACACACACACACACACACACATACACACACACATACACAGAAAACAACACTGCTATCAAATGGCCAAAATATGCTCTTCCGATAGCATAGGCAACAGGGTTCTTCAGCTAGCTTTTAAAACAGAACAAAACGAGAGATTCCACAAATAATAAAGGGTCACCCAAAGACAGGTTAACAGTGACGTTTTATCCAGGAACCTCTCCACTGACCTGGAAGTTCTGTGAACATAAAAAAGGTGATATGGGACTAGCAAAACCTTGTGCTAACATTATGCATTGCATTAAGGAGATGGCACTCTATGTAGTGGTCTGGTCACTGCCACATCTGCCATGAAGTCTCATGTAGGGCAGACAGACCAAAGACTCTTTGTTGGGATTAGTTATGCTTTGATAACCCACAAGCTAACCATCTTATCTCCTCCATCTGCGAGGACTCCCCACCCCAAACAGGTCCACTGCGGATGCATCCTAAATATTTGTATCATCTTAAAAGGGTGGGGAGGGGTGTCCTATTTTATCCTCAAAATAACCCTGCGAGGTAGGCTAGACAGAGAGTGACCGGTCCAAGGGCTTCACGGCTGAATGGAGACTTGGACAAAGTCACAGTCCCACCCTCTACCCTTGACCCCACATCAGCTCTTGCGGCTGTCCGCAGGGCTGTCACCTCCTCCCATTCCGGTTGGCAAGGACCCTGCCCCATCCAGAAAAGAATCTCATTTGGATGTTTCAAAAGCTACAAGGTTTTCGTTCCAGGAACCAGGTCATACAGGCTTGTGCTTTTAAGAAAGAATGGTGGATTTGATGGCATTTGAAGACAGAAAGCCCAGCACAACGAATGCACACATACACGCTGTACAAATCCTTCAGCCACCAACCCACCCTTAAAACTCCATTTTGTCCTGCCATCTCCCAGGGGAAAAAAAGCTCTCGGGGGGGGGGGGGGAGAATCAGCTTCAAAACAGGAGTAAGTTCTGCTTTGTAAATGTCCTCCTTTCTTAAGGGAATCAAAGTGGGGGGGAAAGCCCAACAAGGTGGGATTTGTCAATGGACAGGAGGTTTTTGTGCTTTTGTTTCCAGCTGAATCCAGGTTGTACCTGTGACAGCCTTCATTTCTTGAAGAGGTGGAGAGTTCCACCCAGAGAGTTTTATGGATGTCCAACCAGCCACTGACTGAAGACATGTGCAAGGTCCAACCTGAACTGTATCTCTTCCCTATGACTGACATCCAGTCTTCTGAATATGAGAGTACCTGTACTATTGGTTGAACTGCCATGGCTTCCCCCAAGGAATCCTGGCAGATATAGTTTGGGAGCCATAGAGAAATATTGGGGGAGGGGGATAGTCTGTGAGAACTATCTGTAGCTCCCTCCTCAAACTAAAATTCCTAGGACTTTATAGAAGGAAGCTATGGCAGATCGAACAGTCCAACTATGTTGTGGAAATGATCTCCCCATCCCATCCCTCTGTGAGGTGTGGCTGCCAAGAATTTTCTATTTTGCAGAACGGTTCTCAAGAAGGCCAGGATATTCTGGAGATCACAGTTATTGACTCAGTAAGCAATGCCAGAAATAGTCCCACAATTACACACACACACAGGCACGCACACCACAAAAGTTAACGGAAGAGGGGAGCCATTAAAGAGTTGCTCACTTTGGAAGAGGTACCCTTTGACTGCTCTGTCCCCAAACAAGTATAAGGAAGGTTTTAGTGTGGAAGCAAGAATCCAACACAGAGACTCAGCATAGTGGGAGAAGGAAGATGGCACACAGCACAGTTTAAGAGACTAGTCCTTTGGAAGGGAGGGGGGGGACAGGAGACAGCTATGGCTAAGCATTTTATGGCTACTAGGAAGCCATTTTCATGTATTAAAAAAATAGGCACTCGCTTAGCCATGATAGTGAGCTTTTCGGGTGGATTTTGATCAGGCAACAAAACTCCATTTTTCCTCCCTGTTTCTCTCCCACTCTTTTAAGAACACCTGAGTTTCAAAACAAACAAAAACGTTTCAAATATTTGTCCTCAATAACACCACTGAGCCCCACCACAAACAGCAGAGTACCACGCTGACTGGTTACTCCAATGATGGCTATAGACGTCGCAGAGGCAACGCTCCAAAGTCACTGCAGCAATCCGGTTGATTGGTGGTCTGTGGTGGTCACACTCCTCTAATAAACATTTCAGATATTCTCCAAGAGGTCATGGGGAATGCTGATATGCCATTCAGAAGTTCAAAGTAAAATAAATAAATAAGGACAGGGGGGTAGGAGGGAGGTATGTGTAGACAAATAGGCCTGCCTCAGTCCTCATGGCTCAGGAAAGCAGCCCCACAGTACGACATTAAAGGAAGAAGCGACCTAGACCAGACCCGTGCAACAGACCCGGACCAAGACCGTGGGAGAAGCAAGAGACACCTGGCACGAGACATCATCAAGTCCCTGAACTTTCAAATGTGGCTTTTGAACCTTCTGTCAGAAGGGAAAGACTCACAGATTCACCGAAAAGGAGAAGTTGGGCCAGAGGACAAGCCGGGCTGAGGCCTTCTCAAGGACCGTGGGGAGGAGGGATGACAAGCAGCCACAAAGAGCAGCACTGCAGCAATTCAGCTCTGATCTGCTGTGCAGTTTCAGAAGGAAATATCGCAGTGGCCACAGTAGAAAAAAGGAGCATGGCAAAAGCTCAGAGAGAGAAGCTCAGTGGCTCCACAGGCCATCCAGCTGATAAAACTTGTTTCCCTCTGAAAAGGTGAGGAAGCTTCCCCCATCAAAAGAGAATCCCCCAGCAAAGCCTCACTTTTCTATGAAAAGGCCCAGGAGGTTAGATTCTGTACCCAGGGCAAATCTGTACCCAGGGCAAGACCAGGAACCGCACATTTGGGACACAACGGGATGGGAGAAGGGAAGAGGCTGGTTGCTTAAGATATCCACACACACCCTCTGAAAGAAAAATAAATAAAGATCTGAAGGGAAGGAGGAAAATCAATGACAGATCCCAGCTGCCCTTTTCAAGGCCACCACCCTCACCTTTCCAAACAGGAAGCAGCAGTTCATAAAACCTGACATTCATATAAACATGCGCACTTGCCCAACTACTCACCCGCCCACCTCAAAACAAGATTTGTGCCAGGTCAAACGCCACCCCACTTGCATGAGACAGGAGGTGGAGATTGCGAGTTCTTTGGTTAATCGCCACGACAGAAGGAGAGCGGACAAGCAGCGGACGGAAACGCTCCCCACTCGAATCAGCGGAATGGCTGGGCTGGGCTGCCACCTCTCCGGGGTTTCCCTTGAGACAATTGAGAGATTCTCTCCCATTCTCTCTCTCTCTCTCTGTGTCTCTCTCTCTCTTACATACTGTGGTGGCCTTTCTTAGCCTCAAAACAGACAAGGATGGCTCTGTCCTCAGAAGGCAGGCAGCCCCCCCGAATCACTTGTTCTCGATTAGTGTCTGGACTTTGTACACGAGGTCCCGCGCCAGCTTCAGGATCTGCTTGGTGTTGTGCCGCTCAGCCATTTCTGGAAGACGAGAAAGGGATAAAGCAAAAAGTGATGGAAATGTTGAGGGTAGGTCCATAAAAACGAATCACGACTCAGCGACAGAGCACCCACTTTGCATCCCTGGCATCTCCCGTTCAAACAGGGGTGCCAAGCCCTTTTCAGCCAAATTCCATTTCACGGAAGCTGTCGGGGGACGCATTCTAGCAGTGGGTGTAGCTGAAGGCAAAAGCAGCATGGTCAAAAGAGCAAAAGGGACCGGCGTGTTTCAACTTGAAAAGCTTACTGCCAGTGACTAAGAGCAAAGGCTGGCAAGCCACCAAGGGACATGGCCATCCGGAGGGCCGGATTTAGCCTGCAGGAGGTTTGACATCCCTGAATTAAAAGGGCCAGGTAACAGGCATAGGGTGGGGGGAAGACCTACAGTGGAGACCCTGAGGAGAAGCTCCCTATCAGAGAAGACCATGTTCTGGGCTGAATGGAGAAATAGCCCAACCTGCTCTAAGGCGGTTCCCTATGTCCCTTGATGGACATTTCTCCAGTGCTTCTCTCTCAGGTATGGGAGAGGTAATAGAGAACACACACAGGGAGACAGAATGACCTGGCACCCCAGAAGGTTTGGAAAACATCTTGGCAAGTGGTTGTAGCTCAGGTGACTCAGCCCTGGGATTGTCCCAGCCAGCGACGCTCCGTACCGTTGAAGAACTTTATGATGTCCGTGAAGTCCATGTTGTTCTCCAGGATGATGTCCCGATAAACCTCCACCAAGGCAAGAGCGATGAAAAGGACGTAGTGCGATGAGGAGATCCGCGTCGCGGCCCAGATGGTCTCCCAGACAGCGAAGACGTCGTCGTAAACCAGTTCTGTTAAAGAGGCAGCAGAAGCGGGCCAGCCGTTGAAGCCAAGGCAGCTAAAGCAGAAGTTGCGCCCGTCTCCCTATCTGGGCCCCCCAAATTATCCACAGCAGACAGAACCATAGAAACTCCGGAGACCAGCGAAAACAGAGGCTGATGCACAAGAGGGAAGAGAAAGAAGTTTGGGACCAGCCACAGAGGTGGGTCATGCCCTATGTCCCAACAGGGGCATGGCAGAAAAACTTTAGAAGGCACCATTCTCAAATAAGACTACCTATGGAAGGGAGAAATGGGCCTTAGTCAGGGAAGGCTCAAATCCTTGCTAGAAAGCAAGCCAGAGAACAGAACACTGCGGATCAATCAAACAAAGAACAAAAATGGGCAATACAAGACTAGCATTCTACCTGCTTGCCTTACGTCATATCAGCTATATGCTTGAATTGGGGATACCTACAGAGGACCTGTTTACACTGCAGACTTAAGCTAGTTTAACAGACATCCCATCTCCCCAGGGAATCCTGGAAACTGTCATTTGGGATACGGATGAGGGGCTACGGTCCTCTTCCAGGGACTTTTCAGCACCCTTAAACTGCTCAATTTCCTCATCAAACGGCAAATACCGGCATTCTTTGCCAGCATGTAATACGGATTGAACTAGCGTGTTGTGTTGGACTGCAACTCTCCTCATTCCCAGCCAGCATGGCCAATGGCGGTCCAGCACATCTAGAGGGCACCAGGTTGGGGAAGGCTGGGTTGGTGTAAAACCGATACAAGTTTGGATTTCAGATCTATACCCCCATGTCATCACACACCTCGCTTAAAATCCAAGAGGAACCAGCGATAGCAGAAGTAGAAATGCGTATAATCGCCATTTTGGTGCATCAGCTCAAACAGCTCCGAGTCCAAAATCTGCCAGAGAAGGAAAAGCCTTCAGAATCTTGTTTCTACGGGAAAACCACGTTTGCAGCACCCCACATCACACACGCCTTCTAGCAGGTGCTCACTGCTCCCTTCACCTCTTTTCAAGAGTCTGCCCTCTTCGACCTGCTGTCACGCACCACTATATGCCCTCATTACAGTGTCAGGGAGGTGGACTTAAAGTTGCCATCTCCCTTTTTCTGGTAGAGCTCTTGCGCCTTTTGTCAGAATGTCTGCCTGTCAAAGACACAGTTCCTTCCAGCAAATGAAGAAAAGATAAAGGCTCCACCCCTGTCATTAAGGCCTCGCAGTGCAAATTCCCAGGACCCCGTCATCCCAAGTGGCGATCTATTCTGTACCTGGATCAGGGACCTCATGTTGGCGAAGTGAGTGTCCATGGCTCCTCCGTGGGGGAAGTTCTGGTTCATCCTCTTCATGAGCTCTGTAAAGCAGCTGAACGCAAGGGCTTCTGGACACAGACCGGTGGGGGAAAGAGAGAGAAAAACTACAGCATCATGGCCTGCATTAAAGACTCTAGTCCCTCATAGTCATGAGAACCAGTTGGGATCACTGTGAATCAGATCACCTGACACCCATATAATCCAACTGCCCATCTTCACCTGGAAAGGGCCCTATTTTTCTTGTACTTGTCCCCAATGAACTACCCCAAGGGTTGCCAAAATACTGCCTCTGAAATGTTATGTGTAACGCCAAACGTTATCCCTGTTTTCATCTGTAAAGTACGGCAGGGTTTGCCTGCATCATCTGGATTGGGAGAGTTGAAACAGTTGAGGCTCAGTTTTCCCAGCCTCCATGTCCAGAGAGGGGCTCAAGCCAAGCCAAGCCCATTCCAGGAAGCACGGAAGCAAACACAACCAACTCACCATCATCCAGAATGACCAGCAAAGGAGCCAGCAAGTCACACATTCCCTGAACGTAGCCGATGTCGATATGATGCCAGATGTAGCTGTCGGGAGAAAAAAGGTAAAGTGATGGATGATCTGCAAGGCAGCAGCCTAGAAAGGCAAGCTTTATAGGAGAAAATTTCTGCCATGGCAGCAGACACAAAAGAAGAAAGAATATTTCAAAAGACGGAATAAGCAGTGAGAAAAACGGAAGGGTTACCAATGGAAGATGAGACCCCTGTAGAAGTCCTCGAATGAGGCAATTCAATTCCATGATAAAAGCCTCATTTGGAAGCACCCCTGGTTCTCTCTCCTAAACTATGTACGTTTCGTTTGCTAATTCATTTTGCTTTTGGATAGGGGAGCTCTGTATTATTGATTTTTAAGAATGTATACCCCACTTACACACACACACACACACACACACACACACACAAAATCAGGGCAGCATACAAATTAAAACATCACGCAATACATAAAAGGATGTAAACCCACAATATTAAGACAACAATTGTTAAAACAACTATCATAGAGAAACAGTTTTAACACAGCAAGGCAAGTGAAAACCAACCTGTAAAGGAAAACAACTCATAAAAAGAGCAACGATTCATAAAACAATGATCGTAAAGGGACATTAACCGAGTAAGACAAGAGGACACTCATCAAAACACCCTCTTATGCAGCCGCCTAAAAGCATAGAATATTGGGAGTCTGATGGACCTTACTCAGTAGGGCATTCCACAAGTGGGTACCACTACAGAAGAGGCCCTGCTCCTAGTGGCTGCACATCACGCCTCATGCAACTGAGGAATTTGGAGCAAGGTCTCACGTGTTGAACAGAGCAAGCGGAAAGGCAGATATAAAAGAAGGCAATCCTTAAAGTAACCAGGATCCAAACTGTTGAGGGTTTCATTGATTAATTAAGTTAATCAATTTGATCAATTAAAAAGCCGCCCCTGGTTAATCAGGCTGATTTTTAAGAAAATTAAGGAATTATGAACAAGTACTTCTCCATACGGCAAGCACTATCTCAGAAAAGAGAGCCTTTCCTGTGTATGAGAGAGAAGTCTTTTGCAAAGAACTGCACAGCCCAGCGATGGCCCTGTTCGCATGTGGATAACTACCTGCACATGATGTTACGCAGTTTCTCCAGGTTGGCTGGTGAGAAATACCAGTAGTTACGGTCACACCTCTGTACGTCCTTCTCAATGCGATGCAGGTTGATGGTGTACATGTCCAGAAGTTCTGGCTACAGAACCATACAGGGAGGGAAACACATGCTAATGAATTCATACCAGTCCCAGTCAAGGTTCAGTGTATGTTGTGCTAAGATATTCCCAGGGCATATCTACACTGCTGACTCAAACTGGTTTTCACAATCATTCCTTCCTTCCAGGGGATCTCTTAAGAACAGTTCTTTGAAACAATTGTTAAAAATGGCGTACCAAGGTCATCCAAAAGTAACAAAAAAGAACGAAAGAAAGCCAAACATCGCATCCAGAATAAATTTTGCAAAACTGGGAAATGCATGCAGTCTCTTTTACTTTGCATAATTTACAATGGTTCTGTTCATCTTGGAAAGGACTTCTGCAGGGCATTGAGCTCCTCATATGTTCAACCATTGTCCAGTCACATCTCTGGCTCCTGAATTTCACCAGCAGGCCCTGCCTACAGACTTTCAGGCACACCATCACAATCATCAGAGCTAGGATCCCAGAATCCCAGAATCATAGAACAGTAGAGTCGGAAGGAGCCTCTAAGGCTATCAAGCCCAACCCCCTGCTCGTTGCAGGAATCTACCTTAAAGCATCCCTGATGGATGGCTGTCCAGCTGCCTCTTGAAGGCCTCTAGCTTGCTCTTGTTTGGTTTTTAATGAAAACTGAAATTCCCAGAAAGCTATATTCGGAACCACATGTAGCATACTTCAGCCTTTCCCAACCCCTTCAGGTGTGTGGAACTTCCTACTGCCCCCAGCCAGCAGCTAAGGCATGATGGGAGTTGTAGTCCAAGTAGGGTAAGGACAGCAAGTTGGGTAATGCTGGCATACTTAGTGGTGTTTCTGCACATCTGAGGAATCACAGCATACACCTGCTCAGCCACAGTTATACTGTCCATCTAGAGAGGTGAGGGAACAAGCCCCCCTCCATCTGCCTGGCTGGGGCCAGGTGCATTCTGGCTCTTCCCCTCTCAGAATGGTCTTTTACGGTGGCCCGTGAAGACCTGAATTTGCTTCCTTCTCCGCCCGTTATGTTGTGCCTCTTAAACTGTAAGTCAGCATTTCCAAACCTGATGCCCTCTGGATGTGTTGGCTTGCAAGTTCTGTTATTCCCAGCAGGTTGGGGATGATGGAAGCTGCAGACCAACACGTCTGGACGACACCAGGTTCAGGAAGGCTGCTGTAATCCAGCAGTAAAGAAATGTAATTAGTAAGCAAGTAAATGGATAAATGATGGTGATGCACTCTACAACTAAGGATCGTGCCTTGCTCAACCTGCGCTCCGTTTCCAGGGTTTGCAGCACCCAAAATGACAGAAGGGGAAGGAAATCTGAAACGCTCCTTGGGTGGTCTTATTTTAGATGGCCAAGACAACCCACCTCCCAGGCGTCCCCCATTGCAAGACCCCAGAACACACTCACAGAATAGGAGACCCCCGACGAGGAGACGGGCGAAACTTCGCTCACGGTCAAGTCGGTGACAGCCAGCGTGTGCGAATCCAGCTGCGGGTACAAGCTTTCCATTTCTGGCTCTTCCGAGAGGTCGTCTTCGCTCCCCATTGAGTTCGGTTGCTCTGCGCTGTGGTCAACCCAGCTGTCCGTCACGTCCACCATAGAGAGGGTTCCCCCCTCTTTATCGGGACGCTCCGTGCCCATCAGAATGAACTCGTCTAAACTCCTGGGCGCAGGAAAGCCCCCGTCCAGACCGTCCAGACCCCTTGTTGGTTTGCCATCTAAGAGGGTGTCATCCGTGGTGAGGGGTCCTTGGCCCACCTCCACACTCGTCCGAGCAGAATGGTACACCGCAGCCTTACCAGCCTCTGCTACGCTGTCCTCGGTGCTGAAGCTGCGCTCCGAGTATGCCGAGGTGATGGAAAAGTTCTGGGAAGAAGGATGTCCCGAGTCAGGGGAGTTGCTATCAGGGATGGTCCCATTGGAGAGCGCTGCTCGTTTCCCCTCTTCTAGCTTGGCTTCTGCTTCGGGTTGTTCCACGTCATCGACCGACTCAAATACCTGGGCAAAGGAGGAAACAAAACGGAACAGGCTTGGGGTTTACACCTGAAAAAAGAGCTGACCATATATGGATTTCTTAAGTGGCCTTATACCAAGGCCTTAGCTAGACCTAAGGTTTATCCCAGGATCGTCCCGGGGTCATCCCTGTTCATGTAAATGACACACAGGGGATCCTGGGAGCAGGCAGGGACGACCCCGGCATGACCCCGGGATAAACCTTAGGTCTAGCTAAGGCCAGAGTCATCTAGTCTAGTCTACTCCTGACTGCAAACACCTCTTTTTTGTATTATCCAGCATGGCCCCAAAATGATAGGGGCCAATGGAACTAGAGATGTAAAATTTCCAGAAATTTTGAAGCCATGGAAAAAAACAGGTTTTTTCGGGGGTTTGGAAAAACACGGAAATTTTTGGAAAAATTGAAATAATGCAATATTAGCACTTTTTACAGATTGAAAGTCACTTTGTTACTTTAGGAACATAAAATGTAATTATGTCCAAGTTATTTTGGCATAAAATTATTACATTTAGTATATTAAAAGTACAGTGTATTCAAATAATTATTACAAATTTAATTTACTTTTTTAACCTTTTTTTTTTTTTTTTGGTAACAAATGGAGCTACAAGCTCCTGAACTGTAAGGAACTTCTTTGGTTCTGCCAGTTTATGAGGAGCAGGCAAAAAACAATTTTAAAAAACAACAACTGAAGAAACCACCAACATTAGTAACAAAGAAAATTATTTATGTCTCCGCTAGTCCTCCAGTGTCAAGACGTAAAGCCCCCATTCCCATAAAAAGAACTGAGAAAAATGGGGGGGGACGGACACGACCAATGAATATCCAATGAATATGCATGAAATTTAATCAGACTCATTTTCTGACCTATAGATATCAGTATTAGTTTCAGTCTCTGCTTCAATGGCAGTGCTGCCCCCTAGAGGCAGAAATGCATCTTGCTCTTGCATTTGAGAGTTGTAGTCTCAGTTTGCAACCTAGGACTTGCTTGTCCTTGGTGTACAGGCATTGTAATAATCTGATACTGTACAGTTTTTAGAAATCGTATGGAGAAGTAAATATCTGAAGACCTTTTCTTAAACATTTTATTCATCATGCTAAAATAAAACATCCCGTAATCCATTTTTTCTTCATTTTTTTCAATTTTTCAGAAAAAAACCAAAAAAGGCTTTGGAAAAAAAAGGTGGGGGGACGATTTCCCCCTGAATTTTTCCGGTTTTTTTCCGGGCCTTCACATCTCTAACTGGAACATTATGGTGGCACAGTGCAGACATCTCAGAAATATAACCCCACCCCCATCCTGTCGAGGCTTGCGAATTTGGAACCTGCACCGAAGATCAGTTCCGTCTCTTACCTGGGTGCTGCTGCTGGAGTCACTCTGCAGCCGGGTCAGGTTTTGTCGGCCGGAACTGCCGCTCTGAGAAGACTGCGAGGGGGAAGAGGGAGACTGTGAAAAGCCAATTACAAGGGCAAGGCCGGGGTGCGCCCGGGGGGTGATGCACTGTTGCTGCCAGGAATTGGTGCTAGAGGAAAGGGGGCGGAATCTAGTGAGTCCAGCCAGGAGCACCATTTAAATGGTAAAGAGCTCAGGCAACCTAAAACAGGTGTCAGCAACCTGGCGCCCTCTCCAAATGTTCAGGACTATAACTCCCATAAACCACAGCCAGCATGGCCAGGGATTATGAGGATTGTCATCTGGAGAGCGCTGTCATGTGCTGTAGCTGTTCAAATGTCTTCAAGGAGTCAAAACCAAGGAAAGTTCATAGGCTAATCTACAAAGCTTTATTGCAAACAATTAACACTTCTGTAACACAAACTAGGCACCTTTATGGGAAAATCCCCCCTAGGCAACGCTATGCAAACTAAGCAAAACAATGGACTGTTCAAAGGAAAGAAAAGGCTTTTTAAATGTCCCAAGCTTCAAGGTGGAGGAGGGAGCGCAGATGCCTTCTCACACAATCTCTCCGACTGTCTCTTTGGTACTAATCTCACTGAACGTTTTAACTTCCAGCGATTCCTAGCATTCAGTAATGTTTTGGAATGTTCACCCCTGGAAGTTGACTCCCTGTCTCCTGAGAGCACAGGATCTGGCCTTGAGGAGATAGACTCTGGAGGGGGCGCATTCGCAGCTGGAGGCTCTCCCGTGTGAACTTCCTCCCCACTGGCTTGGCATTTTTTGAATCAGAATCTGTTTCTGATTGATTACCTGTGTCACCTACTCCCAACACCGGAGCCGTAGGGGCATACATGACAGGCGCCATATTGCCTAGCTCAATTCTAAAAGTTTCTAAAGGAGGTCATCCAGCTAGGAACCAGCCCCATCCCATCCTCCCCGGTGCACGCTCACGTCATTGCTGATGGTCGAGTCCCGGTGCATCATGCGCTCCATCTGGGAGTCCAGGCTGGGCCCCGAGGAGCACTTGGCCAGGGCCGCCGCATGCGATTCCTTCTCCCGCTGCCTGACAATGGCCTCGCAGCCCAGCCACTCCGCCATGGTTTGCTCGTAGCAGGCGCGGGTCTGGCTGTCGACCTGTAAGCAAGGGAGTAGCAGGAGAAGGCAACACAAGGGAGTCAGCTCCTCATCCCAAAGAGGACCCTGGAGCAGAACAGAAGATGACGCATGGCGCCGAGGAAGGAAATCGAATTGATCATCCCTGGCTTTGCACGGGATGGAAGAGCTGTTCATTTGATACAGCGAAGCCTTCAAGCAATGTTCCGCAC
This sequence comes from Elgaria multicarinata webbii, assembly GCF_023053635.1. NCBI lineage: Eukaryota > Metazoa > Chordata > Lepidosauria > Squamata > Anguidae > Elgaria > Elgaria multicarinata. The sequence continues at coordinate 3,304,490 of NC_086188.1, read as the reverse complement.
CTGTTAAAGCTGGACACGTTGTACCCGCTCCGTCTGAGTGACGCCGTGCCCGCTGGCAGCCCTTGATGCAGCCCCTGCTATGGTGCACCCCTCTAGCCCCCTAAAAGTGGGGTCTCATTGCCCGGGGAGTGGGCAGGTGTATAACTCTGTTCCTTGTCCTAATAATCTCCCCTGGCTTCAAACTGCATTGACTGTAAAACATGGTGCTGCAGGCTTCAACACACGGACATCAAATAACCTTGAGGTGCACACTTCTAGGACCTGCTTAGCTTGCATGCCAAGTTTCAGGTATCTAGGTTTCAAGTTCTCAGAGCTATGGTGCAGACAGTCAGACACACATCCTATTTTATTATTTTTAGATTGGAATAACAGTGATTTAGCATAGTTTTAGCGGTTGTATTTTTAAACCCTTGTGCGTCTGTCTGCCCTGGTCATTTCTATTTATTTATTATTTTTATTTTATTTTATTTATTACGTTTTTATACCGCCCAATAGCCGAAGCTCTCTGGGCGGTTCACAAAAATTAAAACCATCATAAAACAGCCAACAGGTTAAAAGCACAATTACAAAATACAGTATAAAAAGCATAACCAGGATGAAACCACGCAGCAAAAATTGATATAAGATTAAAATACAGAGTTAGAACAGTAAAATTTAAATTTAAGTTAAAATGAAGTGTTAAAATACTGAGAGAATAAAAAGGTCTTCAGCTGGCGACGAAAGGAGTACAGTGTCGGCGCCAGGCGGACCTCTCTGGGGAGCTCATTCCACAGCCAGGGGGCCACAGCGGAGAAGGCCCTGCTCCTAGTAGCCACCTGCCTCACTTCCTTTGCCAGGGGCTCACGGAGAAGGACCCCTGTGGATGGTCATAAGATGATAGAGCCCACCTCCCCAGGCAACGCAGGAGGAACAATGGAAATAGATGCCGCTGCCACTAAGAAACAGGTCATAAATGCAAAGTTCTGAACGGTGCTCACCTCTTTCCTCTCGGCTTCTGACATCCCAAAACGGTAATGCCCCAAAAGGAAAGGCCAGACAGCTTTCCGGATCTCAGGTTGGACCCCTCCAAAGTAGACCAATCGCAGCAGCTCCTTCTCCTCGTAGCTCTGTGGAGAAAACGTGATGAAGACCCAACCCCTCTGCTTCAGTGCTTTGCTCCCTCCAGGGCACTCAAAATAATCGCCTCGAGGTGACATTGCCACAGTCCTCCCCGATCCGGTGACCACAACTCTCATCATCCCCAGCTAGTATGAAGGGCACCTGGTTGGGAAAAGCTGCATTTACCGCTTCATAAATGCAAGGCCTGCATCAACAACGAACGAAGGGGGAGGTGGAAACGTTTACGGAGGAGCCGAGGAAGAAGGCGGCACTGTACCGTGCTGTCCAGCAAAAACTTCTCCCAAATCTCCATGGTCAGCCCCACAGCGGCATTGCACGGCACATCCGGAGACACGATGTCGTGGTTCACCAGCGCTGAGAGGTGGGTCCGCACCGTGGAGAGGTGCCGGCAGTAGGCGAGCCCTGCGATGCGGGGAGCAAGAAGTGAATCCCATGCAGAACTTTTCAAGACAGTCACACCCATTCCATCTCAGCTAAGGAACAGGTGCTAGCTTGGGAGAACCTGTAACCCATCCAAAGGACACCTAATGCTGCCTTCCACAACCTGGTGCCCTCCAGATGTGTCGGACTACAACTCCTATCATTCCCAACCAGGCTGGCTGCAGCCTCACAAAATCATAGAATAGTAGAGTTGGAAGGGGCCTACAAGGCCATCAAGTCCAACCCCCTGCTCAATGCAGGAATCCACCCTAAAGCATCCCTGACAGAGGGTTGTCCAGCTGCCTCTTGAAGGCCTTGAGTGTGGGAGAGCCCACAACCTCCCTAGGGCACTGGTTCCATTGTCATACTGCTCTAACAGTCAGGACATTTTTCCTGATGTCCAGCTGGAATCTGGCTTCCTTTAACTTGAGCCCGTTGTTCCGTGTCCTGCACTCTGGGAGGATCGAGAAGAGATCCTGGCCCTCCTCTGTGTTACAACCTTTTAAGTATTTGAAGAGTGCTATCCTGTCTCCCCTCAATCTCCTCTTCTCCAGGCTCAACATGCCCATTTCTTTCAGTCTCTCTTCCTAGGGCTTTGTTTCCAGACCCCTGATCATCCTGGTTGCCCTCCTCTGAACACGCTCCAGCTTTTCATTTTAAATGAATGAAACCAACGCTCTGTCCACCAGCTCATGCTGACGTTTCCCATATTGCCAACCAGCCTGCCCCAATTACACGAAAGAAAAACAGTACAGGTTGCTCTTATGTTATACTGTAGATTTGGGTGCCGATGAACTACAGCGGCAGAACTGAGCCCTTTCTGCCCTTCATGACAACGCTCTCCCTACAACCAAGGGTGGATTCTCGGCTTGCGTCATTCTGGGGCCAAATTAAGTGCTGCGGAGAAATGCATGTAACATTCTGCCAACTTTCATTTAAAATGAAAAGCAGCCATTGGAGGCTGCCAGTTTGAGCAGAGGGGTGTGGAAATGAGTGGGTCTGCTTAAGCCATTCCCCTCTGGTCATTTTTACAGCCAAAACTGTACCACCAGATGCTTCCCACACACACACAGCAGATCAGAAATAAAAACAGAACGGCTGCATTTCAAAGCCAGAGGATGGGGAAAGTGTTAGGCAGGTGTAGCGGAATAAGCCAGACTCACAGCCGTAAAATGCTCGGGAGAGGATCTGGTACTTCATGTTATCACACAGCAGCTTCAGTGGGGCTCTGCAAAGAGGGAGAAAGGACACAGCTAGATTCTGGCAAGGAACCCTCTCATTTAAAACCCCCCCCTTGTTTTTCACTTATTTCCCAAGGCAGGACATCCCACCTAAAAGAGGTACTCGAAAGAGTGACTAAAGCTGCAGACAAGACAATTGAGCCTTGCTCGGCTCCGTCCATTTTCTTCTGCTGCCCCTTACGCCTGGAACGCTCTTCCAGAACGCCTGGAACGCTCTTCCAGAACATTTGAGAACTACAAGTTCAATCGCAGCTTTTAAAGCTCAACTAAAAACTTTTCTTTTTCCTAAAGCTTTTAAAACTTGATGTTGTGCAGACTTTATACTGTTAGTTTTACCCTACCCTGTGCCTGCTTACCCTACCCTGTGCCTGTTTGCATTCTCTTCCCCTCCTTATTGTTTCATTATGATTTTATTAGAATGTAAGCCTATGCAGCAGAGTCTTGCTATTTACTGTTTTACTCTGTACAGCACCTTGTACATTGATGGTGCTATATAAATAAATAAATAAATAAATAATAATAATAATAATAATAATAATTGCCATTTTGTTTTTAAAGAGAAGTGGAAGTGGTTTGAAAGAAGCATCTATTCCCATAGCATACTCCCATTCCTTTTGCCTCTGGTCGATAGTTTCTGGTCAAACAGGTCCTGCAGGGTTTTTTTTAAGCAAACCAAAAACCTGCTGGCCCTGTTTAACCAGAGGGATGAAAAGTACACACACATTTCTGCAATACTTCTTTCAAACTGCCATCGTAAAAACAAAAATGTATTTTCATATGTGGTGGGAATGTAAATATGTGCAAACGTTGTGGAAGATGGTGTTTTCTGAGATGGAAGAAATTGTTGGAATGAAGTTAGAAGAAACACCAAGAGTTGCATTACTCTCACTATATGAAGATTTAAAATGTAAAAAAGAAATTAAGGAATTGATAACAAATTTGCTGACTGCAGCAAGGCTAATTCTAGCTAGGAACTGGAAGATTCAAGGTGATTATTGTATTGAAGAATGGTATAAAGAGGTATGGGATATTGCTATTAATGATACATTGACATGTAATATTAAAGTGAGGAGAGGTATAGCAAAAACAAATGATTTTGAGGGAATTTGGAAACAGTTCCTAATATTTGTGTTTTCTAAGGGAAGTGGGAAACCGCCAGCAGAAGAAACTATGAGATTTTGGAAACAGGAATAAGATCCCGAGGTGGGGGGTGCACTTTTAGGTTAAGTATGATTATGTTAAATAGATTAAGCGAGAATATATGATATTAATGTGATCAACATTAATGTATTATGTTGTTTTCTTTTAATTGTATTAATGTATGTTTAAGTATTGAAAAATAAAAATATTATAAAACAAAAACAGAAAACAAAACCCCACCCGCGTATTGCCTTGCTCCAGCCTAGAGCATCTTGCTTTATGAAGAAGAACGTCAGCAGTTGGATTATTATTTTTCAGCTGTTGTGGGGAAGAGAGGGTGGTGTTTGGTTAAGTGTGGCACTGGGCAATCAGTTTGGCCCCTGCCTGCCACTTTTGCCTTCGTGCAGCCACACGTGGTCCCCAGCAGAGCTCAGACCCCTCTCAAGGCTTCACTTCCTCACCTTTCGTGGTTGCAGCCATTGGACGGGCCACTCTCCGTGGAGCCACTCTGGGAGCAGGAGGAGCAAGAGGATTTGCGCGTGCTCGGTTGCCACATGGAAGGAAGGGCGCTCCCAGGGGCATCTATCAGGTCTTGGGCGGCTGGAAAAGGAGGACACATTCTTACTGAAGTCCGCATCATGAGAAAAAAGCAGTTTATTCCAGGAGCCGAGAGGAAAGGAAGGAGAAAAACCCAATTAGGAAGATCAAGAATACATTGAGTGTTGTTTCAAGCAAATCAAGCAAATGATCATCAACCCATTGCAGCAAGTTTTTATTCTTTTAGTAAAGAAAGGGAAGAGAAGCATCAATCAATCAATTCAGGGCTTGTTAACAAAAGCAAGGGCGTTCTCAAGTTAGTGGCCATCACCATATTGATAGGGTTGCCAAGAATGCCCGGTTCAGAGATGGCTGGGATCCTCCAGAGAGGCACCATCATGGGCTTGTGCAACCTGGAGGCGGATTTTGACACACAACCGGAGAATCCTTTCTCCCGGCCTGGGCCCTAGGAACATATTGGTACGATCTTCTGGAGTAATCTTTCGGTTACTGCTGCTTTCACCACCACCCTTGAATGTATAGCCAAATCTAAAGTTGGACTAAATTCAGGGAATGCTATGCAAAGTTCAGGGTTGCCCGCGTTGCTATCCTTTTGGTGCCAAGCAAAGAATCGACTAATATTTCTCCAATTGAGCAACGGCTGTAATGGCGATACCACTAGATACCCTTCCAGTTTTGCACCAAGAAAAGCAGCCCAGGGGAACTGGCTGCCAATAATTCCAGGGAAAGGCGGAAGAACTCCCAGCCACTTGCCCGGACTGAATTCACAAATGCCAACACATAAGCCAAGCCACCAAGCTAAAACAAGACACCCTCAACGCGCCGACAGCAACTTTACAGAGGTGCCATCTGGACCCCAACATGGCCAGGAGGTCAAGGGTCGCCTCGGGAAGTCTCAGAGACGGCTTGGGGATCACCACGACTTTGCCGGCGGTCCGAGTCATCCCAGCCTTCTCTTCCCCGGCAGTGCCAGAAGTGTGGGGAAGACAAGACAGGCCGTTAACAACAACTGAAGAAGCGGGAAAGAAAGGGGAGAGGGTAAAAGGCAAAATGTGAGGATGGACCCAATCTGTGCAGCTGCCTAAGGGAACTCTTGCCAAAGGAAACACCCACAGAAGATTCAAAAGTTCACCCACAACCAGACATTCCTTCTTTGCTGTAACATGTCAAGGGGCTGGGAGCTAAGCCAGCTTGGGTGAACGGTTCCAAATGTGCAAATACAGGAGTTAACCAAACACAATTTAGAATTAGAGGAAGCAATCAACAAATGGTTTGTCTTTCTCCTTTGCTGCCCTCGTTTAGACTGTAAACTCTGGAGGGCAAAGGTATTTTTCCTTTCGGTTTTGCTTATGTTACTCTGTGTACTGTGTACTGTATACACTGGTGGTATTGAGCACCGAATGAACAAAACACTCCGAAGCTCTGCTGAGATCAAAGTTCTCCCCTCTTTTCCCTCGCCAGCAATTACAGATTCTCACACCCAGCATCATGAGGAGGGCACAGAGGAGGGCCAGGATCTCTTCTCGATCCTCCCAGAGTGCAGGACACGGAATAACGGGCTCAAGTTACAGGAAGCCAGATTCCGGCTGGACATCAGGAAAAACTTCCTGACTGTTAGAGCAGTACGACAATGGAATCAGTTACCTAGGGAGGTTGTGGGCTCTCCCACACTAGAGGCCTTCAAGAGGCAGCTGGACAACCATCTGTCCGGGATGCTTTAGGGTGGATTCCTGCATTGAGCAGGGGGTTGGACTCAATGGCCTTGTAGGCCCCTTCCAACTCTGTTATTCTATGATTCTATGTAGGAGGAGGCCTCCTACCAGGTTAAATTGTTTGTCCATCCAGCCTACTCTGATTGGGATCAGCAACTCTCCATGGCCCCACACAGCAAAAAGTCTTTCCCAGATCGGAACGTGAGACGTTGTGTGTACAAGGCATGTGTTTGACCACGGACGACGGCCTTTCCTACTTTCTGCGCACACGCATATGTGTTGAACCCAGTGCATTTTTGATATCAACACTTTGGAAAAATGTGTTTACCTCCTGATGCTTCGGCTATCTCTATGCCTTCCTGGCCTGCTGCCTTCTAGAATTTGGCCTTTCTCGATGCGGGATTTTAATGGGCCAGTTCGCATGTAATGACAACCCACGTTTGTTTGTTTTTTAAACGTGGCTTGTTGCAAAGTGGTGCATGCAAACTGATGCATCTGTCCACTCACTCCCACTGCAAGCGGGAGCAGCTAAACAACCCATGGACCTTCCGTCTGTGGTGTCAAGGATAAAAATCCACTTTGGTTGTAAGGCAACTCTGTTTATAAAGCGTAATACATCTTACAGTGGTTTGGCTAACTTCATGTACAAATAAAGAACTCTGACTTAACTCTTCCCTGCCAAGCCAGAGAAATTACTCAAGAACCATGGGTTCTTTCTCTGGCTTGTTAGGAGAGACAAGCCAGCATTCCTGGTTCAAACATCACAGCGAACAGCCCAGGAACAGAACATCCCCGTATTGTTCAGTTGCTCCCGCTTGCAGTGAGAGCATTCGGAAAGCATGTGTCAGCACGTTGCCTTGTGCATGGCAACCCATGATTTTTACAAAAATTGTAGGTCATTGTAAAATGCAAACCAGGCCACGGTGTTCCATCTGGAAAGATCCTATTTTTGAACCCATTTTCATAGCTTGAAATTAACTCAAGGTGTAAAATATTTGGTCAACGACTTACTTTGTTGTATATATTGATTTGGGAGGGGTGCGCTGTGGTACAATAAATACGATATAGGAATGATATACTTGTACCTTCCTTTATAACACACAGTAACATAAAAAGTTAGCCTGAGGTCAGACATTAAGTCTCACTTGAGAGTCAACCGGTTTCTCCAGTTTCTACGGCACAAGTAAACTCACCAAACTCCGACTGCATGCTGGGATAGAGGATCCTGAAGACATAGTCCGTCGCCTCGTCATCTTCCTTGTCTGACGCGGACTCCGAAGACCCTTGGGGGCTTCTTTTCTTCAGCTTTGGGAACACTTTCCCCTTTAGGCAGCAAAACAACAAGGAAGTGGGGAACTCCAACATGAGAGCCAGGGGTTTTTGCTGGGCTCAAAACACCCATCGAGTCCGAAATCACATTTCCGATGAAAGCTCCCTCCCCTCAGCATAGCAGCTTTTCCTTATCACGATTGGTTTTTAAGACTCAGGGCGCAATCCTGTGCAAGTTTAGAAAGAGAAAAGGCCTGCAACTCCCAGCATGCTCCAGCCAGGAAGCTGGAGGCTTTTCCTCTCTCTAAACTTGCATGGGATTGTACCTTTAAGCTCTTTCATCCAATCTTTAAATATATTATTTCATAAAGAAGGCTGATTCTCATAGAATTTTTAAAAAAAGTATTATGGGTGGGACTAGACTGACTAAAGCCGGTGGAGAAGGCTATAAAAGGGTACTAGTCCTGATGGCTCTATGCTACCTCTGGTATCAGAGGCAGGAAGTCCATTTACACCAGTTGCTGGGGAACATGGGTGGAAGAGTGCTGTTGCACTCATTTCCTGCTTATGGGTTTCCTGTGTACAGCTGGCTGGTCCCTGTATGAACAGAATGTGGGACTAGATGGACCCTTGGTCTGATCCAACATCAGGGCTCGTCTTATGTAGTGCCTTCCAGAAGTGCTGGGCTGCAATTCCCATCATTCCCAGCCAGCATGACCCTTCTTCACCTAAAAGTAAAGATTCCAGTCCTCATTGTTCTGAATAAAGTTCTAATTGAAATACAAACATGGGAAGCTGTTTTATCCTGAGTCTGACCCTTGGTAGATCTAGTTCAGTATCACGGATGCTGACTGGCAGCATTTCCCCAGGGTCTGAGTCAGGAATTTCTGGGGATTGAACCCGGGACATTCTCCATGCTACAGCCCTGAGCTCAGCCAACGCCAAAAAAAAAAAAGTCCTTGATCTCAAGCACTCAAGAAGAAGGGGAGCAGATTGATTTTTAAAAAGCTGTCCTCCTGCCTGCCCACTTCTGCTCCAACTGCACAATCAGCTGACTGCAATGCCATCCGCCCCGGGAAAGACAAATCCACCATTTCCCCACTCTGAACATCCTTACCTTCCCCCTCTGTGACCAGAGCGGTGGGTCCAGCTGGCCGTGGGGCAGGAGCCCATTCTCGAGGCAGGAGAGGAACTGCAGGAGATGACCCCCTCTGGGGAAGCGGAACGGAGGGCGCTGGATGCCGTCTTGGCTCACCAGGACAACCGTGCCCCCGCTGTCTACTATTGGCAAGAAGGAGGGAGAAAGCAGAGAGAGGAGACGCAAGGACAGGAGCGGCAGTGAGAACCTGGTTCCCGTAGAACTCCCTGCTGAGGAGCAGGACTGACCTGAAGCGTTTTGCTGCCCCCATCTCCCCAAACGTGGCTTAATCAAAGAGGGGCACCCCAAGACCCCTAGCAGTGCCATAAAGGAGGAGGGGGCGCACCACTTAAACCAGATAAGCATTTCAGGTGGGGCTGAGGAAGGCCCGTGCCTGAGACCCCGAAGAGACACTGCCAGTCTGTGGATCGATTCAGTAGAAGACAGCTTCCTAAGATGCTACTCAAATCAGCCCTTTGGTGGGAATAATGAGGACTAGAATCTTACTTTACTTTTAGGGGAAGGGCTGTGAGCACAGTGAATGTCAGGGACTGCTAAGGGAGGCAAGAGAGACTCGTTGTGCAAGCCACAAGCTCTTTATTCAGTTAATAACACCTCTTCACACCTGTAACATTACGCTGAATAAGCTAAACAAAGCAAGGCAGTTGCCTGTCAGCTCGAACGGACAGCTCCCCGCCGTGCCAAAGTTTTTGCCGGGCTCCTCCTTCACGGACAGTCTTTCTTCTGATGGGTATCCAACCTGGCAGACCACCTCCCACCTCCACTCAATTCTGCCCGCTTAACTCTGCCCTGAACTTTGGTGCCTCTCAATTCCAATGCTCCCTCACCTTCTGACACAGGCTGAGTTCCTACGGCAAGGGGGAAGACAGTTTCCAAACCTGGGCCTCCTCAAGAAGCCCCTGGGAAGATTCATCCATGGCTCCTGGAAAGTCTGGGGAAAATTCCTCCCCCTATTCCCTGTCTTGGCTGCGCTTCTTCTCGCTCTGCCTCCGAATCTGAATCAGAGTCTGAGAACAAACCAAGGAGCTTGGGCCCAATCCGAACAGCGGACATGCCTGGAGGCAAAGGGGAGGGCCGATACAGCTGACCAGAACACAAGACCCACCAAGGCAGAGTCTGGCTGCCCACTTACCCTGCTGGTGGCAGTGCAGGTAGACAATCTCTTCCAGGCGGATGGTCATGGCGTAGTCCCAGTAGACGCTGCGAGAGGGAAGAACAGTGGGGTCAGGGTCAGCGTTGCAGCCAAGCTCTGCCCTGCAAAACATCCTGCAAGGCTCACCCATCCAATAAAATAAAACACATTCAAGTGAACTCCTAGAAAACACTCAACTAATAATGCTGGGTTGTTGTTTTTAAAAAGCCATTCATACTAATTGCCATCCCAAATCATGTCGCAAGGAGTTCCACAGGTTCTGTGTTTTTAAAAAAACGCAATTGCATTTCCAATTGTTGGGGCCAACAACGACATCTGTCCCCCGTCTGTACTTTGGCAGAAAGGTAGAGATGTACGGATTTTGTGAAATGTTCTGCCTGCGTTTTGTGACATGTCAGGCGCCCTTTGTTCCATCGTATGCTCATTGACAGAATCAGATTTTCCCAATTTCCTGAAAATGTGCAAATCCCTCCCCCCCCCTCCTTGAAGACGTGCATTCTCATGTTTTAGCCTATGAAGGAAATGTTCATTTTCAGCCAGTGGGTTTTTTTAATTATTATTTTACATATTTTTCTACGACTAAATTTGTGTAAAATTCCAGATTTTTTTTTAAAAAAACTGGTCCTCAAGTCTGCGCGAACTATAAAACACCGGTCCGCTGAGGAATCTGCGGGTCAGATTCGTAGAACCCCCCAAAAAATTGATTTCGTTGCGAATTTGTCCAACATCCCTACAGAAAGGTGAGACATATATGCAGTCTTACCATGTCCCCAGCAGAGGGCGCACTGGCGTGAAGTCTGGCTGGTCTTCCAATTTACCTAGGTCAGCCTTCCTCAACCTGGGGCGCTCCAGATGTGTTGGACTATAACTCCCAGAATGCCCCAGCCAGCTGGCTGGGGCATTCTGGGAGATGCAGTCCAACACATCTGGAGCGCCCCAGGTTGAGGAAGGCTGACCTAGAGATACTTTTACCTGGCTTAAATGATGCAAAACTACCACCCCCTCTCTAGGGCATTGCTAGGAATCTTGGGGTGCATGAGATAGACTTTTCCAACCCCCCTTCCAACATCAAGCAGGTTAAATGCTAAAAGACTGAGACTACTACACTGAAAGGATAAATGTGCACCGCCTATAATGCAATGGATTAAAGAACTAATAACGCAAGCAAAATTCAAACGAATGATATATCAGCACCACTCACCAATGGACTTACAATTTGATATTTGGTCTGCTTTTAGTGAAGTTTATGTACAATCTGATTTTTCCTTTTATTTCCCCCTTAGAATGTTGAAAAATTTGAAACCGAGGCCTTTAAAGCATGTAGTTATACCTGTCATTTAAAAAACAAAAATCAACTGTTCCTATTTTTGTGTGTTGGTTTGTTTTGTTGACATTTACAATGAACTGATGATATTATTATTATTATTATTATTATTATTATTATTATTATTATTTATTATTATTATTAAAAAGGTTAAATGAAAGCAGATGGTCTGACTTTGTCAGTGACAGCCGACTGGGCAGGGCAGTCTCCATGCACTAAAGTGATTATCTGAGCGGCTGTCAGTGCCAGAAACCATTTTTGTTTATTGGTGTGTTTGCCTTCCCTCACCCTTTGCACAGGTTCAAAAATGTTCATTGTGCCTGAGACCGTGCAAACACAGAGAAAACAGGTTCAGGACGTGACCTCTGGGGCTGAGGCAACATTCTCAGTGAGTGAAAGAAGGATATGCAGCCACACCTGTTTAGAAAGCGCCCAGTACAATCAGGAGCATTAGAACAATCATCTAAAGGAGGAGACAGGTCTTGGATTCCTGAGAGGGAGTGGCGTGAGAGCGGAGAGCTGGGATGGAATAGCAAGACATACTTTTCTGCCAAAGCGGCAAGGACTCCAGAAAGGACTCTCCTACAACTGTGCGCTCTGCCCAGCCTGCACGAATCAGTTAGTCAACCAAGAAAAATAAGCCTCGCAAACCCTCATGGCACTAGTTCCGGATTCCAGAGGGGTCACCCTTGTGTAAGGGCATTTTTACACGAGGCATTTATTGTGCACTTGTGATTGTTCGCTCACGGAAGTTCACGGGACATTTTCACAACGTCGCCAACCTCCAGTGCCTCTCACATCACTTTTTAGATTTATTCTGCCGTTTTATAAACCACCGAAAATGCAGTAGGGGAAAAAAAACACACACCAAAAAACACCATCGAAGAGGCGGTGGAATTCAAGAACAGTGTTATATTGTAGAAATCCTGCAGCGCCATCTACCAGCTGTATAAATGAAATATATGGAACATGCTCACAGAGGAACCAGGAAAACAAGGGGGGAGGTGAAGCGTGTGTACTATGGCTATCATAAACCTGCAAATACTCTGGAAAAGGAAGCCCCGGTAAGGCTTTCCCCTTGATGTAGAGATGAAGCCCTGAGTCTGCTGGAGCAAAAGCAAGAAAAGTCTTACGGCACCTTAAGGACTAACAAATTCATTCTGGCCGACGCTTTCGTAGTGGACCGGGGTCTGTTTCATCCAACTGATGCATGACTAAAGTCCATGAAAGCGGATACCATTTTAAATGTGGTAGTTAGTCTTCAAGGTCCCACAAGACTCTGCTCACCTTTTCTCATAGTCCAAATCGCCCACTGAGCCATTCATCAGCTGGTTTGGAGTCCACTTCAGCGTCATGATGTCGGCGGTCTGGTGAAGGGACAAGTAGCCTGGAATTGCTTCCATATCATCTCGCTAGGGGGGAGAGAGGAAACAGGAGGAGGAAGTGACTTCAGCTGGTTCTCAATTGCTTCCTGTCTAGAGCTGAGTATATTTCCAACCATTTGCAAATCCCTTTAAATTAAAAAGAAAGTTTCTAGCCCTGATGGATAAGGGGACAGCCTTGAAAACCTGTGAGAGGCAGGACTTCCAGTGTTTGAGGAGGGAAGGGAGCCCTCTGGCACATCACCAGTCCCTTCATTTCTCTTTGTAGTTAATGAAAGAGTAAGGTCTACGTCGCAAAAAAAGTAAATAAACAGCACATTTCTAGAACTTGCTTAATTTGTCTGACAGCACTAAATTTGGCTTTGGAGGAGGGCAGAGCAATCGTTGCCCAATTTAGCTAGTGGCTACTGGGCTGGGATTCAACGCAACCTGCTTCCCCCACTGCGCTGGGGCCCACCCAATGCTCCCTGCTTGATGGCTACTCACAGGTTGCACCAGGACGTTGTTCTTGCCGTACAAGAGGGTAGCCCTGGAGTTCTGGTGCAACGACTCGACGTAGTCCCTGGCCGAAAGGGACAGCCGGTCATCCATGCTGCCACTCGAATGCCTCTTCTGGATCTAGGAGAACCCAGCAGGGAAAAACCAGGTGAGCCCAGGGCCCTTCTGTTGCCACGTTGGGGGCCACATCACAGTACATTTGCCTTTAAGGGAGAACTTTGGCAATTACAGCTTCTCCGGTCTGAGCATTCTAGAGGAAGGAGGAAGCAGGCCAGATGTTCTACCTATACGAAGGCAGAAACCTGGGCAGCTCCGAGGGATCCTAGCATGCACCGTGAGTGCATGATTTATTTCTCATGGCCACAGACCAAGATGGGGCATGCAACAGAATGCCTTGGCTACCCAGGAAGGGTGAGGTCTTGCAAGAGTTTGCCCGGATGCTCTCAGTCCCCCCTGCCAACATGGCAACTCATGGAGTTTAGGAAGATTTCCCTCCATGTCAACCAAAGTCACAAAAAAGGACAGATCAATCGTTGGTCCATCTAGCTAGGAGTCGCAGCCCTTCAGAACATCAGAAGAGGCCTGCTGGATCAGTCCAAGGGTCCATCTAGGCCAGCATTCTTTTCACTTAGTGGCCATGCAGAAGGCTGCTCTTGTAGCAGCCAACATAACATCAATAGCCTCCCCCGCCAGGCCAGCCCCACCCAAAACCTACACAGAGAGCCGGACGCTTGGTGGGCGAGTCTTGGCGGCAGTGGGAGCTGTGAATCCGATGGCGCTGAACCAGCTCGTCGGCCGAGGGGTCGGTCCAGAAGTGATCGGCGGTCTTCATCTTGGTGTATTCCAGCGCGCAAGGGCCCACTGTACGGGGAGGCAGAGCGTAGGTTGGTTGTTGGTGGGGAAGGAAAATGGCAGGCTTTAAAGGCTGGCATTTCTGGGCCTCGATCCGTATGCATTTACATACACACACACACAAACCCCATGCCTCTGCTTCAAACCAACACCAGCAGGGATAGAGGCAACCTCCTGGAACAGCAGGATTCAAGAGGTACTGAAGGAGTTGGGGAAATCCTTATAGGGTTACCGCTGTGACCACCATCAACCCAACCCAACCCTTGAAGGCCTGGAGGAGCAGGTACAGCTCACCCTCTCAACGATTTCCCCTCTTAAGGGAACAGAAAACAACGGAGGACATTACCCCAGCTCCCCTCCCCATACAGTGACCTTTTGTGGTGACTATGAGGAGAGACTGAAACAACTGGGCATGTTTAGCCTGGAGAAGAGAAGGCGGAGGGGAGACATGATAGCACTCTTCAAATACTTAAAAGGTTGTCACACAGAGGAGAGCCAGGAACTCTTCTCAATCCTCCCAGAGTGCAGGACATGGAATAATGGGCTCAGGTTACGGGAAGCCAGATTCCGGCTGGACATCAGGAAAAACGTCCTGACTATTAGAGCAGTATGACAATGGAACCAATTCCCTAGGAGGTTGTGGGCTCTCCCACACTAGAGGCCTTCAAGAAGCCGCTGGACAGCCATCTGTCAGGGATGCTTGAAGGTGGATTCCTGCATTGAGCAGGGGGTTGGACTCGATGGCCTTATGGGCCCCTTCCAACTCTACTGTTCTATGATTATGACTAATTGTTGCCCAGGGCAATGCTATGGCTTCAGCTGGAGCATCTTTCATTCAGAGGTCAGCAATGTGAAGTGCACAGGCTGCCTCCAACCCATCAATATTTTTCCATGGACTACAAGTGAGTCAAGCAACTATTCAAAAATGACGTTCGCCTGCTAATGTCCCACCACCGCCACCTGTGCTTGCTGCCGGTCCCTACTCCTGAAGAAGCATAGCCTGAAAGCTGCCTGCCAGGGTTTTGAATCTGAGCAGGACCCCATCAAAGCCGTGGCTCTGAAACAGCCCTGTACCCTGCTCAAAGGTGCTTCCGAAACAAACATTTCCCAGCCGCAAGCGGCATCAATGTCTTGCCTAGAAAAGGAGTTCAGAAAAACTGCATTACCTAGCAATGAAGCCAAGATGGGCCCATCGACAGGATCCATGAGCAGGGCTTCCTTCTCATAGTATTTACTGCGCACAGAGAGAAAAAATATGGAAGTGTTACAACCACAGGGCTCTGGACAAAACTGAAATGAGCGAGGACTAGAAAGGAAGAGGAACTTATCCCAATATAGTTCTTTTTTACTTTTCTGCTCTTAAACATTTTTATTTATTGTTACATGTTTATACTGACTCATAGCTGAGGTTCTCTGGGCAGTTCACAGTTGAGATCATAAAATGCAGCAGATCAAAACATAATATAAAGCTTTAACGGTTTAATACCAGGTAAAACCAAAATAACCCCAGGAGCAGTTACAGCCCAGGGAAAGCCTGTGTGAAAAGATGTGTTTTCAGGAGGCGTTTTTAAAGGAGGTTACGTTTTCTGCCTCCCGAAATGCACGAGGGAGGGTTTTCCAGAGGGTGGGTGCTGCTTAAACATGAGATGTCCCTAGGCTATACCTTGGTCAGCATTTGTGCCTTGCAACACTTCGCCCCCTCTTTGGACCTCGTCGCCCCTTCGTCTTTTTTCCCTCCCCACCTGCTTTTCTTTTGCCCCACAATTGTGATTTAGAACCATGAATTATTATTATTATTTATTTATTTATTTATATAGCACCATCAGTGTACATGGTGCTGTACAGAGTAAAACAATAAAATAGCAAAACCCTGCCGCATGGGCTTACATTCTAATAGCATCATAATAAAACAATAAGAAGGGGAAGAGAATGCACCAAACAGGCACAGGGGAGAGTAAAACAAACAGTATAAAAGTAAGATAAAAATCAAGTTTTAAAAGCTTTAGAAAAAATAAAAGTTTTTAGCTGAGCTTTAAAAGCTGCGACTGAACTTGTAGTTCGCAAATGTTCTGGAAGAGCGTTCCAGGCAGAAGGGGCAGCGGAAGAAAATGGACGAAGCCAAGCAAGGGAAGTAGAGACCCTTGGGCAGGCGAGAAACATGGCATCAGAGGAGCGAAGAGCACGAGCAGGGCAATAGTGTGAGATGAGAGAGGAAAGAGAGGAAGGAGCTAGACTGTGAAAAGCTTTGTAGGTCAACAGGAGAAGTTTATATTGGACTCTGAGGTGAATTGGAAGCCAATGAAGAGATTTCAGAAGTGGAGTAACATGGTCAGAGCAGCGAGCCAAGAAGATGATCTTAGCAGCAGAGTGGTGAACAGAAACCAACAAACTGATGTGTGAAGAAGGAAGGCCAGTGAGAAGAAGGTTACAGAAGGAATATAAGAACCAAGGGTCCATCCAGTCCAGCATTCCGTTCACACAGTGGCCGACCAGCTGTTGAGCAGGAACCCACAAGCAGCACACAAGTGCAACAGCACCCTCCCGCCCATGTTCCCCAGCAACTGGTGTACGTAGACTTACTGCCTCGATTACTGGAGATAGCACACAACCATCAGGGCTAGAAGCCATGGATAGCCTTCTCCTCCAGGAATTTATCCAACCCCCTTTGAAAGCCATCCAAGTTGACGGCCATCACTCCATCTTGCAGTAGCGAGTTCCACAGTTTAACTATGTGCTGCGTGAAGAAGTCTTTCCTCTGGTCTGTCCTGAATCTACTACACACCAGACAACTCCAACTTTCTAATAATCCCAGACACTAGCATCTTTAAGGGTAAGCGTATGCGGGATTCATCCCAACAGGGACCTAGGGAACGCTCCCGTGTTCCTGCAAGCATATCTTAGGACCATTTAATTACTTACTGAAAATTCTAAGCATGGCTCAGTCTAGGCTCCCTTATCTCTCTCTGCTGGAACAGGAGAAACACCTTTTTAAAATTCATGGCTTGCAAAATTAAGTGAAGCTATTATTTCCAACGGGTTTGCTGTACCCAAACGGCTGCATTTAAATTCAGCTGTCACTAGACCCACCTTTCATTTGAGCCCATGGGATGTGGAAATCCAGCATGATGCTGCATCAATAAGGATCTCTCATCTTTTTTCCCCCTCTGGGTAAAAATATTCCGAGAGACCACAGGTGACAGAAAACAATGTGTTTGCTCTACCACACCCGTGCTTGAGAAAGACCTTTATTTCTTTGTTCGGGTGGATCATAAAAATGTAAGAAGCGCCGTGCTGGATCAGTCCTGTACTTGGCTAGTCGGAGACCGTTTTAGACATGCCCTCCGAATCGGCTTATTATTTATCAGAAATATTTATTAATAACTTTTCTGCCAAGGGCGCTCTCAAAGCGACGTACAATGGCATAAAAGCCAATAAAATCGAAACGCAACAATGTCAAAACCATTTTAAAAGCCAAAGGCCTTGCAAAACAGCACAGTTTTCTCTGTCGAAAACCCAATTGGGATAGAATCAACCTGACCTCTCTTGGCAAAGAGTTCTATGGTCAGGGTGCCGCTACAGAAAAGGCCCTGTCTTGAGTCCCTCTTATGAAGAGCGCAAAGTATGGGCAGGTTCCTATGGGAGGAGGAGGAAGAGGAGGTCTTTGAGATATTTCTGCCCCCAAGATAGTTAAGCTTAGAATAGTCTTAGGGTCAACATGGATTCAGTTGGCACCTGGTGAACTAACCCTGCAAGTGTTCTACTGTGAGCAGCCCAACAGACTCAGGTAGGGACTGTCTTCACGGCGTCGGGTTGGCACCACTCCACCGCCAACCCCTGCGCTATGGTGTGGTGGCAGCAAGCTGTCATTACGAGGGGAGGCAGCATGGGCTTTCTGGCAGCCATTAGGTTCGCTGGGCCCACCATCTCCCTCGGCTTCTGGTGACCGATAGGAGGTCAACTTCCACCCAGGAACATCCCCGGAGTGGCTCCGAGTGAGGACAGACCAGCGGAAGAGCCAAGCTGACCTTGCTCTGGCTGGAAAAGCCAGGCTAAGTCTCTGCTTTTTCAGCTGCGCATCTTTGCTTCGGGGTGGCTCCGAATCTGCGGCTGCATCGTATAACCGATGCAGTGTGGATTCGGAGACACTCCATGGCAAAGACAGCCCCATAGTCAATGCGCCAAATACTTACTGCATCAATCGACTCCGTGGCTATCACCCACCGACAGGGAGAGCGGGGGGTAGGGGATGTCCAGCAGTGTCTGCCTTTACCTGCTGTTTTCCACCAAGTGGTGCACTATCTTGTCCAGAACCTTCTCAAAAAGGGCCGTCCGGATCCAGAGATGTTTGATGGCCTGCGGGGACAGGCTGGGGAGCTTCTGGACTCTGCGGGTGTTCTCCTGGGCACCCGTTCCCTGGTTTCGCCTTCAGGGAGACAGGAGGAAGGAAATAAACACCCCGTTCAACGGGACCTGAGGCTGACCAGAATCTCCTGCACAGACTCTCGACGCCCGACCTCAAAGTCAATGTTATTTACCTCTGTTTCGATCAAATCTATTTAAAGAAGCATTTAACTAAACTTTATAAACGGTCCAAAGGGAAAATCATAGCAAAAGGCCGACGCATCTAAACGGCCCGGTTTTCGTCAAATTACCAGTCGCAGCAGTCAACTGTGGCCACAGCTAGACCTAAGGTTTATCCTGGGATCATCCAGGGTTCGCCCCTGCCTGAGCACGGGATCCCCTGTGTGTCACCTAGATGAACAGGTTTGACCCCTGGACGATCCAGGGATAAACCTTAGGTCTAGCTATGGCCTGTGCATCAAAACCCCTGGTCCAGAACACTTAACTTTTCAGAGCAGAGCACACTTGCCTGGCTTTTCTTTGGCTACCCAGTTTATTTAGCCCCCGTAAATGGAGAGCGAGGTGCTGTACATGACATGGGAGCGACGGTGCTCAAGGGGAGAAGCAATGCATGGAGCATTTATTTAAATTTGATTTTATTTACTGTATTCAGTACGGATAGCGGAGGATGGATGAGGATGTTGCGGACACCAGGGCAGCTTGCACACTGATATTTCCTGGCTGGAGGGAAGAATCAGTGGTACATTAGGGTTAATCCTCAGATTTGGGTTAGGGCTGAGGAGGCACGGCTCCACGGGCAGGAGCCGGGGCTGCAGAAGAGCAGAGCCAGAAAGACTGAGTGGGCCATCAGGATGGCTTGCAGGCTGTCTTTTAGTGGCTGGAGGGAATTCTCTGTGATACATTAGGGTCAGGGTTAATCTCCGGATTAGGGTTTGAGGAGGCACGGCTCCACAGGCAGGAACCGGAGCAGCGGAAAAGCCAAGCAGGGCCAGACAGATTGAGTGGGCCACCAGGACAGCTTTCCTCAAAAGTGTGAACTCCCCGGCTGAGCCAACGCTCAGAGCCAAAACACCGTCCCGGCTCGCGCCCCTCAAACTTACGCGTTCTCGATGAGCTGCTCCAGATCCTGCACCTTCCGAGAGAGCTCTTCAGCGGGCGGGAAGCTCTTCCCCACCTTCATGAACAGGGCGGCAATCTTGTTGCTGCGCAGGAAGCCGGCCGCACGTCGCTTCAGGCCGTGGAGGACGCAGGCTTCGACGGCCGCTGGAGAGAGGGAAACGACGAGAAAGGAAGAAATGAGAAGATGCCGCCTGACATCGCTGCTGCTGCTGCCTCTTGGCGACCTTGAACTGCTAGGAAATTGGCTAACTACGCATCGCGTCCGTGGGCTGTCCTGCGAGAAACAGACATTCAGAGCGGCTCCTTCCTAATCTATTCAAGCCTAGGCACACTATTGTAAGTGCCTTGCCCCGGAGTACAAGGGCAGGTTGGGTCCAACCAGCTGCCTGCAGCTGGCGATAATATTGACGTGGTAGGGCCACCTGAAAGCACATTTGCCATCTGCCTCCAAGGAGACACTGGCTTCATTGGCTGTGGTTTTGTGTTTTGATCACCAAAGGCCTCACCGGCAAGCACGCTGGCTTAGAATCGGGATGAGGGCAGTCTCACCCTTGCCTTCGGGGAGCAGAGGGCTGCAACAGGACCCATAAAGAGCTCCCCAATGCTTCCAACTCTGCTTTGGATTCATTTGTCTTCAGCTGCCAGCGTGGCTCAGCCTCCCTGGCAGCCAGGAGTGGGAGAAGCCAGACAAGAGCGAATGAGCTGCTTTGAGTCTGAATTATTTTCAGCTTTGGCAAGCCACAGGGTTCCCGATCCACTCTCCTGCCAGCCAGCTCCCTTATCAGCAGACGGCACGGCAGCTGATGTCACAGCCAGTGGGGGGGGGGGGGAAGGACTGTCGCTTACCTTACCCTCGCAAAAAACACCATGAGGTTCCATTTCACACGGTTTCAAAATTTGAGGGGATTAACTGGTCAATCAACGTTTTTGTTGACTAACGCGTAGGAGCTCATTTTAATCAGGGAGGGCAAATTGTAATTACGGGTGCTGAGAGTTCAAGGCACACCGGTTGGTTTTGTTTCCGGTGTGTTACTGCAAGTAGGGAGTAAAGGGAAAATATTCAAGAGAACTGCCCCTTCTAACCAGAAGGGGTCACTTTTGTTTTATTAAATTGTCAGTTTATCGTAATATTTCCATCACCATCTAAAACGCTGAGAGAATTTCAGCTTTTTACTGAGGTTTGGGTGATATGCCAATTGATTTAATCACTGATATTTTTTCTTCAAAAACAAACATTAGAATATGGCTAATCAACTAAAAAGGAGGTGTTTATATCGGTCAACAATCCTGCTTCTTAAACTTCTTTCCTACTTTAATGTTGGAGGAAGGGCAGGTAGGGACTGGCAGTCCAAGGGCAACTCAACCTCTACGGATGTCCATCACTGGGAAATCTAGTTCTTTTTTGGCTTGATGGGAGTTCCATGGCATGAACAACTCACTTTGTGTCTGGGAGCTGAGCTGCAAGCTGTTCCCCAAACTCCAGGAACCTTTTTGCACGTTTTGGGGAAAGGTTCTGCAATTCGCACACATTTCTGAGCAATTTGCGCAAATCGTGGCCAAACTTGTGCAAATTACACAAATCTTTCCAGGAGCTTAGCGACCAGGAGGCCTAGGCTCAGAGATCATCTTCTCCCCATCCCTGGGAACTCAGTCTTTGTCAGAGGGGGAGGGAGCATCAGAATTGACAGATCCCAGAGTCTGCCGCAAGGTCAAGTGGGCAGAGTTGAGAGGAGGTGGGAAGTGGTCCGCTAGATCTGCCACGTGGCAGAGGTTGCAGCTTGAAGACCCTCCCTGAAGAAGAGGTCCAGTAAAAGCCTGTTGGGCACAGCAGGAAACTGTCCTTTTAGTCACAGAATCATAGAATAGTAGAGTTGGAAGGGGCCTATAAGGCCATCAAGTCCAACCCCCTGCTCAATGCAGGAATCCACCCTAAAGCATCCCTGACAGATGGTTGTCCAGCTGCCTCTTGAAGGCCTCTACTGTGGGAGAGCCCACCACCTCCCTAGGTCACTGGTTCCATTGTCATACTGCTCTAACAGTCAGGAAGTTTTTCCTGACGTCCAGCCGGAATCTGGCTTCCTTTACCTTGAGCCCATTATTCTGTGTCCTGCACTCTGGGAGGATCGAGAAGAGATCCTGGCCCTCCTCTGTGTGACAACCTTTGAAGTATTTGAAGAGTGCTATCATGTCTCCCCTCAATCTTCTCTTCCCCAGGCTAAACATGCCTAGTTCTTTCAGTCTCTCTTTACAGTCAATAGGCAACTGCCTTGCTTTGTTAGGCTAATTAAGCTTAGAGGATAACTCCTAGCATTCACACTCTGTTCAGGTGTGAAGAGGTGCCCCTTTATTGTCTCATGTCTCTGAGAGAGGGTGTGGAATCACAACAGGGAAAGACTTCTCTCTGTTTTTCTGGAGTCCAACGCAGAGAGGCAGCACCTGTTAGGGGACACGGGTGCTTGGTTATTAAGCTAAGAGGATGCTTTCTCGCCACAAAATGGACCTGGTTAAGCCACAGCTGTTTACCAGGAGGCGGCAACAACACGGAGCCGCTGGGAACAGAAAAACGGAAGCCTCGCTCGCAGCTTCTTTGACCAAGGGCTGGGCGGCAAAGGGCTTTGATGGGTGTTGCAACCCAGTTGCATCAACCCCCAAACTTGGTCTACCCTAATTGTACGAGCTGACGGATGGGGAACAGCCGTTCCTTTCCATTAAGGAAATGACAGGGCAGAGAAGGTCACCGTCGTAATGCTTTCAAGTCAGGAGCAAAACAAGGCAGCGAGACAGAGCTGAACGCAACGTCCCTCCATGACATCTCTCCCCGCCCCCCCTGGCTTATTATGTTAACGCTGGCTTTTTAGCAGCCTGGCCCTTGCCGCTGCAGCCGAGAGAGCTCGCTGATGACTCAAATTAAATTCCCATCATCTGCAGCGGACATGGCCCCAAAGCCCTTCAGGCCACGGAGAAACGCAGCAGCCTCGTTAGGAGATTGGCAGAACAAGCGCCCAGGGCCCGGCTGCTTCAGGATTGGCGCTGTGCAGTGCTATAAATAATCCGCAGCCCGGGATGAGTCAGCCTGCTCCAGGCCGCCGTGGCTCCACACACAACCAGGAAAAACCTGGGCGAAGCGTCGTAACCACATTTCTCTCTCCGGCGTGTGCAGACAGCCCCTCTTATCCCAAGGGCTCAGGCCGAGTAACAGTTAATAGCAGCCACACAAGAACGGATGGCTTCGCCGGCGAGTGAGACAAAGGACCGCCTCCACCCACACGGACCAGCCCACTACGTGAGAGCTGCTTCAGAAGCTCTTCTGGAGGTGGGCGGCCTTTCAGGTATTCCGTGGCTACTGGAGAAAGGACCATTTCAGTGGTGGCCCCCAAGCATGCCTGCCTCCCAAGCTATCTTTTAGGCGCCAGGCAAAGGCACTCCTGCTCCTTCCTGCCTTTAACAGCTCTTAACAACTACATCGAGACCCTTTTCATTACCTTTTGCTGCTCCTTAATGTTTTTACTGGTTTTATTGTTTTATCTGCTGCTCCTGATGGTGTTTCATTTTTAACCAATTTCTTGTTGCAAGTTGTCTCGAGTTTACGGGGGAGAAGGCCAGGCAGACATTTTAGAAAAACAGGAAAATGTGCTTGCACATCCATATAGGACAGGATTTGTCCCTTTTGGGCCAAGCTAAGCCGACTGGCATCAGTCCGGTCAGCCTTCCCTCACCTGCTCCTTCAACCTTGTGTGAACTGGCAATGCCAGGCAAAGCTGGAGTTCTACCAATGAGCTGAGCTAGAATCTCTGGGATTCCTACTCCCACCTACTCCCTGACTGGCCACAATCAGAAGGGGTGAATCATAGAATAGCAGAGTTGGAAGGGGCCTACAAGGCCATTGAGTCCAACCCGCTGCTGAATGCAGGAACCCACCCTAAAGCATCCTTGACAGATGGTTGTCCAGCTGCCTCTCGAATAACTTTAGTGTGGGAGAATCTACAACCTCCCTAGGTAACTGATTCCTGAAGCTTCACTGCCTTTAAGACCACCTTCATCCATATCAGCATGCCCACACTTTAAGATCCAAAAAAGAGGCCCTTCTCACCTGCCTACCAGGGAGGGCAATTAGGTGGGGGCCCACATGGAAGAGGGCCTTCTCTGTAGTGGCCCCACACCTGTGGAACAAACTCCCACCAGCAGTCTGCCATGCACCATCCTTGCAGGATTTTAAGAAGGCCTTTAAAACATTTTATTTTACTATGGCCTTCTCATAAACGAGTACTGTTTTGCTGCTACCACCCTTGTTTTTATTGTTAGTTTGAACTGTGAGCTTTTATCTGATATTTTACTGTCTATGCTTTTATTGCTTTTAATGTTTACTGTCTACATTTCTATTGCTTTTAATGTATGAGTATTGCGTCCAGTTCTGGGCACCACACTTCAAGAAGGACGCAGACAAGCTGGAGGGGGTTCAGAGGAGGGCAACCAGGTTGATCAGGGGTCTGGGAATGAAGCCCTATGAAGAGAAACTGAAAGAACTGAGCATGTTTAGCCTGGAGAAGAGAAGATTGAGGGGAGACATGATAGCACTCTTCAAATACTTGAAAGGTTGTCACACAGAGGAGGGCCAGGTTCTCTTCTCAATCCTCCCAGAGTGCAGGACACAGAATCATGGGCTCAAGTTAAAGGAAGTCAGATTCCAGCTGGACATCAGGAAAAACTTCCAGACTGTTAGAGCAGTATGACAATGGAACCCATGACCTAGGGAGGTGGTGGGCAAAGGGTTACCTGCCTCACTTTCTCTTTCTCCTCCTCCTCCATGCCTTGTATTCGGTAGATGCTAACACATTGGTACAGCACAAAGGACAAATAATATGTGAACACAAACTCCTAATCGCCTCAATATTCCTGGTCCGACATTTGATCTAGCTCTCATAGGCCCTATTCCCAAAAAGATGGAATGGGAGACACGATAGCACTCTTCAAATACTGAAAAGGTTGTCCCACAGAACAGGGTTAGGATCTCTTCTCGATCCTCCCAGGGTGCAGGACATGGAATAACGGGCTCAAGTTACAGGAAGCCAGATTCCAGCTGGACATCCGGAAAAACTTCCTGACTGTTCGAGCAATACGACAATGGAACCAGTTACCTAGGGAGGTTGTGGGCTCTCCCACACTAGAGGCCTTCAAGAGGCAGCTGGACAACCATCTGTCAGGGATGCTTTAGGGTGGATTCCTGCATTGAGCAGGGGGTTGGACTCGATGGCCTTACGGTCCCCTTCCAACTCTAGTATTCTATGATTCTATGGTTGTAAACCATCTTTGGAGGGCTTTTGCCCTGAGTGGTGGCTAAGAAATGTTTAATATAAAGAAATAAGCTGCGGAGGACAGAACCGCCTTTGCCCAGTCGGTGCAGATCGAGTGAATGTAAACACCGGAGCGGATGCATCCAGCCATCAGACTTACCGCAGAAAGAAATGATGTGGCTGCTGTCCTCGTGCACAAATTTCCTCGTGACGGCTTCTTCCATGATCTGCTTCACCTATGAAATGGTTCGTATAAACAAGAGAGATTATCTGGGAAGCCCGGAAAGGAAAACACATCTTAAGTCCAGCTCCTTGAGAATAAAGGGCCAAAAGCTTCTCGCTGGCATGTTGAATTGATTAAAAAGATTAAGGCCCTTAAAAGGAAATGTACCGGCAAGACGCAAAAAGGGGCACCCGGCAGCGTAGGATAAACGCGTCTAATTCAGGAAGCAAATCCTTAGAAAAGACTCAGCCTACCTGCTACCCTCTAAGTGAGTTTGGATTTCCGATGGCATGGGAATCATGGGCGTTGTAGTCCAGCACAATCTGGAGGGTTGGATCCATGGGCCCAACAGCCTGACTTATTTCCCGCCCTGGATCACCATTAGCATCTTCCATAGACCTGGAAGGTCATCTGCCCACACTGAGAGATTTCCTACAGAAGACTCTTGCACCTGCAGTGTGATGTTTTTCATGACCTGTCGATACACCACAGGCAGAGTGCTGAAAAGCTTCCCTAGCAGAAAATCTTCCCCCTGATGATAATGTTCTCCTATTATTAGAGAACGGAAGTTTTAAAAGTGGGTAGGTCAGTCTTTGGAGCTACGGAGGGGCGGTGCAGTTGAATTGTGGTGGTATGACAACTCCGACTCACAGCAGTTGTGAGCAGAGGGTTTTTTTCTCTTAAAAATGGTTGGTGGCCCAGCTACGCCCTTATCTGGACAGGGATAACCTGGCTTCAGTTGTCCATGCTCTGGTAACCTCCAAGTTAGATTACTGCAATGCGCTCTACATAGGGCTGCCTTTGAAGACGGTTCGGAAGCTGCAGCTCGTGCAAAATGCAGCGGCCAGATTGATTTCGGGAACCAGAAGTTTTGACCATATAACACCTGCTCTGGTCCGCTTGCACTAGCTGCCTGTATGTTTCCGAGCCCAATTCAAGGTGCTGGTTTTGACCTATAAAGCCTTACACAGCTTGGGACCACAACATCTGATGGAACGCCTCTCCCAACGTGAATATACCCGGTCACTATGTTCAACATCTAAGGTCCTCCTCCGGGTGCCTACTCTGAGAGAGGCTCAGAGTGTGGCAATGAGGGACAGGGCGTTTTCGGTGGTGGCCCCCAGACTATGGAATGATCGAGGCTCACCTGGTACCAACGCTATCTTTCCAGCGCCAGGTTAAGACTTTCCTCTTTGCCCAGGCATATGGCAGCACATCTTAATCACCCACGTTTATTTTTTTAACGGTTTTTAATGTTTTATGTGTGTATGTTCTGTGTTTTAAATTTTTTAATTTTGTATACTTGTTTTTATCTCAATTTTAGAATTTCTGTAAATCGCCCAGAGAGCTCTGGCTATGGGGGCAGTATATAAGTGTAATAAATAAATAAATAAAACACTCCACTTCTCACATACAGGAACCGTGCATGTATACAGAAGGCAGGTATTCACAGATGCAAAGCCCAGCCGGCCAAAAAGTGAAAATTCAAAGAGTCAGCTGTATTTATAGCCTTACAATATTTCTTTAAATGTCCAGAAACAATTTCCATTGTTATCTGTGGAAGCCGAATAGCAGAAATGAAATTGTTCTCTCTCTCTCTCTCTCTCTCTCTCTTTCGGTTCCATTTTGTTTGCAGAGTCTAACGTTCACTGACTTGTGGCTGAACGTTTGCCCCAAAAAAGAGGGGGGCGCAGGAGAGAGCATAAGAGGGGGGAAATACTTTTAAATGGAACCGTCAACAAGTTAATGAAGAAGTGTAGAGAACGTGACCTCTTGCAAAGCAGTGCTGATCTAACAGCTGAGCTCTTGGAAAGCTTATCTTGCCTGACATAGCAGCCACAAAGATGAACACAGGCTCCCTTGAGAAAAAAACACAGAGAGAATGCTGACATCCTTATGGTTCTTGCATTGCAAGCATCCATTTGTTGCTAAAATTCCCAAGCGCCAACGCTAACAATCCCGGGTTGTGCTACGGCCATTTGCCGCTGCCTTTTCTCCTCCCCAGGCACTCGCCGCTGCCTCGGCTCCTCGTGGAGAAGCGAGCCCCGCAGCTGCTAAGCCAGCAGCTGAGGCACAAAGCCCATGACTAATCCTCCCAAGCAAGCGATCGCTCTCAGCCCATTGCTGCTGCCTCACCTGCCAGCTGCCTTCCACCCATCAACATGTCCCTATTATTATAATAAAACAAGAGGCACCGTTTCCTTTGTGTAGGTCCTGTCTTCGCCAATAGCCAGAAAAGCCACGTTCCCAGCGATCTGGTCTTGCTTGGGGTGGGAGTAGGTTCAACCTCAGCCAGCGTTCAGACCCTTTTGCAATGCTAGGGCTCGGCCTTAGAAGAGTTGAAGTAATAATAAAGCAGGAGGGGCCTCTGAGCATGTGCAGAGTGCCTCTCGCAGGGCACAAAACGAGTCACCACGACACTCGGCCCCACCTCCAAGGTAGGGGCAGGGGATTTAGGGGACTCTTTCTTAAGACACACGTGAGCCTCCGAACCAAGCCTGTTTGGATGGAGACCCTTAGGCCCAGTTCTCCAAAACAGATGAGGAGGGGGGCTTCTTTCTGGACCTCAAACTGCAGGTTGGGGGCTTTCGACGCTCTTCTGTTAAGAGCATTACAGACCCAGCTGGGCAAGGAGAAGGACCCTGGCCTAGATTCACCCTGAGATGCTGGCTTTCTATGCACTGAGGCCCTTTTATTTATTTCTCTTTTGTACGGAGCAACATTCCATCATGGACTCTGGATGCAGAGATGATCCAGCAAAGAGAAGCAGCAGATGCCCATCTAGCAAGCATGCAACTCATCCTTGTGGGGGTGTGGGGGACACGTGTGGGGACTTCAACCCTCTTACGGAGAAAGATAGACTTGCATTGGTTCATCTAACCCAGTATTGCCAACACGGACAGGCAGCAATGGCTCTCTGGGGTTTCAGGAAGGATTCCTTCCTCATCTGACCTGAAGATGCTGCCGGCGTTCAAACCTGGGGCATCCTGCAGGCGAAGGTGTGGCGCTATCATGGAGCTACAGGCCTTCCTCTCCGGGATTTCATTCTTGCAGGGGTTAATCCCTTTTCACACACTGTGGCTGCTGCAGGACCAGGAAACAGAACTAGGAGCCTGCCTTCTACGGGGACAGACCCTTGGCCAATCTGGCCCAGTATTGCCAACACGGACTGGCAGCAGTGGGTTTCAGGCAGGGTTCCTTCCTAGTGCAACCTGAAGAAGCTGCCGGGATTCGAACCTGGGACCTCCTGGGAGTGAAGCATGGGTTCTGCCACGAAGCTACATTGCGACGGAAACTTCACCCTGAGCCCAGCCGGATGGATCTGGCCCTGCACGCCCACGTGTAACGGCAACCCAGTCCCTCACGGGGCAAGCTCAGCTTCGCTTCCGGCGGTCCATCGCAGCTTGGCTTGGATCTCTCCTGCTAAAAACGGGGTTGCGCTGCTGCTCCCCTCCACAAGCTTTATGCACAGCCTCGAGGGTAGGTGTGTCTGGTGGCCTGTCCCAAAGAACAACCTCCCAGGCCCCGACCAGGTCAGCAGCAGAAACCCCAATCCTGGCAAACAGGTTTTGCCACATTCCCTAGCTGGTTCTACCAGTGGAAGAATCCAACGCTTAAAACGGAGACTGCGTTCTCTGCCCTTCCCCACCCAGCACCATCCAGGCTTTGCCAGTCCTGTGCATCTTCTGCTCTGGAAGAACAAAAACACAATCTCACATCTCACAGGAGGAAAGGTAGCTCCTTTGCATGTAGAAGATCCCATATTCAAGCCAGTTAGGATTGAAAAAGACCCATTCTGTAAACCCAGAAGAGCCCACTGTGCTTTCATCCTTCCAGCCCCGTTATTTTATTTATTTATTACATTTTTATACTTTGGAGCAGGGACTTGCATTGACTTATACAGACACAAAAAGAGATCAAAGCCTCAGGGTACTATAGACAAATTCATTGTGGAAAATCCCGAAACGTTTCGGCCTCTTTCAGCTGAACGCGTCGGGCGTTTCAACCATAAATTTGTCTATAGCATCTTTCTGTGTGCATCATGGATGCTCCCCCACCTTGCACCATTGACTTATATGGCTCTCTAAAGCACCACGTGCCCTGGTGATGAGACGAAAAAGAATATAACCGCTTTTCCTGGTCACCCGCAAATCTACGAGGTCGTGCCTGTGATTGAAATCAGTTTCCAGTTCAAATTTACTTAGTTTGTCCTAGTCTTTTATAGGCTAGTATTTACTTTCTCCCTCTCCCGGCAGAGTCTTTGAGGTTGTCCTGAAAGACACTCTCGCTGCACACATGGGTCCCATCTGCACCACTTGGCCTTGAGCCTGCAATTTAATAAGCCCGAGGCGGCCTCCATACTCCCTGCTTTTGGAGACTGCAATCTGTTTTTATCATCTCTTGCGCATGTTCCCGGAGAAACGCTACAGGATTTTCTCAGATACCGGGCTAAAAGTGCCAAATGCCTGACTGGGTATAAGGTAGCCTCATGAATGAATGCTTCCAGTCAGTAATGGTCTGGATGCGGAAAAACAAACTGAAGCTGAATCCAGACAAGACGGAGGTGCTCGCTGTCAAAGGCCACAACCTGGGTTTGGAGGTGTGTCAACCGGTTCTGGACGGGGGTTACACTCCCCCTGAAAGACTGTGTTCGCAGCTTGGGGATGCTTCTGGATCTGTTGCTCCAAATGACAGCCCAGATAGATGCGACAGCCAGGAGTGCCTACTATCAGCTTCGGCCGATACGCCAGCTGCGCTCCTTCCTGGAGTTAGAAGACCTAGACGGTAGTGCACCCGCTGGTAACTTCAAGCTCGACTTCTGCAATGCGCTCTACGTAGGGCTACCTTTGTGCCTAGTCTGGAAACTTCAACTAGTTCAAAATATGGCAGCCAGGCTGGTCAATGGTACACCTAGGGGTGACCACATTACACCAGTCTTAAAATCTCTTCACTGGTTGCCAATTAGTTTCCGAACAAAGTACAAAGTGTTGGTTATCACCTTTAGAGCCCTACATGGTTTGGGTCCAGGCTACCTGCGGGATCGCCTTCTCCCGTACAATCCGCCCCGCACACTCAGGTTCTCGGGAAAAATCTACTTCAGCTAGCAAAAACTAGATTAACAACTGTTACCCAGAGGACCTTCTCTTCTGCTGCTCCCAGACTGTGGAATGGCCTGCTGGAGGAGACTCGTCAACTTAACAGTCTACTAGCATTCAAGAACGCTATAAAGACTGATCTCTTCCAGCAAGCCTATCCAGTGGAATTTTAAGATGTTTTTAGGATGTTTTTAACAATGTATATTATGTTTTAATCCAGTTTTATGTATTTTATCATTTATTGTTGTTCCCTGCCTTGATCAAAGTGGAGAGGCGGGTAAGAAGTATGATGATGATGATGATGATGAGCTTCATCCTTAAGAAGCCAACAGCAGCTAAGAGGTTTTCCCAACATTTAAACTGCCCCGCCCCCCATATCGCATCCCAAGGCTCACCTGCCCAGCACGGCGTAATTTTTTAGTGAGCGATAATAGCCCACTTCAAGATCTGGCCTCACCTTAGCCCAGTCTGTTCGGCAACACCTGTTCTTTTACTTGGCATTTGCACAGGTTTAAACTAGGATCAGGTTTTTGGCTTGCACCTTTCTTATCCTATTTATAACACGCACGCATACACCCACACACACAGTCTCTTCTCCAATGCATTCGTGTGCTGTCAACAGCCTGTAATTCCAATATCCTGTATAGACAAGCTGAAAAACTTCCCTGCAGATAAAAGAACTAGCAACATCCAATTTATTTTTTTTAATTTATTTTTTTAAAGTACACTGCCAGCATTATTCCGGAGTGTTCAGTCACTGTTTGTTCTGGGTTATACAGATGATAACACAGCTGAAAGGTTTGATACCCGCAGAACAAATAGAAATGTTTTCCCACTGCCACCACCTTCTTTTAAAGGAGACCATTAACGACGTTTGCATTCTGATTTTCAGCAGATTTTACTGGAAATTAAATTGCATCGATAGTCGGGGGGGGGGAAGGCATTTGTATTCCCAGGCGCCAGCCTTAAATCTTCAGAAGCAGAGATCAGCGTGTTTTAGAGGTGGGGGGGAGGAGACCCACACCCACCCTGCAACCCAGCACCCTAACCATCAATGGTTTAAGCACCTGTGGACCCAGGTGCGGAGTTTCCCATCGCTGCGTCCCCATCGTGATGTAATTTTCACTCCCTGCTTCCCTGAGCAGAAGGACATTCCAAGGGGAAGGTCTTTTACACACTCTAAATTCCTAATGAGAAGAGAGAGCAACAGAAAATTGTATTCTGGTTGAGCAAGGGTAGTGCCGGGGGCAGCACGGGGCAAGCAAGCACTCAGAAACTAGTGCCAGTGTGGCGTAGTGGCTAAGATGTCAGACTGGGAGTCAGGAGATCCGGGTTCTAGTCCCCACTCAGCCACGGAAACCCACTGGGTGACTTTGGGCCAGCCACAGACTCTCAGCCCAACCTACCTCACAGGGTTGTTGTTGGGAGGATAAAAATGGCAAGGAGGAGGGTTATGTATGCCGCCTTGGGTTCCTTGGAGGAAAAAAGGCAGGATATAAATGCAATAAATAAATAAATAAATAAATAAATAGTGTACATCTTTAAAGCTGCCTCAGTTTCCCCCTTCAGCGAACAACGTGCTCTTGCAGCTGGGGTGGGCAATTTAGTGACCCCCGAGATATTTTTGGGCCAACTGCAACTCCCATCATCCCTCGCTGTGCTGGCTAGAGCTGATGGGAGTTGTAGTCCAAACCATCTGGAGGGCCACCAGTTGCCCAACCCGGCCTTAGGGACGCACAAGGCTCCTTCATGCCAGCCGAGATTTCTGTGTCCTTTGCTGCCTCTATTCCACCTGCCACGGTGATTTTCTCTTTACTCTACACAAGTAGGTAGGGTATGATCAATAGCTAGTAGATACCAGCAATCAACGCCCCCCTAAAGGGCTATCAGCGCCCAAGGAGGATGCATCGTGGACAGTTATTTGGCAGGCCGACAAGAGCCTGATTCTGCTACATGCTGCCCACTTCTGAGCTACACAAAGCTTCTCTTCGTCAAAAGCCACCACACTCTGAAATGCTTGGCCAGTTTATTGCCACGCAACTCGCAGCTGTTAAGATTCACAAAAGCTGCCTTGTTTCTCCTGTCGAAAGATCTGAGCTCCTAAGCCAGACCGAAAACCACATTCCCGCCTAGAGCTCTTACACAGCCTCCAAAGCGTCAGTTTTCATTCCCATTCATTTGGCAGCCTCCATCTTTTTTCCGGAACGCAACCGAATCATGGATGAGTGAGTTACTGATCCAAACACAGCCACGTGAGCCCTACGCAGGAGGGGCGCCCCACCGTGCGGAGGAGGGCTAGTGGCGGTGGGGATATTTTTCTTCTTCCACATTTCTGTGCCAGCAAACAGCTCACACAAGCTGGACACCTCCTAGAATTCCGGGGAGGGGAGAATCTTGAATAAAATTAAGTTGGTTCAGGGAGATGATCCAATCTGATCGTGACCCCGTGTCACCCCAGGAAGGACTCCTGCAAAGGAAAACAGTATTTTTCCCCTGCTTGGTTTCAGGACTGCTCACGTCCAGTCACAAAAATATCCCTTTTGCACTCTTGGAAATTGCAATTTGAGCAACGCTCCTAACAAGCCAGGAGCTGCAACACGCTATAATTGGAGCATTTGGAAAGCACTTTCAAACCATGCAACTTCACACCCGCGCACGCAGGCAGAGCGGTGATGCTGCGCTGACGCAGGGTTCCAAATTCCCTCCCTCTGCCACTGCTGTGCTTGCCGACGCACCGATGCCATTGATAGCGTTGGAACCGTGGCGCTGGGCTTGTGAAGGGGGCGGCTGTTTCCATGGGAACAGGCTAATGCTATCGACATGGGAGGATGAGTCCGCGCAGCTGGGTGAGGATGAGGAGAAGCGGCCTCCAACCGGGAACGCAGATCTTTTCCTGAAACGTTATCAAAGGCACCTAGCTCAGGCGGAGGAGGGAACATTCGTTTTTTGTGTAACGTCGTCTCCCAAAAGGCACAAGAGCACGTTTCGCAGAAGGCCACGGCTTTCATCTTCAAAGAGAAGGCCAATGGCCCCAGAAGCTCCCTTCCTCAGCCATCATCCCAGCTGAGAACCTACGAGGCCCCTCCGTTTCCCAGCGTGGCTGTACAGCTTCAAATAAACAGCACCCTTTCTAATCTCTTGCTCGTCTTTGTCATGTTAATTAAAGGCAGGCAGATTTATTCGACACTCCGGAGAATTACCACCAGGGCCTTTTCATCTCCATCCCAAAGACCCAGGTTTTGGGGAACACAGCTCACTCCAAACCAAAAAACTGCGCAACAGCGCATTTGCAAGCCGCAGCGGAGAGGGCGAACCGTAGCCGCTGGGCACCGCGATCCCACAGCTTTAAACCGGTTTACGGCTCGGACGGGGGATCTCTTACGAGACTGCCAGGAGCAAACCAGAACGCGTAACACAGTAGAAGCCACTTTTGTCCAACCTGACACGTTCCACCTGTGTCGGACTACAAAAACCATCATCTCCATTCAGCCATGGCTGAAGGTTATGGGCCCTGTAGTCTGGCACAGCTGGAGGGCACCAGGTCGGGGAAGGTCGATATAATCTAAATTCGTAGCGTAGATACGGACGCGTAAGGCTTACTAGTTCTAAAGAATTCCTCTACATGCACATTTGAATCGATATAGTTTTAGTCACTATATTGATTCAAATGTGCATGTAGGTAAAAAGAAAGTAATGCATGTTTTTTGCTTCCACTGACGCAAGCATGTCTCATCGCTAGCTGGTATCCTCTTAAAAGAAGCCTTTTTCGCTTCTCCAACACACACGGAAGAGCCGTGCCGCCCTACGACAGTCAGACACATGCAGCTATTTAAAGTTTTCCTTCTGTACAATTACACGCCAAGCCAAGACCTTTCTCTTCAAGCATTATCATCTTTAATCGGTTACCGTGATTCATTTTACTGCTGGCTCCTTAACGTTTTAAATATTTTGTTAACGTTTCTAATGCCACCGGCCGTATACTTTTATTGCTGTATTTCCTGTTTGGGTGTTTCAGCGTTGTTGTTTGGTTTTATTATTGTAAACGACTCCAAAAGCACGTTTTAATCCGACAAATAAGTAAATACCTGCATTAAAACTAAACGTGTGGGGCAGGGGTTTGACCTGCTTTCCTATTAACACACGGCACCTCTTTTGAGGGTGAAAGTATTTTCAAATTGATTAATACAATCAAGCTATTGATTCAAAGACTGCAGCAGTAACAATAAGAACAGGTATAGAGCAAGTTCACCGATAATTCAACGTTAAATTCACCCCCACCCCCAAATTGCTTGCGAATCTAATTTTTTTGGAGAACCATCTCGGAAGGCAGCAGAAGCAATTGATCTCATGCACCAGCTGTGCTAGCATTGCAGCAAATCCATAAACGACTCAAGGCAGGGGAGGGCGTGGATCATATCAACGGACCGCAGACCATCCTCAAAGCAGCCCACGCAGCCGGGCCATTAATAACCCTTCAGAAAAAAGCAATCCAAGAACAGACCTTAAGAGTGCACAATGAAGGCCTGTTCATTATTAATGAATAAAAATGCCTTAAGCTCACTGCAGGCAGACCGGAGAATTAAAAGGTGCTTAAAACCAGGCTGTGAAAGGGGTCCTGCAAGCCCCATTTAAGATGAACAGAGGGCGCGCAGCTGCGGATCGCGCCTGGGGAACGGCTGGAGCTGCCGAGGCGAAGCCCTGGGTGTGAAAGAGCCGCCGTCCTTCCAGGATGGATGGGGAAGCGCTTCCTCCTGTTCTGCCCTCGTCAGCACAACAGAAATGCAGAGTAGTGGGAGAACTACAGGGCGGTGGTGAGGTCTAGAGCAACCTTTCCCAAGCTGGTGCCCCTGCCCAGATGTGTTGAGCTACCAATCCCCATCATCCCCATGCTGGCTGTGGGATGATGGGAGTTGTAGTCCAACACAATTGGAGAGCACCAGGTGGAGGAAGGCTGTTCCAGGCCAAAGACGCTACTCAAGTTCCCCCGTCTAGATCAGCCTTCCTCAACCTGGGGCGTTCCAGATGTGTTGGACTGCAACTCCCAGAATGCCCCAGCCAGCTGGCTGGGGCATTCTGGGAGTTGCAGTCCAACACATCTGGAGCGCCCCAGGTTGAGGAAGGTTATTCTAGATAGTAGTAGTTGTTGTTGCATGGGCTCTCTGTTTTACATCCTTACATGGATGGTTTTAGACTTGATATAAAGCATTTTAATGGATTTTCGTTTTTGTGAACCGTCCAGAGAGCTTCCACGACAGGGTGGGATAGAAATATAATAAATGAATGAATGAACTTCTCCAAACTGGGAACTGGCCTGCATTTATCAAGGCTCCCCAATTAACACCCGTTCCACGCCCTCCTTCACACCAACCATTTCTTTTGCACATCACGCGAGTGTGCATCAGGTTTGGGATGCGATGCCAGTGTATGTGTGTGTGTGTGTGCGGTGTTGCCATTCGGCACTGCTTCCCCCCCCCCCCCCCGCCACCAATCGTTACTCCAAAAGCATGCCCCAAAATGACGTTTGCAGGAAGCCGGCCTGCCGTGCCCTGCCTAATCCTTGAGAATGGTGGCCACAGACAGAAAAGAGAAAGCTAGCACCTCTGGAGAGCCAAGCGTACTTTCAGGCCACCCAACTCTATCATCAGAGGCCCATTAAGTGGGCAGAACATGCATGAAGACTTTGGAGTCTACATGGTGAGGAGCATAATAATAGTCAACATCATCATCATCATCAGCTCACAACTGCAAAAGGAAATAAAAACAAAGCCATGTGTTCACAGGGCATTTTCTTCTGTTTCTGGTAATATGGCCGACACCGTAACACAATAGCTGATTGATGCAAGACAGCTGAGCCTTGAACAAGGTCTGGGTGCCCACGACATGTTCTCCAAGCAATGGGAAGGGTGCCACGAGCCAGTTTGCCTTGAAGGTGCTCCAGAAAACTTGCGCCTTCTTGTCCCCAAGAGGGAGTCTGAACGAAATGCATCCATGGCATTTATGTAACAGTCCTGTCTTCCGCTTCCTAAGGAAAAGCCCTGCACAGCACTCCCCCCGCCTTGAGACTGGAGAAGAACCACAGCTCAGAGTGGGGGGAGGGAGGGAGGGAGGGAAGGAATGGGGCAAGGGAACTTGGCACAAGGCGTCTTGTAAATGTGGGGAGGGAGATCTCCAGATGTTTGGGACTTCAGTTCCTAGAGGCCCCTGCCGGCAAGGCCAATAGCTAGGAATGCTGGGAACTGAAGTCCCAAACAGCTGATGCTACTTTCTGCCCACCCCCTGCTGTCAATGAAACCCACTTCCCCAAAGCTCCAGCCATGGGATATGCCTACTCCAGCATGATCTAAAACAGACAATCCAGAAGCCTCAAACCTTGATGAACCAAGGCAACATCCTTCACATGCTCACCTTGGAAAAGCGGATGCCCTTCTGTGGTGTAGGACTGCAACCTCCATCATTCCCGGCATGATGGGAATTGCGATCCAACACTCCCAGAGGGCATCAGGTTGGGGAAGGCAGGTCCTGGCCTTCGCCGGCATGCAGGGGTGATCCGCTGCAGCAAAGGCGACGGAATGGGCAACCCACGGGAGCAGCAGAGCAAAACCTCACACTGAAACCTCCCCAGCTAGCATCTCCAAGCGCAAGGGCTGTGCAAATGAATCCGGCATCATCAGCAAAACGCAGCAACCAGGCTCCGGCAGCCCTTCTGCCTAGGAGAATCACCTGCAGGTTTATATAACCTGCAGCTTTAATGCCGCTCTGGAGGGGGAGGGGCAGCCACCCGAATTTTGACAGCTGGGAATCTTTTAAAATAAACCAACTACCACCCCACCCTACCCCCGGCCCAAAATTTGGGGAAGGGGACAGTGCAGAATAGTGTTGAATTTAGCACCGGCCCTTTAAGGAATATGGGCACACACACCCATCACCCAAGCAGATCCAAGGTCCAGATGCCACAGCAAGAGACCTTGGGAAAATTTCCCACCTTCAGATACTGCTGGAGGCGAAGGAGGTAACGCAGCAGCCCAGAGTGTGGTGATGGCCACTATCTAAGGCACATTCTGGGTTAGGCAGGAAGCTCTGGAAAGAGCTACACGTGCAGCCATGTCCTCTGACGAAGCGCAAAGACACTCTGCACATCCTCAGAGACCCTCTTCAGCCTTCCTACTTCACCTTGTCCCGGGACAGAGTGCCTGTTCAAATTGGGTCCCACTCCATGCCCTCAACATCTTTTGCCCCATGGTGACCTTGATCCCCTAATCCAGACTTCCAGCTGGCTGGGGATGATGGGAGTTGTAGTACAAAACATCTGGAGGCCCCCAGGTCGGGGCAGGCCACCCGAATCTGATCTGGACACCAGGCCTCAATTCGGGAACATGAGAGATAACCTCCCAGCCTCTGGGCATGTGAAGACTGCAATTCTCTCCACCAGCGGGTAAAACAGCACATCCCACACATCCAGAAGGAAAGATGGGGGTGGTGGTAGTGGGGAAAGGGGCACGTGGTATACAAGACGGCGCTGTCACCTTAGAGCCCCCCTTTCCTCGCCATTTTTGGGCAGGCGCTTCTAATTTGGGGGCAGCTGGGGGTGGGGTGGGGTGGAGGGAGACCCCTCCTCACCCATCAGTACGAATCCCACCAGCAGAGTGAAAAGGAGAGACGACTCGTTTCTCTCGCGCCCCGATCCAAGAAGGGAACGTCTTTGGAGAGCCCCCCCCCCGGGGGCATTTCTGAATAGTTTCCTAGGTGATGGGGACAGCAAGGCAGCCCCCCCCCCCCCGGACACACACGGCCAGGTGGGCTCCTCTAACCTCCGCGCCCCCCCCCATGCCGCCAGCTCGCCGCATCCTCCTGGCCAGATCCCCCCCCCTCTCCGACAGAAGCGAGGGATGAACGCCCCCTCCGCCCAAAAGGAAGCGCGCGCCCCCCCCCAACCCGGCCCTTTCCAGCTGTGCGCGCCGGCCTCCGAAAGGGGAGCTGCCCCGAGGGGAAGGCAAAAGCCAGCCAAGCGGTCGCCACCCAGGCAGCCGTGTAGCGGGGGGGGGGGGGTGTCCCCGATTCCGCGGCCACCCACCTCCTTCTTGGCGGTGCGCAGGAGGCGCTGGCGCGTCTCGGCCTCGGCGGGCAGCAGCAGCAGCGAGGAGGGCGTGAAGGCGCGCAGGGCGGCCGAGCCGGACGCCGCCGCCGCCGCCGCGCCCCGGCCGCCCTCGCCCGCAGCCCCCCGGCGCCCCGCCGCCGCCGCCGCCGCCATCCTCCTGCTCGCCCGTCGTCGGCAGCGCAAAGTGAGCCGCCGGCCGCGCAGGGGCGGAGGAGAGCAGCGGAGGGCGGGCCACGCCGGCGAGGGCTGGGCCAGCCGGAGCCGCAGCGCCGCCCAGGGACGGGCGCTCGGGCGGGCCTTGCTGGCTGCCGCCGCTGCGCCGCCGCCGCCGCGGCCTTTCCCTCGCTGCACGGCCGCGCAGAGGACTAGCCGCTTGACGGCGCGGCCCTTCGGCACCCCTCGCCTTCCCCAAGCCGGCGCCCTCCGGAGGGGCTTCTTGGTGGTGCAGCAGAGAAGATGGAGGGGAGACCTGAGAGCCCTCTTCAAAGACTTGAAAGGTTGTCCCACAGAGGAGGGCCAGGGTCTCTTCTCCAGCCTCCCAGAGTGCAGGACACCGAATAACGGGCTCAAGTTAAAGGAAGCCACATTCCATCTGGGGAAACTTCCTGACTGTTAGAGCAGTGCGACAGTGGAATCAGTGACCTAGGGAGGTGGTGGGCTCTCCCACACTAGAGACCTTCAAGAGGCATGATAGCACTCTTCAAATACTTAAAAGGTTGTCACACTTAGGAGGGCCAGGATCTCTTCTGGATCCTCCCAGAGTGCAGGACATGGAATAACAGGCTCAAGTTGAAGGAAGCCAGATTCCAGCTAGACATCAGGAAAAACTTCCTGACTGTTAGAGCAGTATGACAATGGAATCAGTTACCTCTCCCACACTAGAGGCATTCGAGAGGCGGCTGGACAACCACCTGTCAGGGATGCTTTAGGGTGGATTCCTGCATTGAGCAGGGGGTTGGACTCAGGGGGTTGGACTCGATGGCCTTGCAGGCCCCTTCCAACTCTGCTATTCTATGATTCTAAGGAGAGGCGAGTAGGTCTCCCTAAGGAACCCCCTCTTGGTAAATCGGTGAAGCTTCCCAAATCCCTTCCTAACGCAGCCCTGGGAGTCCTGCAGACAGAGTCACCCGGCAGCCCCCAAATGCAGCACTCCACCCCACCCCGCTGCAGTTCAGTCCTGTGGGGGGGAAGTCAGAGGGCTGCCATGGGGCATGACGTAAGGGTGGGAAAGGAACCTGCTTTCCCCCACACACACACGCACCAGTGACCCCAGGGCCCAGTCTGCTCCCACCTGCATCCCCCCACCACCTCTTCCTCCGCAGAATCGCCTCATCCTGAGTTCTGTTTCTTGCTCACCCTGCAGAACCTTTGGGGTTCTGAGGCTGCAGACAAAAAGGAAGAACAACAAGAGGAGACCAGAGAGACAGGAAAATAAAGAGAGAGAAATAAAGCCGCCAAGCAGTCCAGAATTCCACGCAGACGCGTCCTTCCCTTATGCGATGACCTGCATGCACGAACCGGCCACAGAAGGTGGAATTTAGGTAGCTCCAAAACTGATTTTTCAGTTTGTATTTTCATCCATGGAGCCTCCGTTTCCCCCATT
Source organism: Elgaria multicarinata webbii (assembly GCF_023053635.1). Lineage (NCBI taxonomy): Eukaryota > Metazoa > Chordata > Lepidosauria > Squamata > Anguidae > Elgaria > Elgaria multicarinata. Next base: position 3,264,874 of record NC_086188.1, on the reverse strand, counting down.
CAAACCCTCTGCTTTATTTCTCCCTACCGAACGTCTGAAACCAAGATGTCCCTGACAATTGTCTGTGTTGAGCGTGGGGGACGGGGCACCCAGGGACATCTGTGACGGCCCTCTGTTCGCACCACAGTGTGCCATTGTCACGTTGTTGCAGCCGTCCAGGAAGAAACCTGCAAGTTTGGGAGCAGACAGAAACCAGGGGACGAGACGAACGTAAAAACGTAAGAAGAGCCCTACGGGATCAGCCCAGGGTCCGTCCAGTCCAGCGCTCTTCCCACACGGTGGCTGCCCCCACAAGCAGGACGTGAGGGCGACAGCACTCTACTGCCCATTCTCCCCAGCAACTGGTGTACTCAGGTATCCTGCCCCTGATACTCATTTCTGCAAAGTTTGACGCTCCTTAATTTTCGAAGGCTTCGGCCTCCTCTGTTAACTGCATCCAGGGCTGAGTGGTCCGGCATCCCCTCCCAGGGTTGCGGTCTTCTCCTTGCCTGGGCAAGGATGAGCTATTCCGTGGGGAATGTAGAGGTCTGCCAAGCCCCCTTGCCTCGTTCACATGTCTTTCCCTGGGCCTCTCATCACCCAACACTTTGTTTCTAAGAGGCAGTTTCTATGGAAACGGGATGCTTCTGCTTCTCAGCCACTCAACTTCCGCCAGCCTGCTAGTCAGCCAGACCTGCCTACTGAGGCAAAGGGTTACCTGCCTCACTTTCTCCTCCTCCTCCATCTCCATGTCTTGTATTTGGTAGATTCTAACATATTGTTACAGCACAAAGGACAAATAATACGTGAGCACAAACTCCTAATCGCCTCAATATTGTTGGTCCGACATTTTATCTAGCTCTCATAGGCCTTGTCCCAAAAAGGAGGAATGGGAGACATGATAGCATTCTTCAAATACTTAAAAGGCTGTCACACAGAGGAGGGCCAGGATCTCTTCTCCATCATCCCAGAGTGCAGGACACGGGAAGTTACAGGAAGCCAGATTCCAGATGGACATCAGGAAAACCTTCCTGACTGTTAGAGCAGTACGACAATGGAATCAGTTGCCTGGTGAGGTTGTGGGCTCTCCCACACTAGAGGGCTTCAAGAGGCAGCTGGACAACCATCTGTCAGGGATGCTTTAGGGTGGATTCCTGCATTGAGCAAGGGGTTGGACTTGATGGCCTTATAGGCCCCCTCCAACTCTACTATTCTATGATTTTATGATCCCGGTCTTGGGCAAATGTCTCCTTTGCATTATATCTGCCTTCCCAGAGGAGTTTGTTAGAGTCAGCTAATGGTAATCAACACCATCCATACACCAGGCATAGGTAACCAGGTGCCTGCCAGTGCTGGCTGGGGAAGGCTGGGAATTTTAGGACTTTTTTTTCTGTCTAAACGTGGATAGGATTGTGAATTTCAGTGCCACAAGACTCCACCTTAGCGGGCTGTTGTGAGGAATTGCCACGATAACACAGTCATCGTCACGGCAGCCCTGCAAGGTAGGCCATTATCATCACCTTCCCCCATATTTACAGGTGTGATGAAGGCCAAAGCTGGAAGGAGTGGTCAGTTAAGACCGAGGTGAGATTTGTTAGAACAGGGCGAGCCCCTTGGTTCACAGCTCACGCCTCTGTCTCTCGGCGGGCCTGCTGACCATCCCAGCAGACCGAGCGATGCAGCCAGCCCTAGACCTTATCACACGGTCGGAAAAGCACCAGGTACTGCCGGAGAAGACCCCCAGGATGGAAGAGAGGACGGCTTTCCTGCCCTTTGCCCGCTGAGGCGTTCTTCTCCTGACATCTCCACTCCTGTCAATCCTCCTCCATCCCTTGCAGGCGAATGAACATCAGCTTGGCCTGGCCCGTCACTTCCTATCACTCTGCGAGGAGGACGGGTCGACTTCACAGAACTTTCGAAACCCACGCAGGGCCTCCTTCCCGGTCCCGTTTTCCATGCTGCCGGCTGGAAACCAAATACCGTATTTCTTCGATTCTAAGACGCCATCGATTGTAAGACGCACACTAATTTCAGTACCACCAACAGAAAAACAGCTTTGATTCTAAGAAATAATAAACGAAGCCGCGATTCTAAGATGCACCCTGTTTTTAGAGATGTTTATATGGGGGGGGGGAGTGCGTCTTAGAATCGAAGAAATACGGTAAATAATTCTCCCCGCCGTCGTTATCCTTCTCCCAGCGTCCCAGTCCTCTTTTCCAGGGGGGGAAAAGAACTGTTCAGAGGACTGTGCTCAGAAGCGGTCCGAAAGCGGCCACTGGAGTTGCCAGCTTTTATGCACAAACACAGGAAATTGTCAAATGATCGGTGGTTGTAGGGGAAGGGGTGTTTAATAATAATAATAATAATAATAATAATAATAATAATAATAATAATAATATTCATTTATTATCCGCCTCTCCCTCTGGATCGTGGCAGGGAACAATATTATTATTATTATTATTATTATTATTTATTTATTTATATAGCACCATCAATGTACATGGTGCTGTACAGAGTAAAACAGTAAATAGCAAGGCCCTGCCGCATAGGCTTACAATCTAATAAAATCATAGTAAAACAATAAGGAGGGGAAGAGAATGCCAACAGGCACAGGGTAGGGTAAGCAGGCACAGGGTAGGGTAAACTAACAGTACATAAAACTGGTTAAAAGAGCATATAAAACCAATACAATATTAAAATAACGATTTTAATATTGTAATGATTCAGTGGAGATGACCCGTACAGTCTGGGCTTCAAAAGCAGACCCCAAAGTCTATAGGTTGAAGCCATGATGCCAGGGGACAGAACTCGAGGACCGGTGGGCCAGTTAGGGTTGACCATACTGGGCTCACCGGACCAAGAGTCTGGCTCTGTATAAGTTAGCTTCCCATGTTGCACACTCTTGTTTGGGTCTGAAGCTGGCATCTTATACCAAAGCATTTCACATTTTAAAATCTAGTTATATAGGTATAGTGGGTTTTTTAAAATAATAATAATAATAATAATAATAATAATAATAATAATAATAATCTAAAGCTATACAATTTAAACTTTGAGAATTTAAAAAATGTTTAAATCTATAAAAAGGTATAAACTGGATGCACTAGTGGTCATTTGCTTTGTTTTTGGAGTGCTGTGTCATGCACGTCGCATGCATAAAGGTTGGTTCAGAGTTTCTTGTGTTCCCAAGCTAAAATATAGTGGCCGTTTTTTTTATGTTTGCTCCGCTCTTTTTGCCTTTTATCCCCACCACCACCGCTGAAATTTGGCCCTCTGGCTGAACGAAGTCTTGCAGCCCTGCATGAGGCAGATGGGAGCGCTCTTGTGCAGCTCCTGCACATTCTTCTAGGAGGGCTTGTGCAGGAGAAGTTCTCCATGGCTCCCCCTCTTTCTCTGCCGTTTGCCTTGCCTGAGACGGCCGGGAGAACCCACCGTGACGCTCTACTGCGCTGCGGTTTTCAGATTTCAAAGCTCACCTTTTCACCGACCTGACAGGTGGGAACTAACCTAGACCCCGGGTGCCAAGAAGCACACGCTGGTCGAGCCCAGCCAGAGCAGAGCAAGGCCCGGGGCACCCCGAAACCTCACGCGTGATCGACCCAGGTCTGGCTGCTCGCCGCAAGTCCTCCGCCTCGGCCGTGTGCGTTTCATTGCTCCTTTGACGGACAACTCCGGAAGTGAGTTCTGTCAAGGGTGAAAGGAGGCCTGAACATCAATCGGACAGAGAACAGTGGGGGAGTTAATTAAGCTGCCCATTCATGGCTACGTTTCCCAGATCTGCCTTGGCCAAGCATGAGAAGATACCGCACGGCAACATAACAGAGAGACTTGTGGCACCTTAAAGGCTCGCACTTTTATTGTGGCAGGAGCTTTTGTGGACCAGAGTCCACTTCAGCAGATGCATGGGCTGCCATCCCACCGAGGAGAATGCTCCGTGCATCCAGGGAAAGGGACTCTCGTCTGCAAAAGCTTCTGCCATCATGCGTAAAGCATAAGTGGCATTGCATGCAACCCAAGAGCTGTTGCGTCCATGTCCTGCTTGTGGGCTTCCCGTGGGCAGCTGGCCGGCCCCTGTGAGAACAGAATGCTGGACTAGATGGACCCTTGGTCTGATCCAGCATCAGGGCTCCTCTTACGTTCCTAAGCGCATGATGCCAACACACTGGTAAGGACCAGTGAATTTACTGTGCGAGTCTGGAGCCGTGCTCTGTAGAGAGAGGTCCAGAGAACCCTGAACATGGATCAGACCAAAGGTCCATCTCATCCAGTAGTCTTGAGACAGTGTGTTTTAATTCTTCAAAATATATCAGGAAAAAACATCAGGAAAAACTTCCTGACTGTTAGAGCAGTACGACAATGGAATCAGTTGCCTGGTGAGGTTGTGGCCTCTCCCACACTAGAGGCCTTCAAGAGGCAGCTGGACAACCATCTGTCAGGGATGCTTTAGGGTGGATTCCTGCATTGAGCAGGGGGTTGGACTCGATGGCCTTGTAGGCCTCTTCCAACTCTGCTATTCTATGATTCTATATCCTTCCTTTATATTAATCTAGTTAGAATTGCCTGGTCCCTTCCCACAGTGGTCAGACAGATCCCTCTGTCAACCCCCCCCCAGAATTCAGGCAGCCCCCTCCTTATACATCCCCAGCATCACCTGGTACTCAGGTAAGAGCATAAGAGCACCAGAAGAGCCCTACTGGATTGGACCCAGGGTCCTTCTAGTTCAACACTCTGTTCACACAGTGGGTAACCAGCTGTCGACCAGTAACATAGAAGCAGGCATGAGTAAAACAGCACCCTGCATGTTTAGAAAAAGGCATACTTCTTCTTAACTGTGTTTCTGGGACATAAGAGTCTAAGAAGAGCCCTGATGCTGGATCAGACCAAGGGCCTATCTAGTCCAGCACTCTGTTCACACAGAGTGTTTCCCAGCTGTTGATGGGAAACCCACGAGTAGTGCAACTAGTGTACACAGGCATACTGCCTCTGATATCAGAGGTAGCACATAGCCACCAGGGCTAGTAGCCATGGATAGCCTTCTCCCCAGGAATTTGTCCATTCCTCTTTGAAAGCCATCCAAATCCATGGCCATCACTACACCTTGTGGAAGTGAAGTCCATAGTTTCACTCTGCACTGTGTGAAGAAGTCCTTCCTTTTGAATCTCCCGCCATGGAATGACCCCACTGGGTTCTAGCATCACAAAAGCAGGGGAGGAAGCCTCCTATCCACTTTTTCCAGACCATGCATGATTCTGTACCCCTCTATCATGGTTACAGATGTTGCAACCACCTTCCAAGGTGATTATTGGGAAATCTAGCTAGGCTTTGCACAGATAAAACTTCAACCATTCATAGAGTCCTTCCAAGGTATTACAACAACCCTGCCAGGCAGGCTGGGTGGCCTCGGTGGCACGGAGTGCCTTCTACCAACTCCGTTTGGTGGCCCAGCTACGCCCCTATCTGGACAGGGATAACCTAGCTTCAGTCATCCATGCTCTGGTAACCTCCAAATTAGATTACTGCAATGCCCTCTACGTGGGGCAGCCTTTGAAGATGGTTCGGAAGCTGCAGGTTGTGCAAAATGCAGCAGCCAGATTGATAACTGGAACCAGAAAGTTTGAACATATAACACTGATTCTGGACCGCTTGCATTGGCTGCCTATATGTTTCCGAGCCCAGTTCAAGGTGCTGGTTTTGACCTATAAAGCCTTACATGGCTTGGGACCACAATACCTGACGGAAGACCTCTCCCAACATGAACCTACCCATACACTGCACTCAACATCTAAGGTCCTCCTCTGAGTGCCTCCTCCGAGGGAAACTCAGAGGATGGCAACAAGGGAGAGGGCCTTTTCAGTGGTGGCCCCCCCCCCCCGACTGTGGAATGATCTCCCCGATGAGGCTCGCCTGGCACCAACATTGTTACCTTTTCAGCACCAGGTCAAGACTTTTCTCTTCTCCCAGGCATTTAACAGCATTTAACAACATATGCTAAGTTTGTTTGTTTTTTAATGGACCCCAGAACTGTTGTTGTTTAACATGGATACTGTTTTATACTGTTGTTTTATATTTTTCTGATGATTTTAAATTTTGTATACTTTTTTTTTTTACGTCCACTGTTAACTTTTGTAAACCGCCCGGAGAGCTTCGGCTATGGGGTGGTATATAAATTTAATCAATCAATCAATCAATGTACCTTTATTGGCATAAAACAACCACAAACCATACAAAAACATCTTGACATAATAAATAAATAAATAAATAAATTATCCTTTTGTTGCAAATCCAGGGCTGAGGCTGTCAGGGACGGGAGACACCTTACCTAAGGTCAGCTGTTCCCAACCTTGTGCTCTCCAGATGTGTTGGACTACAACTCCCAGCATCCCCCAGCCAGCCGCAGATGCCTGGCGTTGTAGTCCAACACATCTGGGGAACGCTGCCTAAACCCTTAGAGTGAGTCTGTGGCAGAGGCGAGATTGGAATCAGGGGCTTTGGTCCGCAGGCTACAAAGGTGTTGCGGCCCCTCTGACGAGTCCCTGCTCCCTTTGATCCGAGGCAAACCTTCCCCACTGGCTGCTGCATGGTGGGTGTGGGTGGGGTGCCCACTCCGTCCGGCCCTCCCCTTCTGGGGTCTGCATTCTCTGCTCCAACGTCTTCAGCTGAAACCCTGCAGGGGCTTGCAGCAGGTAGGATGTCTGCTGCTCCAGCCGAGCGCCTGGCCAGTCAGGCTGTGCTGGCAAATGCCAGCCCAGGAGCCCTCCTCACCCAGACGGAATCCAGAGACAAGTGGAGCAAAAAAATGGATTTCCTTTTGTCCGTGATTGGGTTCGCCGTGGACCTTGGCAACGTCTGGAGGTTCCCTTACATCTGCTACCAGAATGGAGGCGGTAAGGAGACGCCCAATTACTTTATTTCATTTCGTTTTGTTTTAACCCCCATTTAAGGACTTCCAGGCTTTCCACTTTAGCTCTGGAGATCTTATTATTCCTCTCGCCCGCAATTCAGCACATTTTGTTTCAAGCTCTCGGCAAAACTTTTGCAGGATTCCTCTCGGTTTCTCCACTTTTCCTGATTTTCAGCTTCTTCTCCCATCAATGTGCAATCTTGGCTGGATCGGAAATTTGGATTTCCAAATGTGGAAGGAACAAACCCCCACACACACCCCTAATGAGTAGGAAGCAGTATTCAAATCTGAAACACTGAAAAGTAACTAATTCGATGCCCGTCATTGCTAAGTTTACGGCTTTGTCCAAAGTAACTGAAGACAGTGTTGTAAGGGTATTGCTCCAAATTTTTGGAGCTACCGTGCAGGCCAACATAAATAATATAATAATCTTGGACTTGGGGAGCTTTTCAGAATGAGACCTTGCCTATGGAGCTGTCCATGGTACTTGCTTTCAGCATTACGGCAACACAAAAGATGTAGGTCCATTAGAAAAATAATCCAAAATCTGCAGTGTGGTAATACCATTACGGGACCAACCGAAACATCACACCGTAATGAACAAACTTGCTTGCAACTTTGTGTCATTTTGGTCCCAATTAAGATATTTTCATATTATTCTCTTTTGCTCTTCTAATTTCAATGCCATTTATTTGTCTGTTATTCCTTAAATTTATTTCCTTCTCTTCAGTCTCCTCACACAGCTATTTTTTTTAAAAAAAAAACACCCAATAGCAGAAATGTTACTTAAAATACAATCAAACAAAATCTTAAATGGAACAGATGGGAAATGAACCAGAAAGGCAGAAAAAAATCAGTTACAGAAAACCATCCCTTCCTCATAAAGTCTCTCAAAGTTTTGCTCAGTTGGCAAAAATGTACCTTGATATTTAGAAACTGTCCTTTTTTAAAAAATAAGTGAGCAAAAATCTCAGGCCAACCCATAAGGAGAGAAAAGTCAAAGTTGAACAGTTGATTACTTTAGCTTCAATAGCAATGAACTGTAACTAAATTAGCGATTAAACTAATTGCTTTCTTTGGAAGATTGATTTGGAGTAAATGTGTCCCCAGTTCTTCAGTGCAGTGTTCCCACAGGGATGCACCCCAAAAACCCTGGTTGGGGATTCATCTCCATTTCTCCAAATTTTCTCCATATAGTACGTCGGGCAGACAATCAATAGCACAACTTTTTGCTGTGTGTGTCTGTAATTACAGAGAGAGAGAAATACATGCCCACATTTTCACCTCCACTGTAGTGTGTCAGTTTGCACTGGGTCACTGCTTGCACCTTGAACGTTTCAGCTCTGTTTTTATCACGTACGCACAAGTTTCTGGACCACATGAGTGCAGAGAAAACTTGGGTCTCTTTTGTGGATTGCGAACAGCTGTTTTTAACATGTGTCCAGTTGTCTGAACATCCTTGCGCCCTTTTTGGACTTTAACACTTGGCAGAGCTGCAAATGACCAATGCCCATTCACACACATGCACAACCAACTCACACCTGATAGTCACACTTTGCTAGGCTTTCTCTGGGGGCCCATTGGATACCCCATCATATTTTAGAATATACATCTTCCTCTACCCCCTACCTTCACACTTTTTGTCAGCAGTCCCCAAGGTCACTGGTCATGCTGACTGGGGATGATGGAAATTGCAATACAACACATTTACAGAGCATCGGGTATCCATAACGCAACAGCAAAAGTAATGAGATTCATCCCACTGCTACAAAGCTGGCACCTGCGTGCTGCTTACTCAGAAGCAAGTACACTATTATTCAGTGGGACTTTCTTCTAAGTAAGTGTGCAAAAGGATCACAGCCTTCCGTCAGCCCCTCTCTGTTGGTAAGCTTCAAGAAGAGGGTAGAGAGGCCCTTCTGGAGACCTCGGGGGAACAAGACGGTGTCGGTAATTAGTTCCCACCTTGTTATGAATCATGCAAATGAGATGATTAATTATTCATCTCATTGGGAGAGGCAATGCCTATTCATGATGCTTGCCCGCTTTCTGCTGTAGCCCAAGGGTGCAGCACCCGTTAACCGTTTCCCACACCTCTCCCAAAGCTAGATTTCTCAGCAAGGACTCACCTGGCACGCCAGGTGAAGACCTTTTTATTCTCCTAGGCCTTTTAGTCCTTCCATTTTTAAAAAAATGTTTTTTATATCTTTACACTGCTGCTGGTTTTACTCTGTTTAAAACTTTTAAAGGTTTTTTTTAATGCTTTATTATAGGGTTCTTTTTTATGATCTTAAGTTTTGGGAACTGTCCTGAAAGCTTCAGCTGTTGGACAGCGCAGAAACGTAATCAATCAAATAAAGTAAATACATGATCATTGCAGAATCACAGAATCATAGAATAGTAGAGTTGGAAGGGGCCTATAAGGCCATCTAGTCCAACCCCCTGCTCAATGCAGGAATCCACCCTAAAGCTTCCCTGACAGATGGTTGTCCAGCTGCCTCTTGAAGGCCTCTAGTGTGGGAGAACCCACCACCTCCCTAGGTAACTGGTTCCATTGTCATACTGCTCTAACAGTCAGGAAGTTTTTCCTGATGTCCAGCCGGAATCTGACTTCCTGTCACTTGAGCCCGTTATTCCGTGTCCTGCACTCTGGAATCTGAATATGCTTAATTGCAGGGAGACAGAGGACGCAGCTCTGGTCCTTCCCAAACTCTTTTTCCACAGGCCAAAAGAAAATAAGCAGCAGATTCCACCCCAGACACACACACACACACACACACACACACACACACACACACACTTGCCTGTCTGGCTTGAAACGGCTGCAGGACAATGCTACAGGGTCCTCCCTTTCTCTTTGCAGGAGCTTTCCTCATCCCATATACCCTGATGGCCGTTTTCGGCGGGGTGCCCCTCTTCTACATGGAGTTGGCCCTCGGGCAGTTCCATCGGGTTGGCGCAATTCCCATCTGGAAGCAAATCTGCCCAATATTTAAAGGTAAAAAACCCAAACAAACCAGCTATCAGCACCTGTCTCCCTTGAGTCTCCCTTGAGCCTCCTTTCCCCCACAAGCTAAACCATCCCAGCTGTTGTAACCTTCCCTTCTAAGGGAGATGTTCCAGTCCCTGGATCATCTTACTTGCCCTTTTCTGCACATTGTCCATGGGCTGTGGGATGGATTTGGTAGCCACCCAGGCCTCCCGGGCTGCCATTTCCCTCTTCTGCTCTCCTGGCAGGCATTGGCTTTGCCATCTGCATCATCGGCCTGTACGTCTCCTTCTACTACAACACCATCATCGCCTGGGCCCTCTACTACTTCTACTCCTCCTTCACCCACACTCTGCCCTGGACCAGCTGCAACAACGCCTGGAACACGCCCAACTGCACCAGCTACTTTGGGAAAAGCAACGTCACCTGGACCAACTACTCTAAGTCGCCGGCCGAGGAGTTTTACACGTGAGTGCCCGGAGGTGGCAACTTCCTCCAGAAGCTCAGGAGAAAGACCAGGAGGAAAGAACCCATTTAGGGCTGCTGTTAAAGGCAGAGGAGCAGGGGTGGGTTAAAAAGTTGGCAACCCTGGGATTACTTTAACTGGGAAGTTCTGCCAGAATATTATCTTTCCCCCTGCAATTGTTTGCTGTGATTTCACCCTTTTTAGTATGCTATTAGAACTGTTATCAAGGCACACTAATATATCAAACTCTTCTTCTTTCGTTGACCCCCATCTCGACCCGCCAGTATTGAAATTTTCTCTTCAACCCCTCTGTCAAATTCCAGAGGGATCACCCTCGTGTTAATCTCTTGCAGCAAAAAGAACAAAGAGCCTTGTGGTACCTTAAAGGCTAACGAATTTCATAGGCTAGAGTCCCTTTCATCCCTTTTGCAAAGTGTTATCGAACGTTTCAGGTTTTTGTGAAATACATTTGGTGGGAGGGATGGCAGCAAGCCGACGTGAGGGGAGAAAGAAATTAAATACAGAAAGTACTGAGAGTGACATCCACTTTATTAAGTATGTTCATAATAGATATTATTTATCCGCGGTACAGGACAGTGGAGGTGCTCTTGCATTTGTCAGGATGCTATCACAGCTTGGGGTGCTTCTGCAGCCCAAAATGATGATACCACACTATGTCTACCAACCCAGCCCCAAATCCAATCGGGTTACTGGGAAGCTCTGTCACAAGATGGCCAGAGCCAAAGCCTCAGCGTTTCTGCTTGTTTTCATCCGTCACCGATCTGAGGATTTCTCTTTGCCACAGGAGGAAGGTTCTGGAGCTCCAGAACTCGCAGGGCCTGGACGACGTGGGCGGGATCCGTTGGCAGCTGCTTCTCTGCCTCTTCCTCATCTTCACCATCGTCTATTTCAGCCTTTGGAAGGGGGTGAAGACATCCGGCAAGGTGAGAGGCACTCGGACTCCATCCAGGCCCTGTGTGGGCCTTACCTGGGAAGGGGTTGGGTGACCACACTCCTCGTGACTTCTTCATTTCCCTGCCACGTGCAGCATCCTGTAACTGACATTTGTGATCAGAGGTGGGAGAACTCGAGAAACTGATTCAATGAGCAAGGACAGTAGCAGCTGGAAGCAGGGCCTTCGGGATGGTGGCTCCCAAATTCTGGATCTTTCAGCCAGGATTTAGGAGGTTCTGCAAATCTTTATTCCCTCCTCTCTCTCTAGCAAACGTTTGGTTGATTTTGTTCTGCAACTAGTTTTCTTTCTTGTGTTTTTACTTTTTTAAATGCATTGCTCTGTTTTATAGCGTTTGACCTTTTTACTGCTTCAACCTTCAGAAAAATGCTTTATATATAAATATCTAAAACAGATGATTGATTGATTGACATAGATAGATAGATAGATAGATAGATAGATAGATAGATAGATAGATAGAGTGAAGAACAGCAGAAGACAATTTGGTGGGCATGCAAAGACAGGAGATTCATATGATACCCATTGTGAGCTGAAACCCAACACAAGGAATACAAATGGAATACAAGGAATACAAGGAATACAAGTGCTCAGGAACTCTGTGGAGAACAGAAGTCCACATACTGCAACCCTCCCTCATGCATGCCTCAGCAACGTGTTTGGACGTATGTGTCTCCTTTCATTCTATGATAGAACCGCAGAAGTGCCAGATTCTGCAGTGTAATAACCTTCATTTTCATTTCAAAAACAAGCAAACAAGTTCCTAGCCCTTAAGACTATGAAGCGGGTCAGTAATTCCCCATTAAACCCTCAAAGCCCAAAGGAGGACTGGCGGCGTGGCGTCTCCAGAGAACAGGGAGCTGTCGTCTGCGGCGCTCTTGAGTTGGAAGAGGAGCAGAATCAACGAGGCAAAATGAACCAATGTGAATCTTTTGCACCAAGCGGAGAAATCAGACGTGCTGGTTATTCCTCCCTTCCTTTTTAAAAAAAGCACAGAGCATGGGCAGAGCCCAGAATTCACCCAGACCTCGCACAGAGGAAACGAGGGACCCACTCCAACCGATCATTTACGGAGCCATGATTGTGCGTTGCGATATTCGCAGAGAACAAATGCAACGTATGTTGTGGGCCAGGCCACCACGAAAATCCAAAACTTTGGAAGATGCTCTGAATGTTGCCTTTTGTGGGGGGCAAAACCCATCCAGGTGGTTTTGGGGGAGCGGTGGTTGTAATTCCACAGCCAGCGGCACCTGGTGCCCACTGTGGCTGATGGGGCGGTGGGCAGGCCACCAGAGGCGGAGTCAAGGGGGCCACCGGGGGCGGAGCTAGAAAGCCTCCTTTAAAACCACACGGGTCATTTGCAGGCTTGTTTGGAAGACCCCACGGGCCCTCTTTCTGCCTTCCAGGTCGTGTGGGTGACAGCCACCCTGCCCTACGTGGTTTTGCTGATCCTGTTGGTCCGGGGAGCCACTCTGCCAGGGGCCTGGAGAGGGGTCGTCTTCTACCTGCGACCCAACTGGGAGAAGCTGACGAGCACAGCCGTAAGCCGGCATAACGCGTCCATGTGCAGTTGTACGTTTGCATGATGCCGCCCAGGTGGCCACCTGGACTCACTGTCAGGCTGAAATTCAGCCAGAACCCTGCCTTTAAAGCAGCCTCCCCCCCCCAACAGATTTTACTGCAGTTCCCATTGTCCCCAGCCAGCAGGATGGCTGGGGATGATGGAAGCTGTAGTCCCCTCTGAAGGGTGCCAGGTTGGGGAAGGCGACATCTAACGTGGCCTTTATTATGCCTCCTGAATCCACGGCCACGCCGCACCCCGAATTATTCCCCTCTTCTGCACGTCCACAAGATCCCCCTCACATCTGGCAAACGCCCCAAAGGAGATCACAGGGCGGGTTGCGGAGAGGGAGGGAGGCCTGGCGCTTGGTTCCGTATCCCTCTGGAAAACAAGGGACGGGACGGGCGGCAGGAGCCCTTGGAAATGCAAATCGCTAATTGAATCACTCATCTCATTTACTGGACGGCTGGGGATTTATTTGCGCAGCTTGGTTTTCACCCCTATCTTTGCAAAGGCAGCGGGCCGACAATGGACTGCCTCCCGGTAATTACCGCTGGGGCTGCACTCGTGAATTTTCATTAAAGCTAATCAGGTGGGGAGAAGGAAGCCCAAAGAGATGAGAACTCAGGAGGGTGGGTGGGTGCTTTCTTCTCCACCCTGTTCCACTCAAACAGCCCTCCTTCGCTTGCGCCTTTGCCCCCAGCGGGGAGCAGCTGCAGGTAGACTACCCCTGTCCATGGAGGTTTCTCAGAGGCACGGTCCTGATAGACCTCTCCCTTCCTGTGGTGCTGGGCCCCAATTCCGAGCGTGCTCCTTTGGTGCGGATTTTGGGCCGGGCGCCTGGCAGAGTCCCATCCCGTGCCTCTTGGCTGGAGGGCGGCCCCTTAACCATCCCTGTGTGCTTGGTTCTGCCTAGGTTTGGGTCGACGCTGCAGCCCAGATTTTCTTCTCCCTGGGGCCAGGGTTTGGGGTCCTCCTCGCTCTCGCCAGTTACAATCCGTTCAACAACAACTGCTACCGGTATGTGAACCGCCCAGAGAGCTTCGGCTATGGGGCGGAATACAAATGCAATAAATAATAAAAACACTGGTAAGGGCCCGAGAGGCCAAGGACACAGCAAACCCAAAATGCTCCCTTCTTTATTCTCATTGGTCTGCCATGGATGCAAAGGAGGCTGAGTGGTGCTGAGGGAGCAGATCCCCCCAGGCTGCATTGCAGCATTTGTCTGAGCAGGCAGGGGTCAGGGTGACCCTATGGAAAGGAGGACCGGGCTCCTACATCCTTAACAGTTGCATAGAAAAGGTCATTCCAGCAGGTGCCATTTGGTGAAATCCCCTCTTCATCACAACAGTTAAAGCTGCAGGAGCCCTGCCCTCTTTTGTACCTGGTCACACTAGGCAGGGCTGACGCCTTTTCTCTCCGCTTCCTAGGGACGCCATCGTCACCAGCGTGGTCAATTGCCTCACCAGCTTCCTCTCAGGGTTCGTCATTTTCACTGTTCTGGGCTACATGGCGGAAATGAGGGACGTGGAAGTTGAGGACGTTGCAAAGGACAAAGGTTTGCGCTCGCACGGCGTTTGCATGGAAATCACAACGCTGATGTAGCTGCCCGTGACTCCACACTGCAGGTTCCGAAACGTTGCGTTTAATCCGGCCCTTAAACTCCCCTTGATAGACTCTGACACACCCGAGACCAAAGAATGACCCTAGTTTTTTCTGAGCCCGGCATGCATTTCTACACAGGAGAGATGCTTGGCTATTTAACAAGTACGTGAAACCATTGGCAGTGGTTGTCTGGAGTTGTGGGGTGTGGTACACCCAGTTCTACTATTCCTTTCCACCCAATTCCAAGGAAACAGTTTTGGTGCTAAACCGGTGTCTGTCGGCAGTAATGGACTGGATGAGGGCAAACAAATTCAAGCTTAATCCAGACAAGACAGAGGTGCTCCTGGTCAGTCGAAAGGCAGATCAGGGAATAGGGATTCAGTTTGTGCTGGATGGGGTTACACTCCCCCTGAAGACACAGATCTGCAGCTTGGGTGTACTTCTGGATTCAGCCCTGAGCCTGGATGCCCAGGTTTTAATATTGAATGTTTTAATATTGAAGCGTATTGAATTATAGTTTTATTTATTTATTAAATTTATTTATTAAATTTATATACTGCCCCATAGCCGAAGCTCTCTGGGCAGCTTACAAAAGTTAAAAATAGTGGACATTAAAAAAAAAAAAGTATACAAAATTTAAAACCATCAAAAAATTAATAATACAAACAACAGTATAAAACTGTATCCATTTTAAACAACAACAGTTCTGGGGTTCATTAAAAACAAAAACAAACTTAGCATATGTTGTTAAATGCTGTTAAATGACTGGGAGAAGAGAAAAGTCTTGACCTGGTGCCGAAAAGGTAACCATGTTTAACTTATGTATATTTCTATTTATAGGTTTTAACTGTATATGTCTTAATTTTGTAAAGCTGCCTTGAGGTCCAGCATTGGGCAAAAGGCGGGAAAAATAATAATAATAATAATAATAATAATAATAATAATAATAATAATAATAATAATATCAACTACGCCCTTATCTGGACAGAGATAGCCTAGCTACAGTGATCCATGCTCTGATAACCTCTCGTTTGGATTACTGCAATGCGTTATACGTGGGGCTGCCTTTGAAAACGGTCCGGAAGCTTCAGCTGGTACAAAACAGGGCAGCCCATTTACTAACAGGGACTGGCCGACGAGACCACATTACGCCAGTCCTTTTCCAGCTTCATTGGCTGCCAGTCCAGGTCTGGGCCCAATTCAAAGTGCTGGTATTAACATTTAAAGCCCTAAACGGCTTGGGGCCAGGCTATCTGAAGGAACGCCTCCTCCCATATGTGCCTGCCCAGACCTTAAGATCATCCAAAGGGGTCCTTCTCCGTGAACCCCTGCCAAAGGAAGTGAGGCAGGTGGCTACCAGGAGGAGGGCCTTCTCTGCTGTGGCACCCCGGCTGTGGAATGAGCTCCCTAAGGAGGTTCGCTTGGCACTTAGGTACATTATATGCTTTTAGATGCCAGGTGAAGACCTTTTTATTCTCCCAGCATTTTAACACTTAATTTTAACTTAAATTTAAATTTTATAGTTTTAACTCTGTATTTTAATATTATATCAATTTTGCTGCGTGGTTTTTATTCTGGTTGTGCTTTTTATATTGTATTGTGTATTTGTGCTTTTAATCTGTTGATTGTTTTACTATGATTTTAATTTTTGTGAACCGCCCAGAGAGCTTCGGCTGTTGGGCGGTATAAAAATGTAATAAATAATAATAACAATAATAATAATAATAACAACAACAACAATAATAATAATAAATCTAACCAGGCTTTCTCCTCTAGGGCCCAGCCTGCTCTTCATCACCTACCCAGAAGCCATTGCCAACATGGCTGGCTCCACCTTCTTTGCCATCCTCTTCTTCCTTATGGTGATCACGCTGGGACTGGACAGTACGGTAGGGTGATCAACTCCTTGCCTTCCAGTGTGATATGTCAGGTTTCAAGAAATATATTCAATTATGTATTGTTAAGAACGTAATAACTCTGCTGGATGAGTCCAAGGGTCCATCTAGTCCAGTGTTCTGTTCACACCGTGGCTGACCAGCTGTTGACACAAAACCCACAAGCCGGACGTGAGTGCAACAGCACCCTCCCACCCATGTTCCCCAGCAACTGGTGCACACAGCCTTACTGCCTCTGATACTGGATGTTGCATTTAGCCGTCAGGACTAGTACCCCTTGAAAGCCTTCTCCTCCAGGAATTCATCCCACCCCCTTTTAAAGCCATCCAAATTGGTGGCCATCATGACATCTTGTAGTAGTGAATTCCATAATTTAACTCTGCGCTGTGTGAAGAAGGCCTTCTTTTTATCTGTCCTGAATCTCCCACCCATCAGCTTCATGGGAGAACCCGACAGGGTTCTGGTATTATGGGAGAGGGAGAAATAATTTCTCCTTACCAACATTCTCCACACCAGGCATCATTTTGTACACCTCTACCATGTCTCCCCTGAGATTCGTTTTTTCCAAGCTAAACGGTGTTCCTTTGCGGGTTCAGACTGACAACTTTGGGGGACGTGTCTTTGCAGTTTGGGGGCCTGGAGGCCGTGATCACAGCCATCATGGACGAGTACCCCCACCTCCTAGCCAAGCGACGGGAGCTGTTCGTCCTGGGTCTCATCATTGTGTGCTTCCTGGGGTCTCTCGCGACGCTGACGAACGTGAGTAGCTAGAAGGCGGGAGGGCAGACATGGTCCCCATCGCCTCTTGCTTCTTCGACACGAGAACTTTCAAGCTGCCTCCCAAAATGGCCCACAACAATAAAACAGGCTGACAGAGTAATCAAAAAGCACAATTTCATCAAAGCAGCAGTCTAAATCATAGAAAACAAATGTAAAAACATAACCCAGGTAAGTCCAGAGTAAACAAGTCGGTTTCCTAAAAGCCTGCAATGATGGGGTCTGCCAGACCCTTAACAGCAACCCATTTCAGAGGTGTGGGGCCTCTGCAGAAAAGACCCTGTCTCGTATACTTGCCCATCTAACTGCCCCCAACCTGCAATTGCCCTCCGTACTCCCTGAGCCTTGAAGCGGGACAACTTTCCTTTGCTAGTACAGATCTACATCTGAGTTACAACGGACCAGGGATTCCGGCGCAAAATCCACCGGTAGTGCTGCACAAAGATTGGCTCAACAGCAGACAAGTTAATACTCCAATATTATAGGCGAGGAGCCATGATGCTGAGAGACGGGCCATGAACAGCAGGGCAGCCTGGGCCAATTTTTATGTTTTGTTTCCCTTGCAGTGTTACTTGCCGTCGTTAAAGTATTGGGAGCCAGAAAGCTTTGCTGCTCTACTGCAAAAACCACCGGGAACAATAAGGAGTTTATATACTGGGAGTGGTGTGCTGTGATTGGGTGCTGCGTTGCACCAGATCCTTCTTTTCCTCTCCCACATGTCAGATTTTTGATTGTATACTCATTGGGGCAGGGCCCTGTCCTCTGGTTCTTTGTAAAGCACCATACACATCAATGAAGTATCATCATCAACAACAAGAAGACCTGCATCTTAAAAGCTACCAAGGCACAAATCTTCCTCCTGTTCCATTCTAGGGCGGCTCGTATGTCGTGAAACTCTTGGAAGAATTTGGTGCTGGCTGTTCCATCTTAGCTGTGGTGCTCCTGGAAGCCATTGCAGTGTCCTGGTTTTATGGTAAGGAAAGAAACGTCGGGGTACTTCACTGTCCCATTCAAGGCTATGAGCACTGAGAGGAGGGGAATTTTTCAATTATAGACCACGTGGTCACCCCTCTCCGCCCATGTAATGCAGCCCATTCCAATTATGCAAGAAAAGCAGGAAGCAAAGCCCTGATAAGGCAACGTGATTTCCCCTAATTCTAAAGAAGCCTTAGAGAGACTCTCAGTCTTGCCTCCTAAAACAAACCATATACACCTTTTGCTAAAAGTCAAGGATGGATTGTGCCCAGTGGGCCTCCCTAGGGAAAGAATTCCCCACCCACTCACCCACAAAAAACGTCCTTGGTCCTGTTAGCCATCCTGCTATCTGCCCCAAGCATTTCCAGATTATAATCACAGGTCAGTTTTCCTGCAATATTCCTCCATTTCGGGGCTGTTCTTGTTGATTTCGTAAATATTACTTGACATTAGCATTTGCGCCAACAGAGAGAGGTTTGTGGTATCTTAAAGGGAAACACATATATCATGGCAGAACCTCTTGCAGACCTGAGGGGGATAAATAGGACTGCCATTTGTATAGGTACATGGAGAGCGTCTTAAGGTGGCTTCCTTCCTCCTTCTTGCCAGGAATCCAGCAATTCTGCAGTGACGTGAAAGCAATGCTGGGATTTTCTCCAGGAATCTATTGGCAGGTTTGCTGGGTCGCTATTAGCCCAGCTTTCCTCGCAGTGAGTACCCAACGTAGGATTGATTAGTCTTAGTGAAGACTGTGGGCTCCGATGTCAGTGGGGCAGTGAATCCGCTCTGAATTCCCAACTTTAAAGGAGCTGTCCAAAGGAGCTATCTCCAGTATTCAAGGCAGTAAGCACCAGTTGCTGGGGAACAGTTGGGTGAGAGGGTGTTGTTGCACCATGTCCTGCCTTGTTGGTCCCTGGACTATGGCTGGTTGGCCACTGGGTGAAGAGTGCTGGACTAGATGGAGCCTTGGTCTGATTCAGCAGGGCTCCTCTTAGGTCACACAGAGGAGGGCCAGGATCTCTTCTCGATCCTCCCAGAGTGCAGGGCACGGAATAACGGGCTCAAGTTACAGGAAGCCAGATTCCAGCTGGACATCAGGAAAAACTTCCTGTCTGCTAGAGCAGTACGACAATGGAATCAATGACCTAGGGAGGTTGTGGGCTCTCCCACACTAGAGGCCTTCAAGAGGCAGCTGGACAACCATCTGCCAGGGATGCTTTAGGGTGGATTCCTGCATTGAGCAGGGGGTTGGACTTGATGGCTTTAGAGACCCTTTCCAACTCTACTATTCTATGATTTTATGATTCTATGACTGGCTCCAATGGAAACCCAGAGCGGATTCACCACCCCACTGACCTTGGAGACACCCGCCTCCACTGTTATTATTACAACAATGCGTACGAGGCTTTACAGAGGAACATAAGCAAAAATAGGCAATGGTGTATCTTCTCTTCCCAGTTCATCATCATCAGCTCTCTCTTGGAGCAGCCGCCTCTGGTGATGTTCGACTACCAGTATCCGGAGTGGAGCATCGTGGTGGGTTACCTCATCGGAGCCTCGTCCTTCATTTGCATCCCCGTCTACATGGTGTACAAGCTAGTCTGGACCCCGGGATCTCTAAAGCAGGTGACATCTGATACAGTCTGTATTTATGATAAGGGCAGTGTTGGTATTTGGAGCTTGGGTGCCACCGTCATTCATTTCATGCTGGGGGCTTTTATTGCACTCATGAAAGCGTGTAGGTTTTTTACATGACGTTGTCAACGACCAGGATGTCTCCTGTTGGAAATCCGGATATGAAAAAGAACCACATTTAATGCAGTAATATTCTGGGGGGGAAAGGTGGGGTCTTCCGCCACTAGATGGCACTGTCTCATTGGAACTGACCGGGGAAAAGTATTCAGTTCAAACCACGTGGCTGCCCCTCTCTGCCCATGTAATGCAGCCTATAACAATTACGCCAAAAATGCAGGAAGCACAAACGCCCCGGGTGAGCAATGCGATTTCCCCTTAACATAAAGACACCCTAAGGCCAGCATGAGCAACTCAAAGGAAAAGCTGGGGGATAAATACACAAAGAAGTTCTCTTAGTGCAGGTACAATCGGTGTCCGTCTCTCTCCTTGTCCATCCAGCGTCTTGCCGTGTGCCTTCGGCCAGAGAAGACAATTCGAGAGCAGCCTCTGGAATCCGTGGCTGCACCGCCGGCATCCTAATTCTCCACACTGACACCCTCCCTCCAAAGGGTAATCAATTCAGGCTGCTCTTTGCTGGCACAACACCCAAGCGAAAGGGAGCAGGACCGCCCCAGACCTCACTCACTCTTCAGATGGCTACACTGCTTCTCCCCAATTGAGGAAGGCACCTTTTTTCCGATGTGGCCCGAAGTGTCAGTTCCAAAGGTGCCAAAGCATCTTTCCGTGTAAACATCTGGATGGCCCACCTCCTCGTCTCAAGATGCCTCCGCAGCGCATGCAGCGATATTTTCCAGACCGGGATTTGCCCTCAGTGCTGCTTGACGCACCATCGCCAACCCCCCCCCCTCCTGTTCCGGCTCCTGCATCTAACACACATTTTCGGTACACTGACAGTCGTGTCAGGATAACTGGCCTGCTGGGCGGGAATTAGGGTGCTCATAATTTCCTGGAAGAATTTCAGACAAGGAGGGAAGGAGGAAGGCGGAGGTTTCGTAAGCCTGCAGGCCGGCAAACAGTTCAGCCTCCTCCACTTGTCTTCACCCCTCTTGCAGAAGGCAGCTGGAAGGAGGAGAAAGCTATCCAGATGTTAGGTCAACGGGATCCTCTGACCTGGGGCTCTCCAGGTGTGTTGGATTGCAACTCCCCGCATGGCCACATCTGCAGAGAATCAGGTTGTGGACGGCTGCGCTCCCCCAACCTAATGTCCAGGGAAGAGCTGGTCAAATCCCTCCGTCAGGCCTCACGGTGTTTCTCTCTCCATCCGCACGGGATCCACATCCCCGCCTCGCTGGGGCCATTGAACAAGCCACTCCACTGGCCCAATCCGACACACTTACGCTCGGCAGTAAGTCCCACCGTGTTCAATGGGGTTCCTTTCCTAGCATTCTTGGGATAACAGCCTGAGGCCTGTTCTAAGCAAGTCAGTTTATTTCGTTCAATTCAGCTTCCGAGAAAATGCCCAGGATCGAGCTGCAATCCGCATAGCACACTAAGAGGCCACAGGAACAGTTAAAGAAGACAAATAGAACAAACGTCTTTTCTTTTCCACCTACGTCTGGGGCGGACCAAATGCCACAGAGGGCCACGAGGTTGCTGCATCTCGGAGGCTGAGATCCTGAACACGCTTACCAGGGAGTAAATCCCGTTGAACTCAGTGGGATTTACTTCCGAGTGCACATTCTTAGGACTGGGTGCAGAATTGGAGGGGCTTTGGACCAGCGCTGCTTGCCTTGCAGGGCTGAGAGAAGTTGCACTTACAAAAATTCCCTCTTTTAGTCCCCTCTTAATGGTACGGGAGTCGCTGTTGTCCTCTTCTGCATCTGGTCACCCGATCTAGCCAGACCTTGTTTCAGGCTGGCAAACCATTCAAACATCTCGATATTTTCATTTGTTACTGCGACCCCATCATCACTCTGGGTGTTTGATTTAGCCTCGGGTCCTCAACTTGGAATAGCGGAGGGGAAATGGTGCAGATAGAATAAGTTATCGCTCTTTCAGGATTGCAAGCGGCAATCTTGTACCATCAACAGCAGCTTATGTCTGTAGAAACGAGCAATTTAAGCCATTCCCGGGGTGCAGAGAAGCACAATGAATTGCAAGCTGCTGTTAAAAGCACAGTAGCAGGGTTGGTAAAAAAATAAATAAATAACGAGTTTCTCCTGTGATAAATGTCTTTTAAATGTATGGATTCTGCCAGTTTCCTTTTACACCGTTTTATTTTATTCTGCGTAGATGAAAGCACTGTGGATTTCAGTTCTCTTTAGAACGAAACCTCTTGTAGTCGCTAATTAACCATAATATTATTTATTTATTTGGGGGGAGGCGACATGTCCTCCGCCTTAGGAGGGAGGGATTGCTTTTAGAATGTATTTGCAGCTCCCAAATGAAAGAAAGATTTTTCCTTCCAAAAAGAAGCTGGCCAGGATCGCTCACTCTTTCCAGAAAGCATTTTGGCAAAATGTGGGATTGCTTGACTTTTGACTTGTGACTATCTCATATAATTAATAAAAACAACTATTATTATTATTATTATTATTATTATTTATTTATATAGCACCATCAATGTACATGGTGCTGTACAGAGTAAAACAGTAAATAGCAAGACCCTGCCGCATAGGCTTACAATCTAATAAAATCATAGTAAAACAATAAGGAGGGGAAGAGAATGCAAACAGGTACAGGGTAGGGTAAGCAGGCACAGGGTAGGGAAAAACTAACAGTAGAAAGTAACAGTAAAAGTCTGCACAACATCAAGTTTTAAAAGCTTTAGGAAAAAGAAAAGTTTTTAGTTGAGCTTTAAAAGCTGTGGTTGAACTTGTAGTTCTCAAATGTTCTGGAAGAGCGTTCCAGGCGTAAGGGGCAGCAGATGAAAATGGACGAAGCCGAGCAAGGGAAGTAGAGGCCCTTGGGCAGGCGAGAAACATGGCATCAGAGGAGCGAAGAGCACGAGCGGGGCAATAGTGTGAGATGAGAGAGGAGAGATAGGAAGGAGCTAGACCGTGAAAAGCTTTGAAGGTTAACAAGAGAAGTTTATATTGGATTCTGAAGTGAATTGGAAGCCAATGAAGAGATTTCAGAAGCGGAGTAACATGGTCGGAGCGGCGAGCCAAGAAGATGATCTTTGCGGCAGAGTGGTGAACAGAAACCAACGGACTGATGTGAGAAGAAGGAAGGCCAGAGAGAAGAAGGTTGCAGTAGTCCAACCGTGAAATAACCAGTGCATGAACAAGCGTCTTGGCAGAAGAGACAGACAGAAATGATCGAATCCTGGCAATATTATACAGGAAAAATCGACAAGATTTAGCTACTGCCTCAATATGAGGAATAAAGGAGAGCGAGGAGTCGAAGATAAAGCCAAGGCTACGAGCTTCCTTGACCGGAGTAAGCGTAACATCATTGACAGTAAGAGAGAATGAGAGATGAGGAGAAGGTTTAGGAGGAAAAACAAGCAATTCAGTCTTTGCCATGTTAAGCTTCAAGCGACGATGAAGCAGCCAAGCTGAGATATCTGAAAGACATGCCGAGATACGATCGTGAACATCAGGAGAAAGTTCCGGAGATGACAGATGACTAGGAAACGAATGAGATTTAAACCTGATTTTTCATGCCAAAACCCCTTTTTCTTCAAACTGGAGAAAAGATTTAGTTTCATTTTATTTATAATAGTTTGTAGCCCATAAGCATGCCTAGGGTGGGTAATAAACATGAATTAAAATGCAATAAAAGGGCAGTTAATTAAAATATTAGAAAGCATACAGCCTAATTTAGACCAGTGTCAACTTTGAGGGTGAGGATCCATCAGTTCTTCTTAACTCAAATGGAAAGTTAGAAGTGGGCTTAGACAGGTTATCTGAAAGACTGCATTCTCCCATGTGAGCTTGCCCATGCTCTGAGATCTTCTGGGGAGGCCTTTCTCTCCGTCCCACCAACATCCCAGGCACGCCTGATGGGGACGCGGAACAGGGCCTTCTCGGTGGCTGCTCCAAGGCTCTGGAACTCCCTTCCCAGGCAGGCCAGACTAGCTCTCTTTGTGCTACAGTTTCGGAGGCAGGCAACTTTTTTGTTTCAGCAGGCTTTTGGAACTATACTGGACCTGTGTTAATGTATTGGATCCCCGCCCCCCGCCCCCATTTTAACCTGTTACAGTTTTTTTAAAAAAAATAATTAACATGTTTTTAATTTTACTGCGGGTTTACCTCTATTTTAACTTTTGTAATTTATATTTATATGTTTTAATTGTACATGTTTTAATTTTGTAAACCGCCTTGAGTCTCAGTACTGGGGGAAAGGCAGGGTACAAATAAATAAATAAATAAATAAATAAATAAATAAATAAATAAAATAATTAGCTCTTGGAGAGTTCCCAGCTTTTATACGATGATCAAAAGGAGTCCAAAGGGTATCCTTGGAGACTACCAGTCCCAGCATGCAATGCTGAGGGGGTGGGAGGGGGAGAGTGTAAGAGATCTCCAGGGTCATAAAGTCCACAGTTTACATCAGGGAAAACCAGGGCTCAACCTAGGAAAGAAGTGAGCAGAAGGTAGATAAGATATGGATCTACCGGTATTTCTCTGGACAAATTTTCTGTAGATACCCAAGGATTTCTGAGTCCCAACAATGCAAAGAAATGACTCTACCCTGCCCGGTTCACTCTACCCGGTTCACACAGTGGCCGGCCCACAAGAAACCCACAAGAAACCCAGAAGCAGGACACGAGTGCCAACAGCACCCTCCCGCCCATGTTCCCCAGCAACTGGTGCACATAGGCACACTGCCTCTGATACCGGAGGTAGCACACAGCCATCAGGGCTAGTAGCCATGGATAGCCTTCTCCAACAGGAATTCATCCAACCCCCTTTTAAAGCCGTCCAAACTGGTGGCTATCATGACGTCTTGCGGCAGCGAGTTCCATAGTTGAACTCTGCGCTGTGTGAAGAACTTGGGGTAACCAGGAGTGGATGTTTGCAAGGAAGGATTGGGAGCTCTGTTCAGTTTGGGCACCCACATTCCTGGCCTCAGGACCCTTTCGGTCGAAGTGCGTGTCTGTTGCACCTGCAGCCAGGAGGCTGGTGGTTTCGGTGGGGCTGTCCATCGATTCTGGATTCCAGTCAGAACTCTCCAAGGTGCTGAAACAGATACCCAGAATAGGTCCTGCAAGACAGATGTGTCTGCCCAACCACACTCCGCTCTTTCAGGTTGCCAACTTTTTAAACCAACAACGGCACCAGACTGACGTGCTGCCCTGCCTTGACCAGCTGCTTGTTCCCTTTACCGCCATCATCCGTGAAAGGGCACTAGCTCCTCTTTGCACGTGAAACTGCTGCAGAAGGCAGAGGAGCAGCCCAGCCGGTATGTTCTGGCCCGTTGGCAACCCACCATCCCCTCATTAGGCCGGGGGGGGGCGCTTGTGGCCTTCCAGATGTTTCCGCCAACAACTCTCAGCCCACCTCTGGAGAACCCACCCATCCGAAATAGGGAGCCTATTTCGGGTGCCACCCAAGGGTGGCAAGGTGGCACCCAGGCGTGGGTGCTCAGGCCAGCCCTGCTGGTGCCAGCGGCGCTCCTCAGCCAGGAAGGGGATCACGAGCGACCCAGCCCCGGTTGGCAGCGAGGGCGCGTCCACACGTAAGGAAGGGCAGGCGGGCGGGCGGACACACACACACACACTGCGAAAAGCGGGCTGAGACCCCCCCCTCGGGGAAGGGCGCGAGACCCTCTCCCGGGAGGCGTCAGCGCACTGGGCCCTCTGCACATGCTCAGAGGCGCGCGCGGCCCCGAGGGGGCTGCGACCAGCCAAGCTTCACGTCGGCAGGGAGGGAGCGAGGGATGGAGGCGCCGGCTGGGCCGGAGGGGGCGGGCGAAGCTTCTCGGGCTGCCTGGAGGAGGAGGAGGAGGCGGCGCCCGAGCCGGAGCCCGAGCCGGAGCCTCGCCCTGCCCAGCGCCGCGATGCTGCCGCCGCTGCTGCTGCTGCTGTTGGCGGCGCTGGCCCAGGCCGGCGAGGAGGCGCAGGAGGCCCCGCCGCCGGTGGGGCAGAGCCGGCCCTACGCCGTGCTCAAGACGCAGAACCTGGGTGAGGCCGGACGCCTGGGTCCCCCCCCCCGGCAACCCCCACCCCTCTCGGACGCCTGGGCCCCCCCCTCGGCAACCCCCACCCCTCTCGGACGCCTGGGTCCCCCCCCGGCAACCCCCACCCCTCTCGGACGCCTGGGTCCCCCCCGGCAATCCCCCCCTCTCGGACGCCTGGGTCCGCCCCGGCAACCCCCACCCCTCTCGGACGCCTGGGTCCCCCCCCCCGGCAACCCCCACCCCTCTCGGACGCCTGGGTCCCCCCCGGCAACCCCCACCCCTCTCGGACGCCTGGGTCCCCCGCCGGGCAACCCGCACCCCTCCCTCCCTCCTCCACCCGGGAAGCCCTCTCGGACGCCTGGGTCCCCCGGACGCTCACCAGCTCTAGTTGCCTGCATGGAAGCCTTCTTGGACGCCTGGCTCCCACGGCCATGCTCCTCTTTCCCCCTTTCTAGCCTCGCACGAGGAAGGCGGGGGCGGAGAGGGGAGAGAAAT
Organism: Elgaria multicarinata webbii; assembly: GCF_023053635.1. NCBI lineage: Eukaryota > Metazoa > Chordata > Lepidosauria > Squamata > Anguidae > Elgaria > Elgaria multicarinata. The sequence continues at coordinate 3,238,503 of NC_086188.1, read as the reverse complement.
CCCTCTCGGACGCCTGGGTCCCCCGGACAACGCCCACCCCTCCCTCCTCCCCCCGGGAACCCCTCTCGGACGCCTGGGTCCCCCCGGCAACCCCCACCCGGGTCCCAGGGAGAAGGAATCTGGAACCCTTCTCGGACGCCTGGGTCCCCTGGACACTCACCATCTCTGGTTCCCGATATGAGAGCGTGGATGCCTTCTCGGACGCCTGGCTCCCATGGCCATGCTCCCCTTTCTAGCCTCTCACGAGGCAGGCGGGGGCAGGGGGAGAGAAATCCCTCTCGGACGCCTGGGTCCCCCGGGTGCTCCTCTTCCTCCCCACCAGCTTCCTGTGTAAGGAGCAAGGGAGCCCCCTCGGACGCCTGGGTCCACAAGCCGTCACGCGGTGCCTGCCCTATACGCACAGACACACACAGGGCTTTCAGGTTGGAAGGAGAGGGGTGGGGTGTGTGTCTCTACATTAGCCTACCCCCAACCGGGCGCCCTCGAGATGGGCTGGACTACAACTCCCAGCATTCTGGCTGGGGATGATGGGAGTTGTAGCCTGAAGGACATTGGGTTAGGGAAGGCTGCTCTCACTTAAGCCTCTACACCTCACCAGGGGGGCTTAATGTCTGGCTTTGCGTGTCCCCCCCTCCCCCCAATCTGTGGTTCCTGCTTCTATTCTTGTGAAGTCCTTGAAATGGGTGGTTTGTTAACTATGCCAACAGCCCGCCCTCGCCGGGTTTGGACGACACAAGCTGCACTTGCGGTGTGAATATTCAAAATGGCCGCTTGCGGGCGCCACGGGCCCTCCGTGGCTTAAATAAGCTTCGGTGGGCTGCTTGATTGTGCAAACCGGCCCACTCAAGCCGAAACCAGGGCTCCTTTGTACTGAATGGAGGCCTGCATCCCGACGGGGCGGCGGGCCCGGCCTGCAACCTCCACTAACCTAGTACCCTCCGGATGTATTCAACTGCAGCACCTATCATCCCCAGCCAGTCCCGCCTGCTCCCACCCCATTGAAACGATTGGGGGGGGGGAGTGTTATTCAGGTGTCTCTCTCACTCTTTTCTTGCCAGTTCTGATGGGGAGTGTCTTCAGCATTCTGCTCATCGTGATGATCCTGATGGCCGTGTGCGTTTACAAACCCATCCGCAGGCGGTAGCCCAGGGGGCCACGTGGCGCGTGGACCGGTTACCAAACTCCCAGACCGGCACGCCAACATTTGCCTCCAATCTTCCTTGCTGCCCCAAGCATCTGACCCAGCCGGAAGGCCCCCAAACAGGATCGCGAGACTTGAGGCGCGCTTGCCTTCCCCCTCTGCTGCAAAAGCAGTCTTTCTCCCGCTCCGATAGCGGTCTCCTCCGATTTGTTGTGCCGTGGATAAAGGCAGCATCTTTAGCAAGTTGTGACTCAACAGAGCGACGTTTTTTAGCGTCGGCTGTTTTCAGTAGGTTGCTACACCGACGTCTGTAGACTTTCAAAAATGCAGAGAACCTTTAGATTCCTCTGGAACTGGGAACACTCTGCATTTTTAAACATTTCTAGCTTGTTTGTTAGACTGGCAGCATTTGGTTTCAGAATTGTTCACTGTAATGCTCTAGCTTGAGAAAGTGTTTCTATGCTCTCCTAAAGCAGGGCTTGTGATTTTCAGTAGGAGAGTGGGAGAGCCCATGACCCCTGCTAGGTCATTGGTTTCACTGTCGTACTGCTCTAACAGTGGGGAAGTTTTTCCGGATATCCAGCTGGAATAAAGACCTTGGTGGCATGTAACAGCAACTGGAGAAAGACCTAGTTCGCATGTAACAGCAACCCAGAGTATGGACTGTTGTTGTTGAATCGTGGGCTGTTGCTGTATCGTGGGTTGTTGTTGAATTTGTGAGTTGTCGCTAGATGCAGGACCTGCACTATGGTTTATGGGATTAACCAAGAACAAACTAGGAAGAGAACCCATGGTTTGTTTTGGGGTTGTGAATCTTGGTTGTTTGTGGGTAACAACCCATAGTTAAACCATAGTGCAGGATTTGCATGTAACAAGAATCCACGATTCAAAAACAACCTATACTCAACCCATACTCTTGTCGTTACGTGTGAATCAAGTCAAACCATCTTAGCTGGGGATTCTACATATAAAACCGTACAAAATAGCACAAATTTAGGTCAGTGAATGCTGAGTGTTCAGAGTTCCCATGATCAGATGAAGATGCACCTCTACCTTTGGCCTCTGCCTTGCCAGGACCAGGAGCAACACATGTTCACAGCCGCCTGGGTTCGGCCAGCGTCTTTCATGTGTGTTTAAACCAGGCAGACACCAGCGGTTGGGAGACAGAGTGTGAAAGCAGGCCGAAACTTGTCCATATAGAACCATATAGAATATAGTGCACACTTACGTTTTTGTTGCTGCTATTATGATTTTGTGGTTTTGGTTTTGCACTTTTTAACCTTCAAACTGAATTTATCTGGTGTATAAATATTTTTTTTTAGATATTTTTGTATTTGAGAGGATTCATTTTGTCACTGCGTTAACTTATTGTTCTGTGTCGATATGTCCCTTTTGTGAGGATTCTGCGCAAGCCTCTCTTCACTTTGCCCCTTCGTAATGGCCACGAACCTGCCGCTCCAGGAATTCATATATTTCCAGAGCTGGTGATGTTGTGACCCTTGACTGCACTGTAATAAAACTGTGGCTCTGCTGAATGGATTCTTGGCTGTTGTGGTCCACATATTTTCTGGAATAATTGTGCCTTCCCAAAGCATTTTGCAAACGTTGTGTTAATCTATTACAGTGGTTCCCAAAGGGGGCGGTGGGATTACTTAGGGGGGCGTTAAGAGGCAAAGGGACAGCAGGGGAGCGCTCGAGGTGGTCTTTTCCGAGAAGCACCTCTCCAGAAGGTCTTAAAACTCTGGACATTTTTATGGGAGAAGGTAGTCTAGGGGAAGAATCCACACATGTATTAATACCGTTTAAGAAGAGTCCTTTTAACGGTGAATCGAAATGTTTCAAAAGCACCAAAACGCTAATGTGGAGACATGCCCTGCTTGGTGTGCCCCGCCACGCCGGCTCCAAAACAGAGGCATTTGCTCTCTTTTCCCTCCTTCCCTCAGCAAGCCTGCAGTGGGTGCTTCCCATTTAAAGGGGCCACACACAGGGGGCACTGGGCATGTGGAACCAAGAGGGTGATTACCAGAAAAAGTTTGGGAACCACTGATCTATTACATCAATCGTTGGAGGTAGCCTTCACTGTTCCTATCCTATTTTTGGGAGGAGGGGACAGAGTTATAGGTGAGAGGCATGGAAGTACCCAAGACCCCCCTTCCCCAGCAAAGTACATGGCATGGTCAAATCCAAGACTTTCCTCATTAGTCCCATGCTGAGATTAATTTACGTAAACACAAGGGCATGTCAGTCAGAATTGTGGGTATTCAGCGCTCAAAAATTAAGTTCTGCACCCAGGCAATCCCAAACTCTGCAAGTTATAATTAAGCCAGTTGAAAAGATTGCAGATTTTTTAACTTCTTTTGCATAATTCCAGTTTTACTGGTCAAATGTGCATGCGGGGTGAGTTGGGTGTGTGTGAACAAGGTGTTATGCAGGCCACTGCAGTTCAACCCCCAACTATTCAGCTCTGGCTTCTGAAAGTAACAGATACTGCTCAAACACTTTCAAACATCCCATGTGATAAGGACTAGAATGTTATTTTAAAAAAATAAATAAGACAAGATTATGCACTCAATAATACCACTTTCTGTACTCCTGCTGCATTGAGGCAGACCACACAGCCCTAGAACTATTTCTTATTGCAGATAATCTGCTCTTACAGCATCCTCAAGGAAAAAAGCTTGCATTCCTTCTCCTATAAACATGCAAAGAAAAACCGCTGGGTTTGACACCAAGCCCTGATCTAAGGGACGTGGAAAAGTCTCAAGTTTCTCTCAAAGCAGGTAACTCTTGACCCTCGCAAGAGTTATACTGCTTTGGAAGAGTAAAGATCCACTTACTAGCTAAATGTCGGCAAATGTCTACGCGGCTTAACGTGCGAGTCTTCTGAAACACCCGAGTGGCCTTGGCTGACACCGTGTTTAGCGCTGTGTGTCTGCAGAAATGTCAGGCTTCTACCTGCAGAATCTTTATCCCTGATAAGCCTGGAGCGATTCGAGACCATTTCGTTGCTCTTCCTTTGGCGTACGAGACGATGTACGGGTCGTGTGATGTCTGGATCAAACGTCCCCGACATGAAACCAAAGCAGAAATAAAAAGGAGCCTGCAGAAGCAACGATTTCTGTTTACGGTGCTGGGAAGATAAACGGCTTGCGGGAGAAGTCACTGGGTGCCCAAAGAGCAAGATCATTTGTTAAGCTGTCGCTGTCAAGAAGCAAAAGATGCTTAATGTGAAGTTCGCCCTCCTTATAAGAGTTCTGCTTGCTCTGGTCTCCGGCCTTTTAAGCTCTGCAGCAGGGCAAGTGATAGACAAGCCTTGAAGCTTCTTAAAGCGCAAGTCCTTACCGGCTGGAAGTTTTGCCGTCATATCTAATAATTCCACAACGGCAATTTTGCTTTCCCCACCCCTCCCGGTCAAAAGCTGCCAAAGGGCTCTAGTCTTGAGATAATTGTCTAAGGCGGCAACAATTAAGAAGCCCTGCTGGATCAGAAAAACGGTTCACGACGCAACCTAGCTTCCGGTTTCCAGCAGTGGACAGCCTGGAAGCTTCTGGGAACACCCACAAGCCAGATGTGGCACCGATGGCTACGTCGGATTTGTCCCAGGATCTGGTATTCAGACAGACAAGTGGGGTCTGAAGCGAATAGTTGGGAATGTCTCTTCACCTCCTCACAGGGGTGCTCCTGCGGAGTCTGTGCGGGACCGGTGCCAGACTATTTTGTGCCCTAGGCAAGGCGAGCTACTTGCACCACTACCCCCAAAAAAACAAAATTACCAACTTCGATTCAGCTGTTCAAGAAGAGTTTCTGAGCTATTACATTTTCCTATTATTATTTTTCTCAAAACAGCTAATTTGTATAAAACACTGCCCCAGAAAAGGCAGTACTGCGCCCCTCTGAGGGCTGCCCCCTAGGCGGCTGCCTAGTTGGCCCAATGGTAGTGCCAGCCCTGAGTCCGTGCCTGCCAGCTAAGCAGCCCTCCAGGATAAGCTTGTTAAGCTGCAAGGACAAGCTAGTACTTCACTCCCGCCATTTCCCTTTTCCAACTGGCACGCCACACACCATGGCTTCTGAGCATATTCGATCCTCACTGGGCTGTCTAAGGGTGGCGGCTGGTCCTTCTGCAAACCTCGGGCATTCCCCTGAACGTGCGGATTCCTCCCGCTCATTTCTCAGTGGCCCTGTTTTGCCGGCACTCGCCACCCGAGTCTGTTATTAGATGGAGTGGGACTGGCTTCAGCCAAGGAGGTTCCATTTAGCTGCCACGGCTAACGGTCGAGGGAGATGCATCCTCTTCTGCGGCGTTTGTCTTAATCCCCTCTTCCAATTCCGTAAGATAACGGCGCCCCTTCCTAGAGTTGGAAGACCTCAAGCCGGTAACTTCGAGGCTCGACTTCTGCAATGCGCTCTGCATGAGGCTACCTTTGTGCCTAGTCCGGAAACTTCAACTAGTTCAAAATATGGCAGCCAGGCTGGTCACTGGTACATCTAGGGGTGACCACATTACACCAGTCCTAAAATCTCTTCAATGGCTGCCAATTAGTTTCCAGGAGAAGTATAAAGTGTTGGTTATCACCTTTAAAGCCCTACATGGTTTGGGTCCAGGCTACCTGTGGGATCGCCTTCTCCCGTGTAATCCGCCCCACACACTCAGGTCCTCTGGGAAGAATCTACTTCAGTCAGCAAAGACTAGGCTGACCGGTATTACCCAGAGGACCTTCTCTTCTGCTGCTCCCAGACTGTGGAATGGCCTGCCGGAGGAAACTCGTCAACTCAACTGTCTATCAGCATTCAAGAAAGCTATCAAGACTTATCTATTCCGGCAGGCCTATCCAGTGAAATTTTAGAATGTTTTCAGGATGTTTTAAAGATGTTTTAATCATGTATGGTATGTTTTAATCCGTTTTAATGTGTCATATTTTATATCATGTTTTTATACTGTTTGTTTTATACTTTGAATTGTTTTAGTTTTTGTGAACCGCCCAGGGAGCTTCGGCTGTTGGGCGGTATAAAAATGCAATAAAAAATCATCATCAACAATATCATCATCTTGTGGCAGTGAATTCTGAAAGCTAGCCAGCAATGTGTGAACTACTTCCCTGGGTCTATCCTGGCCTTACTGCCAGTCAATTCCACGGAGAGACTCCCAAGTTCTCCCACTACATGAGAAGCCAGGGGTAGGAGTGCGAATCTCTCCACATCGCTTGCAATGACACAGCCATCGTTCTCCCTTGGCTGCCTTCCTTTCTTCTGAACTAAGACGTCCCAGGCATTAGCTGCTCCACCAAAATGGGAACCGGAGGGCTACGAATCCATTAGCTGGGGAGAACAGGGAAGGCGGCAGGTTTTCAGACCACCTCTGCCAAGAGAAGAGACGGGTGCCTCCCCCCGGGCACCTGACGGGGAGAAGCGAGTGCCAGACTAGCACGGGAGCGACCAAGGCCTGTTTGAAGCAGGAGAAGCGTTCCGAATTGCTTCGCTCCTGCGAGCACCCAAGAAAACCCGTCGTGCCACACAAAGGGCTCTTCGAAACGGGGAGGCACTCTTTTATTTCGGCCGCAGGTTTCCACCCGGGTTACAGATTTCACTCCAGAGTTCAGTCCCCGCTGTTAGTGCAACCGGACGACGACGACGCGTTCCCCGAGGGAGCACCACAGGGTCCTGTCCCTGCAGGGTGAGGTCTCCTGAGTACACCTGAGGCTTGCGGCGGGGAAGTTCGGAGCCAGGGCTTAAGTAACGTTGGGTAGGGGGGACGTTGATCCGCTTTGCTGGGCGGCCGTCGCCGAGGCGGACTGCGAAGCGAGGGTCAGCAAAAGTGAGTCCTGCACCAGCCCACTGATCAATGCCCGAAAAGTCAGCTGCGCATCAGCTCCGGAGGAGTGAGACGGTGAGGAGCTCCTGTTAACGTTGGCAGTGCCTGCTTGAGGCCTGACATTTAAGGCTGCACAGAGGCGGCGGTGGGTGAGTGACAAGACATTAAAGAACCACAGGCGTATCTGGAGAAGAAGAAGAACACACACCTCCCCCTCTAACCTAGGCCCCTCAGGGTGAGCTGGACTACAGCCCCTAGTACTGGGGATGCTGGGAGTTGCTGTCCCACACATCTGGAGGGCACCAGGTTGGGGGAAGGCTGTCCAAAAGGATTCTCGTGTGAACCCACATTTGCTCCGTCCCCCTGCCCCAGGGCACTTCCTGATTTGACGTGTGTGTGTGTGGGGGGGGGGGGAAGAACCTCTCCTTTCCTCTCCCCTGTCCCCAACATAACTTGGTTCTTTTTGGTCGGGGGCTGGGGGGGGGAGAGAAAGAGGATAATCATTCACGAATTGATCTTAAGGGAGGCGAGGCGTTGACACACCTTTCAACCCTGCCCTGTGGCTTGCGCTGACAAGGGCCGCAAAGCCTAGAGGCCGCAGAAATGCAGGCAACATAGATTCCCATATACTATTCAAGATACCAGTCTCCATGGCGGTTGAGAAAGACAAACGATGCTATGTTGAGAGAGAGAGAGAGAGAGAGAGAGAGAATATCTATCTCTACATATGCATTGTATTAAAGGCAACGTGGATTTTCCCTTTGGGTTGACAGAAACTGCTTACGACAGTCCCCTCGTCCTGTTCCTCGGTGGGGAATTCAGCAGGGATGGAGCAACTTCTCAATTTTCTTTCCTCATGCATACGCGCGCACACACACACACACACGCACACACTTACAAAGCACCAGTTAGGGTCGGGAAATTGGCCCGTAGGAGTGTAAGAAGGGACCGGTTTGGAACCGCTACAGAGAGGCAAACAACTGGGATGGAGATTTGGGTTAAAAAGTGAAAGGTAAATGGGGGTGGGGGTGGGAGGGGTGTTGTTTCCCTCTACAGACAGTGCTCCCCATTCCCCGGCAGGCAAGGGCTGTCGTTCACTGGCTTTAAAATGGGAATCAGGAGAGCTACCTGAATCTTTGGTAGGTAAGGAGGCGATTTTCCGCCCGGCTCAAGTCCGCCGACGGGCCACCGCCCTGCCCCGCAGGGCAACGAGTCCCCCGGCCCCTTTCAGAGAAGGCGTTTGGGGAAGGCAGTTCGTGGAGGGTCCCTTCCTAGCCCCATGCCTGCAGCGCAGGAGAGGGACACGGGCCTCGGCAGCCGACGCTCCGAGAGGCGAGGCGAGTTCTGTGGATGCTCGGAGTCGCCCCGGCTCGGCGCCCCGGAGGGTGGTTCTAGCGGGCCAGCCCTGCTCCAGCCAGCCCCGGAGGCCTCGGGGCTGCCCGGCGGCCGCCGTGCCTTTGGCGAGGAAGGGCCGCCGCCAAGCTACTTCTCCAGCAGGGAGCGCTGTAGAGCTCGCTGCAGCTCCGCCTCCTCGTCTTCCTGCCGCCGCCGCTCCAGCTCCTGCTGCTCACGGACCGAGAGCTCCATGGCCAACTGCAAGTCCCGGTCGAAGCTGGAGGACTCCCGCAGAGGGGTGGCGTTCTCCAGCAGGCTTTGCTGCAAGGCCCTGGGCGAGGGAGGAAGAGAAAGGGAGGCGCACCTCCCACTAGCTGCCCAAGGCAAGGCTTGCTTTTGGGGGGGGAGGCGGGATGAAAGCCAGGCCCCCACCCCTCTGCATGCAGGGAGAGCAGCGTCTTCGACCCGGGGTGCCAAGAATCCGCTTGACGGTCTATGGGTCACGGCTGCGGCAACTCAGCCAGGCCCAGGAAAGAGACCGCTGAGCCTCCTCAGCCCCGCCCAGACCGGCGTTTGCAGGTAGCCCAGCGGGACCCACGGATCGTCGTGTGGGCGTGGGAGGCATTCATGTGGAGCGGGGGGGGGGGGCAGCTGAAACGCCCCCGTCTCGGTCACTGCTGGTTATTTGTGTGTTTTCGTGGATCCTGGGCTTTGCCAGGCGTCCCTGGTAGGATTAGGAAAGGGCCCAACAGCCGGCTCGTCCTTCCCCAGGAGGAGAACAAAAACGTCACCCACAGAAGTTGCTGCAGCGGCCAAGACCCACGTGGAAAGGAGCGGGGGCGCTGCTGAGCCTTCCCCAAGTTGGGGCTTTCTATTCAACTCCAACTTCCATTATCCTCAGCCAGCAAGGTGAAGGGGAGGCTCCAACCTTCTTGCCAGGAGGGTTGGATGGAAAGCGCTCCGGACCTCTGGGCTCCCTATCCCCGTCTCGTCTATTCTACTCCACCTAGCCAGGACCACCCCCAGCCTCAGATAGAGGCGGCCTTGTGACCGGAGAGCCGTTGTTCTGGAGTTGCTGGGGATGGCGCTGGGGGCCTCCTGCCAGCCACCTCTGGGCGCTCTACTGCTGAGCTGGGCCCTCACCTGGCAAAGCCAGGGGTGGGACTACGCGATACGGAACACCGCCAGCCAAGCGTTGCTCCTCAACCAGGAGTGTGGAATCTCTTTCCATCCAAGGGCCAAATCCAAGTTCAGTGAAGCTCTGGAGGGGGGGCGGGGCATTCCAGTGGTGGGCGGGGCCTTAATACCAGTACGTTTTAGCTGACAGCTCCTACAGCCAGTAACGAAGCCACTTCAACTTTTTGGAAAGGGGGAAGACCTGCATAAAGGCTAAGAAGCCACCCAACGCCCAGTGACTGGAGGGAAAGGAAGCGTGGCCGTCTGGGGAACCCTGAAAGGGAGGGTTTAGGTGCCGGCCCTGAGTTCTGCATCTCTCTCCTAAACTCTGCAGGCCTTAGAGACCCTGCGGCCCTCGGCTTCTTTGCCCCTGTTGAGTGTTCAGCTCATTCTTTTTTGACGAGAAGCAACGTTACCTTTGGTACTGAAGGTTGAGGTCCTGGGAGTAAGAGTTGGCTCCATTCGAGTCAGGCCCCAAGGCCTCCTGGGAAAGACACCAAAACGGGCACAAGGTTTACAAGGCGAGGCACACCTGCTGGTCATCACCATTCGCACACACAGAGAGAGATAGCCAGTGTAAAGCTTTTGGCTCGCGTCAATGTTGTTATTGACCTGGTTCACATGACACGACAGCCCAACGTGGCTTAATTCAGCCATGGGTGCGGTTGTGTCGTCCAGGCGCCATTTCCACATTTTTATTTATTTATTATTTACATTTATATCCCGCCTTTTTTCCTCCAAGGAACCCAAGGCGGCATACATAATCCTCCTCCTCCTCGTTTCCATTTTATCCTCACAACAACAACCCTGTGAGGTAGGCTGGGCTGAGAGTCTGCGACTGGCCCAAAGTCACCCAGTGGGTTTCCATGGCAGAGTGGGGACTAGAACCCGGATCTCCCAGCTCCCCGGCGAACACTTTAGCCACTACATGGCAGCTTGCCGTGGGTAGCGCCGTGCAAAGCCAGGGCTTTCTTGAGCATTAGACAACACTCAAATAACCCTAAAACAGGTCACGGGTTATTTGAGGGTCAGCATAAGTATCTCGCTCTGCTGTCAGAGACCTCCAAATAAAAGCTAAGCACAATCAAATCTATACAGAACAGGATGCTGACACCACACAGGCTCTTGACAACAGGCCTGGCCGCGGACACTCCCTGCTCAAGCTAAGCGCCACCACGTTATGAGCCGGAGGTGAGGGACAAACACCACCTTTCTACAAACTAGGTGGAGAAAGAAGGAGTTCAACAGGAATGATTCCAGGAATAAAACAATGCGCTGCGAATTATAGGTGCTGATGGTGAATTAATGTCCGAACGGGTGTTATAGGTATATAACTGCAGATGATAAATGCCAAGGAGACACGTGGGATTTTTGTGGTAGTAAAACAAACTGAATAAAATTTTGTTTCAATGTTCACAAACTTTGTTTCCTAATAAAACTTTTCAGACCCTTGTTAAAACCTCTCATCCAATCCTTTCTCTCTTCTCATACACGCTTTCCTTTCTCCCACACCTTCACTCTGGAACTTTCTTTATTATCAGGATTGTTTAATATACACCAACTGACTATCTGCACACTACACTCAAAAGACAACCCTCTTTACCCTGATCCTCTAATTCTCCCCTCGAATCCAAGTACTTTAAAAACATCCCCCCCCCCACCGCCTTATCACCTCAGTAATTCCCTTATATATCCTCCTCACCCCTCCTCAGATATTCAATCTCTACTTACTCAGGTCAACATCCTAAACACAATAGACTTACAAATCTTAGACAAACATTAGGGAACTGACTTGCGGGGTGTAATGCCACAGACGCCATCCTAGGAAGACAGCCAACTAATGTGTCAGGTGGAAAACAAAGCGTCCCTTAAAAGCATTAGATGCTAAAACAGCCTCCTCCGACTTGGTCTGCACTAAACAAGGGTTGTCTAAAAGCAAAGACAGAGCCCGGTGGATCTCGCCATGGGTGAGCGGGGTTCCCCCAACTTCGCCCAGGATCTCTCAGGCGAAGAAGCTGGGCTAGGGGCCCGGGGCCAGCGACTGCCCCATCCTCACCCCGCTTCGCCTCCCCACGGGACGGGAGAAGGGACCCCGCTGCGCCAGAGACTCACTCTGTTCTGGGTGGACTCCATCAGGCTCTGCTGAATGGCGAACTGCATGATCTCGTTGTCTTCGTCTTGCACCCGCACGTTCCTGCCGTCATCCTGGACGCGGTAGGATTTGGGGATCTCGAAGACGGACTGGTCGACGACGAAGGCAGAGGCTGGAGCGGCCGAGGGGAGTCATTGGAGACAAGAATACCCAACCGTTAGTGTGCCAGAACACGCATCTAATGTTGGGGTGGGTGGGTGGGATCTGGGCCCCCTCCAGATTATTGTCAGACTACAACTCCCATCACTCCAGCCACTGGTGATGTTGGCCACTGTTCCTGCTCTTGATTTGGGCCCTTAATCCTCTTTCCAGCTGTAGCCAGAGAGCAACGATACGTACGTTTATTTGCTCTCCTCCATCCCTCCATTGTAGGCTGTAAGTTCCCTGGGGCAGGGAGCTGTCCTTTCGCTTTGCGTTATACGCACCCGCCCCCAAACTGCCAGACGTAGCCTGACCTGAAAACCGAATCACAAACCGAGAGGTTCCTCCCCGAAACCGCGGGAGAGCGGGGCGGCTTCCTCACCCGACGGCTGCTGGGCCCCTTCGGGAGCCTTGGGAGACGCCTCTTCCACGGTGCTGCAGCTGTTCACGTTTCCAAAGGTGATCCGAGCGTTCAGGATGTGGAACAAGGGGATTTCTGCAGGGGGTCAGGGGGAGGGACAGGAAAGGTTGAGCCAGCCACGGATGACCCTTGCCACCGTAGTGAGTTTACAACGGGGGGCAGGAGCTCAGGCCCAGTGGCTGAATATGGCCCTGTGGGGTTCCTCAGAAGGCCATCGCCCCCCCTTTCCCCCCAACTGGTCAATTCCTGGCTTTTGAGCAGTTTCTCCCCATGCTGAAAAACTGAAAGGCCTCTACTAAGGCTTCGTTACTGGCAGTAAGAGCTTAAAGCTGAAATACGTTGGTGTTTGGGGTGGGTGGGGCTTTTGCCATTGGCTCCGCCCACAGTGGAAAGCGGCCCCCGAGGGCCTCCCAGAAATGGAATCCGGCCCTCGGGCTGAAAGAGGTTCTGCACCCCCGGTTTAGAAGGTGCCCAAGATTACGAAGCAGCGTGCAGGTTGGTCCTGTTTTCGTAAGGCTTGGGCTACTGGCAGGGCAGGGCGGGGCGGGGCGGGGCGGGGCGAGCCTGCAAAGCACAAAAAGGGCCGTACCGATTTTAACCGGAAATCCGGGCGGGAAGTCTAAGGTGATGAAGTCTTTGAGTCGCGCAAAATGGGCGCTCGTCCTGGCCATCAGGTCGACAATGGGAGTGACCTGTTCCACGAGGGAGAGGGGGAACTCTTCGGACATCCACAGGTTGGCTTTGAACCTGCAAGAGAAAAGGGGGGGGTTGGAGAGAGAGGCGACGTGGCTCAGCAGGAGGAGACCCCGGTTCGCATGCAGGAGGGGCCCTGCCTAGTCCTTAACTAGCGAAAAGGTGTGTGCGGGGGGAGGGGCAGCCGAAAAGAAAGACGACAGGATATTCGACGCTGCAGTACCCTTACTTCTGAGTCCGAATGGTCACTTCTTTGGGTCTCCCAATGTCTCTGTCTTTCAGGTCAAATTGGGGGTTGAAATATTCTTCTGGCGTGATGGCAGTCGGGTTATTTGTCGTGGCGTATTCTGTAGTGAGGTCCTGTGGGAAAGAGGAGCACGGGGGGTGGGAAATTCCAGCAGTGCTTAGCGCTGGAAAGACGCACCAAAGTTAAGGAATAGGCATACTCCATGGCATAACAGTGAGTACCTAAGAGTACCTTAGAGCAAGAGTAGCTCGGACAAGAGTATCTTAGGGCAAACCAAGATTATCTTAGGGCAAACCAAGAGTAACTTAGAGCAAACCAAGAGTAACTTAGAGCAAACCAAGATACTCAGACAAGATACTCTTGGGCAAGAGTATTTTAGAGCAAACCAAGAGTATCTTAAAGCAAACCAAGAGTATCTTAGAGCAAACCAAGAGTATCTCGGACAAGATACTCTTGGGCAAGAGTATCTTAGAGCAAACCAAGAGTATCTTAAAGCAAACCAAGAGTATCTCGGACAAGATACTCTTGGGCAAGAGTATCTTAGAGCAAACCAAGAGTAACTTAGAGCAAACCAAGAGTATCTCGGGCAAGAGTATCATAGAGCAAATGAAGTGTCCTTCCCACATCTGTTACAGAATGATTAAATGAGAAGTCCTCTCCATGCTCTTACCAAAACGTAAGAACGCCATCTTGTTTTAGATGCATCAGAATTGAGTTTCAGTCCTTTGTAATTAAAAAGACTCAGCAGACCACCAGTCAGAGAGAACGTGTGTTATTTCGCCCCCGTCAGGAATGCAAGATTCCAAACTTCATTCAACAAAACCTAACACCTGGGAGTCCGGGATCCGCTCCAAGTTGAATGAGACAGGAGATCCTGAACTACATTCTGACCCCTTTAACCTACTGAGATAACATTTCTCCACCCTGACCTTCCCCAACCTGGTGCCCTGCAATGCCCACTGTTCCCATCCAGAGTGATGGTCCAACAGCACATCTGAAGGAAACCAGCCGGTCAAAACGTGGGGTACTGGGGCCTCTTCTGTGATTCTCACCAGATCCATCTCGAAATACGTTTTACTCACCTGCTGAGCACCGTACTCGTGCTCAATGGTTCCCAAAAAGGATTCAAAGGGGTTCCTCTCAGCTGGAAGGAAGGGAAGAAAGCGCATTAGCGGAGTTACGTCGGTCAGCCACGCCAACCCTCCACGCCAACGCCTTCCCGCTGAAGAACACTCAAAAGGGCAGACTTGCTCAAGGGACTCACGGCGCACCAGGGAAGAGAAATAACCTTTCGCAGGATTATTTCCAGTAAAAGGGGAGTTCTGAAAACGGGGTGGACCCTGGATCGCCCTTAAAACGACTTGGGGGGGATGCGTGGGGGGAGGGCTGGAATAGAAGGGGGACTCCCAAGGATAAATCCCACACTTTAAAACTCAAGGATAACTTTGTTAAGGAGGCGACCGGATGCCCTTTTTCCTCCTGGATCTATATAGTATATAGGCAGCCCCCATATTGTCAATTACTTTGTAGGTTTCCAAGTTCTGTTTGTTCCCTTTGACATATTTTTCGGCCTACTTTGTGAAAATATTGGAGCATGAAAAAGGAGAGCAAGGATGTGAGCGGAGGACTGGGGGGGGGGGGGAACAGGACGATTTGGCGGCAGACAAAACTGGCTTTGCAGCTGAGTTCCCCCAGGAAATGTGCCAGAGCCAGCGGGAGGACCGTGGGGGAAAGACAAGTCACTGTAAGCCCGATTGTCTGTCTGTCGGGATCACCGTAGGTTGCTCCGACGACAACCCACGCTGGGTAGCTTATTCCGCAGGGTGGGTTGTCGTGCCGTGCAAACTCAGCCAAGCGTTTTAATTCGTGACTCCGGGAAGTGGAATGGGGGAAGAATGCTGAAAGTTCAGAAATGGTTGTGTGAATTGGCTCTTAAGGACATAAGAAGAGCCCTGATGCTGGATCAGACCAAGGGTCTCTCCACAGAGCAGCCGACCAGCTGGTGACCAGGGACCCACAATGGGTGCAACAGCACCCTCCCACCCATGTTCCCCAGCAACTGGTGTATGTAGGCTTATTGCCTCTGATACTGGATCTAGAGTAAAAAAGATCTTTAAGGATCTAGATCAGCCTTCCTCAACCTGGGGCGCTCCAGATGTGTTGGACTACAACTCCCAGAATGCCCCAGGCTGGGGCATTCTGGGAGTTGTAGTCCAACACATCTGGAGCGCCCCAGGTTGAGGAAGGCTGATCTAGATCCTCTTTAAGGAACTAGAATTTTAAAAAAGGGAGTTGCAAAAAGAAAAAGACAAGAAGACAGTTATCCGGAATGAATGTTCTTCAAACAGCCGGAAGCAATCGCCCCCATTGTTAGCTCCTTGCTGGGACCCAGAATGGTTCAATTCTAGGCTGGTTCAAAAGCCGCAAGGAACGACAGGTGCCCCTTTTTTAGAACAGAATCCAAAGCACGGCACTTGTCCTGTCGCGCATTCCCTGCCTCCTGAATTCTGAAGCAACAGCAGCACGTGTGTGGAACTATGTCAGGATTAGTCTGGACTTAATTCTGGCCAGGCCTTCGACCAAGGGACTGGGGTTCGACGCCTGGGCTCAGGCCCAAAAGAGACGGGAGTGAGATTCCGACAAGGCTGTGTTAGTCCTGCTGCTACAGGAAGGCCTGGTTCCAGACGCAAGGCCTCCTCCGCCCCAGGCAACAAGGGAGAGGGCCTTTTCAGTGGTGGCCCCCTAAAATATGGAATGATCTCCCCGATGAGGCTCGCCTGGCTCCAACATTGTTATCTTTTCGGCGCCAGGTCAAGACTTTTCTCTTCTCCCAGGCATTTTAACAGCATTTAACAACGCTAAGTTTGTTTGTTTTTTTAACGGATCCCGGAACTGTTGTTTTTTAAATGGATACTATTGTATTTATACTGTTTATGGTTTTTGATGGTTTTAAATTTTGTATACTTTCTAACGTTCACTGTTTTAAACTTTTGCAAACCGCCCGGAGAGCTTCGGCGATGGGGCGGTCTATAAATGTAATCAATCAAATCAATCGAATCAAGTCATTTAACCTTTGTATCTCCTCTTCTCTTCTTCAGTCAAGTGTTCCGTTCTGATCTTGGTCACCACATTCACGTTGTTGGCCGTGTAGACCTAGAGGGAAGGAGGAGGAACCGTTTCAAGACCTGCCAAATCAGGGCAAGTCCAGACAGCCCGGCTCGTCCTGGAAGCCTCGGAGTAAGTTGCCAGCACCCACCAGAAGTGTTTGACTGAAACAAGCTCTTTCTCTCTCTCTCACACACACACACACACACCAGCCGGTATGGTCAATGGCCACTTCTTCATCCCTCCCAGCTCCCAAAAGGCAAGCTAAAGCCACCTGCTGGCAAGCGAAAGCATTTCACTGTATTCTATTTCTACACCTTGCCGGAGCAGTGAGGGCGTCTTACCTTGGCTTCGTAATCGCTCACCACTTCGCTCCTCTCCGTCTTCCAGACCCAGAAGCCGGACGTATTTCTGCAAGAGAAAGGAGGCGGTCTAAGCTCCGCCGTCACAAATGAGCCTGGCGGCCATGTCCAGAAGCTTCCTGGGATTTGCACAGGGTGGCATCCTTCCCTCCTAACCTCAGAATTCCTTCTGGACTTACTCCCGTCCTTGGGGGGGAGGGTGTGTCACAGATCCAGGAAACTAGCATGGCCCCTGGGGCATTGACCAGGGCAGCCTTGCCCAGCCTGGTGCCCTCCAGATGTTTTGGACGTCAGCTCCCATCAGCCCTTGCCAGCATGGCCAATGCTTAAGAATGCTGGGAGTTGCAGTCCCACACATCTGGCGGGCACCAGGTTAGGAAAGGCTGCTTTATGAGAAGCTGCTTATTCACACAGCGCAGAGTTAAACTACACAAGATGCTGGGATGGCCACCAGTTGGGATGGCTTTAAAAGAGGGTTGGATAAATTCCTGGAGGAGGAGAAGGCTAGCCATGGCTACTAGCCCTGATGGTTATGTGCTACCTCCAGTATCCAAGACAGTGATCTTATATACACCAGTTGCTGGGGAACATGGGCGGGAGGGTGCTGTTGCACCCATGTCCTGCTCGTGGGTCCCTGGTCCACAGCTGGTCGGCCCCTGTGTGAACAGAGTCCTGGACTAGATGGACCCTCAGTCTGATCAAGCAGGGCTCCTCTGGTGTTCTTATGCTGGAGATGTCACACACACACATGCAAAATCGCCCGCTGAGCTCAGGTTATCTGCCTGGATGCAGCAGGAGCAAGGAAGGGTTTGCTCCACTCGGGGGCTCGAAACCCGCCCCCCCCCGCCGCCGCCGTACCGTTCAAAGGCGATGTTCCGCGTGTCCAGGGAAGTGCTGATGATGGGGGAGGTGAGGCGCCGCTCCACCTCCTTGGTCTTCGGGGTCATGGAGTCCAGGGTCAGGCGCTGGATTTGTTGGGTGATTTCGAAGCGCTCCGTGGCCACCACCTGTTCGTCGTGGTTCACCTCGATCAGCTCAGCCCAGTTTCCCGTGTCTGGAGGGAGAAAAGAGAAGCTCCATCACCCAGGACAGGCGGGCTTGGCCTTGGGTTCCAGAACCGGACGCTCTGGGAACAGGAGCATCCATGTAAAAGGGGATCAAGGGCCACAGCCAAGTGGCAAACCAAAACTCACAATTTTGAAACAAACAAAACACATTACTATGTACAATGCAATTAGGATGTTTAATAGCATAACAGAAACCATGGCTATCTGATTCCTTACAAAAATTAAAGTTCTGGTCCCCTCAACCAGCAAAGCAACCATCATTACCTATCTGGCAATCCTCGTTTGGATCACTGCAATGCGTTATACGTGGGGCTGCCTTTGAAAACGGTCCGGAAGCTTCAGCTGGTACAAAACAGGGCAGCCCGTTTACTAACAGGGACTGGCCGGCGAGATCACATCACGCCAGTCCTTTTCCAGCTTCATTGGCTGCCAGTCCAGGTCCGGGCCCGATTCAAAGTGCTGGTATTGACATTTAAAGCCCTAAACGGCTTGGGGCCAGGTTATCTGAAGGAACGCCTCCTCCCATATGTACCTGCCTGGACCTTAAGATCATCCTTAGGGGTCCTTCTCCGTGAGCCCCTGCCAAGGGAAGTGAGGCAGGTGGCTACTAGGAGGAGGGCTTTCTCCGTTGTGGCACCCCGGTTGTGGAATGAGCTCCCCAGAGAGGTCTGCCTGGCGCCTACACTGTACTCCTTTCGTCGCCAGCTGAAGACCTTTTTATTCTCTCAGTATTTTACCACTTAATTTTAACTTAAATTTAAATTTTACTGTTTTAACTCTGTATTTTAATTTTATATCAATTTTGCTGTGTGGTTTTTATCCTGGTTGTGCTTTTTAGACTGTATTTTGTATTTGTGCTTTTAACCTGTTGGTTGTTTTATTATGGTTTTAATTTTTGTGAACCGCCCAGAGAGCTTCGGCTATTGGGCGGCATAAAAATGCAATAAATAAATAAATAAATAAATAAAATTTGAACTGTATACAGCTGATGTTTTTATGGTTGCTTTTCGATGACTGAAGAACACCACATGACCGTACACCACTTTTGTGAACCGCCCAGAGAGCTTCGGCTATTGGGCGGTATAAAAATGGAATAAATAAATAAATAATTTTATTCAGTGCCTTTGCTCGAGACATCTGAAGCAGTGCAAGGTAAAGCCCGCCTACTCCACAGCAAGCCTGGACCAACGCCGGCAACCCGGAGAGTTGGCCCCAAAAGAGAAGACGTCGTGAAATGGGGCGACAGTTAAGGGAGCCAACTCAGGCTGGTGGAGAGAGTCTGCAAGCTTGAGAGCTTCACAGAGTTCTTCCTCGGGCAGAATGGAAAGGAAGCACCTTTTCCTCGGCTGGGTGAGGCAAGACAGAAGGTCTTCAGTCGGGGCCTTTTCATTTTACTGAGAAAGAGGTGCCAGCCAGGGTGCCTGTACATGAGTCCCAAGGATGGCAGTCCGGCAGGTTATACTAGACCAGTGGTTCCCAAAGTGGGCGGTACTGCCCCCTTGAGGGCAGTGGGATTACATAGGGGGGCGTTAAGAGGCAAGGGGGCGGCAGGGGGGCGCTCGAGGTGGTCTTTTCCGAGAAGTGCCTCTCCAGAAGGTCTTAAAACCCAGGGACATTTTTATGGGAGAAGGTAGTTTGGTCCCAAGCCATATAGGGGAAGAATCCACATGTGTATTAATACCGTTTAAGAAGAGTCCGGTTAACGGTGAATTGAAGTGTTTCAAAAGCACTAAAACACTAATGAAGAGACACCCTGCTTGGTGTGCCCTGCCACGCTGGCTGCAAAACAGAGGCATTCGCTCTCTTTTCCCTCCCTCCCTTGGCAAGCCTGCAGGGGGGGCTTCCCATTTAAAGGGGCCGTGCGCAGGGGGCACCAGGCATGAGTTTGTGGAAACAAGGGGGCGGTTACCTGAAAAAGTTTGGGAACCACTGTACTAGATGCTTGTCCTTGAGCAGTCTCAGGTGCCAAGACTGGCCCTTGACCAAGATCTTAATGGGGAGGACGTGCACCAATACACCTCTCTCCTCCACACTATGAGGGTGGGGTGGGTGGGGGTCCTCTCTTCCAGCCCCTCCCACCCTCTGTCCTAAAAAGGTGGCCTGCGTCGGTGCAAGCCCTGCCTCCGGCAGCCCGGAGTTCCCCAGCCAGGTCTTGCCTTCCGCCACCCCCGCCTGGCTAGGCTCCTTGCCAGCCCGTCGGCCCGGCATTCAGACTCGGCCTACCTGCCCCCCTGAAGATCAGGCTGCGCTTCCCTCGCTCCCAGCTCATGTTCTCAAAGCCCAGCAAGGTGATGTCGACCCGGAGCTTCGCCCCGCTCTTCCAGATGCGGCAGACGTCGCTGGGGCAGACCCTGGAAACCAGCGGGACTGCCGGGGGGGGGGGGGGGGGAGGCAGAGAAAGAGTGAGAGGACAAGCGCCAAGGCAGCCCTATGGCAACTCCAGCGCAAGAGCCCCGCTGGATCAGATCCGGGGCCGGCCGGAGAGTTTCCCCAGAAGCTGCCAAGCAGCGCTCTAAGCAGCCCTCAGGCAGCGTGGGAATTGTAGTCCAACACAGTTGGAGGGCATCAGGCTGGGGGAAGACCGGCAGGCACTTCCTCAAACAAGAGGGAAGGAAGCTCAGTTCAAACTTACCCCAACTGGTGAATTCCCACTTCATTTCCACGTAGAAATCGGGAGTCTAATGGAGAAACATGAAAGGGAAGTACAGCGGATACAGCTTAGGGCACAGGCTGTAAATCTCAACACGTCATGTTAAAGCGGACAACATGAATACACCATGCCCAGGGATCCACTGCCTCAGGACGGCCATCAGCGCAATTCTAGACATGCCAACTCTTAAGTAATCCTCACTTGTCAGGCAGTTACGTGCGGGATTGTAACCTGAATACTTTGGGAAAGAGAATTGGGTCAACGCAGAGAAGGAAGGTGAGTCAGGGGCCAATAACCACAGCAGCTAATGGGCTGTCATCACAGCCTGCCTCAGCCAGGAATTGTTGGGACTGCAATTCCTGCTGGCTGGGGGATTGTGGGAATTGCAGTCACACACCTCTGGCAAAAAAACCCCACCCTTTCTAGCGCGCTGGATTTTAAAGTTCTCCGATCGATTTACTGCTTCTGGGAACTGCGTCAAGAGCATCGCTATGACAGAATAAAAGCCATAAAACAATAATGCGCCAATAAAAACCCCAGCGTATAAAAACACCAACAAAAGAAGGCAAAGATTGAAGCTGATGATTCTCAGAAGCCAGCTGCCACGAAATAAAGGCGGAGCGAAGACGTGGACTGGTGGGCCAGAGTCAAGGCGGGAGGCATCAGCTTAGTGCTTCCCCAAGCTAGCATGCTCAAACTTCTATGGGATTTCATCCTTTTCTAAGAGCATATAATTCGTCGGTCCGGTCTAGATTGTCTGTGCCTGCTCTGACTAGCCTTGGCTCTCGGGGGCGGGGGGGGGGAACTGAGGTGAAGGTTTCTCCCTGCCCTCCAAGTTCCTTCTTTAGCTGAGGTTGAACCCCAGGCGGCCTGTGGACAAGCAAGACCTAACCGCTGTGACCCGCCCAAAGCTTTGAAACGAGGGAGGCTGCAGGATTAAAACAAGAGGCGGCATCGTCTTCAACAAAACTCACACTGCCCCACCTTGCCAGCCAATCTTTGAGAAGCGCCCGGCCATGGCCTCGATAAAACTCTGCGCGTGGCGGATCCTTTCCATAAGCACAATTCTAACGTTCTCACGGAGGGGAGGGGAGGCAGGAAAACAAAGAAACCGTCTTGCAGGTGGTTCCAAACCATGGGGCCTCAGATATCCTTGGACAACAACGCCCATCATTCCTGCCAACTGGGCCCTGCTAGCTAGGTTTAACAGGAGCTGTAGTCCAGCCACACCTGGGGAGCCAAAGTTATGAACCACTGGGGTGCGTCATTGTGATGTTTATGCGTTAAATGTAAATATCTGCAAAGTTAATGATTTATATTACGCATAAACTTAATATAAACAGCCCCACTGGCTTCCAGTCTGTTTCCGGGCACAATTCAAAGTGCTGGTTATGACCTATAAAGCCCTATATGGTTTGGGTCCAGGTTATTTGAAAGAACGCATTCTCCCTTATGAGCCTGCCCGTGCTTTGAGATCTTCTGGAGAAGCCCTTCTTTCAGTCCCACCATCTTCTCAGGTGCGCTTGGTGAGAACATGGGAGAGGGCCTTCTCGGTGGCTGCTCCAGAGCTCTGGAACTCTCTTCCCGGGGAAGCTAGACTGGCTCTCTCCTTGATGGGCTTTCGGAAGCAAGCCAAAACTTGTTTGTTCCAGCAGGCCTTTGGAGAATAATCCAGTCCTCCATCTATGTTAATGTCTAATAATTTTGTTGTGTATTTTAAATGTTTATGGTTTTGTTCCCCCCCTCCCATGTATATTTTAAACTTTGTAAGGCCGCCTTGAGGCCCAGCATTGGGCAAAAGGCGGGATACAAATAAATATCATCATCATCATCATCTTGTAAGAGAACGAACTGACAGAAACCAATACGCTTATGTACACGCATTTACTTATGTGAATAAATTCTTTGTTTATTTGTTCAGTCGCTTCTGACTCCTCGTGACTTCATGGACCAGCCCACGCCAGAGCTTTCTGTCAGCCGTCACCACCCCTAGCTCCCCCAAGGTCAAGTCTGTCACCTCCAGAATATCATCCCTCCATCTTGCCCTTGGTCGGCCCCTCTTCCTTTTGCCTTCCACTTTCCCTAGCATCAGCCTCTTCTCCAGGGTATCCTGTCTTCTCATTATGTGGCCAAAGTACTTCAGTTTTTCCTTTAATGCCATTCCCTCAAGTGAGCAGTCTGGCTTTATTTCCTGGAGTATGGACTGGTTGGATCTTCTTGCAGTCCACGCCACTCTCAGCATTTTCCTCCAACACCACATGTAATAAATTCTAATTACATTTAAAAACAACTGGTGTGGTCTGTGGAGGCGTGAGAGAGGAGAGAACCATTAATGGTGGCAGCGGAATGGGAAACTGAGGGCCAGGTTGCTGGGCTGTGGGGCCTGAAGAATAAAGGCAGGAGAAAGGAGCAGCTGCAGTAGGCCCAAAGCCCCACACACGTCATTGGCACAGGGGGAGTTGAAGTGGCCCTGGTGCTAGTTGTGTGGATAGGCCTGTCAGGCAGCTTGTGGGCATCTCAGGTGAAGCCGGGACGACACAGGTGAAAGCAGGACATCACAGACACTTGAGCCCCTCTGTTTACCTCATTGATCTTCTGGAGCAACTCTGGGACCCCGCCAAGGGTTGTGGACGTCTGATGGTAATCCCGGTGTTGCAGGACCATGTGGACCATTTCCGGATCCCCAGTGCTGACAGCCTCGTGCAAGACTGCAGGAAAGAGGACAGAGGTGAGCTAGGGGAGAGGCTTAGGCCACGCGGCAGAGAGCTGCAGCCAGAGAGTGGGCGTTGGGTTTGGTTGAACAGGAATGTGAAATTTAGCTCCTGGTTTCCAATACTTCTGTAATCGCCGCCCCTGTGCCTCAGACGCTCCCAGGCAGGCCCATTTCTTTCTAGCAAGAAGTGCAATGTCTAGGCCCGGTGTGCGTCTCCGGCTCAGTTCAGACAACACGTTTCTCAACGGTGTTTTAGAACTCCACGGTGGAGTTGTTACACCACCGTTGAGAAATGTGTTGTCTGGTGGGAAAGCCCCACGCAACGGTGCAGTTTTTTGGGGAAACGCTCCATGCAGAATATCCACGCTGCACAGAGGAGAGTTCCTGCACAAGGGTTGTGTGGAGTTTTCCATTGTGTTGCGTTGACTTTTCCCACTGGCTACAGAGTTCCCCGGCAAGAGTGGTGAAAGGAGCGAGTGCCGCTCTAGGAGAGCCGCCGGGATTGATTTTTTGCCAGCAGTGGCTGATGGGATACCATCGGGAGGACCGGGGGAGGAGAGAGGGCAGAGGAACTGTCAATCAAACATGGCGATGAACCCTGTGAGGTGGGTTGGGCTGAGAGTTCGTGACTGGCCCAATGGGTTTCCATGGCCGAGTGGGGACTAGAACCCAGATGTCCCGACTCCCAGTCCAACGCTCTGGCCACGACGCCACACTGCCTCTCCCTCACCCCACACCGTAGCGCCAAGTGGAAGCCCCTTACCTGTCCATCCCTGCGCGTTCTCTTTCGTGACGTCCGCCTTGTGCCGCAGGAGGACCCTGGCAGACTCAATGTATCCCAAAGAAACGGCAAGGTGCAACGAAGTCCGCCCGCGGGGGTCCCGTTGCTCCACATCCTGCTAAAAATCCAACAGGTAGAGCTCGCCTAAGACAGCCGTCCCAGCCGACGCCACGCGCCAGGACGCACGGAACTAAACACAGACCGGCGAGGGGTGCTTCATGGAGCGGTACGGAACGCGTCATGGAACCTACACAGGCAGCTTCAAGGATGCTGCCGCCTGGCTTATTGAGACACACAGACAGGCAAGCTTAAAATGAGACAGCAATCCCCAAGGGAAATCAAACCAACCTAGGCAAGGCGTGGACAAAACTGCCAGCCCAAACGGCAGCTCACTGGGGCAGCCGGGGGAGAAATAAAGGACAGGGTTTTGCCTCTTCCAGACGTTCCCATGAAATATGTTTGAGAACCAGAACGGGGTGGATTTCACAGGCTCTTGCACCTCTAACGCTGCCTTGCACACAGCCAGACCATGGAGCCCAGAGGTGGCTACTCAAGACCGGCAGCCATCCGGATCTCAGCCATCCCTACCAGAGACCATTTCAGCCGGTGATGCCACAGAGCGTCCTCCCCTGATCTGCAACTCCAACTGGCATTGGCCATGCTGGCTGGCAATGACGGGCGTTGCAGTCCAACACACCTGGAAGGCTCCAGAACCAGAGGGGAAGGCTGCTTTGGACCTAGCCTGGGGCTTTGTCTCCATCACTGAGCAAGAGACCCTCTCGGCACTGCTGGTGAAACCACATGCAGTGGCGAGGAGCCAGCCGCAAGTTCCCACTCGGTCTGGTCTTCCTCCGTTCGTATTCAAAACAGAGAGCGACAGGAACAGCGCCGGCTGGTTCCTCCACGGTGCAGCCACGTACGAGGTCCCGGCTGCCATTTGCAAATCGTCTGGGGTGCGCGTGCGTGCGTGCTTGGGAGTGAACGGACAGGCCCGAAAAACAAGCCCCTTTCCGCTCTATTGTTTCTTCTATGGTGGCCTCCTCCAACCAGGAGTTATTCTCCCACACATCCAGAGAGCGCTGGTGCCGGGAAAGCTGCCCTACGGGATCCTCTCCTACCAGGTATCCCGGCAGGACGAAACCTCCAGGCCCTGCAAAATGGAAGGTGGGAGGCACTCCTATATGCTTATAGCCATGTACTAAGATGCCTGACACCGGCCTTCCCAACTTTATGCCTTCCAGATGGACAACAATTCCCATAATCCCCAGGCAACGTGCTGGCCAGGCACAATGGGCATTGTAGTCCCAACACATCTGGAAGGCGCTGTAAGGGAAAGTCGATAGACTATGCTGAGTAGGGGCTCATGGGTGATGTAGTGTGGGAAGAGGGTTCTTTCAGTTGGTTTTAGGGTTCCATAAAATGTCAGGGATGCCAAGTAAAGGGTAACTTCTGGTCAGGGGAGGAAAGACAGACACCAGCTCCAGACGATATCAGTCAAACGGCCTTGAGCGATTAGGCAGCCCAGGGAAGGTGTGAAAGCAGCCCGGAGAACAAAGCCCAGAGGAGGGGGAAGAGCGGGCCCTGGGGAGATAAATTGAACCTGCCTTAATCCTGTGGTGGTCGGCTGGTAAGTTTATTGTTTTAGCTTGTTACTGGGTTCTTCTACTATGCATGCATCTACTATGCATCTACTACTTAAAAGGTTGTCCGACAGAAGAGGGCCAGGATCTCTTCTCGATCCTCCCAGAGTGCAGGACACGGAATAACGGGCTCAAGTGACAGGAAGCCAGATTCCGGCTGGACAGCAGGAAAAACCTCCTGACTGTTAGAGCAGTATGACAATGGAACCAGTTACCTAGGGAGGTTGTGGGCTCTCCCACCCTAGAGGCCTTCAAGAGGCAGCTGGACAAGCATCTGTCAGGGATGCTTTAGGGTGGATTCCTGCATTGAGCAGGGGGTTGGACTCGATGGCCTTGTAGGCCCCTTCCAACTCTGCTATTCTATGATTCTATGCTTTTATATTTTATTAGTCTATCCCCATGTATCGACCCGTAGTCTGAATAAAGGTCTTAAACCTCACTTTGGTGAGCTTATGTGCGTTTTGCCTGGGGCCCGTGCTAAATCCAGTAGACGCTGACCAGAAACGCTGCCCGTGCTTCTTTACAGGCACCAGGTTGGCGAGGTTGACCTACGCGGACGGCTGTTCCCCAAAGTCTCAGGCAGAGCGAGACCTTTCTTCCAGGCCTTGTTCCGCAGGAGCCTTTTCAACCTGAGACAAGGCCTGGCGTGGAGCCTTCTGGGTGCCAAGCGTGTGCTGAGCACCAGCCCCCACGCAGCTGGCAAACTTGTTTTTTTAAAAAAAGGAGGATCCGGCGTCCCAGCCTCTGCTTTCTGTACCAGGAATTGCTGTCACCCTACGCGGCTACAAGAGGATGCTATGACAGAATGCCAGATACGCACGCACACACACACACACACACACAGAGTGAGTGACAACCTTTACAAAGCAAACTTTGTAAAATGTCTGGTGATGTGATGGAGACAGATGGCCGCTGGGATGGCATCCGCGCTCCGGGCGCGCACACACACACACACAGAGGACGATGAGCGCGCTCGACAGACCACTACGAAATGCAAACCACACAAGGCGGAAAAGAGCCACGAGCATGCAAACGGCAACACCGCTCCTGCCTTACCTAGGTCTTTCACTACTAGCTTTAGAAATCTGAAACTGAAGAGAGCATCTATCACGAAGGGAAAAGAGTAAAAATCAACAGTGAGCCAAGGAGGAAAAGTCATCAACACTTTTAATACTACTGCTACTTATTGCTGTGTGCTCGTGCCTGTCCCTAACGCTGTTTAAGGCCATTTGGGCCAACGAACACAGGCCTAAAATTAATACATACACACACACACGCACACACGTTAAAGAGTGGGAGAAGCTGAAGTCCCAAAGTCATCAACTGACAGTCAAATTTTTCATTAACTGATTTTCTGCCTTACAGGTGATTAATTCACCAACACAGCTTCAAGGTATCTACATATTATCAAAACCTTACCAGGGCTGCACCCCATTGAGTAACCCTACCAAACCCAGTGGGAAGCATGCAGAGAACGCAGCTTTTAGAATCTTTTGAGGTCAGCCGTGAGGTGTTATCAATATATAGATTATTTAAGCTTAATTTATAAATTCTTCTTCTTCAACAGGTGTTAGGTCTAATCCTGTACACACACTTTAAGTTGGCGGTGGCCCCTCTGAATTTAGCGAGAGATATTTCTAAAGGGCCGGGATGTTAGAAAAAGTACATTTTAATAAACAGAAGCTACTAAGCCGAATGCAAAGGAAATGTCTTATTTTGTATTTTCTTTACCGTTCTAGATTTTAGCTACACACCAAAACTTCATAGCTCCCAGTGGAAGATCTTACACTGTATGCTCCTGTGGGACCTGTGGTTTTATTTATTTATTTATTTATTTATTACATTTTTATACCGCCCAATAGCCGAAGCTCTCTCTTTTAGTCACAATAATAGCAACCACAATAGCAGTAATACAGATTTGTTACACGTGAGTTTTAAAAAAAGAAAACCATGTTAGCATCTCTGCTAGAATTATTAGTTCCAGGGTAGTACGGGCTGGTCTATTTTGGCTTCAGAAGTCAATGAACACCCACTCATTTCTAAGGCAACTCCCTCTGCCTTCAGAACTTGCTTAATTTTGTTCAAAAATCACTCTTCCTTTCTGGTAGAGGGAAGGAAGTGAGAGGTTGGCCCAACTTCTCCAAACAGAAATCACGTCTCGTTACTTGCAAGGACCGGCTTTTGCTTGAGGAGGAAGGAGCCGTGGGTTGTGCAGAGAAGGAAGATTGATTTGCCAGGGTGGTGGTGAAGAATGGGGTCTCACTGCCCAAATGAAGTAGTTCCAGCAACAGTACAAAACAACTCAACTTCTGGCAAAGGGTACCGGCCTCCTAACTTCAGATGGTTAAAAGCAAGCAAACACACCCTGTATTCACAGCTGCTTGGCAACAACTTCAAAACTTTTCCAATTTCCTAGACCCTGCCCTAGAGATCACCCCCAAAGAAAGGATGCAAAAGCCACATTCTTGTAGGAACAACTGTGTGACATCAATTGGGCCAATATCCTGCCCTCTCAATGTTGCCTGCTACGTTGAGAACCTTTTCCGTTGCCAGCGTCTTTGGCTTTCTCATAATACTAATTTTAAAAGCTACAGGTCTAAATCGCCTCTCTCACCCCGTGTCTTTTTACGTGCCTGCCAAGAGGCTTGGAATACGATTCCATTTGGTTTCTCTGTCCTTGTTTTGTATTTCACAAGGATTTGTTTTTCAGATTATTTCCCTTTTATTTCAGGGGTCTTCAAAAGCACAGCCTGAAAATCATGAGTTTTATATGTGTGTATTATTATTATTATTCATTCTTAATTACTCTTATTCATCTGTCTCAGATCAGCTCTGTAATATGTAACTAAAACTTGTTTATGAGCCTGAAAGAACTAGTTTCCCTTTCAGTTCCATTCTAAATACGAAAACAGTCACACCTAAAAATGCATAGTTCCTGTAAGAGTGTCAGAAAAACCTTCAAACCTGGAAATAAGTTGGATACCTGGGTGGGGGATTCATTCTGGGACAGCCGACCCACCCCCCTGTAACACTTTTTGCCCCCAACTCACCAGCATATTTGCATATATCAAAAAACACCCCACACTCCCCCCAATCAGGGGGGCTTGATAAATCCGGGCTTAAAATCAGGGGGGCTTGATTTCCTTTACTCAAAGAAAATCTGGGAACCATCAGCCCCAATTAGGCACTCTCAGCGGTGCCCCCCAAAGCAGCCAGATGGGGGTTCAGATCTCGGCTTAGCCGAACTTGAGCCGACGGCTCTTTCTCAGTCTGACCTACCTCACAGGGGTGTTGTGGGGATACAATGGGATTGCCCCCATGTACGTCACAGTGAGTTCCACAGAGAGAAGAGAGGATGCCAGCACAATCGACAGGCACACAGACGTAGCCCCCCAGGATCCCCCCCCAAAAACCCAGACCCCCAGCTGCTGCCCCCCCCCTTTTTACCTTGTTCTCCAGCACTTTTTCCAGCTGTTGGAAGTCATTATTCCAGACTAAGCTGTGCAAAGGGAACTGGCCGTCGGCGTCCCCCGAGGAGGTCATTCTGTGCCCCCCACCTCCTTCTCTCTAGTGCAAGGGGGGCACAGTCCTAAAGTGGGGCAGGGGCTTCCTAGGCAGGCCACCCCCACCCCCACTCCTGGCAGGTCATGCCCCCTTCAAACCACTCTGGGGTGGGAAAGGGCCTGGCAAGACCCCCGCCCCAATTCAGATACCACTAAGCTGACCCCCCCACTCACCCCCACACAAAGCAGCCCCTCCCCCTGCCAAATTGCCCCCTCCCCAAATGCCCTAGAAAAGTCCCTCTCCAAATTGGGGGGGGAGGCTTTTAACAAGCCCCCCTTTTTTTCCCTGACCCCCCTGACCTTTCACCTTTCACCCCCACTCTTCCTCCTTCCTCGCCCCCAACCCGGCTACAGACAGACGGACGGACAGACACCCGATCGCCTTAGGGAACCGGGAAGGAGGGGAATGACGGCCCGCTTCCCCCCCACCCCTCCCGCCACGGGGCGTTCCGGGCTGGGCCTGCCTCGTTATTCGTTGACGCGGCGGCGGGTGGGCAGCGCTCGGGGCAGCCACCCCCCGCCCCTCACCTGCTCCCGTGAAGCCTCGGCCGCCATGTTGGGTGAGGGCAAGGGCCCGGCCGTCCGCCGGCAGGCCGCCATGATGACTAAGGGCGCCGGAATCTTCGGTACGCTGCGGGCGGCCATCTTGGAAAACGCGCTCTCTCCTCCCGACCACGCCCACCGACCGCCATGATAACTGAGGGCGCTGACGTGCTTGAGGCGGCCATGTTGGAAGAGGGCAGCCTTTCCCTTCTCCTCCCCCCCTCACTTTGAAGAGGCTCACAGAAACCACACAGCTGCAAATAAGGCTTTTGTTCAAAATTTAATATATATATTTTAAAATGGAGAACTCCAAGAAACGCGTATGTTACCGTTTCTTCCCCTTCCCCCTAAATTCCTTGCTGAGGTAAATCCTTTTTTTTCTTTTAGTAAGAATGTTTGTTTGTTTGTTTGTTTTAAAAAAACAACCCAATAACTCTTGCCCAGTTTTGATGACTCCTAGGTCGTTCTAATGAAGGTATTACACTAATACCGTTTTTAAAAGGGTAATTCTTGACCGTTGCCAACAACAGACATGGCCGCCTCTCCGTCGCCTTGCCAGGCGTCAAGATGGCCTCCCTCTTCTTCCTCATAGCTGCGCGACGAGGGCGGCTCGTCGTCGTCGTCGCCGCCTACGCGATGTGCGGGAGCGACGGCTTGGCGAATGGCGGCGTCTGCGGGAGAAGGCGCGCCGCTGGCGTACGCATGCGCGGGGCGACTTCTCCGTGACTGGCGGGGCTGAGAGGGACCCGTTAGCGGGAGCGGCGACCCCGGCTCGGTTCGGCCCGGAAATGTCCAAGCGGCTGCGGAGCAGCGAGGTGTGCGCGGATTGCAGCGCTCCGGGTAAGAACCGAAGGCCGGGGGGAGCGGGGGGGGGGAGGGTCACCATTTGAGGGACCCAGGCGTCCGAGGGACCCAGGCGTCCGGGGCTTCTGATCCTTTTTGCGAACCGCCGGGCCACCTCTGAGGGGAAAAGGAGAAACAAAACCTTCACCCCCCCCCCAACCCTCCACGTTTCTCCTCTGAGGTTGAATAAGACTGCTCGGCGGTGAAGGTGCCTCTGAGCATGTGCAGAGTGCCTCTCCTTTCCTAATCTCCTGGGCATGTGGGAAAGAGCAGGTGCCGAGGCTGGCTCCCTCTTTCTGTGGGGGCAGGGGGCGAGGAGAAGGCAGTGGGGGCCCTTTCCAGATATTTGGGGTGGGGTCTGCACTTGGGGGAAGGCTTAAATTGACATATAAAACTGGGGGGGGGAGAGAGGGTCTTTGGGCCACCTGTGAGCCCCAGCACCTCTGATTCCGCCCTTACAGTAGATTAAATATTGGGAGGAGGAGGAGGATGGGAGGAAGGAAAGAGCCATATTTTTCTTTCGAAATGGGGAATGGGGACATCTGGGGGGGGGGGGGTCTTCCCTGCCACCGTCCCCTGCACCCGGCACACACGTGCGGGCAAATATTGGGGTTTGTTTCTGCAAGCCCAGCACCCCCCTTCCCTGTTCGAACCCCTTTGGGGCCCCATACAGGAAACTGGTTGCAGAAGTAGCAGCGTCCTGTATGAGCTAATCGCAGGTGGCAAGAGAAAGCGGAGACCGGTTCTCGGAAACCCAGGGCAAGCTTCCCTTTGGGTCCCTCTTGGCTTGCGGGAGCTGAAGGCACCTTGGGGAGCTTCTGCCCCGATCCTCGGTACCTTCAGGACACCCCTCTTCCTCTGACCATCTGTCAGGGATGCTTTAGGGTGGATTCCTGCATTGAGCAGGGGGTTGGACTCGATGGCCTTGTAGGCCCCTTCCAACTCTGCTATTCTATGATTCTATGATTCCTCACCGGGCCTTGTTCCGCTCAGATTGCATTGGACGGGGACCAAGCCAGAGCCGTTGCTGGTATCAGAGCCACGTGTGGCTACCAGTAGAATCGCGGTGGCTACTCTTGTAGGCTTTCTTGCCGCAGTGGTATCCAGGTCCCTTAATATCCAACGTTTGCGCCGTTGTCTTCTGGGCCCATCTTTGACCTCGAATGAAAACCTGTTCGTGCGACAGTGAGCAACTTATTTATTTAGTTATTGCATTTCTATACCGCCCGATAGCCGGAGCTCTCTGGGCGGTTCACAAAAATTAAAACCATTCAAAGTATTAAACAACAGTATAAAACCATAATATAAAATACAATATAAAAGCTCAACCAGATAAAAACAGCAGCAATGCAAAATTACAAATTTAAAACACCAAGTTAAATGCTGGGAGAATAAAAAGGTCTTCACCTGGCGTCTAAAGGCATATAATGTAGGTGCCAAGCGAACCTCCTTAGGGAGCTCACAACCCATAGCTGAAGCTCTCTGGGCGGTTTACAAAAGTTAAAAACAGTGACCGTTAAAAACAAATATACAAAAATTTTAAACCGTCAAAAGCATAAAAACAACAATATCCATTTAAAACTTGCAGCCCTCCAAATGTCTTGGACTGCAACGCCCACCTGCCCTAATGAGGGATGATGGGAATTGCAGTCCAATGACATAAGGAGGACCACAGCTTGCCCACCTGTGTCTTAGGGCACAATCCTGTGCATATTTAGACTGAACAAAGGTCCTACAACTCCCAGCATTCCAGCTAGCTGTAGGACTTCTTTTTCTGTCTAAGCATGCACAGGATTGTGTCCTTAATTTTGTTGTTTATTCGTTCATTTGCTTCTGACTCTTCGTGACATCATGGACCAGCCCATGCCAGAGCTTTCTGTCGGCTGTCGCCACCCCCAGCTCCCCCAAGGTCGAGTCTGTCACCTCCAGAATATCCTCCCTCCATCTTGCCCTCGGTCAGCCCCTCTTCCTTTTGCCTTCCACTTTCCCTAGCATCAGCCTCTTCTCCAGGTTATCCTGTCTTCTCATTATGTGGCCAAAGTATTTCCATTTTGCCTTTAATACCGTTCCCTCAAGTGAGCAGTCTGGCTTTATTTCCTGGAGTCTGGCCTGGTTTGATCTTCTTGCGGTCCACGGCACTCTCAGAATTTTCCTCCAACACCCCAGTTCAAAAGCATCTATCTTCCTTCGCTCAGCCTTCCTTATGGTCCAGCTCTCGTAGCCATAGGTTACTACGGGGAATACCATTGCTTTAACTAGGCGGACCTTTGTTGTCAGTGTGGTGTCTCTGCTCTTAACTATTTTATCAAGATGTGTCATTGCTCTCCTCCCAAGAAGTAAACGTCTTCTGATTTCCTGGCTGCAGTCCTTAATAGTTTAGGTGAAATACTTCCTCTCCTTTGCACCATCGCAATAAGGGAGCCCTGTGTGCATCAGCCTAGCATTGTGTATTGTGTACGGTAGCAGGCTGCCTGCAAAACCAGGATGAGAACTTGCAAGAAAGGAGGACGCCCTTTTTTGTTGCAAACTTGAAAAGTTTTTGAGCAGCGCCAGAAGGGGAGCATACGAAATGCCCACGGCACCCACCCTGTTACCTGTCTTTGCCATGGCTGCATACGGTTCCACTTTGCATCTTTGCAAATGAGTGGTTTTAAGGGTGGAGAGGCTGAATTGCTAATAACATTGGTGGAAAAGAGAGGTTGTGATTGTTCAGGTGACTGTTCCCCTAACACGTTCTACCACGTGAGAACAAGCGTGCAAGAATCTTCTTGATAGGTGACATGCTTTAGCCCCCTTGCAGGTGGAGGGCTTGACCATTTCTCTCCGCCATTCTTCAGGCTGCTCAAATGACGATACTCCTCTGCTATAAAAATAGTAGCCCAGCAACTGAGTTCTTCCGGCTTCCTTTCGGGGGGACCTCGTGCCTTGCCAGCCAACTTCCTATTTTGCTCTATTTCACCAGAGATCTTGGCCTGTGACTCAAGGGCAAACTTGTCTTGACGTTTCTCATGCTTCCTGTTTTGAGCGGGCCTTGCATGGACCTCAACGCTCGCTTCAATTCATACTCCTTGCAGTCAGTACAACTTCAGTTTTCTCTCCTTATTGAGTAATGATTAAGGGTCTGTAGCTTCTCACCTATGAGGGAAGGTTACAACAGCTGGGATTGTTTGGAAAGGAAAGGAACCTCTCGTGCAAGCACTGAGTCATTGCTGACTCTTGGAGGGACGCCAGCTTTCGCTGACGTTTTCTTGGCAGGCCTTATAGCGGGGTGGTTTGCCGTTGCCTTCCCCGGCCGTTATTACCTTTCCCCCAGCTAACTGGGTACTCATTTTACCGACCTCGGGCTTGGAAAAAAAAGAGGCTAAGAGGAGACTTGGTAGAGGTGTACAACATTATGCCTGGTGTGGAGAATGTGGGTAGGGAGGCATTTTTGTTTTGTATTTTATGTTGTACCCCACCTTGATCCGGAGGGAGAGGCGGGTAATAAATACATATATTATTATTTATTATTATTTTTCTCCCTCTCTCAAAATACTAGAGCCCAATGGGGTCATCCCATGAAGCTGATCGGTGGGAGATTCAGGACAAATAAAAGGAAGTCCTTCTTCACACAGCACATAGTCAAATTATGGAATTCACTACCACAAGATGTAGTGATGGCCACCAATCTGGATGGCTTTAAAAGGGGGTTGGATAAATTCCTGCAGGAGAAGGCTATCAACGGCTACTAGCCCTGATGGTTATATGCTATCTCCAGTATTAGAGGCAGTAAGCCTGTGTGCACCAGTTGCTGGGGAACATGGGTGGGAGGGTGTTGTTGCACCCTGTCCTGCTTTGTTGGCCCCTGGTTGACAGCTGTGTGAACAGAGTGCTGGACTAGATGGACCCTCGGTCTGATCCAGCATGGCACTTCGTATGATCTTAATGCACAAATTGGATTTTAAAATTTTAAACTGAGCCTGGAAATAGAACTTGGCTGATACAGGCCATCCCCGAATTTCCTTGCTTGTTGCTGCCGCAGCCAAATTCTGGCATCGTTTGCTTTCCCTGCTAAGTGCCTTCCTTCCTGCTGATGGTCTTTTTCAGACCCATGTTGGGCATCGATAAACAGGGGAGTTCTGATTTGCGATGAATGCTGCAGTGTCCATCGGAGCTTGGGCCGACACATCTCCCAAGTCAGGCACCTGAAGCACACGCCATGGCCCACGACGCTGCTGCAGGTAACGAATGTTCTTCTCGTCCCGTTCGGCCTCTCCGTTTTCCTTGGGAATGCCTTTCCCTCCTACTAAACACCTGTCCGGATTAGTCATGTATGCCAGGAAGGAAAGAAAGAGAGGAAAAGAATCCCTTAGCATTTGGGCAGCTTTGTGTCAGAGAAAAGCGGGCTTTCAAGGTAAGCGCCGGTGCTCCGAATTGTCTGCTTGGAAAACAGATGGGTAGCTGGCCTCCCAGAATCCTCTGCAACGCGCTGGAGTTCCATAGCCGGGGAGTTGCAGCGGAAAACTGGAAAACACAGACTTCTGGGCTGTGTAGTCCAGTGGGATACCGTCCTCCACTCTCGTGGTGCTGGTGGTCAACTTCCCGCACACAACCTTTCCCCCCCAGTATTTGTGACTGTCCTGCGATGCAGCTGCAACTCTACCTGGAGGGTTGAGTGTGTGTGTGTGTGTGTGTGGCAAACCACACGCGAGCATCAGTCGAAAACTGCTTCCTGCCGCTTGGCAGCACATCGATGCGGCCTGATTTCTCCGCTTGGTCGCAAAGCTTGTGAGGCGACCTTGGGTTAGTTGCACTCTCTCAGCCAAGCCTACCTCGCAGGGTTTTAGTCCAGCACATCTGGAGGGCTTTGTGAGCTCCCAGGAGGAAGAGCAGAAATTGAATTCTGCCTGCTTGTCCCATCTCCCCGTCTACATCTGGCTGGAGGATCTGCAGAGCTGATATTAAAACAAAGAAACGACACCCTGCCAAGGTTTTTTTGGGTCTCATAGAGCAGTACGCTAATTAGTCTGTGATACCTGTACTGGAAATAGCCCAACTGGGAAACTGGGAAACTTTCTCAGCCAGTCACGTGTTGCATTTATTATTTGATCTATTTCCAGTGGGGGTTGTTTCTGCGTCTTTCTCTTTTTTGCCGGGGGTGGGTGGGAGATCGTTAGGCCGCATCTTCAATCGTCGGAGTTCATTTTCTGTTTCCTTTTAAAAAAATACATACTAATGATTTTAACCTGGTGTTTTCATTCTGCTGTTCGCCGCCCCAAAATCTTTGGATGTGAAGCTGCATACAAATATTGTTAATAAATAACAATATTTGTATTCTCCCGTTTGGAAGTAGTGCTTCGCTGAGGGGGAAAATATGCTAAAAGACAGAATTTGGTAGACTTGGTTCAGATCATTGAATTTGGTCACAGACGGAAAGAGCAGGAGTTGAACGAAGCTCAGATCTTCAAAACTGGAGGAGGGGAGTGCTGAAACTTTGAAACCAATGTTCTCTTTGTGTTGAATCCAAAATCTAGAACCAGGGGGCTGTCTTCATGGAGAGGGTGGCTGTTTTCACAGCGCCAAGTTGGTGCCACCTTCTCCCAGAACCCTGCAGTTTCGGGTAATCATAGAATAGTAGAGTTGGAAGGAGCCTACAGGGCCATCGAGTCCAACCCCTTGCTCAATGCAGGAATCCACCCTAAAGCATCCCTGACAGATGCTTGTCCAGCTGCCTCTTGAAGGCCTCTAGTGTGGGAGAGCCCACAACCTCCCTAGGTAACTGATTCCGTTGTTGTACTGCTCTAACAGTCAGGAAGTTTTTCCTGATGTCCAGCCGGAATCTGGCTTCCTGTAACTTGAGCCCATTATTCCGTGTCCTGCACTCTGGGAGGATGGAGAAGAGATCCTGGCCCTCCTCTGTGTGACAACCTTTCAAGTATTTGAAGAGAGCTATCATGTCTCTCCTCCGTCTTCTCTTCTCTAGGCTAAACATGCCCAGTTGTTTCAGTCTCTCTTCATCCTGACGCCAAGGACGGAGCGCAGGGTTTCCAGCGGTCATCCAGTACTGGAGCCGCCCCTCTTCCTGGTTTCCGGTGACCACTCACCAGTCGCCTTCTACCAGGACCGCCCACTCCCACCCCCTGATCAGCCATGGGGAAAAGTCAGGCAGCAGAAGAGCCAGGGTGACCTTGCTACCACCCAAAAAGTGGGGCTACTTCCCCAGTTTTTTTTTCTTGTGCGGCTTGGCGGGAAAACCTCACGGTAGCTGCGAATTTGCTGCTGCATCATGTAACCGACGCAGCGCAGATTTGCAGCCCCTGCAGAGCTTTGGGCCCATATCGACAGGCCCCTGATCTC
Organism: Elgaria multicarinata webbii; assembly: GCF_023053635.1. NCBI lineage: Eukaryota > Metazoa > Chordata > Lepidosauria > Squamata > Anguidae > Elgaria > Elgaria multicarinata. Next base: position 3,201,785 of record NC_086188.1, on the reverse strand, counting down.
TGATCCAAAAGTTAAATGTTTAGAGCATAGTATGAGATCTTCAGAAGGTTTGTTTGTGCAAAAACAAAAACCAGCATTGTGCTATTTACACTTTTACTTGAAATTGCTTTATTCTCTCTCTCTCTCTCTCAAGCATTCACTTCAGTGGTTGAAACCAGCTTTCTTTTCCAGATTGCAATGCCCAAACCCTCCATTATTATTATTTATTTATTTATATAGCACCATCAATGTACATGGTGCTGTACAGAGTAAAACAGTAAATAGCGAGACCCTGCCGCATAGGCTTACAATCTAATAAAATCATAATAAAACAATAAGGAGGGGAAGAGAATGCAAACAGGCACAGGGTAGGGTAAACAGGCACTGGGTAGGGTAAAACTAACAGTATAAAAGTCAGAACAAAATCAAGTTTTAAAAGCTTTAGGAAAAAGAAACGTTTTTAACTGAGCTTTAAAAGCTGTGATTGAACTTGTAGTTCTCAAATGTTCTGGAAGAGCGTTCCAGGCGTAAGGGGCAGCCGAAGAAAATGGACGAAGCCGAGCAAGGGAAGTAGAGACCCTTGGGCAGGCGAGAAACATGGCATCAGAGGAGCGAAGAGCACGAACGGGGCAATAGTGTGAGATGAGAGAGGAAAGATAGGAAGGAGCTAGACTGTGAAAAGCTTTGTAGATCAACAGGAGAAGTTTATATTGGATTCTGAGGTGAATTGGAAGCCAGTGAAGAGATTTCAGTAGTGGAGTTACATGGTCAGAGCGGCGAGCCAAGAAGATGATCTTAGCGGCAGAGTGGTGGACAGAGACCAACGGACTGATGTGAGAGGAAGGAAGGCCAGTGAGAAGAAGGTTGCAGTAGTCCAACCGAGAAATAACCAATGCATGAACAACACCTGAAAACGTTCCATGCACCTGAAAACGTTCCATGCCAACAGGAAAGCCGACTCAACACCTGTTCATGTCCTGTTGTGTTTTGCAGATGGTGGAAACGTTGTACAATAACGGCGCTAACTCCATATGGGAACATTCGCTGCTGGATCCCGCCTCTGTCATGAGTGGGAGGCGCAAAGCGAACCCCCAGGACAAAGTACAGTAAGTGGAACCATGGGGGCATTGTTTGCCTTTTTCCCCGGGGGCAGGGGCGGGGGTGGGGCCCACGGGGGGGGGGGGGGCGGAAGCCCGGCGAGCTTTAACGGACCGTGACGAGCACAGCAACAGATGCGGGTGAACTTGATCCTGTTTCTTGCGTCAGCGAAGACAGAGGAGAGCCGTCCTGGAGACACATGGGAATAAAACGGAGAACCCTTTGTACAGGGCGGGAAGGGGGAGGGCGAGGGGGGCGCGTGAGGAGTTCATGATCAGCTTCCTGCGACGTGAGCCGCAGATGCAGAACTTGGGGAGCTTGATCTGTCAGGGGCCTCCGGGCGGCATTCGGCTATTCCGAAGGAACGGAGTTGAGACGGGGTGGGTTTGGCTAGGTCAAATGAGCCTGTGGCTCCGTGCAGAGGACACGTTTCTCAGCAGTGGTTTTAGAACTCCACGGTGGAGTTTTCACACCACCATTGAGAAATGTATTGTCTGGCAGGAAAACTCCACCCCATGGTGGAGTGTGTGTGTTTTTAAAAAAACACTCCACACTAAATAGCCACGTTATGCAGAGGAGAGTTCCTGCACAACCGTTGTGTGGCGGGCTCCGTGGAGTTTCCCGTTGCGTTGGCTTTTTTTTCCTGCTGGCTACAGAGTTCCCTGGCAAGAGCGGCAAAAGGAGCGAGTGCCGCTCTAGGAGAGCCGCCGGGATTGGTTTTTTGCAGCAGTGGCTGATGGGGTACCATCGGGAGGACCCAGGGAGGGGAGAGGGCAGAGGAACTGTCAGTCAAACGTCGCGATGGATGTTACTCAACTCCACGGTAGCCCACAGGGGAGTTAGAACACGTTGTGTGGGGAGTACCCCCTAAAAACTCAATCGTTGAGTGCAGTTTTCCCACTGCATTGACCAATGTGTTGTCTGAACCGAGCCTGTGAATTCAGTCTCTAGCTATCTCTTTGGCCTTCTGGGTTTTCCGTCTTTCCTGTGCAGCATGCCTCCTCTTCTCCCCACCCTATCTCTCATCAACATTCCTTCTGTTTTTATAGAATTTATTTATTTATTTATTTATTTATTACATTTTTATACCGCCCAATAGCCGAAGCTCTCTGGGCGGTTCACAAAAATTAAAACCACAATAAAACAACCAACAGGTTAAAAGCACCTGTTGGTTGCTTTTGGTTAGAAGACAATTTAATAACTTTTTGATAAATAAAAAGCCTCCGTGCTGGCTGTTTTTGCCCTCAGGCCCTGTGCGATGCCCCCCCCCAAATTGGCTGTTCTCCTCTGCCCCCCCTGCCCCCCAAACTTTGCCTGTTCTTTGCTTCCTGCTGTGCTGTCTCCCAGGATCTCTTCCTGCTCCCTCGCCCAGTGCTCAGGCACCCTCCCCACCTGTCTGGCACCCCCTGCCCTTGAGCCTTAAATGAGGTCCCCCCATCCACCCCTCCAAGCCAAACCAGCCGTCTCCCTCCCTCAGGATAGTGGTGCTGTTTGGTAACTCCCCTCGAACCTTTCCCCTTCGGTGCTTAGCGTGTTTGTGAACGTCCCGTGACATCACCGCTTCCCGAGTGGAGTCGCTTGCCGCAAACAGCTATGTGTTCTGTTTGATCCCCTCATGAAGCGAGATATGACCTATGTCAGTTACGGCCTATGCAAGGTGATGCATTTGGGTGGGCTACCTGTTATCCTTAGGAAGAGGGCCTCCAGGTTGCTTGAAACTGAGTCTCCCGTCCTAGGGAGTAAGTTTTGAAACGCAGTGAGACTTGACCTCTGAGTCGACATGCCTCGGGTTGTGTTTTCAGGTAGAACAAGACCAGGGTGTGTGCTGCTAGGTCAGCCTCCACATGTTGGAAGGAACTCCTCTCAAGAATAAGCAGAGTTCTGTTAGAAGCGTCTCTCAGTAGAAAACAGCAAAGACTCAAATAAGCTCAAACACTTTGTTAAGATAAAACAGAGCTTCTTTTACTGGCTTAGAAGTTGGTTGAATAAATTAGTTACACACGTACACTCACAACGGTCACATCAGATAAACAGCAGTAGCAGTAATGATAATGATGATGATAATCAACAACACAGAGCCACATCTATACTGCAAAAACTGTACAGTCATCCCAGCCACTAATTGACTCATTGAATAATCATCCCATGCCACCAATAATTCAATAATTGCATTGTCCAGATGGTGGACTTGACATTTAGAAATATTTCTTCATGTTTCTTCATGTCTTCTTCCAATGGGGATTTCTAAAGCTCAGGAATAAAGTAAAACCGATCCATTCCAGGATCCGACACCACACACACTCCCAACCTTGTTCCACAAGGAGTTGTTGTTGTATCCCACCGCCCGCCTCCGGCCACCCGGAAAGCAGATCTCCCTCGTGACCCGCTCCAATGCCTTTGAGGGAATTCTTGTGTGCGTAGCCCTTTCCACTTTTGACTCCCGTGCAGCCCCAACAAAGCCGAATTCATCAGAGCAAAATATCAGATGTTGGCGTTCGTTCATCGCTTGCCATGTCGGGATGACGACAGCGTGACCGCCAAAGACCTTAGTAAGGTAAGACACACACACACCCTCTCCCTCTGGGTAGGCGGCCACTGAGCTTGAAGCCTTGGATTTGGGGGACCGCGTACGCCGTTCTGGCATCGCTGAGCTCTGCGGTCTGCTATCTGTTGCGCGTTCTGATGCGAGCTACCAGTGGTTCCCAAGACACAAGCATGGACTCTGGTTTTGTGATGTGGGAGTGTCTCTTGTGGGGGGCGGAGGGGGCAGGATGGAGATCCTGGCCTTTTTCTGGGACATTCTCCCCCCGCCCCCGCCCCCCGCCCGCGGTTGCTTCCCTACCATGTGCTCAGAACCCCAGAAGTGCAGTGAGGAGAAGGTGGCCTGTCTGTAAGGAAGCAAAACTTATCTGACTTGGCTTCTTTTTTTTATGGAGGCTGCCTTGGATTGGAAATTGTAACATGTGAATCGGTCCTCTTTTTAGAATGGACTTGAGTTTGTTCCTTTCGGTTTAAGATCATGGAATCATAGAATCGCAGAGTTGGAAGGGGCCTACAAGGCCATGGAGTCCAGCCCCCTGCTCAATGCAGGAATCCACCCTAAAGCATCCCTGACAGGTGGTTGTCCAGCTGCCTCTTGAAGATATTTATAAGTGCCCCCCTTTCAGTTCAGCAGAAAAATGCATAGGGCAGCTTCCATATTCAAACACAATGAAAACTCCTAAAATCACCAAATAACAAAACAGTGAAACAAATCGATAAAAAACAGTTAGAAAAGGGGCACGAAACCTCGTAATTGAAGGAAAGATTTAAAAACGAACAGTGCATCCAGAAATGGTTGTGTCTTTCCTAATGTTCCTGTTCAGACGACACACTAAGCCATGGTTAGGCTGCTAATCCGTTTGCAGCAAATGTTTAGTGAGCGTGTTTAAACCGTGGTTACGCAGCCACCGGGGTTAGGGATGGTTCAAGCGACACGCTAGGTTCACACGACGTGCTCAGCCATAATGTTTAGCTCAAAATTCCCAACCGCCATGGCTGAGCCTGGGTCTGAACAGGGTCACAGTGATGTTCGCCCATCTTTGCTCAGCCTTTTTTGCTGGGAATGCGTCAGAGGGGCAGACCAGACCAGACTGAAGCCCCATCTCACCCTTTCTCGACACGATGCCTTCCCGATGTGTTGGACTACAACTCCTATCATTCCTAGCCAGCATGGTCAGCGGTTGAATGATGGGAGTTGTAGTCCAATATCTAGAGGACCACAGGTTCCCCCTCTTTCTACCCTTATGAGAGATTTATTTATTTATTTATTTCATTTATATACCGCCCCATATCCGAAGCTCTCTGGGCGGTTTATTATTATTATTATTATTATTTATTTTTATAGCACCATCAATGTACATGGTGCTGTACAGAGTAAAACAGTAAATAGCAAGATTTACAAAAGTTAAAAACAGTAAACATTTTTAAAAAGTATACAAAATTTAAAAAACCATCCAAAACATAAAAACAGCAATATAAAAACAATGGTATCTATTTAAAACCACAGTTCTGGGGTCCATTAAAAAACAAACTTAGCGTTGTTCAATGCCGTTAAATGCCTGGGAGAAGAGAAAAGTCTTGACCTGGCGCCTGAAAGATAACAGTATTGATGCCAGGCGAGCCTCGTCAGGGAGATCATTCCACAGTCGAGGGGCCACCACCGAAAAGGCCCTCTCCCTTCCTCCTGTCCCACAAAGACCCCAGTGGCTGAGATGCCTGCGGACGTGCCATCGGGCCGTGAATGAGTCGAGGCTTAGCAGCCCCCCAGGGCGTGAGATTCCCTGAGTGAGAGTGCTGAGCCTCTTGTGAGTTCCAGACCAGGGCTTGTCCTGTTTTTGGTTCCTTGGAACCTAAGAGCAGCGCCCCTGGGTTGGGTGCAGGGAAGAGAAGGCAGAAAGGTGGGGAGGAATGGATTCCCGGAGCTTTGAGCTTGGCGGCTCTTCTGAGGGAGGGAGGGAGGCAGGCGAACCTTTAAGCCGCCTGAGGAACCCTCTGGCCTCACCGCTGTCCTGTCCTCGGCTTCAGCAACTCCATTCCAGCGTCAGGACGGGGAACCTGGAGACATGCTTGCGGCTGCTGTCCCTGGGAGCTCAGGCCAACTTCTTCCACCCGGTAAGAGAACGCCTTTGCTTCGCAGGGCGCCAACCCCTTTCGGAGCGCGCCATCACCGCTCCGGGCTTTTGGGCCAGGCAGATTCTCAGCAAGCGCCTCTTCTCCCCTTTGCAGGAGAAAGGGAACACTCCGCTCCACGTGGCTGCCAAGTCGGGTCAGATTTTACAAGCCGAGTTGTTGGCTGTGTACGGGGCTGATCCCGGCACGCAGGACTCCAGTGGGAAGACGCCCGTCGACTATGCAAAGTGAGCCGTTTTAAGCTTTCTTGCAGACCGAAAAGAAGAGGGCGTTGTCTCCTGATTTCTGGGGGGGGGGGGGACGAAGGGGAGGGGGTATGGAGAGGGGCGGTGGGTCCACTGAAACTCTCCGTCTTGTGCTTCGCTGAGAAAGGCTTGAACGACCTTCTCAGCATCTCCTTTTCTCCTCCCTCTGGAGCGTCAGTGACTTCTGTAGCCGGAGGAAGGAAAGTCCAGGTGCAGCCGGGGTCTCTTGCCCTGTAAAAATTAAAAAAATAAGGCCAGGTGCTTTTACAGTGCTTTCCAGATGGGGAACCCGTGCAATAGACAGCCGTGCAAGGAACCCCTCTTAGGCTTCTGCCGGGAAGGTGTTTGCAACGGACTCGCTTTTGTTCTTGCCCGTTTTGCAACCCGACACACGTGAATTCTGAACAAATCTCCTGCCCCACTTTTGCCCGATAGGCAAGGAGGCCACCATGAGCTGGCCGAGCGCCTCGTGGAAATCCAGTACGAGCTCACGGACAGGCTGGCCTTCTATCTCTGCGGCAGAAAACCTGGTACGTGCCCAGCGGGGCTTTTTAACGTTTCATTTTATTGTATTTATATCCCATTTCCCCCCCCACGGAGCTCAGGTGGTAGCGTGCCTGGTTCTTTTTCCCTTCTCTGCTCACCCATTTAATCGCTGGCTGGAATGCGTCCTCCAGGCCTATGGGGTGGGGGGAGCACAGCCTTCAGGGTCAAAAAGGTGTCCCCCACCCCACCGAACTGTAGCCTTAAGCCTGTTAAATTCATAGAATCATAGAGTTGGAAGGGGCCTCTAAGGCCATCGAGTCCAACCCCCTGCTCAATGCAGGAATCCATCCTAAAGCATCCCTGACAGATGCTTGTCCAGCTGCCTCTTGAAGGCCTCTAGTGTGGGAGAGCCCACCACCTCCCTAGGTCATTGGATCCATTGTCGTACTGCTCTAACAGTCAGGAAGTTTTTCCTGATGTCCAGCCGGAATCTGGCTTCCTGTAACTTCAGCCTATGATTCCTTCTCCTGCACTCTGGGAGGGTCGAGGAGAGATCCTGGCCCTCCTCTGGGTGACAACCTTTCAAGTCCTTGAAGAGTGCTCTCATGTCTTCCCTCAGCCTTCTCTTCTCCAGGCTAAACATGCCCCGTTGTTTCAGTCTCTCTGCATAGGGCTTTGTTTCCAGACCCCTGAGCAGCGGAAGCCCTGCTCAGTTGAACCCACAATGGGGTTTGGAAGCCAAGGGTTGAAAGGGGGCATAAACCTTCCCGGACCCTCTAATGTTCTTTTGAAACTTCCATTTCAGATCACAAAAGCGGGCAGCATTTTATTATACCTCAAATGGCAGACAGGTAAGGATGCCAATTAAGCACTGAGAATATTTGGTAATACCATTCTCCGGACTTGAGCCTTGCCCATCGTTGTAAAAATCCTTTGATTCTTAGACATGCTGAGCAGGCCCAAACTGTTTTCCTGCTGCAACCTCTGCCTCCCTATTAACCGCTCAGAGCGCTTCGTCTTTCCTGCTGGGTGGGGCAGATTTAAAACCTGCCAGTAAATCAGATACAGAGGATTAACAATTTGTAACAGATAATATATTTTCCCTCTTACTGCTGTCCCGTGGGAATGAAGGCGGCTGTAAGTATACCTTCGAGTTGGCTCCTGTGCACGTTTCTTTTTTGTTTGATAATACTTAAAATGTCTACACAGTATAAACAGCCCACCAGGCAGCCTACGATGAGAATAAAAATACATATTAAGCAGCACAATGAATTCAAATAAACACTTTTTTAAAACAACGACGACAGAAGCATAAGCTCCTTGTAGCAATGTCTATTTTTGTTTGGGGCACGGTTGGGTCACCTTTAGAGCCTCACATTTCTCACCACTCTGCTGCTAAGATCATCTTCTTGGCTCGCCGCTCTGACCATGTTACTCCACTGCTGAAATCTCTTCATTGGCTTCCAGTCCACTTCAGAATCCAATATAAACTTCTCCTGTTAACCTTCAAAGCTTTTCACGGTCTAGCTCCTTCCTATCTCTCCTCTCTCATCTCACACTCTTGCCCCGCTCGTGCTCTTCGCTCCTCTGATGCCATGTTTCTCGCCTGCCCAAGGGCCTCTACTTCCCTTGCTCGGCTTCATCCATTTTCTTCTGCTGCCCCTTACGCCTGGAACGCTCTTCCAGAACATTTGAGAACTAGGACCATCAGTCTTTGGGAAGTGATGCCTAAGGTTGCTGACCCTCTGGGGACATCTTTGGGAACTTGTTTTGGGGCTGTAAAGATAATGGAGTCTACTGCGGGGTGGGTTTTTTTTTTATTCCTCTAGTGGGGGAGGGATAGTTACAGTGGGCCCGTTCAGAAGACACCTTAAACCACAGCTTTAACCACGGTGAATAAGGCCTTTTGCTTTATTCACCATGGTTAAAGCCGTGGTTTAAGGTGGCTTCTGAACACAGCCCACCTTTCTGGCTCAACCACCATGGTTAAAGCCGTGGCTTAAGGTGTCTTCTGAACAGGGCCAGTGTCTTAAGGAGCGATGTACTGCAGCAGAACCTCACCCATAGAAAAGGCCGCAGCACTGAGAATTTGTGGGGAGAGCTGTGAGAAGTAGTTAAAGTTGTGTTTCTAAATGTTTTCAGACGCTTTGACACCTGATGGCCCCAAATCAGGAAGTTAAAATGTGTTTTTTAATGATGTTTTTACTGTGTTTTTATTCTTTTACCTCATTTGTTCACCGCTCTGAAATCCCCGGATAGAGAGCGGTATAGAAATGTTGTGAATCAAATAAATAGCATAAAGAAAGAATTTAGAGCTGTACATATTCTGGGCGGAGACATGGTGGATACCGTAGTTGGGCAGAATTTTAGTTTGCGCTCCTTCTCGCTTGCTCCTTGCATAGCTTTGTTTCTGAGATTGGGGTCTTCAAAGAAAACCCTCCTTGTTTTTGTTGATATAGTGATCGCTTCCTGTTTTCATAGCAGTTTAGATTTGTCAGAATTGGCCAAAGCAGCCAAGAAGAAGCTTCAGTCGGTGAGTCAAGTTGTTTCTCCACTTTGGACCCACGATGTATTTCCCAGGGGTGGGGAGCCTCCCCCACTTTTGGGGGGGATCAAGGGCTGCATTTCCTCAGGGTTGGCCGTAGTGAGTGGGGCTCTGTGTCAAAAGTGGGTGGGGCCACGCTCCCCTGTCTCCTTTCCTCCTACCAAGAGAGGAACAGGTTGGTCTTGGCAAAGGCCTGACTTAATCACAGCTGCCTCCAGCTGACCTAGCTCTTTCTGGGAGAAGGGTTTAGCCAAGGTGGGCATATTGGGTGAAGGGGGCATTGCTTCTGCTTTTCAGGCGTCCTAAGTATGGCGCAGAGCGGTAAAGCAGCAGTTTCTGCAGCTGAAACTCTCCCCATGGCCTGAGTTCAATCCCAGCGGAAGCTGGTTTCAGGCAGCCAGCTCGGGTTGACTCAGCCTTCCATCCTCCCGAGGTCGGTAAAATGAGTACCCAGCTAGCTGGGGGAAAGGTAATAATGGCCGGGGAAGGCAATGGCAAACCACCCCGCTATAAGGCCTGACAAGAAAACGTCAGCGAAAGTTCTGCTACTAAGCCAAGAGTCAGTAATGACTCAGTGCTTGCACGAGAGGTTCCTTTCCTTTCCTTCTAAGTATGGAAAAACGCTGGGATAAAGGGGAGGGTGCCAGCAGCTCAGCTTTCCTCTGTATCGTTAGATTTTTACACCTTGGTGTAACGGGTTCTGAAGCAATCAAGGGTCCCAAAGCGCGCGTCCCTCCTCAGGAAGGTAGGAGACGCTTGCTGTGTTGCCCACAAGAATGGAGTGAAGCTCCCGATCACCACGTCTCCTGTCCCTGCTCCTCACGAGAGACGGTGGTAGAAGTGCAGGTGACTGCGGCTGTAGCAGGAACTTGCGTTCTGGTTCTCTGTTGTTGTTACGTTCTGCTACCAAAAGCAGCCAAGCGCAGCCTTGCTCACTCTCCGTCGGAGACTTTGCCACCCAGCCTCATGCTCCCGCGGGCGTCGTTTATCTCTCTCCAGCTGAGCAACCACTTGTTTGAGGAGCTGGCCATGGATGTATACGACGAGGTGGACCGGCGGGAGACCGACGCAGGTGAGTCCCCGTGGCGGGAACGTTGCACGGAACCGGCCTGCGAGGTGTCGAGGAAATCAAGCTGGGCGGTTCTTTTACTCTGCCCATAAGTATAAGAAAATAGCTCTATAAATCATTAGCTATATAAACCATGAAGTTCATGGCTTCCTGCTTCTTTGAAACATGTTTTTAATGCTGAAATTGCTTTCATGATTAAGCTGATGCTGTAAACTATGTCACAAGACAGGCGGTGTCCACTCCAGCAGTTAGAGCAGCCTTCCTCAACCTGGGGCGCTCCTGATGTGTTGGACTACAACTCCCAGAATGCCCCAGCTGGGGCATTCTGGGAGATGCAGTCCAACACATCTGGAGTGCTCCAGGTTGAGGAAGGCTGAGTTAGAGGGTGGAGGAAGATGTCTGCAAGGCAAGATAACCGAAAAAAAGAAACAGGTGGAGATGTTTTTCCTGTAGCTGTTGCAATACCCATATATGTAGTGTCTTCTAGTCAGAGAAGTATTCAGACTCTGTACATGCCTAAATGCTTAGCTTCTCATCGGTTATTACATTACAGAGCTGTATTATGATTGGTGGGAAAGTTCTGCCATCGTATCTAAGGGGAACTGACCCTATAAATATGTTAGCCTTTCCTGAAATTGTTGGGCAGTTCCTCAGGTCTTCTGAGACTGTCACCCTGCAGCGCTGCTTGTAATAAACCTTCTAAGGAGAGAGAAATGGTGTCTTGAGAGTCTGTGACCACCACTCAGCGAACCACGGGGACCCGCTCTTTCAGGTTCCACCACAGAGGGCAGCTGTGTGAATGCTCCCCCGCGCCACGCATTTCAGGCGGAACGGCGCCTTGCGACCCACGCGGGGCTGCCGCTGGAAATGGCAGCCCTGGGTCAGGAATCTCCCTTCTCCACTTTCACATGGGTACAACTTACCCAGGATCCTGACACGCTGCGGTTCCCCCACTCCCATGGTTCCACACCATCGGCTGCCCCAAATGGGAGAGAAAGGCAGGGCATGGTAGCACTGGGATACAAAGTAAGTTGGATTCCACGTTACGAAGCAGGAGTGGAGGACGTGACTCGAGACTGCTGGTTTCAGCGGCAGCTCCGGGTACGTTTGAGCCCTTGGTTTTTACTTCCAAATGGAACCAAGCTTCCAGCATCTGTTGGGAAAGGAAGTATTTGCCTCTTGGCCCTGGAGGAAAGTCCTCTTGTCCGTGAAGCTGAATTTGAGGCGAGAACCTGCCTTCACGCTTTGACTTCAAATGTAGAGGATCAGTAACTAAGGGAGCACCCTGGAGTGTATGCAGAGTGCCTGCCGCTCACCACCATGCCAAAGGCAATTTGGGTTTGGAGAAAGGGCTTCCCAGTCAGAAGCAATGACATCTAGGCAGGCTAGAATTCCGGGGCCTCTTGCTTTAGAAACTAATCGTGTCTGACCCTGGCTTGTGTCTCTCTTCTTGAACAGTATGGCTTGCCACTCAGAATCACAGCACACTGGTCACCGAGACGACGGTTGTCCCGTTTCTCCCGGTCAATCCAGAGTACTCTTCAACAAGAAACCAGGTCTGTTCCCCAGCGATTTCCCTGAGGTCTAAGAATGTAGAATTGGGAGGGAAAGCTCTAACTGTCGGCGTTTCCACATGGCCAGACGGCATTCCTAGTCCTGCTGGGAGGGGTGTATGTGTGTGTGTGGGGGGGTGAGAGCCTTGGGCCTGAATGCCAAACCCGTAGGCGATGTTTTAAGTACAAGGAAATCCCAAGGACTCTGCTTTCCCCCAGTCAAAAATGGAGATTACAGGGGAAATTTCTAAGCAGCGGAAAGGCTGGTCTACAGAGGCAGGAATCTGTGCAAGGCAAATGACACGAACTGCACCCTGTTCACACTTGTCTGGATGTTTACTCACCTTCCTCTTAAGTTCTTGTGGGGTTGCTTCTTTCTTCCTTTCTTTCAGGGAAGGCAGAAGCTGGCCCGGTTCAACGCCCACGAGTTCGCAACCCTGGTCATTGACATCCTGGGCGATGCCAAGCGGAGGCAACAGGGGAACCCGGTCCCGAGTTCCAAAGGTGCGTCTCCGTTCGTGACTCTCATCGGCACGGCCTTTCCGCTTGGTGTCAGATCCGCAGCGTTAAATCTGCCCTGTCGCCTGTTGGGTCTTGGGGCTCCACTGAATGTAGAATTCATGGTTTACGTGGGGCGGACAAGATGGTGGTTGGGGGTGGGGAGACGTCGGAGATTGAATAACTCTCCTGGGGGACCCAAGTGAGAGAGAGTTGAGGCAGCAGTGACTGAAGGAGCAGGTGGATGGCGAGAGCCTTCGTGAAGGACTTGAGTTGGACTCAATGGCCTTATAGGCCCCTTCCAACTCTACTATTCTATGAGACTGAAAGAACTGGGCACGTTTAGCCTGGAGAAGAGAAGGCGGAGGGGAGACATGATAGCACTCTTCAAATACTTAAAAGGTTGTCACACAGAGGAGGGCCAGGAGCTCTCCTCGACCCTCCCAGAGTGCAGGACATGGAACAACGGGCTCAAGTTAAAGGAAGCCAGATTCCGGCTGGACATCAGGAAAAACTTCCTGATTGTTAGAGCAGTATGACAATGGAACCAGTTACCTAGGGAGGTGGTGGGCTCTCCCACACTAGAGGCCTTCAAGAGGCAGCTGGAGAACCATCTGTCGGGGATGCTTTAGGGTGGATTCCTGCATTGAGCAGGGGGTTGGACTCGATGGCCTTGTAGGCCCCTTCCAACTCTACTATTCTGTGAGTCTAAGTTAGGCCGGCCGGGGCTTTTCCAGGCAGGAAGCGCCGCGTGGCACTTCCTTATACAGTATGACTTGGACGCTTTCTCTCTCTTCCTCCCTCTGGTGAAGTTAAACTTAGCCTAACTTCAAGGGGCAAGGGAATCCCAGCTCTAGTCACCTGTTCCCTCGCTGAAGGGAAGGCTCCCGGTTGGGTCCATGCTCCCCATCCGCGCGCTGGCTTTTCTTCCCGTTTTAGGGAGCTGCGTCCTCACGGAAGATTGCTCCGGGCAGTCTGCATTTTGAGCCACTTCCCTAAACACAACGCGTCCCCCCCCTCCTCCCCTCCCCCGTTTTGCTCCTGCAGAAAACGTGGAGCTGATCCTGAAGTCGATCAACAGCCAGCACAGTTCGGAGAGTCACGATAATGACCAGCCCGACTACGACAGCGTCGCCTCCGACGAGGAAGCGGATCTGGACGTGGCCTCCACCAAGGCACCGAGGCAGAAGGTAGCCTGCGCGGAAGTTCGGGGGGGGGGGGGAGGCTGGAGGCGGCTCTATTACTCAGCCCTGGCCTTGACTCACTTGAGCAGCTGTGCCTGGTGGGCTTCGGAGCCCAGCACTTCTTCCTCTCGGAAGGTAGCCTGCTTCCCTCTCAAGGTCTTTTCAAGCTAGGAATCTGCATTTGGCATGGCTCAGTTTTAGGGATGTGCTCCGCTTCTCCTCGAACCGGAGAAGCAGGAGCGGAGTGGGGGGCTTCGCCTACCCTTAAGGCGGAGGCGAAGAGGATTGGGGGGCCAGCGGAGCATGGCGAAGAGGATCGAGATGAAGGCGGATCCTTCGCCTCGATCCGGAGCTCCGCTGGAAAGGTAAGTGGGGTTTACCGGGCCCTGCCGCTGTCGCCCATGCGGTGACAGCGGCAGGGCCCGGTAAACCTCCCCTTCCTCTCCCTTACCTGCCTCCGTCCGCGTTCCCTCAGCTTCTTCAATTGAGCCCGCGGCTCAACCAGGAAATCTAGGCCGCACGGCCCAGACTTCCTGGTTGAGCCGCGGGCTCAATTGAAGAAGCCGAGGGACCGCGGACGGAGGCAGGTAAGGCCTCCCTCCCCCTTGGTCTCTGCAGGTAAGGGAGAGGAGGGAGGGGGGCCTTACCTGGCACCACTCCCCTCCGCTGCGGAGCTCCGATTCGGAGCCGGAGCTCTGTGGCGAAGAGGAGCGGCGCGGAGCGGGCTGATCCGAAATTTTCGGATCAGCCCGCGGGGCGGATCGGGGGGTCCATGCACACCCCTACTCAGTTTCCCTGCCTAGCCTTACAAATGCCCCAGTCTCCTCCTTCGTATCTGGACATGCTAGGCAGGGCTCCTGCGGATGTAACTGTTGTGACAAAGGGGGAATTTCGCCAAGTGCTGCATGCCTGCAGATGACACCTGCTGAAATTCCCTTTTCTCTACAACTGTTAAAGATACAGGAGCCCCGTCCTCCTTTCCATAGGGTCACCCTGCCCTTGGCTTGATGTTATTCCCGGGAGCCCTCGGTCCTCTGGCTGATGCCGGAAGCCAGAGTGAGTTTCCCAGTTTCCTCATGATGACGATTCTTTTATAAACTGCCTTATAAAAGCAGTTTCTACACAACTGAATACGTAACAGCCCTGACGCATTAAAACACAGCACCATAGTATTCTGGAATGTCTCGCCTATTACCAAACGTCCCCTCCACCCTTTGAACCTAAAACCCGAGACGTGCCTGCGAGTAAAGCGGAACTGCGTGTCGGGACCACGTTTGTCGGTTGGTTCGTTTGCAGAGCCTGGATTCCGACTTGTCCGACGGACCCATCACCGCCCAGGAATACCTGCAGGTTAAAAATGCCCTGGTGGCTTCGGAGGCGAAAATCCAACAGTTAATGAAGGTGAACGTCAACTTGAGCGATGAGCTGAGGATCATGCAGAAGAAGGTAGCACGAGAGAGAGAGAGAGTTCAGTTTAGCCCACCTCCTTTCTAAAGCCCCCTGAGTGCATGAAGAATAGCAGAAATGTTGAGAGAAATTGGGGCAGGGCGGGGGACGTGCTTTAAGAAATGCCGGTTGGTCAGAGGAACGGCCGGCCTGGTGCTGCTTACGTCCGCCTCATGGAGATTTGCCGTGAGACTCTCTGGACCCATAAGGTACCCCCTCCATCTGCTGAGCCTGGGGCGCCCGATCCGGTGGGAAGCTCTCCTGCACAGTTTCCAGGTGCTTTGCAAATTGAAAGTGCTGTGTGAAGGCAGGAGAAGCGGCGGCAATCGCTATAACCGGCCGTAAGGAAGGCTTGCTCAAATCAAGGGCTGAGGCTTTGGCACCGGCTTGCGGGACTTTTCAGGGTCTCCTCGGACGTCTTTCCTCCACCCCTAATTCCCCCCCCCCCGAGTTTTATTTATTTATTAATTACATTTATATCCCACTTTGCTTCCGTTGTGGAACTCAAGGTGGCTACATGTGGTTCCCAGGTGGTCTCCCTTCCAAGCCATGGCCAGGCCCAGGCCTGCTTCGCTTCAGCAAGGTGTCTGCCTCGTGTGCCTTCAGGCCATGCCTCGGGTCCTGTGTTTCAGACACGTTAATACAGCTAGCCGTGTGTGTATTTGTGTGCCGTTGATGATAAGACTCTCCAGGCCAGGTGGGGAGGTAAAAGAGGCATCCCTCCCTCAGTTCCTCTGTGAACCGCCCTGAGAGCTTCAGCGGTTGGGCAGTATAGAAATGTAATAAAGAAATAAAATCCCTTGGGTTCCTGGTAAGCTTGGATCCGAAGGAGCCTGGATTGTTCCACGGCAGCGCAAGCAGAATTTCGTAAAGATCTTTCTGGCCCAAGGCTGCAATCTCATGGCTTGTGGACTTGGTGCTCTGTAGTAGCTGTTTGTGGACAGCTGCCTTCTTTAAAGACAGACACCACCACCCTCAAACCTGTGTATTTGGAGCGCCCGCTGCCTTCAGAAGGGGTGGCCAACCGCAGGACTTGGAAGTTTCCTGCGATCGCCCTCGGTCCTGGTTGACTGTGCCTTTTGCTGACTTGAGGATGTCGAGGAAACCCAGCGTGAGCCGGCTTCTCTGAGCTCCTCCGCCGTGCTTCCGTTCCCACCGGCCTTCTGCCTGCTTTGCTTTTGCGCAGTTCCGGTTTCGTTTCCTCTTCCGCTTGCTGCCAGGACATTGGCATTTCGGCGCTTCTGCTTCCTGCCATTTGAGTTTCCCGTTCATTTGTCTGCCGCTTTCAAAGACCGCGGTCTCTGCCTTTTGCAGTCTCTGCCTTTTGCAGTCCCGTCTCTAGTCCCTTCTACGGGAGCTGTTTTCACCCGATCCCCTATTTTAAAAAAATCCAACCCTGAAGAATATAACCTGTTTGTTCTGATGATTTAAAAGTGTGTGTGTGTGGGGAGACTGCCTCTCCTAAATGCAAATCGAAACCACCACCCCCTCACCCCCCCGGCTCCCCACAGCTAGTTAATTACATTAATGACTGTGCATACAAATTGTCAGTCTGCTCGTGGTGCTTGGAAGTCCCCGCTCTGAACCGTGTCGTTCCAGCTTCAGACGCTGCAGAGCGAAAACACGAGCCTCCGGCGGCAGGCCACGACCAGCGCCTACCAGGCTCCGTCTGGCTCTGAATATGCCGACGCCGGCGGCCACCCTTCCTTAATCCGGCGGCCCTCGGCGCGCAGCAGCCGGCCCATGTCGATGTACGAGACGGGATCGGCTCAGAAGCCCTACCTTCCACTAGGCGAGGCCTCGTATCCCGAAGAGCACGTCACGACGCGGCTGCAGCCCTTTCCTCCCCACGTAAGTAACGCGGCTGCCCCTGTCGCCTCTCTGCTTGCCTGCCTCTGACCTCCCTGGGCTTGCTCTGCGTGGTAGAACTCTCCCCACCCCTGTGCTGGCTGAACGCCCCCGAAGGTTGCAGCAATTCTCCAGCGCGCTTTGGGGCTGACAGCTTCCGCTTGCCTGCTTCTTTTTAACCCACCTGCTTTTGAACGGGAAGCATGTGCTTCCTGGGGGATTCTGGGAGCTGCTGGGGAAAGCCGGCGTAGCGTGCAGAAATGAGACCCAAGGGTCTGGGTCGGTGTAAACGAGGGAACGGTTCTTAGGAAGTAGCAAAGCCGTTGATCAGCTGGGCCTCTGCAAATGCGTTTGTGTCATACGACAAACTCTCCCCACCACCCTGGGGGCTGACTCTGGCCCGCAGGCTTTGGGAAGGCATGTTGCTGTTGTTTACAAGCGGTGCAGAAACAAGTGCGTTTATACGTTTCTGGCACACAATGAAGTCCAGGACGCAAGCTCGGTTTGGGCTCGGGACGCCCTCGGCGTTGCCGGGTGCGTTCTGAGCTGCCGTATTTGCACTGTTCAAGGGCGGGGTTTGGTGTCTCTCACAAGATTTGGCTGCTGTGGAATAAATAGGAAGGGGAAAAGGAAGGTTCATAGCACCCGTGGCTGAACACTGTAGCGGCCCCCATCCTCTGGGAAACCCACCCTCATGCGGTTCGGGAGGCGGGAAATGTAACAACCTTCAAACACCTCCTGAAAACACCCCTTTTCACACAGGCGTTCCCTGGACTGTAACTTACCTGGTTTATGCTGCTTTCTTCTTTTAACGTTTCAAATTTATTTGGATGCTTGTTGTCTTTTATGGATTTAATTGTGCGCTGCTCAGAGGCTCTCAGCTACCGGGCAGTCTAAAAACGTTGTAAATAAACACTGCAGCCCTGCGGTCTTCAGTTCACAAATGCTGCCTAGGTAAGAGGGAGCCAAAAGGCGGAAAGGTAAACCCTTGAAAACTTGGGACCCCGTCCTTGGGATGCAGGCAGTCTCCAACTTCTGAAACGGAAACACTCTTGGCCCGTGTCGGTTTATTTCTGGAAGGGGCTTGGCCAAAGGTGGGAGGGGAACGCCGTGGAAACGGCTGTGTTTGAAGTGGGGAGGGTCCGTGAGGCCGGGGTGGGTGGGATCCGCAGGGCGCCTCTTTCCACGCGCTCCGCTGCTTTTCAACGCCTGCTTCGGTTGCCGCAAAGCCAACGTCCGAGCAGTACTGCCTTCTCGCGACCTTGTTCCCTCCCTGCTTTCGCGCTTTTGGGTTGCTTGATGCCGAGACGGGCTCGGGAGTTCAAACCTGCCCTCGCTTTTTCCCACCACGCAGCGCCCTCCCTGCGCCTTGGGTGCCTTGCCCCGTTTTAACGATGTGGTTTTTTTGTGTGTGTGCGACGAACCCGCGTGTGTTTTTCGTGAGTGTGTCTTTCTCTCCCTTGCTTTTAGATTGGGAGGAGCAGTTTGGAGACTGCCTCTTCTTCATCCATGCCCTCCTTCCCTTCCATGCTCTCCTGGTCGGGAAACAAAAGCACACAAAGGGTTAAGTACCTCTTCCTTGGAAGAGCCCTTCTTCCTTCTCTCTCTCTCTCTCTCTCTCTCTCTCTCTCTCTCTCTCTCCTGCTAGCCCAACTGTTCCTGCACGGAGCCTGACGTTGCCACCTGCCTCCTTTCCTCTCTTGTTCATTCTCTTTTCCCCGTAACCACAAGGCCGCTTCGCTGCTTTCCTGCCCCTCTGACTCCGCACCGCCTAAGCCACCGGCAACATTTATCCGCCACGCATGCATCTTTCTGTCTCTCTCTCTGCCGCTTGACGTCCCACGCTCTAGTGGATCAAGCTGGAGCGCTGGACGAGGTCAAGAGGCGGACGCTTTTTATCTCTTGGCTGGCAACCCAGGCTTGGGAGGCGGCGTTCACTCTTCTGCTGTGCCGGGCAAACTGGAGACTGGGTGGGGACGCTGACTTTCTTACTTCCAGGAGAGCTGCTGGTCCGGGTTCGAAGCTGAGGGATGTTTTGAAGGAGATCTTGTTTGGGTCCGGGGATGCTGAGCCCCTCTCAGCTTGAGGCCCAAATTTTGTTTCGGAGGAGCTGCGTTGGCATGGTAGGCCGAAGCCGTGAAGGGCTGGCCAAAGAGACCAGCCTGTGGTAGCTTGAAGCTCCTCTTACAGTCACTGTAAGCCCTAGGAGAGGCGTTTCAACATCTTAGTATTGAGGCAAAACTGCACGGAAAGCATGAAGATCCCAAGCAATTGATGGTCTGGGGCGGAGGGGGGATAGTGGCAGGGGGCGTAGCTCTCTGGGGAACCCCTGGGGTCTTTGCACCCCGGGTCTGGATTAGGTCCTGCTTTTATCGGCCACCCAGGTAAAGACCCAGAGTGCTGGGCAGGTCTGGGCGGAGGGAAGCGTGTTCCAGTTGATGGAAAGGTGGCTCACGCGTTTAAAACGAAAGCCAAATGCCTAGCCATACTCAGACAAGGCCCAGGAGTTGCCCGGCTGCGCTGCTCAAGGAAAGCTCCACCAGACAGGAAAGGAGGACGGAGGAGAGCAAAGTGGGGGCAAGACCATAGATGAGCTCGTGCAGAGTGCGGCAAGCCAGAAGGGGCGTGCAGAGGCCTCCCCGAAACCCTCGCTCAGGTCATTTCCCCCTTCCAGACCAAATTAGCCACGTTCGGTCTTTTGTTAGCAAAATTATTTAGCCCTTTTAATACCAGGTTAACAAGAAGTGGCCACGGCTTAAAAGCAGGCACTACCGTGGAAGGGACAGCCACAGCCACTATGGCAGTGGTACCCAGAGGGGATTGTGACTGTTGCCGGCACAGCGATGCTGCTGGCGCTGGGCCAGTTTCATCCAGGGAGGTGGAAACCTTGATCGAGAGAGAGAGAGAGAGAGAGAGAGACACGCACACCAGTCTTACTAGCGGGGAGCCTTTAACCCCGTGACTGCCTCTCTGTTGAAAAGTCCGAGAACACAACCGTGGCTTGACATCCTCCAAGGAGTTCATCGCTCTTATCCCTTGTTCCCTGCCGGTGCTGAATTCTCTTGATTGGATGTTTTATTCCATGGGTTTATGGATCTCTTGAGTTTTGTTCCTGCCCCCAAAGCACTCAGCATTGTGTAGTTATTGGTGAAATGTGTTCAGGTTGTTCCTGCACCCCCATATGTATGTATACACAGAGAGAGAGAGAGAGATTCTAGCAGAGAGGAAATGCTGATTGCCAAAGCAGCCAGCTTGTCCCTCCTGAAAAGGGCCAGGAGGCAAGCAGGTGAGGAACCTGGGAGCCAGATGCTGCTAGGTCAGGTGTGTCGAAGAACAGCCTCTGACGTCCCAGAGAAGGGTATTCAACCTCCCTCCCCACCCCCTCTCTCTTTTTCTCCCCGTTCTTCCAGGCGTCAAAACTGGAAAAGCAGAGCAGCCTGCCAGAGGGTGATTACGACAACGCCGTCCCTGCGCTGGAGCTGGACGAGACGGGGTAGGCATTGCAGGGCTGTGGTTCAAAGCCGGGTTTTGCTTCCGCAGACAGAGTTGCATCGTTGCAAGGTTGAACCCTGGCGTGTCGAGCCTGGCTAACGTGAGCGTGGCTGTGCGTGGACGTCAGCCGGCATGGAGACTGTTGCGCACGCTAGCAGTGGGACAGACGCGTTCACGGAGGGGGAGGGGGCAGCGGCTATCAAGGGCGACTGGTCCTGATGGCTGTGTGCCGCCTCTAGTATTGGAGGCAGCATTGCTGGGGAACATGGGCGGGAGAGTGCTGTGGCACTTGTGTCCTGTTTGTGGTTTCCTCTAGGGTCCTGGTTCGCTGGGCAAGGTGGAGCCTTGTTTTGGGTCCCTGGGGGACAGCTGGTCGGCCTCTGCATGGCTGAGCGCTGGACTAGATGGACCTTTGGTCTGATCCCGCATCAGGGCGCTTCTGGTGTTCTTAAAAGCTGCCTTCCCTGCAGGAGGATCTGACGGGCTGCAAGTAATCCTGCCAACGACAAACTTTACACAGCTCTGTGTGTGTGTGTGTGTCTTGGCAGGCTCAGCAGGAGGCTTAGGCAGCGGAGCGCCTTCCAGCACGGGGAAGGGCCCCTCTCCGAGAGCAAGGACCCCGACGCCGCCCCCAGCGCCAGCCTCCCCAGCACGGAGGACGTCATCCGGAAGACCGAGCAGATCACGAAGAACATCCAGGAGCTGCTGCGGGCGGCTCAGGAGAACAAGCACGACAGGTGAGGGGTGGGTGGGCGGTCGCCACCGCCGCCGTCAGGGAGAAGGACCCCGAAGGAAACGCCGGGGGAACTTGTGTGAGCCAAAGCGCCCCACCCCCAAAAGGCGGGGATCCCCACCCCACCCCACCCCCAAGTGCTGACATAATTTGGATGGGCGAGCATGCAGGCTGAACCGTGTGTGTCTTGGAAGTGTGAGCTGATTGTCTTCTTTTTTTTTTTTTTTGAAAAAAAAGAACTCATCCGAGATGGCCGCCGTCGCTCCTTTTGCCGTTCCCGGCAGCTTTCCTCCCCCGCCCGTGCTTTTGCAGGCTTCCCGAAACTCCCAGGCCTGACGCTGGTGGCCTCCCTTACCCTTCTAAAGCCGGGGAGAGGCCGGTCCCTGCGTAGCTGTGGTGCACGCGGAGCTTGTGTTTTCCACCTAGGTTGCTTTGCAGCCCCGTGTCCCCTGCCATCTCCCACACAGAATTTGGGGTGGGGGGAGGGTTGAGAGGCTGGAGCCAGGAGCAGCACTGGGGCTTGCAGTGGGGTGAAAAGCTTGAACCGGGTGCCTATGGGTGGACTGGGGGGGGGGGGGCGGTAACACAAGCTCTGCTTCCTTCCCGGCTAGGCCCAAGCGCCCCCTGCCCACGTGCCTGGCCGATGCTCTCTTGGGCCGTGACGTGCTCCTTTGCTGACTTGATGCAGACAAAAACACTTCTTCCTTTTCTTCATCTCTCTCTCTCTCTCTCTCTCTCTCTCTCTCTCATTTTCCTCCTCCGGGCAACCAGGCCGGCTGGGCGGGCCGGCGGGCCCAAGCTCAGGCACAGCTTGGGCTGTTTCAGTAGCCTGGTTCCGTGGGCCGAGCGAGCTTCCCTGCAGCCTCTGACCCTCCGGCAGCCTGACCCCACCTCCTGGTACTCTGGCCTCTGTCCCTGCCTCCCAGGCACAGTGCCCTTTCTCTTCCTCTCTCTCTCTCTCTCTCCGGCTCTGCCCGCACCCCCAGAGCACGGGGCAAGAGGCGGTTATGCAAGAAAGGCTGTAGGGTGCTCTCCGTCCGTCAGATGGGGAAGGGGGGCTGGGGGTGAGCGGGCGGTTTCCTTCCAGGTCCGGCCTCTGGTGCCTTCGAGGCCTGCCCGTCACGTGGCAATGGGAGGGGGGAGAATTATAATGTCAAGGGGGTGGGGGTGATTGGGGGTCACCCTCTGGTCACCTTGACCACCTGTCCCTGTCTCCCCCACCATCCCAAAGGCCTTTCCGGGACCTCTTCCAGCACAAACAACCGGAATCCTAGATAGCTGGGGTCTTGAAGAGCCCAAACCGTGCTTAAGAATGTGGCGGCCCTGAGAACTCCCCCAGATCTTGCGCTCGGCCCTGAGAACTCCCCCAGATCTTGCGCTCTGCAGCCATTCAAGCCAAAAAGGACAGTTGGAACAGCTGCCTTTTGGGGCGGGGGAGGCAACCCCCCCCCCCCCGGGGAAAGTCTGCCTGGGATTTCGGCCATGCTTTCAACCCTCTTCCCAGTGCTATCCAACTCCGCCCCGCTGCCCACATCCCTGTGGTTATCTCCAAACTGAGATGGGAGATAACGGCAGGGACTCCTTCAGGGGGTGGGGCCTGGAGGAGGCCCCTCCCCTCCCCTCCCCCTGGAGGAGGCCCAGGAAGCTCCAAGGGCCCGATGTGTCTTGCACACCTGGAGTAGGAAGAGGCCGGCTGTGGATCTCCTCGGCCACAGGGTGGAGCATGGGCTCCGTCCCTCCCGGAGCCGCATCCCTTCTCCGCCGCTATCCTCGGGCTCTTTCCTTGAACTCCAAGGAAAACGGCACCCGAGTGGCAAACGCTGCAGCGGGAGCAGAATTTTTCCTCGCCGTGGCCGTGAGCCTCTGAGCCAGGCTCCCCTGGCCGACCCGTTGGCCTCCACTACCCGCGCTGGGCGGCCTCTCCTCTTCTTCCAACGGCCACGCCGGCCGGGAGTGACGGAGATGCCGCCCGGCACGTCTGGAGGGCTCCGGGGACGTCGGCTTCCGAGAAAAGGTTTCCAGCACCTTTCCTGCATAATCGTCCGCGCCCTCCCTTGCGTGTGTCCCGTGTGTGTGTGTGTTTTCTCCCTCTCTCGTGTTCAATGCCGTGGCGCCTTCTGAATGATGGATGATGGTTTGAACTTGGGAGTTGGGCGCCTGGCCGGTGGGAAGGCATGCCTGTGTCTTTGGACTAACGCGGAGATGGGCTTTCCAGGGTTACTTACTTATTTATTTTTACATTTATATCCCACCATTTTTCCTCCAAGGAACCCGAGGTGGTGTACTTAAATCCTCCTCCACCTCTCCGTTTCTATCCTCTACCTCTGAGGTAGGCCAGGCTGAGAGTCCGTGACTGGCCCAAAGTCACCCAGTGGGCTTCCACGGCTGAGCGGGGACTAGAACCCAAATCGGACTCCCAGTCCGACACTCTATAACCACTGCACCATGCTCTAATTCCCATTAGCAAGCAGGAGGGCCCAGCCAGGGGGTGGCCTTAGGCCTGCCCTTGGCGTGTCTGGGCTCACCCCCTCGCTCACTTGTGCGTCACTCCTTTGGAACCGTTTCTGACACGAGGGGCCCTAGCTTGGCGTGATGGAGACCCCGCGTTGCCTGCAGAAAGTCCCCGGTTCGATCCCTGCCTTCTCCCGGAAACTAAGGAAAGAATCCTGCCTGAAACCCTGGAAAGCCACTGTTGCCAGCCTGTGTCTTCAATACGGGGCAAGATGGCAGCTTCCTATGCTTCTATGACCAAAAAACCATAGGTGGACTGTAACTCCTATCAACAGCGACCTTTGCGGTGGCAGTGGCTGCGGCTGACGTGGCCTCAGGGAAGAGAGAGAGACACCACACACACACACACTCGTTGCTCAGAAGTGCTGGACCCTCTGACCGGACCCAGGGATGGGGCGGAGGTGCCCAGGCAGGATCTACGCTCGTGCTTATAACAGTTTATAATGGTTATGACAGGCCTGGGTCCTGTTCAGGCCCAGGACACATTACATATACTGCTTTCATAGCGTTTTTAAAGTGTTATATCCTGCTGGGTGTAGATCAGGCCCCGGAGAGCAGCGTCGCTCCTGCTGCCCCCACGGCCCTTGCACATGTCCACGCTAGCCCCTGCCGGAGTTCATTTGTTTTTCTTCAAGGCGGCCCCAGGCCCTTGGTTGTTTTGGTAGCAACAGAGCCACGTGGCTCCCTAGGATTAGGAGGACCGGGCTCCTGTCTCTTTAACAGTGGCATAGGTAGGGGAATTTCCACAGGTGCCGTTGGTAGGCCTGCAGCCCCCGGCCACATTCCCTCTTCCTCCCCAACAGTTAAAGCTGCAGGAGCCCTGCCTAGAGTGACCAGGTACAAAAAAAGGCAGGGCTCCTGCAGCTTTAACTGTTGGGGAGGAAGAGGGAATGTTGCCGGGGGCTGCCTGCCAATGACACCAGCTGAAATCCCCTTTTCTCTACAACTGTTAAAGATGCAGGGGCCCTCTCCTCCTCCAGGCTCTGCTGGCTTCGCACTGGGGAGTTTGCAGTTCGGCAACATCTGGAGAGCCACATGTTCTCCCCCCCCCAATGCAATAAGTGCTTCCTTTCCCCTCCCACCACCAGGATCTGAGCACGTTTGCATCTCTCCCGCCTCCTCTCCCAAACAGTGAGGCTCCGTCAGGTGTATATATTTCTAAATCTTGTTACAGCTGCACTGTTAAAAACAAACACTCTGGAGCCTGACGTCCGTCCTGCGTCCTTTTCCTCCCCACATCTGAAAACACCCCTCTGCCAGGGTTGTCCCTCCCCCAGCGGCGAAATTGGTTTCCATTTGCCTCACGAGAGCAAAGACCGTAAAGTACTTTGGGGCGTTTTCAAGGGGGTCTTGAAATGACACTGAAACTGACGAGAGACCTGGAGCCTCTTAAAGGCCAACCCAGTTTTAGTACGGGGTGAGCTTGTGGGGTCTCGAGTGCATTTCGTCAGGTGCGTCGGGTGTTGCTCTCGGTGGGGCAGGTATCTCTGCACCTGGGCGCAGTGAGTGGGGAGAGGCGCAGAAAGGACAGTCCGTGGCGATTCAATTGAATGCGTGCAAAAGCGGCCCAGCGACTATTTATACACCAGTATTTGGTGCTAACTCCGTCCTCTTAGCCTTGCTGAGCTAATTGACACTTGCGTTGGTGCAGGAAACAATCATTCATTGATGCTTTTCGGCTGCCACAGACTACTTCTGCAAGCTCTTAATTCTTCTTCCAAGGAAATAATATTCATCCCGAAATCAATAGCTTTTAAGCAACCCTTGAATGGTAAGAACAGAAGTGTCATGCTCTGTTCACACAGTGGCCAGCCAGCTGTCGACCAGGGATCCACAGGGTGCAACAGCACCCTCCCACCCATGTTCCCCAGCAACTGGTACGCACAGGCTTACTGCCTCGAATACTGGAGGGGACACATAACCATCAGGACTGTTCAGAAGACACCTTAAACCATGGCTTTAACCATGGTGGTTAAGCCAGAAAGCTAGGCTGTATTCAGAAGACACCTTAAACCATGGCTTTAACCATGGTGGTTAAGCCAGAAAGTCAGGCTGTGTTCAGAAGACACCTTAAACCATGGCTTTAACCATGGTGGTTAAGCCAGAAAGTCAGGCTGTGTTCAGAAGACACCTTAAACCATGGTTTTAACCATGTTGGTTAAGCCAGGCTGTGTTCAGAAGACACCTTAAACCATGGCTTTAACCACGGTGAATGAAGCAAAAAATCCACCATGGTTAGCCGTGGTTTAAGGTGTCTGCTGAACGGGCCTATTGATAGCCTTCTCTTCCATGATAACCATGGAGAGGTTCTCTGTACAGCTGAATTTCCGAAAAGATTTTTTCAGCTTTAAATGCAGGTCAGCGCCCGAGCGCCGTGCACCTGCAAGGAGGATCCAAACGCTTCCCTTTCAAAGAGACCTCCCAACTGCAGCCGCGTTAAGGGTGTGCCTCCCTCCGCGCTGGCAGTCTTTCTCCCTTGGGTGCAGTTTGATTTCACGGTATCATTTGCGGCTCTCCCAGTCTTACCCTCTGCCTCTGACGCACACCTCCCTCCGAGGGAGCGGCGCCCTCCGTTTTGCAACGTCTTTCAGAATGACTCAGCGTTGCTTTCTGCGATGACAGGTAACGCAGGAATGGCTCCCCGTGGCATGAAATTTGCAATACCGGCACTGCGAAATCTAGAAATAAAATGTTCCAGGAGCGACGCTTGTCCTTGGCCTTTATCTGCTAATCTCTCCTTCTTAGGAACGTCATGCTAAATATGAATCACAACACTCGTTTCCCCCCCCCCGCCCCGCAAGAAAGGCTTTGCAGCAGAGGGTGGTAATGCCAGAGGAGCTTAGATCGCCCAAAGACTTGCCCTGAAGTGGCCTCGAGTTTGGCCGGCCCTCACGCGGAGCTTTTGCCTTCCGTCGTGTCACAGACTGCGAGCCAAAAAGCCAGAATCGACCCTGGCGGTTACCCTTCCTTACTAAGCTCCCATCTCTCCCAGTGGGTTGTGTCCATTCATTAGTTCCTTGTCACCATATCAGCCACAGAGAATAAACCCTGTTCAGGGGACAGCAGGGTTGGTTTGTCTCTCTCCCCACAACCCAACGGTAATAAGTCTCGGCTCTCTCTGAATTGAACAAAGGCTCCAGGTATGACGCCAACCATATTTATTAGGGATGTGCACGGACCCCCCCCCCCGATCCTCTTCGCGCCCGATCCGCAAATTGTGGATTGGGCCCGCCTCGATCCGCCTAGGGGCTGCTCCACTCCGCTGCGGAGCTCCGGCTCCGAATCGGAGCTCCGCAGTGGCGGGGAGTGGTGCCAGGTAAGGTCCCCCTCCCTCCTCTCCCTTACCTGTGTCAGTCGTGGCCCATCCCAGCTTCACTAGAACCCGCGGCTCAACCAGGAACTGTAGGCCCCGATTGCGGCCTACAATTCCTGGTTGAGCCGTGGGCTCCAGTGAAGCTGGGATGGGCCGCGACTGACGTAGGTAAGACCCCCCCTTGCCCCCTTACCTGGCTCTGCCGCCGTCGCCCCATGGGCGGCGGCTGCTGCAGGGCCAGGTAACCACCACCCCCGCCCTCCTCTCCCTTACCTGCATCCATCCGCGGCCCTGCGGCTGTTTCAACGGAGCCCGAGAACTCAAACAGGAAGACTAGGCGGCCTAGTCTTCCTGTTTGAGTCCTTGGGCTCCGTTGAAGCAGTCGCGGGACTGCGGACGGATGCAGGTAAGACCCCCTCCCCCTTGCCCCCTTACCTGGCTCTGCTGCCGTCGCCGCACGGGCGGCAGCAGCAGGGCCAAGTAAACCCCCCCCTTACCTTTTTTGCGGAGCTCCGGATCGAGGCGAAGGATCCGCCTTCACCTCGATCCACAATGCTCCGGGGCTCCCCCGATCCTCTTCGCCTCCGCCTTAAGCAGAGGCGAAGCCCCCCCCCCCATCTGCTCCTGCTTTTCCGGTCCGAGGAGAAGCGGAGCACATCCCTAATATTTATGTTGGCGCTCTGATCTGGCCATTCCTGGGCTTAGACGGTCAACCGTTCTGTTGGGACGAACCGGTGCAACTCTGAAAGCTTGCAGATTGCAGTGACAGCACTAAATTGATCGAATTATAAAAAAAAACACAAAGTCTCCATAGAATTTTTTTTTACTTCCGTTTTGGACGTAAAACTTGGAAGTGGATTCCGGGCTTGAGGGCCGTTATATTTGTAAAAGAGCATTCGTGATCCCGTCCCACATCCGTCACAAAAGCATTCCAAAAACAGTGGCCTGCGTGTTTGGTTTTTTTGCCTTCACCTTCCACAGCACCTGGCTTTGTGGCCTCTCTCCGTTGCAAGCGCACGCGTGACTTACCAAGGATAAATGCGGACTTGCCGGGCTGTGTGGACACCCTCGTTTTTAACCGGTTTGCCTCTGGAGTGTCGTAACTACACGTTTTGCGGTGCTGGGGAGCGAGGGCCGCTTTGCCCCCGTCGAATAACCGCCCGCCTGTCTCTCCTTGCAGCTACGTACCCTGCTCCGAAAGGATCCACGTGGCAGTGACGGAGATGGCCGCCCTCTTTCCAAAAGTGAGTGACCCTTACGAGGGAAGGTTGGAGGGGTGGCCGAGCTCCCTGTCTCCTGAGTGAAAAACCTTGGTCGGATCTAGCAAGGCTGGATCAGACCAAGGGTCCATCTAGTCCAGCACTCCGTTCACACAGCGGCCGACCAGGAAGCCGTAAGCAGGACACGAGTGCAAAAGCACCCTTCCCCCACCCATGTTCCCCATCTATATAGGCTTACTCGAATCCATGGATAGCCTTCTCCTCCAAGAATTTATCCAACCCCCTTTCAAAGCCATCCAAATGGGTGGCCGTCACCACCATCTTGTGGTAGTGAGTTCCACAGTTTGACTCCGCGCTGTGTAAAGAAGCCCTTCCTTTCCTCTGTCCTGAATCTCCCACCCATCAGCTTCATGGGATATGACCCCACTGAGTTCTAGTATTGGGGGAGAGGGAGAAAAATGTCTCCCTCTCCACATCCCCGGTGCCACGTCCCCCTTTCTCTTTCCCCAGAAGCCCAAGTCTGAGCTGGTGCGCACCTCCCTGCGGCTGCTGACCTCCAGTGCCTTCCGCCTGCATTCCGAGTGCACGAAGGCGCTCCCCCCGGACTCCTGCCCCACGGCTGACGTCCAGCTGGTCACTCAACAGGTCATCCAGTGCGCCTACGACATCGCCAAGGCGGCCAAGCAGCTGGTCACCATCACAACCAAAGAGAACACCAACTGACGCGGTCTCCGGCCGGCGTCCTACCGAGGGTTGGCTTTGACACGTCACAGGCGGTTTGCCGTTTTCATGTGGGTTTTTTCGTTTTTGTTTTTAACAGGAATATTTAAGGTGGTGCGTTACCCGTATTATTATTATTATTATTATTTTTTAAAGGAACCTCAGTATTAAATTTTTCTTGCATGTTTTTTTTTTTCCTAAAAAGATTCCCCCCCCCTCCCCCCGGGATTAATGTAACCCACTGCCTTATTTCGTGCCTGTATCGCCAGCGTAGTGCGCGTTGGGGAAGTGTCGTGAGCCCAACCTTCACATCACCAGCTCTTACGGGACTTTTGTTGTTGTTGTTTTGGCGGGTGGGGGGGTCCGCACTCTGCACTCCCGGCGCCAATTGTGAACTTGAACGCACGTATCGCGATACAGGGCACTTCCTTCTCCGGGCGTCTTGTAATGCAGCTCTTTGACACACACCTGAACCACTAAATAGCACACGCTACGGACCTCTGCGGCGGCAGCGACTGTGGAAAGGACACTCTGCTCACACACACACACACACACACCAGCCCCGCCACGCCCCCTCCATGGCTTCCTGAGACCCCTGCATTCCTTGTGCAACAGCCAGCCGCACGGCCTGGCTTGAAATCGTAGGAATAGAGCCTGCCACGTTTTTTTGAGTGGCCCGCGACTCTCGTTGATCTCCACGCTGGGAAGCAGAACCACGGGGGAGTGGATATCCTGGAGACGTTAGAACATGCTTTTGACCTGACTATGCACCGTTAAGCTTTGCATCTTACTCCGTGCTGAGAAGTTCTTTTCTGGTTGTATATTTCTCTCTCGCTGTCTCCGACTCTCCTGCCTGTCTCTGACTCTCCTCACTCTCTCGCACTTAGAAAGGACGGCTTGCTGCTGGCAGTGCTGATATGAGTGTGTGAAATGGCAAGCTGACACGTGGCGGGGGCTGGGGTGGACTGGGGTCCTTTTCTAGAAAGCCGGACCAGGGATGAGCTAGTTTAACCCAGCCTCCCCCGCACCTAGTGCACTCTTGAGACATTGGACTACAGCTCTCACCATGCTGGATGGGGGATGCTTGAAGTTGCAATCTGACACCTCCAGAGGCTGCCAGCGTGGGTTAACCCAACCTAAAGTTGGAGGGTGCGGAAGCGTGTGGCGCGGGGGTTAGGTGAGGTGCACGACTCGTTTTGAGGTTGAAAACTGGGCACGGCATCCGTCTCACTGACCTGGTTCGCACATCATGACAACCCAGAGTACAGGTTGGCATGATGTGAACCCTGCACTGCGGTTTGAATTATGGGTGGTTCACCACAAACCACCCAGAGGTCACAACCCAACAACAATTCTTGGGGTTCTCTTCCTGGGTTGGTCGTGGTTAACAACCCATAGTTAAACCGTAGTGCCGGGTTTGCACGCAAGGACAGCCCACAATTTGCCGGCAATGCCTATTCCACCCCTTCTCCGAGTTGTCATTACGTGCGAACCTGGCCACGCGGTCGCCTCCTGCTCCTTCGTAAAGGCTCTAGCAATCAGCGTACCTGTTGAAGGATTTGGGTGAGGGAGAAGACAGACGCTTTCAAAAGGTGGATGGCGAGAGGGTGGTGGGCAGCACTGGTACGTTAGCAACTGGAGTGGCGTTCCAGAAGTGGAATAGGTTCAGAAGATGGGGGTCAGAGACCGTGGCTCCCATGCTGGAACGCGGGCGTCGTGCTTAAGTCCTGCTTCCTTTGACTACCAACCAATCTGTTGCGTCGAGCTAAAGGAGCCTTAAACGTTTCTCTGTTTGGTTGCAGCCAGGTCTGGGACTGTTCAGTACCTGAAGGGGTCAGCGTGTGCTCTGCACCATCCTCCATTCTGATGAACCGGGGTGGGGTGCTGTGGGCGTCTTTGGGCAGCCCCCGCTCAAGATCCACAACGCCCGCTCTCCAGCGTGGGAGCCAGGGTCTCTGACCCCCTTCTTTTGAACCTATTCCACTTCTGGAACGCCACTCCAGTTGCTAACGTACCAGTGTTGCCCACCACCCTCTCGCCATCCACCTTTTGAAAGCGTCTGTCTTCTCCCTCACCCAAATCCTTCAACAGGTACGCTGATTGCTAGAAGGCTGCCTCCCGCAGCGCAAGACGTACACGTGTAATTGAGACAGTATAAGGGGAACAGGGCCTGGAACACAAGGGAGAGAGAGAGAGAGAGAAGTTGGGGCATACGGGGGCCGAGTGAGAGAGGCTGGCTGGGTCTTCTGCAGAGGGAACAACTGCTTGGCTTTTCTAGCAAGCCCAGCTTTCTCTGAGCTGGTCTTCTACTCCCCGCCACCCCCAGAGCTGACTGGATCCCTGCAGAAGTTCAGCCAAGACGGTCGTCTGCAGTGAGTGACGTGGTCAACCACAGTGAGGTGGGGTGGTGAGATTTGATTTGCCCGCACCTACTCTGCATAGGAAATGGGCTGTCTGGTTAGCTTCTCCGTTGCGCCAGGTTTTCTTGATCAGGGGTTGAGTTTCCCGTTTTAAGAAGAATAAGCCCAAGTGGGTGGGTGGAGAATGGGTGTGTGTGTTTTACCCCATTGGTATTTATATATTAAAAAACAAACAAAAAACCAAGTGCCATAATATTGTTGGATGCTGATGTTACATTGTAATTAACGACCTTTTTTTAAAAGTATTGTACTATTTTTGGGTTAAAACAAACAAAAAATAGGTAGAACAATCCTCTTGCATTGTTTTCCCCACTGTGTCTCTTTCCTTTTTTTTTTTTTAAACCCTCCTGCAAATAAGGACCTAAGAGCCCTGCTGGATCAGACCA
The DNA here is from genome assembly GCF_023053635.1 of Elgaria multicarinata webbii. Taxonomy (NCBI): domain Eukaryota; kingdom Metazoa; phylum Chordata; class Lepidosauria; order Squamata; family Anguidae; genus Elgaria; species Elgaria multicarinata. The sequence continues at coordinate 3,170,368 of NC_086188.1, read as the reverse complement.
AGGGTCCATCTAGTCTGGCATTGCGTTCACGCAGCGGCCAAACAGCAGCAACTGGTGTATCCTGCCTCCAATACTGGAGTTAGCGCCTAGCCACCATGTACACTGATGGTGCTATATAAATAAATAATAATAATAATAATAGTAGCCGTTGACAGCCGCCTTCTCCATGAATTGTTTAACCCCCTTTTAAAGCCATCCGAGGTGGTGGCCATGACTACATCTACTACTGTGTGAAGAACTTTACTACATCTACACGCTGTGTGAAGAACTTTGAAGATGTTTAACAGAGTGGAAGGCAGGTTTCCTTGGTGCCAAAGCAGGGTGGCCGGTTGCCCAAGACAAGACGCTGCTTCTGTTTGCTGCCCCACCCTTGCCAAGAGGGAAGCCCTACCTAGTGCCTTATTGGCACAACCTCGCCATGCGTTACCTGGTTCCACCCATCCCAAGGCAGCCTGGAGGCCACCTGAGGCCACTCGGAGATGGGAAAAGTGCTGAAATGTCACAACGCCAGCCTTGCTCAACCTGGCACCTTCCAGCTGCGTCGGGTTACGGCTCCCACTATTTCTGGGCAGAACATGCATTCATCGGCACTGGGCGGAGTTGTTACTTGATGGGTTTCCCCCTCCCAACGTGCCCTCCGGTGGAAGCTCATCCCCACTCTGGAAAAGGTGTCAACGGGATTATCTCGCCCGCTTGCCCCAGGGCTGCAGCTGGGCCGAGGCCCAGAGGAAGAGCTGAGCCAGCCACTTCCCGGCTCACGCTGCGAACCACGACGGCTGCTCTCATCTGCTTACCTGCCGTGAAGGCAAACCTGAAATGTCCGGCCATTTGAGCAAAGACACACACACGCACTCCCTGATCCCATTTACACCTCCCCCAGTGTCGGGCACAGCGGCCGCCTCTGCTTGCTACACACAAATGAATTAAAAGACCAAAAGAAAGCTTTATTGAACGTTTTAACATCCCTGACTAAGATTGAGTGTTTGGAGGGCGTCCACCCACACCCTTCCTTACCCGAGTCAGGTAGCACGTGCTCCGCCGTGGCAGGAAAGGAAGGTGCCCCCCACCACGGACAGACAACTACTGCTGCTCCATCTCTCTCGGTGACTCAAGGGAACTATCCATTTATGTCAAGCAGTCTCCCATGCAGAGCCACATTGGTGCCTGCTAGCAAAGGAGAATCCCTGCCTGTCGGGAGGAGAGCGGACATTTGGAGCTTTGGCATCTCAGGACAGATACACACACACACACACCTGCCACCTTTTAGTCCAGACCTTTGATTCTAGGGTGGGACAGGACGTAACAGTCCACAGCCACACCCCCACCTGGATGCAACTGGCAAAGTTCTGCCACAATGAAGACTTGAATCCACCCGCAGTGGAAGCCGGGCGCTCGTCATCCCCACTGCTGCCACCGCCTTTAGGTCCAGGCTGTTTTGGGGTAGCTGTGGCACTAGAAAAGAACAGAGAGGGGAGGCGATCTTTGAGCAGTTCCATACGATGCCCAGGCAACGGCCGCAGCCGTGGACGCCGCCTCTGGGATGGAAGCCGCAGGAGCGTCAAAGCGCCTCCAAGTCGGCACGAGGCAAGGCGGAGACGGCCGCTCGAGTCACAGACAGTGGCCCCGAACGAGAGGCTGGTGCCGGCCCAACCGTTTGCACCAACTCGTCTTTGGTCAGGACCAAGATGCCAGGAGGCGTGGCAGACTGCAAATCCCCCGCCCCAGGGCCGGTTCCGCATCTGCAAGGGCCTGGCGGGAGCCTGAGAAAGGCCGGCGGAGGAAGAGGAAGAAGAAGGGGCCCGCGCACAGAGCCCGTTTCCCCCGGCCGCCCACCTTGTCGCGATAGCCGTGCTCCACCATGCGCCTGGCCTCCAGCTGCTCCAGTGTCTTGTGGCGCTCGACCTCCCGCCTGGCCTCGGCCTGTTCCTGGCGCTGCCGCTGCAACTCCTCCGCCTCCTGCAGCTGGCGCTCTGTGAGCTGAGAGGTTTGCACAAGGACACGGTCAGGCCAGCGGAGGCAGGAGGAGAAGACCACCTCCATCGCCACGAGCGGCATTGCTGGCAGAGCCTTCCCCCGGGGCTGTCACACCCAAGCCCGCAGGGCGGTCCCCCCACCTCTCCAAACCTTCCCTGGCCTTCTCCCCCCCCCGTCCGTAGCGCCCCCTCCCCCTGATGTCCACTTTTCCACGCATCTCTTGAGCGTCAAAGCCAAGGTCGTGGAGGAGAAGCCTGCCCTGCTGCCCATGAGGCTGTGGGGGCCCCTTGGCGTCCGCCCCGGAGCCCTCTCGGAGGGGCGGGTGGGGATGGGCCCTACCTGGGCCTCCAGTTCTCGCCTGCGGGCCGTCTTGAGCACAGCCTCCTCTTCCTTCTCCCGCTGGGTCAGCTGCTTGGCCTCTTCCAGCTCCTGGATCAGCTGCTCCCGGCACTTCACCGACTCCGCTTGCTCCTGCCGGTTCAGCTCCATCCTCTCCTGGATCTGGCGCGCTCGCTCTGCCAAGACCTGTTTGAGGGGAGAGGGAGGGAGGGAGGGAGTGAATGGAGGGGCAGGCCGGGACTCCCTCCCTCCCTTCCTTCCGCCCGGCCCTCTGAGCAGTTCTTGCGCACCTCCGCCATGAGTCTGTCCCGGGCCTTCCGCTCTCGCTCCCACTCTTGTTCTCGCTTCTCCCACACTTGCTTGGCTTCCTCCCTGGGGCGGGAAAGAAAGAAAGCGGCGGATGAGGAGGAGGGAGAGGAGGCGGCACCGCAGCAAGCGGCCACGGGGCCAGCGTGGCATCCCTCCGCAGCGAGGAGGCCGCTGCTGATTCAAGAAGCGAAGGCCTCTTCCTTCCAGCTCCCTGCCGCCCTTCGCGGCACCAGACGGGTTTGCCAGCCTTCACTCGCTGCTTCCGTTCCCTCCTCCCAGCAGCCTTTGCGTCGCCCAGGCCCTGCCAGCACTTCCCAGGGAGCAGGCAAAGGCAGGGAGCGCCGGCACCGCGTGCCCCAACGGTTCCTGCAGGCCCAGAGCTACAAAAGAGACCACCCCGCCGCCCTCTCCCCCTCACCTGAAGACGGTGTCCAGCTCAGCCTGCCGCTCCCTCTCCAGCTGCAGCTGCTGTTCAATGACCTCCTTCATCCAGGCCACGGCGGCCACGGCTTGCTCCCGCCGGGCGGACTGCAGGCGCTGGCCCTCGTCGTCCTCCTCCGTCAGAGCCAGAAGGATCTGCCTGTCCTTCTCCTGGAGGAGGAGGAGGAGGTGGAGGAGGAACAAGCTCCCTTAGAATCGGTCCGAACCTCTGGCCCAGCAGAGGTTCTGCTGACACTTCTGGCAAGGTCAGGACGTGCTCCGCCCTGAAGCTGGGCCCCCTCCCCAAAGGCAGCAAGGAGAGAGAGATGGGGACGGTGTCTTCACGGGCTTGGCAGCCTTCGTGGGGGTGGGGCGGGGTGGGGTGGGGTTCCAGTGTTGCTGGCTTTGCAAAAGCATCAGAGTTTGGGGCTGGGAGGGGAGGTGCAAGAAAGGCGAGCGACTCTGTGGACAGGCACGAAGGAGCCGGCCGCCTGCCCAGGTCTCTTTCCCGAAGCTTTGAGCCTCCCTCAGTGGGACCGGCTTACCAGTTCTTCCTGGATCTGCTGAGCCCGTCTCTTCAGCTGGGCGTGATACTGGTGCTTCAGAAAGCGGCTGGGAGGAGGAAAGGAGCAAGGAAGCGCCAACGTGAAGAGCACCCCTGCGCACGTGCGAAGCGCCTCACAGTAACCGCAACCGCGTGGTTAGGTGGACGGCGTTCCGTGAGGGTGCTGGCAAGACGGCGCGGGGGCCTCTCGTTCCAGGGACACCCCTCTGCCTATGCATCAGTTAAAGGTGCCCACGCTGCCTAGTGGGGCCGCCCCGTTCTCCCGTTCGGGGCCCAAATGGCCAGGGGGGCCCTGCCCCGGGGCCCGCTCCCCATCCTTACCCGAGTTCGGCCTTCTTCCTGTCCTGCTCCTGGCGCTTCCGCTCCGCCTCCAGGGCTCCCAGCTCCCAGTGCTGCTTCAATAGGTTTTCCTCTTCCTTCTTCAGCTTTGTGGCCTGAGAAGAAGGAGGAGGCGGCCCCCACCGGAATCCTTCCGTTTCCTCAGCCAAGCATGCGGGAAAGGATCCCCCCCTCCCCCCGAAATGGCAGGAGCCGCCTCTCGCCATCCCTGTATCCACCCTGCGGAAGCTGCCCCAAAGCGAACCAGGGCAGCGGGGGAAACGGAGCCCTCCGGTTCCATCCGATCGCCCTCTCCGGAGTCGGCGTCCGGAGCCCTCTGCCTTCCGGCCAAAGCCCGGCCATGAGGAGACCCCGCCCGGCTCGCTTGCCGGCAACGCCTACCTCTCCCTCGCGCAGCCGGAGCTCCTCCATCTGCTGCCGCAGGAACTCCGCCTGCCGCTTCTCCTCCTGCTTCCTCCTCGCCTCTTGCTCTTTCAGCCGCTCCAGGGCCTCCCTCCGGGCTGCCTCGTACTTGTTCTCTGAGCGGATCCTCTCTTCCCGCTCGGTTGCTTCTCGCTGGATTGGGACCAGACGGAAGCGTTAGCCTCTGCGTGGGCCTTTCGCCTCCCGGATTCAAAAAGGGCGCCCGAGGAGAGGCAGCCCGGTGGTTCTCCGCAGGTGAGCGAGAGGCCGGCCTACCTGATGCTTTTGGCTCAGCTGTTCCCCCCAGGCCTCTACCACGTGCTTCTGGTGCAGCTCGGACCCAACCTGGAGAAAGGAACATGGGGGGGGGGGGGAGGAAAGGTCCGTTGATCGGCTTGCGGGTGCTGCTGCCCTTCTCTCCTTCGGTGCTGGGAAATTTGCCAAGAGAGGAGAGGCAGCTGGAAAGGCGTTTGACACAAGGTCTGAGCCGGGAGAAAGCGCTCAAGGAGTTATCCACACCTTGGATAGCTCTTCTCAGAGCTCTGACTGAAACCCGGAACGGATTCCAAGCTTCTGCACCTTGGGTAGCTTAGAGCTCTGACTGCCCCACTGACATCGGAGCGACCAGCCTCCAAGGGGTGCCGGGAGACCCCCACCACGGCTTGACGGAGGAGGAAGGGGCGCACTCGGGCTCTCTTTGCCCTGGACCCGATCCTGCCCGGCTCCTGCTGCTGCGCAAGGCTCGTCGGCCACCGGATAGGATCAGTACAGAAGCAGAGTACTGTTTTGGGTGCGCTTAACACACCCTCGCAAGGGGGACGGCGTGCCGGATCGCGCCCAGCCGCAGGGCCGTTCCTCACCTCCCGGAGCTTCGCGCTGTTGTTCCTCCAGCATTCGTACAGGCGGTCTTCGGCGACCTGTCAACCAAGCACAAACGGGGGAACCTTCCTGAAAGGGTTTGAGCTCCCCACTGCTACAGGAACTGCTGCAAGTATCCAATTGGCCTGTGGTCGCCTTGCCCCACTCCGGTCCACACTCCATACAGCAATTAGGTTTTGTGGGGGGAACACACCTTCCATTGGAGCCAGTGGGGCGCTTTTTTCCAAGCCTAATTCATGGGAGGGGTGGAGGGGGGCCTCATCCTGCCCCAGGCTGCACACTGCACCTCCCCCCCCCCCACAGCAATTAGGCTTTAAAAAATGAACATACAAATATAAGAAGAGCTTAACGGGATCAGACCAAGGGTCCATCCAGTCTAGCATTCTGTTCACGCAGGGGCTGCCCAGCTGCCCTTGGGAAAAGCACCCTCCTGCCCATGTTCCCCAGCTGCCCAGGGGAAACCCAGAAGCAGGGCACAGGTGCAACAGCACCCTCCCGCCCATGTTCCCCAGCAACTGGGGTCCATAGGCTTACTGCCTCAGCCACTGGGGGTAACGCAGAGCCATCAGCACTAGCAGCCATTCCTGCCTTCTTCTCCAGGAATGTGCCTAATTTCCTTTTTTGTGTCTATAAATAAAAGGGAGAAAGCAAATTTGCCAGCAGAAACCAAGCACTTCTTCCCGATGGTTGGAAATTCTTAGCCTCCTCTGGGATGGCCACAGCACAGTCCGTCCCCTCACAAGGGCAGGCTTACATCTCCAAGGCCTGAGTTCACCTTGTGGCCAGCCGCTAAGGGATCCCTGCCTTGAGCAGGGGGTTGGACTCGATGGCCTTGTAGGCCCCTTCCAACTCTGCTCTTCTAGGATTCTAGTGCCTCCTGCAATCCCTCCGCCTGCCCCTTCCCTAAATCTGACAGGCCAGTTAAGGCTCTAGTTCTCCCAAAGAGCGCTGAGCTGGAGACCTAGAGCCGGCAAACTCTCTTATTTAAGACCCTGGCAGAGGATGGGTCTCCTTCCCCTCTGGCTGAGCAAAGGAGGAAGAGGCCTGCTTCCAGATGGCACCTGCTTTCTCCGCTCTTCCCTGGCCGACTTCAGGTCCTCGTTCTTCTGCCGCAGTTTGCTCGGGTCGGCATCCTTGTTCAGCCGCAGCTCCTGCAGCTCCGCCGCCAGCATCTCGCGCTCCTCAAAAAGCAGCGCCTGGAGCCGTTTGCGCCTCTGCTCCAGGCTGCTCCGTTTCTCTTCCTTTAGCTTCTCGCGGTGATAGGCATTCATGCTGGCAAAAGGGGGGGAAAGCGGAGAGTTGGTCTCCCGCTAGACACCAGAGTGCTCAGCGCTGTCGTTGGGGCTCCCACCACAGGCAAAGAAACTCTTCAAACTATGGAGATCTCTCCCAACTATGGAGATCTCTCCCCTGGAGAATAGTCAAGGACTGAGCCTTTTTCAGATTCTGCGCACGATTTCACTGTTTTGAGTGGTTTGTTACCTATGAACAACCCAGAAAAAAAGAATCCATGGCTTGTTGGGTTGCGGACTCTTTGGGTGGTTTAAACCGTGGCTTGCGATTACATGCGGACACAAAACTATGGGTTGTTTCACCAGGCTACAGAGACAACGAGCAAAAGCAGTAAAAACACACACACACACACACACACAACCGTTCTACATGCCTGCAGTAGAGTGCCAGAAAGGCATTTGGGATTCAGGGAGGGAGGAGAGGAGAGAAACAGGCTAGGGATTGAGAAAACAAAACATGGTTTGTTCGAACGCCTTCCAGACAAACCCTGGGTAGGGCAACAAACCCTGGGTTAAATAAACCATGGGTTAGTGTTACATGCAGACCAGGCCACTCTCTTAAGCTCAACATCTCCAGCCTCATCATGACTTACAGCAGCCTTCCTCAACCTGGGGCGCTCCAGATGCGTTGGACTACAACTCCCAGAATGCCCCAGCCAGCTGGCTGGGGCATTCTGGGAGTTGTAGTCCAACGCATCTGGAGCGCCCCAGGTTGAGGAAGGCTGACTTACAGGATTGTTGTGAGAATGAGCATGTTAAGAGGGGCTCTGTTCTTTGCCTGCCAGCCCACCCCTGCTTCCTTCGCAGGCTGAGTTTAGCAGAAACCCTGCTGAAGCCTCTGCCCCAGGCCTTATCCATGCTGCTCCCCCTCCCCTCAACAATGAAGGAGTGCTGTGCCCCCATTTCCCCATCCGTACCTTTGCTGATAGGACTGCCGTGAGCTCCACTGGGCCTGCTTTGAGCTGTAGACCCCAGACTGTTTAAAATAGAGGCTGTTGAGCTCCCACTGCTTCCGAAAGCGGGCCTCCTGCTCCCGGTGGCGCACAATCTGATGCTCAAGGGCCCTGCTGCGGCTGCTCCAGAAGGAAGGGATCGTGGGCAACGCCATCTGGGCTGGAAACTCCGGGTTTTACACCTCGCTTCTGTAGGACATAAGAAACGTCAGCTCCCAGAGGCACACACATTACCTAGGCCAGCATCATTATCATCATCATCATCATTATTATTTTATTTATTCAAAAGATGGGAATTTCTCCAAGGTTTCAGGCAGAGCAGGGTGTTTCTCAGGTCCTCAGACTGATGTGAAAAGGATCCACAGGGGTTAGAGCTATTAAGCATTAGCCAATGGCATCTTCACACTTAGAGGATATTACTTGCTGGGGAGGAACAGCGGGGAAAAGGCTGTTGCGTTCCTGCCCTGCTGGAGGGCCTCTCGGGGGACATCCACTTGGTTGGATTTGCCCCCCAAAAGGAGGCTGCATTAGACAGACTTTTGTTGGGAACCAGAAAACCAGTTGTTTCTGGTATCCCAGCAGAGAAGAGGAAAGTTAGCCGGGCTTTTAACCGGGACGGAGACGATCGAGCCAAAGCTGCAGAAATCGTCCTTGCAAGTCTGTCTTCTTTACTGATCCATTGTAAGCCGCTCCAGGAGCCTTTTTGGCTGAGGTGCGGGATATAAATACGCTAAATATATAATTATTAATAAGTCAGGCACCTCTCCATTGTGCTTGGGCCCGGGTCCAGCTGAGAGCCCCCTCCCTCCTGCAGCCACTGCTGAACTTTGTAACTAAGAATGTAGTGCCTGAATTTGCTTTGCTTTTCCTCCTCCCTCCCAATCCCCTTTCCTTTTATGTCGTGTCTTTTAGATTGTAAGCCTGTGGGCAGGGACTGTCAAGAAATATTTTTTGTAAGCCGCCGTGAGAGCCTTTTTGTGGCTGAATGGCGGGATAAAAATGCTTAAATAAATAAATAGAATAAAAATAAAATAAATAAGTCACTGCTTGCTATTTAGCTTTTTTCATGCACCCTAAGCAGGGAGCAAGACACGCACTAACAAAGCCTCCCCCCCAAAAAAAAAACCCTGGTGCCCTCCAGGGTTTTTTTGGACTACAACTCCCATCAACCCCATCCAGCACAGCCATTGGGGGTAATGGGAGTTGTACTTCAAAACCTCTTGGAACTTCTCTGACTTACAGAGAGCAGCAGCAGCAGCCCCGCCCTCCCAAAAGAACGCGGTGACGTCACGCAGCCAGGGATACGCGTCATATCCAGCGTCGTGACGTCAACGCGGTGTGGTTTTGAAAACAAACCCCCACCCCTCCACAACGGGAAATGCTTTGATTTGCATAACGCAGAATTGATAATTTTAAAAAAAGGAACAATTTGGCATCCTCGATGGAGCGGGGCCCAATTTGCATATATTTAAATGTTTGTACAGCACGTTCCAAAATACAACTTGCCTCCTTTGCGCACGCGCGGCTCCGGCCTTCTCCCTTTCCTCCCCACCGCCGAGCTGGACCGATCCGCGGCTCCCTCCGCCGTCCCCGCCGCGATGCCTAATAACGGTCCCGCCACTTCCGGGTCCGCCGAGCGGCTCCATGGCAACACTTCCGGTAAGGAGTACAGGAGCCGCCGAGGGACAAGCGCCCTCCGAACGCGCGCGCGCGCGGCGCCCCCCCCCCCCCTTCAACCAATCCAAAGGGACGTGGGCTGTGGAATCCACACAGAGATAATAATAAGAAAAATAGGTAGAGCAGCCTTCCTCAACCTGGGGCGATCCAGATGTGTTGGACTGCATCTTCCAGAATGCCCCAGCCAGCTGGCTGGGGCATTCTGGGAGTAGTAGTCCAACACAGCTGGCTGGGGCATTCTGGGAGATGCAGTCCAACACATCTGGAGCGCCCCAGGTTGAGGAAGGCTGAGGTAGAGGAATCCCCTTGTCTGCATAGGCGGCTTCCGGGATCCCTCCCGTCCTCCTCCTTTGGAAAGCAAAGGAGCAACCCAGATTTTGCAAGCTGCTGCCACTGGACGCCGCTGGACCCGGCCAGCAGAAACCCCCCAAAAATAATAATAATATAAAAAATGCAGCAGGCAAGAGAGGAGCTGCCTCTCTTTCTAACAGGCCTGGTCTTGTTTTGCATAAAACCGTTCATTTTAAAACACTTAAGAAGTAGCCCTGCCAGTACAAACCCCCTTGCAAATGCAGGCGGTTCTCCCCAAATGGCAGGAATTGAGGCGAGGAGAGAGAGAGAGAGAGAGAAAAGGGTGCTTACAACAGCCCTGCGGTGTAGCCCACCGCTGACTAGCCGGGCTGAGGCTATGAGGTGCTTACAACAGCCCTGCGGTGTAGCCCGCCGCTGACTAGCCGGGCTGAGGCTATGAGGTGCTTACAACAGCCCTACGGTGTAGCCCGCCGCTGACTAGCCGGGCTGAGATTATGAGGTGCTTACAACAGCCCTGCGGTGTAGCCCAGTGTCACCACCCCCATATTGCAGGACAGCAGTGTGGTTGGGACAGCAGCCTGCAAGAATGCAGTTTGGGCCTGGCTGTGCCAAGGCCGCCTTAGGTCGCGAGATGGAAGCCTAACTGAGTCCAGGATCGTGTTGCGATGGGGAATGTGTTATGAAAACTCAGTTTTCTCCGGAGGGCCATCGTGACGCCTGCCAGGTAAGTCGACCCCTCGGCATGAATTATTAAGCCTCGCTCACCGGCATGCCACACCAGCTGGACGTGGCCTGTGCTCAATTCAGTTGCTGGGTCATTATTCAGCATCCTCTTTCTTTGGTGTCCCTAGAGCGGCTTTCGTATGTTGAAAGTGTGATTCGAACTCAGAACGCGCAAGGCATTCTGCATGTGCTCAGAGGCACCCCCATACTATTTATGACCTTGTGTGTTTCAAGGCCTCAAATCCCGCTTTTGAATAAAAACTTCATCCCAAACATACACTTATATTCCAGCTTTTGTTCTCTTTCTCTTGCAAGAGAAGAAAAGCAGGGATGTTTGCAACCAGTTGGTTTTGGGTTCCATAAATAGTTGCTCTGTGTGTGCCTTCATTGCGTTGTATTTTTCATATGGAGTTTTGCAGTGTATAAGTAATATGTGCTAAAATAGCATTTGTTTTATGGGTTGACTATTAGCTATTGACCGTTTTCACTCACAGTTGAATCCTTTTGTCAACTCAAATTCAGTCCCAATAAGTTCAGTGGGGCTGAGTCCCAGGACACTAGAAGGATTACAGCTAGATACATATTTAATGTTTTTCATTATAGTATTTCATATCATTGGTTTAACTTCAATATATATGATTTTATAATTGTGGATGCTTGTATGACATTTAAGTTCTTGAATGTTTTTGTACTGGGCATTTTGAAATAGGATTTCTTATTTCTTTCAGTCACCCTGTTGGACATTTTATAGTTTTTTTTAACGTTTTCTAGTGCTTTGGACCATTTTGATGCTTTGCCTCTTTTTTTCTTATTTGCCTTCTCCGTGGTATGGAAACATCAAGTTTTTAAGAACGTCTTGTGCCTAATTTTCTAGTGTAGTGGGGAAACAGTTACTCTATGGCAATCAGCTACACTCTGCACATGTTCAGAGGTATTGTTATTATTATTTTTTCCATTTTTTTCCAGGGGCTTGGCATTAAAAAAATTTGTACCTCAAGCCCTGGTCCAAATTAAGCCCCTGTTTACGGCTTAAAGATCCAAAATATGTCCCTTTAGAGAAATATTTCTGCCCCCGCCTCCGTGGCAAATGTCCATACATCCCTCATTCCAACTGGAAACAGTGATTTTCTTCCAGGCCCTTAATTGAAGTACTGTCATGTAGTAGGCATGAATTATTCAATATTGCTAAATATTTCATACAGATCAGGTGACTTCATTAGCACACAAGTTGCTTTATCCTGTTAGATCAGGTTGATAATAAAACAGCCGAAAATCCACCCACACAACTCCCCTCAGTCTTCTTCCCAGAAAGGAAGAGGAGGTTTGACGCTTGGTCTTGGTTATCTAAGACTCTCCCAAATCTCCTCCTTTGGACCACTGGAGGAAATGATAGGCTGGTGGTCCTTTCTGCAAAGGAAGGAAAGAAAGAAAGGAATATAGGGCTGGGAAACTGAGTCACGAAAGGAGAACACAGACTAAACGTTTATACATTGTGTACCTGTTTTGTAAACTGCTGAGTGGATTAGATTTGAATACAATTAAATGCAAATTAATCAAGAAATCTGTGGGCTGCCCGTACCTAGGTGAGACGCACACCTAAGGCCTATTTTCTCACGCTGAGGAAGTGAAGAGACAGGGTTTGTACTGGAACCACAGCACACAAGGTTGAGGCACTGGGACTTTTTGGACTAGCAGGGACGCTGACGTTATCCAGTTGCTGAGGGGAAATGGATTTCCCCAGCAACCGCCCTTTGCTCCCTGTTGCAATGCAAAGTAGTTTGGGATGGGATGGGATGGGATGGGCTTGCATGCATGGGCCTCCATCCACTCATAGGGGCAAGGGGGGGCTCCTGCCCCCCCCTCCCCCTTGGATTCCGGTCATGGCATCATTTTGAAAGCAGCAAGAGGAGATTTTGCGCTGTGCCTGCCCCATCTATCTCTGTTTTTAGGGTCCTGGACAGGAGGTCAGAAATTTAAATGGGGGCGGGGGGGGCAGATGCCCTTGAGTTTAACCAGCACTGCGGGAGCACCTCCTCGTGAGGCAAAGTAGAAGGTAGCAGCACGGTCGGGTTCCAACATGCAAAAGCAACTCCATTTGTTTCGACTCTCCAGTTCCCTGTACCATAAGAACATCAGACGAGCCCTGAGGCTGGATCAAACCAAGAGTCCATCTCGTCCAGCACTCTGTTCGCACAGTGGCCAACCAGCTGTTAGCCAGGGACCCACAAAGCAGGACACGGTGCAACAGCACCCTCCCACCCATGTTCCCCTGCAGCTGGTGCACACAGGCTTACTGCATCGAGTACTGGAGATAGCACACAACCTTGGTCATGCATGTAAACGGGCTATAAGCGGACAACATGCAACTATCCATCAATCAATGGGGACCGTTGACCTGGAGAAAAGCATAAAAGTAGCCATAAAGCAGCATGATTAGGAAGAGGAGATTGAGGGGAGACATGAGAGCACTCTTCAAATACTTAAAAGGTTGTCACACAGAGGAGGGCCAGGATCTCTTCTCGATCCTCCCAGAGTGCAGGACACGGAATAACGGGCTCAAGTTAAAGGAAGCCAGATTCCGGCTGGACATCAGGAAAAACTTCCTGACTGTTAGAGCAGTACGACAATGGAATCAGTGACCTAGGGAGGTTGTGGACTCTCCCACACTCGAGGCCTTCAAGAGGCAGCTGGACAAGCATCTGTCAGTGATGCTTTGAGGTGGATTCCTGCATTGAGCAGGGGGTTGGTCTGGATGGCCTTACAGGCCCCTTCCAACTCTGCTATTCTATGATGCTATGAATGAAAGCTAGAAAAGAGGGAGAAAGAAAGAGAATGGAAAGGAAAGGAAAAGAAGGAAAGGGAAATGAAAGAAAGATAGAAAAGAGGAAGGAAGGAAGAAAGAGGAAAGGAAAGAGAAAGAAAGAAAGAAATGAAAGATAGAAAAGAGGAAGGAAGAAAAAGGAAAGAAATGAAAAAAAGAGAAAAGAGGAAGAAATAAAGAAAGAGGAAAGGAAAGAGAAAGAAAGAAATGAAAGAAAGACAGAAAAGAGGAAGAAAGAAATAAAGAAAGAGGAAAGGAAAGAGAAAGTAAGAAATGAAAGAAAGATAGAAAAGAGGAAGAAAGAAAACGGAAAGGAAAGAGAAGGAAAGAGAGAAAGACAGACAGACAGAAAAGAGGAAGTAAGAAAGTGAAAGAAACGAATGAAAGAAAGAAAAGAGGAAGGAAGAGAAAGAAATGAAAGAAGGGAAGATAGAAAAGAGGAAGGGGAAAAAGAAAGAAAAGAGAAAGGAAAAGGAAGGAAGGAAACAGGAAAGAGGGGAAAGAGAAGAAAGAGAAGAAAGAACGAGGAAAGGGATCCGGGCTGTTCCCTGGTGGGCGGAGGAGGCGCGCTCTGCACATGCTCCGGGGCCCCCCGGAGGCGCTGCGCCCCCTGCCGAGCAGGTCCCTCCCGGGGCGGCGCCTGGCAGGCGGAGCCGCTCCGCCTTGGTCGGGGGCGGCGATGGGCCGAGCTCCACCCCGGGAAGCGGCTCCTCCGGCCGGCCGGCCTGCCTGCCTGCCTGCCTGCCTGCCCGCCCGCTCGCCCGCCTGCCTGCTCGTGCGCTCCAGCCCCGGCTGCTGCTCGCCCGCGCCTGCTCGCCATGGCCATGCTCCTGGAGTACGAGTTCAAGACGCTGCCGGCCGACAAGCAGATCGAAACGGAGCCGTTCCTGGACGCTGTCACCATCCTGCCCCCCTTCTTCGGTGAGCGCGCCCCGGCGGATCGGGACCCCGGCAGGGCAGGGCAGGGATCTCCCCACCACCACCACCACCACCATCCTAAGCTTCCCGTCTCCGGAGCCTGGGCAGGTTTACTCGGGAGTAAGCGCTCGCCCGCCCCCCCCCGCGCGCTTAACCCGGAGTAGTTACTCCGCTTCCGCTTTAGCCTCGCCTCCCTTTTGGGACCGGTGGCGTAGGAACCGGGGGAGGGATCGGGGCAGCTCTATCTATAGATATAAAAAACTGTTTTTTACACAGCGCATAGTTAAGTTATGGAACTCACTACCACAAGATGCAGGGTTGGCCACCCATCTGGATGGCTTTAAAAGGGGGTTGGATGAATTCCTGGAGGAGGAGGCGATCGATCCATGGCTTCCAGCCCTGATGGTTACGTGCTATCTCCGGTATCCAAAGCAGTAAGCCTGTATACACTAGTTGCTGGGGAACATGGATGGGAGGGTGCTGTTGCACCGTGTCCTGCTTTGTGGGTCCCTGGTTGACAGCTGTTGGGCGCTGTGTGAACAGAGTGATGGACCAGACGGACCCTTGGTCTGATCCAGCATCAGGGCTCTTCTTTTGTTCTTAAAGCTCTGGATTGGTTGCATTGCAATCCCCATCATCCCCAGCTGGTGCGTGCATTTGGAGGGCACCAAGTTAGGGGACGCTGAATTCTGGTTAGTTCTTGGGCTGACGTGGCAAAGTTGATTTCATGGCCTTAGAATAAATTGTGTTAAGTGGAATTCCTACATAGCAGAATACCTCTGAATCCCAGGTGGTACAGGGGAGAACAGTTGCTTTTGTGTCCTGCTTGGGTGAACACGCAAGATGTAGCTGGTTGATCCAGCAAGGCAGTTTTGAAGCCCTCTTTAATTCGGGTTAGTCCCGGCCCAGAACAGGATGGGTCAGTGGACGCTGGTGGCTCTATATATCCGTGCTGGCTTTCAGTCAGAACCAGTCGGAATTCTAAAGTTCTGACCCTGGATAGCTCCATTAGAGTTTTGACTGGTTCTGGTTCTGGTTCCGACTGAAGCCTGGAATAGATTCACCGCCCCACTGACACCGGAGACACCGGGATGGATTGTTATTCTAGATGAATTTATCCGGGAATATCATATAGCTCTCTGTGTTGTGGCATCCTGATAATATCGGAGTCAGCTGGTCAGAGCAACGTTTTCTCTTTCTCTTCTTTCACAACAAGAAGAAAAGACCTGATTCTTTGGCCCATGGCATATTTGGGGCCTTTGACATGGCAAATTTAGGATGTGTGTGTGTGTCTTTTCCGTCTGTAAAAAGGAAATACTTAATTTGCACCAGTGAGGGCAAAGGCAATCATATCAAAGTCCTTTTGCGAATTGAAAGTGCTTTATGAAAATTTAGTTGCAGTGGTTAATAGCAAGAGATTTCATACCTTTTATGTGTGTGTGTGGGGAGGGTGCTATAATCCCAGGAGTGGGCAGAAAATAGATGGGGATCTATTAGTAGATGGGGATCTACTAGGTCATTCGCAACAAATCAGCAAGACTTTCCAATTCCCAATTGTTCAACAACAAAACAACTTTTACCACCTAAATAAGGTATGCTTTTGTAACGAAGAAAGCTTAGCATGACCAGGAGTGGATTTTTGTGTGAAAGGAGCTGGTTCAGGTGGGGTGTCACTGACAAATTCCTAGCCACAAAACATGCTCAGAGGCACCCTTTTCTTTTTAATTCTAAGTATCAGGCTTTTGCACCTGGCTCCGGTTGGTGGAATTGGGGACTCTAGTAACAAACAAGGTAGATTTGTGGCTTTGCTGACTCCTGGTTATCCCCTTACTGAAGTTGGGAAGTCTATAAAGAGGCTTCTGTCTCTGCAGCAGCAACGGTGAGGCGGGCGGAGAAGAGTTGAGCATAGTTTCTCACCTGGGTTACCTAATCGGCCCAGCCTAGCCTTACCCTCCAGGCCTGTGAGGCGAGAGCCCTCCCTGAGAAAGAAAGGTGCCGCTTTCCTTACGCACTTGATGTTTTTTGCTCTGTGTTTAATAACTGTAAGTTTCAGCTTCTCTCTCTCCTCCTGTTCCGAGACGAAAAGCATTTAGAAACGCAGGGATTAAATTCTGTTCGCAAAGCAGCGTGTGACTTAGGGCTCAGCTACATCAAGCAGGATATTCCACTGTGAAAGCAGTATGAAAGTGGTATATGAAAGGCAGGAGCCACACCACTGCTTTGTAGCGGTATAGAAGTGCACTGACAATGGTTGGGACCCATGACACATCTGCACCAAGCAGGATATAACACTATGAAAGTGGTATGAAAGTGGTATGTAAAAGGCAGGAGCCATACGACTGCTTTATAGCAGTATAGAAGTGCACTGACAACTGTTAGGGCCCATTGACAGATACCATATACTGCTTTCATACCACTATATCCTGATTGGTGTGGCTCCTGCTTTTTATATACCGCTTTCGTAGTGGAATATACTGAATCATAGAATCATAGAACAGCAGAGTTGGAAGGGGCCTACAAGGCCATCGAGTCCAACCCCCTGCTCAATGCAGGAATCCACCCTAAAGCATCCCTGACAGAGGGTTGTCCAGCTGCCTCTTGAAGGCCTCTGGTGTGGGAGAGACCACAACCTCCCTAGGTAACTGGTTCCATTGTCGTACTGCTCTAACAGTCAGGAAGTTTTTCCTGATGTCCAGCCAGAATCTGGCTTCCTTTAACTTGAGCCCGTTATTCCGTGTCCTGCACTCTGGGAGGATCGAGAAGAGATCCTGGCCCTCCTCTGTGGGACAACCTTTTAAGTCTTTGAAGAGTGATATCAGGTCTCCCCTCAATCTTCTCTTCTCCAGGCTAAACACGCCATGCTACTAATTGGCATAGATGAGCCCTTACTCTCCCAGGTGTGTGCATGCATGTGGGGTTGTGTGTGTGTGTGTGTGTATGAAGGCCATGTTCCTCAAAATTATGGAGAAGGTGTCCTGAACATGCTGCACGTATTCTGCGCCCAACGATTTAACCCAGCACAGTGCCTTCTAGGTGTGTTGGTCAGCAATTTCCGTCCTTTCCAGGAAGCATGGCCCACGATTGTCATCAGGACACGGAGAGTATAACCTCTCGCCTTGACCTCTTTTGCCTGCCTCCTGCGATTCCATGTACGGTGTGGCAAAGCTGCCTGGTCTTCTGCTGACCTTCAGGATCGTTCCCTTCAGGAGAAGGTGGCTGCAGTCCTGGCCTTTGATGAGCATTTGCCTCAAGGAAACCTCCATGGCAGGATCGTTGGGTAAACTGAGAATGTAAGCAAATGTTTGCCAACGGTGGAGCGGAGCCTTTGTGTCGCCCAGCTGCATTTCTTCCGACAGGCGATCAAAACGCGCCGTGTAAGAAACGAGATCGCCGGATTGTCAAAGGAGGAGGCTGCGTTCATAATGGATGTAACAGAAGCTCTTTGCTCTCCTGGGCACCTCTGGCTGATGAGGTTTAGGCCCTGTCGTCTCACTGTACCGGTCTCCACGTATCTCTGAAGCTGAGCCCTGCGTCTTTAAATTAATTCATTTTAATTAACTCCCTTAAAACTGAAGCTCTCGCGAGCCAAAGCAAGGGCTTGACCTGAGCAGAACTCACTCTCGGAATCCGTTTGTAATGTCAGGCCTAAGTACCGCATTTCTTCGATTATAAGACACCATAGATTGTAAGACGCACACTAATTTCAGTACCACCAACAGAAAAAAAGACGCACCCGCAATTCTAAGATGCACCCCATTTTTAGAGATGTTTATATGGGGGGAAAAGTGTGTCTTAGAATCGAAAAAAATAGGGTAATAATCAAGCTTCTCTGAACATGTGCAGAGTGTAGTTGCAGGTCCACTGAGTAATTACAGCTCATCTAGGATTTGGCCTGGCTCATCCCTTTCAGGAGATGGTTGAAAGAAAGAGCTTCCTTTGAATAGTGTCCATCTATGGCCATTGGACTGCAAGTCCCATAATCCTAGCCAGCATCTTGGTAGAAGGTTTTCTGTTCGTTTGTTTCACTAACAAGTTAGTATCTTGTATTTCCATGTTGGCTGTGGAGGAGAGGGCTTCATCTCCTCCATGGCCGGGCTGCTAACTCCTTTGCGGATTCGTTAAAATATATTTTTTCCAGGCTAGTAACTCTTTTGAGCTAATTTGCAAGGCTGTTGCCTCTAAGCCAAGTAGCAAGGAAGCAACAGATTGCAAAAAGTCGATGCCTTAGAGCAGAACCCTGCCTTGGACTGCTTAATTCTCGGGTGTGGAAGAGGATCTGTTCTTTCCTAATGGCCCAAAGATTTTGGGCAAGCCAACCTTTAAGAGGAATCCATAAACGCTCCACCATAACAGGGATTTATCTTTGTTTTCCATCTGCCCAACCATGGTGAAGTTTTCTCCTCTTTGCAGCTTTGTCAAAACTTGCAACGTTTCCCCAAGGGCTTGGTGGGTGGAGACTTAATTTGTTTGCATCAATCCATTGCTATTTTATCTTGTAACAAGCCGCTTTTTTTGAAACGTGTAGCTGGTTCTCTGTGACTTTGAATGGGTTTCTCCTGGTGACAGCCCTGTTTGTACAGTGGGGAAACGTTAACGGGGTTTAATCTGAAGCGGTGTGATTTATGGATCTAGTGCAGCCTTCCTCAACCTGGGGCGCTCCAGATGTGTTGGACTGCACCTCCCAGAATGCCCCAGCCAGCCGAGCTGGCTGGGGCATTCTGGGAGTTGTAGTCCAACACATCTGGAGCGCCCCAGGTTGAGGAAGGCTGATCTAGTGGTCTATAATGAATGGGGTGGGTGGGAGAGAGCTGTTGGTAGCATGCAAAGCTGTCCCAGAATCCCTGTTTCAAAAAATATACGTGGCTTTTTCAGAAACTTCAAGTGGTTCACGTGAAAACCATCCAACCTGCTAAAATGTGTGCGTAAGAATATTCAGCCCTCCAGCTGTGGCTTCCAGATGTGTTCCCTGGGAGTCCAACGCACCCAAAAGCCACGAGTTTGGGGAAGGTTGGCGTATATAAATTAATGTACAGCTATAACAAGCAAAAAGCCAAGGCCGCTTTCAACTGAAAGGCAACGGATCTAGCACAGATCTTGAGTTTGTTCTGACTCTATACTGTTAGCCTCACCCTTCCCGGTGCCTGTTTACACTTCCCTGTGCCTATTTGCATTCTCTTTCCCTCCTTATTGTTTACTACAACTTTATTAGATTGTAAGCCTATGCGGCAGGGTCTTGCTATTTACTGTGTAATCTGTACAGCACCATGTACATTGATGGTGCTATATAAATAAATAATAATAATAATAATAATAATACTGAAACCCCTGACTGGGAAACCTTGAGTATCCCAGAAACAGCTGACCCGGCTCTCTGTTCATTTCCTGCTGGAATTTCTAGCGCCATCGGGTCTAGCCATGGCGCTAGAAATTCCAGCAGGCTGCTCGCTGGGCTTGTCTCACCCACCCCAAACGGTGGGAAAAGTTGGATCATTAGGCAATGCCTAATGCCAAGCATTTCCCATTGGCTCGGTCTGTCCTCCTCCTCGGTGACTCCTTTTGCCACCCGGGGCAAGGGATTGAATTTCATCGCTTGGATGATTTAATTAGCAGCAGGTGAAATCCGTCCGGGATGTGGTTGAACCGGCTAGACGCAGCAGCCGGAAAGCGCACCGTTCAGGTTCAAACCCGTTTCTCCGAGGCGTTTGCCAATGGGGGGGGGGGGTTTCTGCCGATGGGATTTGGCAATGGCGAGGGATGCCACTTTGGTACAGAGACCCTGGTAGATGGCTCGTTCTTCCCAAGCAGCACCCAAGAAACTCCTGGAGGAGAAGGCCATCCATGGCTACTATTCTGATAGTTCTATGCCACCTCCAGTATCTGAGGCCGTAAGCCTGTGTACACCAGTTGCTGGGGAACATGGGCGGGAGGGTGCTGTTGCACTTGTGTCTTACTGTTGAGCCAGTGTGGACTAAATGGACCTCGGTCTGATGCAGCACAGCTCTTCCAAATGCACGGTTACAAGATGGGGGATACTTGGCTCAGCAATACTACAAACGAGAAGGATCTTGGAATTGTTGTAGATCACAAGCTGAATATGAGCCAACAGTGCGATATGGCTGCAAGAAAGGCAAATGCTATTTTGGGCTGCGTTAATAGAAGCATAGCTTCCAAATCGCGTGAGGTACTGGTTCCTCTCTATTCGGCCTTGGTTAGGCCTCATCTAGAGTATTGCGTCCAGTTCTGGGCTCCACAATTCAAGAAGGACGCAGACAAGCTGGAGCGTGTTCAGAGGAGGGCAACCAGGATGATCAGGGGGTCTGGAAACAAAGCCCTATGAAGAGAGACTGAAAGAACTGGGCATGTTTAGCCTGGAGAAGAGAAGATTCAGGGGAGACATGAGAGCACTCTTCAAATACTTGAAAGGTTGTCACACAGAGGAGGGCCAGGATCTCTTCTCGATCCTCCCAGAGTGCAGGACACGGAATAACGGGCTCAAGTTAAAGGAAGCCAGATTCCAGCTGGATATCAGGAAAAACTTCCTGACTGTTAGAGCAGTACGACAATGGAATCATTTACCTAGGGAGGTTGTGGGCTCTCCCGCACTAGAGACCTTCAAGAGGCAGCTGGGCAAGCATCTGTCAGGGATGCTTTAAGGTGGACTCCTGCATTGAGCAGGGGGTTGGACTCGATGGCCTTAGAGGCCCCTTCCAACTCTGTTATTCTATGATTCTTAGGTTTTTAACTGATGCCCACCTACTTGGACTGGGATCCTCCAGGCAAGGGAATTACTTTGAAGAAAATTTGCTTAGGAGGGCATTGCGGCAGCTGGTGGCTCTGTACATGGCACACTTGTTGGGATGGCATCGGGCGGGCTGCCCTTCTGGGGGCCCATCACCGGATCCCCGTCACCCTAGTTGGCTCCGTTGGACGTGTGAAGGCTATCCAAGGCGGGACCAGAGCTCAATGGTAGAGCCGTGGCTTTGCATGCTGAAAAGGTCCCGGGTTCAACCCCCAGCATCATCTCCAACACAAAAGATTGGGGAGCAGGGAACGGCCTCAGACCCTGGAGACATGCTGCCAGTCAGGGTAGACGATATTGGGCTGGGAGAGGAACACCCCGACCAGGCATCTAACTATCCATATCTTTGCCTTCGTTTGGACTTTTAACCAGTTAACAAAGTTTTGGTCCGTTGACTGGCTGAATGATGATGCAGGATTATTATTATTATTATTATTTTTTAAAAAAGCATTGTTTACGAGAAGAATGAGAAAGTTATTTTAACCATCAGCCGATTTCCCGCTTACTGTAACGACAGAAACAAATAAGTTGCATTATTGTGAAACAATCAAATGAACTTCCTCTTTTTAAAATGGCAGTTATGGTTTTGGGATTGTACATTTCATGGAACTTTCTGCATTTCAGTTCCTTCTAACTTCATCGTTTACAGTCCAACCCCCACCCCTCCAACCCAGTGTGTGTGTGTGTGTGTATAACATACATACATACATACATACATACATACATGGAGTGCTGTGCTCCCCGGTGCCTCTTCATCTCTACACTGGGACAACTTTAATTTGCAAGCCCGAATCGATATCGGAGTTACGACGGTTCAGGGATTCTGACACAAAACTCTCAAAGCAGCTCACAGAGCTGCACCAAGACCTGGTTAAAGGAAGCCAGTTCATATTAGCTTCATTTATCCTTTGAATTATATTGTTCGCCTTCAAGGTGCTGCAAGACTCTTGATTTTGCTACCACAGACTAGCAGAAGGACGACCCCTCTGGAAATGATTTCATTATGACCTTTTGTGGTACGTAGGTTGGAGGCGTCAAGGGTCGGCGTGCCTGGGCGCCTGCTGAGGGCTCAATGCCCAGGGTGGGCCCACTGCCAAGAGCTCCCTGGAGTTGTTCCTCCTGGCCTGGGCCAGGCTGGTGGTGAGAAGGGCTAGTAGATGCCTTCACCGACTTGTTCATTGCTCTCTGGCCATCACACACACAAGAGGGAGCGATACTGAGAAAGTAGAGGAAGAGGAAGAGCAGAGAGAAGACGGACTTGCTGAGGGAGGGATCCCATGGAGGGTGTCCAAGAGCCATAATAATAATAATAATAATAATAATAATAATAATAATAATAATAATAATTTTTATTTCTTACCCGCCTCTCTGATTGGATCAAGACTGGGAACAACAAGCATAAAATACACAAAATACTGATTAAAAACATAGCATACACTGTTAAAAACATCCTAAAAGCATCCTAAAATTCCACTGGGTAGGCCTGCCGGAAGAGATCAGTCTTGATAGCTTTCTTGAATGCTAAAAGTCTGTCAAGCTGACGAGTCTTCTCCCGCAGGCCGTTCCACAGTCTGGGAGCAGCAGAAGAGAAGGTCCTCTGGGTAATGTCAGCCTTGTTTTTGTTGGCTGGAGTAGATTCTTCCCAGAGGACCTGAGTGTGCGGGGCGGATTGTACAGGAGAAGGCGATCCCACAGGTAGCCTGGACCCAAACCAGGTAGGGCTTTAAAGGTGATAGGAAAGGAAAGGAAAGGAACCTCTCGTGCAAGCACTGAGTCATTACTGACTCTTGGAGGGACGCCAGCTTTCGCTGACGTTTTCTTGGCAGGCCTTATAGCGGGGTGGTTCGCCGTTGCCTTCCCCGGCCATTATTCCCTTTCCCCCAGCTAACTGGGTACTCATTTTACCGACCTCGGGAGGATGGAAGGCTGAGTTGACCCAAGCCGGCTGCCTGAAACCAGCTTCCGCTGGGATCGAACTCAGGCCGTGGGGAGAGTTTCGGCTGCAGAAACTGCTGCTTTACCACTCTGCGCGACACGAGGTGATAACCAACACTTTATACTTCACTTGGAAACTAATTGGCAGCCAGTGAAGAGATTTTCAAACTGGTGTGATATGGTCACGCCTAGGTGTACCAGTGACCAGCCATATTATGAACTAGTTGAAGTTGCCAGACTAGGCACAAAGGTAGCCCTATGTAGAGTGCATTGCAGAAGTCGAGCCTCGAAGTTACCAGTGCGTGCACGACCGTCTTTAGGTCTTCTAACTCTAGGAAGGGGCACACACAAAAAATTGGCGAGTTAAACTCCGTTGCAGCACAGTCCCCGGCACGTCTACTCCGAGGAGACCCTCCTGGAGTTCAGTGGGGCCCGACCGGCGTGCCGCGTTTCTTTGCCTCTGCCGCTCTCTCATCCGGTCCCCCGGATCCCTGCCACCGTTGGTCCCAAAGCTGGGCTGCTTGTTAGCTTTTCCATGGCAGAATGTGCAGTGTTGCCGGAGATGGGTGACCTTTGAACGTGACTGGTGGGGTGTCCTTTCCCCAAGCGCACAGAAAAACGAGCTGCATGAGAGAGACAGAGAGACAACACACTGGCTGGTTTTGGCTCGCTCTCGCTCCCATGAAGTGCGGCATGGCATTTCTTGGTGCCCGGTTGTCCCAGTGTGGGTGCGGCTGATGCATACACACCAAATGTAAAACCTGCCTTGCTCACTGGAAGTAGGCGGAGACCTCTTCTATCCATGCACTAGGAACAGAAGAGGATGAGGCGGATGAGTTCTCAAGCGGTCCAAGGACCTGCGTCATTGGCAGATGGGAGTGTACGACCTCTCCTTTGCCTCTGAGGAGACACCAGCTCCATCCACCTCTCCCTCAACTGTTTCTTTCAAGCAACCGGAACTCAACTTTAAGAATTGGTGGCTGAGTCTACTTTATTCCTCTTCCCTCCTCCTCCCCTTCTCCTTTTGTGCTGTGTCTTTTAGATTGTTAGCCTGGGGGCAGAGAGGTGTCTTGTTTGTTACTGATCTTCTGTAAGCTGAGCACAGGTAGAAATGTGTTAAATAATAAAAGAATAATCATTTCAGACATTGGGCAGGAAGAATCACATTTTTGAACGCTCCCATACATTTTTTTTTAATTGCAATTGGAGAACTAGCACAGCAGGGGACTGGGTGAGACAGAAAGGCCTTTCTCTGACGTCAGATTTGTTTTCTTGCAGGGAGTTCCGTATATGCAGACCTCTAAATCTCACAAAAAAGCAAAGCTAGCTGTGTTGACCATAAGAAAAATTCTAAAATCCATGTTGCTGATATACCTTGATGGGGCCAATGAAAAGAATAACTAGTGTGAATTTGCAGACAATGTGACTTCCTCATCTAGTCACTGTTCCCCGTCACCCTGCCACCTGCCTTTTAAACATCTTGCCTGAAGAAGAGATCTGGGGATCTCAAAAGCTTGCACAGTTTTTGGGTGATCTTTGCTTGGTCTAATTACATTAAATGTATAACAGTTCTATATAGTCAATGCTTTCTGGGTTAGGGTTACGAAGATGAAAAGCCTTAAAAACACAATGTTGTAACACAATATAAAAACTATGTATCTATCTACAATCAACAATAAGATATCCCAGGATGTAGTAAAGGTATTGCAGCAACACGGATTTTGGAATTCTGTGGAGGAGAATCCAGAAACAGCGCCCTTCCCCCTCCACTTTCCGCCTGAAGTGGTACAGTCTGCGCGAGCACCTCGGGACTCTACCACCTCATTCTGCTGTGTGTGTGTGTGCGAAGGCTAGGCCCAGCCAGTGTGCTTGTTGCTTAACTTTTGGGTAGCCCCAGTGCATGCTGGGGACGGTGAGGTAGCCAGTAAGCCAATCTAGAGACAGGGATTGGGTGTCTTTGTGGGGACTTACGGTAAACTGGCTTCAACAGGAAAAACAGGAAAGTTTGGTTTGCCTGGGACGGCATCAAAGAGCAATAGGCCCGGAGGCAGGGGGGGGGGGGTGCTAGGAAGTTACAAGGCGTGTCTCCCCATCCAGGCCTTCTTGGGATTCCTGGCTGGCAAAGAGGAGAGATTGAGGGCCTGTGGCTCAGCCGTAGAGCCACTGCTTTACACACACAAGGTCACAAGTTCGATCCTCGGTAGGGCTGGGAAAGCTCCTGCCTGAAACCCCGGAGAGCTTCTGCTGCCAGTCCGTGTCGACAGTACTGGGCCCGATGGACCAAAGGGTCTGACTCGGTCTCAGGCGGCTTCTTGTAAAGCGTGCTCTTACGATGTTCCCATTTTACAGGTGCAGGGACTGAGACTCAGGTGCTGTGACTCCACGGCAAAGACAGGACGGAGGTTTGAGGCCTTTCTCTCCACCGGAAGGTGCTCTGGCATGGTTGGTTGGGGCAGTTTGCTAAGCCGCCCCAAACCCAATTGTCCACCAGGCTTTGCCCAGTTTGCTGGTCTGTTCTTGCATGTAGGGTGTGGACGGAGCACCCCATTTTCATGTGTTACAGAGCAAAGTCCAGCAGGCTTCAAGCTTGTGCAATTTACACATACATCATACACACCATTTTGCTAGAATCTCAGAAGTTTGGCTGCATTAATAGAAGTATCGCTTCCAAATCACGTGAGGTCCTAGTTCCTCTCTATTCGGCCCTGGTTAGGCCTCATCTAGAGTATTGCGTCCAGTTTTGGGCTCCACAATTCAAGAAGGATGCAGACAAGCTGGAGCGTGTTCAGAAGAGGGCAACCAGGATGATCAGGGGTCTGGAAACAAAGCCCTATGAAGAGAGACTGAAAGAACTGGGCATGTTTAGCCTGGAGAAGAGAAGATTGAGGGGAGACAGGATAGCACTCTTTCAAATACTTGAAAGGTTGTCACACAGAGGAGGGCCAGGATCTCTTCTTGAGATCGTGCAGGTTTTCCGTCCTTGCGTTGCATCGAGAGACGTCCCTCTCTTGACTGATTCTATCACGCCAGTGAACGTTCACGGCAGACAAAAGATACGCTTGTTCTGTTCCAGCATTCACAATATCGGCTATTATGTCAGGAAATGTATTGTAAAAGCTTTCTTGCCCCCACCCCCAAACTATAGTCCGATCAACTGTACAAAGCCTGCTTTGAGAGCCAAGTGGCGTCCTGTGGCTATGTTTATAAGTCGTTCGCTCAGCATTCAGTGCAACGTTTTCCACGAGGATCTTGCTCAAGACGACACATGAAGCATTTTGAGCTAAACGTTATGGCTTAGCGTGTCATGTGAACCATTCCTAACCATGGTGGCTATCTACCCATGGTTTCAACATACTGCAAAAGGGCTAGCGGCTTAACCGTGGCTTAGCGTGTTGTCCGAACAAGCCCAGTGTGCCGTTGAGCTGTAAAGAAGTCATGGAGTGGACGGAGACTGTAGAATTCCTTGCAACTGGGAATTTGTCGACATGAGCGACTCAAAAGCCTTTCCTGTTCAGGTTGACATTTCATGAGCGGAGTTAAGCGTGTGTGTTGTGTATGTTTAATAATAATAATAATAATAATAATAATAATAATAATAATAATAATAATAATAATAATAATAATATAAATTTTATCTTCCTGATCTTATTGTCCTGTGTTTGTAACTTTATAACATTTGTAACTTACCCTTCTTCCATGAGTAGGATTAAGTTAGGTCAACATGGGGTGTTTCCTATCACACTATCCTCAGAACATCCCTGTCGTGAATGATAGGGTGAGGGAATCTGATTTGCCCAACGTCACCCAGTGGGATCTTCCTGCCACAGGACCGTGCTGGTTGGGAATGATGGGGATTGTAGTCCAGTGCATCTGGAAGGGCCAGATAGGGAAGGATGCCTTATCTCATGCCCCAGACAGTACAGAGGGGACAAGCAATTGTGAACTGCCCAGAGAACCTCGGCTATTGGATAGTATAAAAATGTAATAAATAAATAAACAAACAAATATCAGCCCCAGGAAATGGCTGCCCAGCCTGTCCTGGGAAGCCTTCACCCAGGAGAATCCATCACCAACCCTCTGGGTCATTGGTTCTGTCCTAATGTTCAGAGGAGGGCAACCAGGATGATCAGGGGTCTGGAAACAAAGCCTAATGAGGAGACTGAAAGAACTGGGCAGGTTTAGCCTGGAGAAGAGAAGATTGAGGGGAGACATGAGAGCACTCTTCAAAGACTTAAAAGGTTGTCACACAGAGGAGGGCCAGGGTCTCTTCTCGATCATCCCAGAGTGCAGAACATGGAATAACGGGCTCAAGTTACAGGAAGTCAGATTCCAGCTGGACAGCAGGAAAAACTTCCTGACTGTTAGAGCAGTACGACATTGGAATCAGTTACGTAGGGAGGTTGTGAGCTCTCCCACACTAGAGGCCTTCAAGAGGCAGCTGGACAGATATCTGTCAGGAATGCTTTAAGGTGGATTCCTGCATTGAGCAGGGGGTTGGACTTGATGGCCTTGTAGGCTCCTTCCAACTCTACTATTCTATGATTCTAATGTTCAGCCGAAAGCTACTCTTCTGGACTCGAAGCTGACTCCTGGGCATGCTCTCCCCTGTGGAATCTGAGAGGTGGAAATGGTGGCCAGTTTTAAGCGCCTCTGGAAAACGCCTCTTGATCGCGCGGCTTTTCCCTGACCCAGGAAGGGGCTCTGAGGCTGCTCTGCTTTACTGTTTGTGGAGAAGAGGCTGATGCTAGGGAAAGTGGAAGGCAAAAGGAAGAGGGGCCGACCAAGGGCAAGAGGGAGGGATGATATTCTGGAGGTGACAGACTTGACCTTGGGGGAGCTGGGGGTGGCGACAGCCGACAGAAAGCTCTGGCGTGGGCTGGTCCATGAAGTCACGAAGAGTCGGAAGCAACTGAACGAATAAACAACAAATCTTTCCCGTTACGTATTTTTTTTAGCTTGTTTTCATCTTTCCCTGTTGCATTTTGTTGTGAAACGCTTAGGGATTGTAGCAGATTAAGCGGTGTAAAAGTACGATCGTAAATAAATAGAATTAGATCTAGTCCTTTGGGGGGGCGGGCATCAGAGACCAAGTGTTTGGCCTCTTCTGCTTGACCCCCTTCAGGGGCGGAAGAGGGGTGTCATATGCGTCCCCCAGCTGAACATGTGCAGGCAGGCAGCCCTGGGGTGACTTTGATATGGACGCAGTCCGGTTCTTCCCGGCCTGCTTTGAAGCAGGAGGGCAAAGCCTAGCTCTTGGTGCTGGTAAGTAACCCGCAATCCCTCCTCTTCCTCCTAGATTGCTTGGGCAACCCACTTGTGTACGCTCCGGTCAAAGCCGATCTAGTTGGGAACATAAAGGTAAGGGAGATCTTGATTTTTTTTGCGAGAGGACAGCCCGGCAGAGTTGGGAATACTGAGTTGGGAGCAGAGAAAAGAGTCAGTTCCTGGCATCTCCGGCTAAAAGCATCCAGTAACAAATTACGGGAAAGGCCCTTTGTCTACCTGAGGCTTGAGATAACGAAAGATAAAAGATGATGGTGATTGTTACTAGTGTAAAAGCACATGTCACCCTGGGTGGTAATAGCCCTGCTCCTGTCTCACTTTTTGTTTTTTTACTCTCCGTCCCCTCATGAACAATGCAAACGGGGCTCATGCATAGTGCTGCACTGATTGGCTGAGCAGGGCTGTTCATCATCCCGCTGGTGAAGGGGCTGCCCTGCCTGTTTTTCCGGAGAAAATGTTTGTGAAAGCTCGAGCTTTGAAATTTCAAAATTTTCTGCACATCTATGACGCTCGAGCTTCAGTTTAAAACAAAAATGAGCAAAACCGCTCCGGGAGATCTCAAGTAATAACCCTTACACTGACGTATTCTTATTTATTATTACTAGCTGTACCTGGCGTAACATACGCCGTTGTAGCATATCAGCCTTGGGCCGCCCGCCCAGCTCGCATGAGATTAGGCCAGGGCCTGAGCTCGCAGCAGGCGAGCGGCCGGCCACCAAGGGCCCCGGACGTGCCTCGCTCATGCTCCGGACCCCTCCCTGGGGTTGTATTACCTTGGAAAGCCCGGAGGAGTCAGGCGATGGCTTAGCAACCTGTATCAGCTGACATTACATGTTGTTACTGTTGCTTAGCAACCTGTATCAGCTGAAGCCTGTACGGAAACATACCTAAGCGTTTTATATAGAGAGATCACTGTTATATTTTTGTGAACGTTCAAGTTATAGCAGCAAAAACCTTCTTCTGCGGCCCTGCGCACCAAAATAAGAGTTAGACGCGGAAAGGAAAGGGTGATGAAACCGGCTGTGATTCTTTTTATTTATTTACGATGTTTATAATACCGCTCCCCATTCAGAATTTTGGAGCGCCGTACAAGATAAAATAGAATAAAAACAACAAAAACATAGCAATTAAAATGGATTTTTTAAAAAAGGGAGAATGGGAGTCGTCCGTCCCCCCACCATGCCCCGACGGTCTTTGTCAACTGTTCCCAGGCTCTTCCTGTGTCCGATTTAGGCTGAGCTTTGGCTTGTTCCGATTTCAGAAAATACGAGCTGTTTATAATACGAATCCGACCAAGTTCAAAACGCTGCAGAACATCTTGGAAGGGGAGAAGGAGATGTACGGCTCCACCTGGCCCAAGGTCGGGGCGACGTTGGCGCTCATGTGGCTGAAGAGGTGAGACGCCGTCTGGAAGCTGCCGTTGTTTTTTGCAGGGTGGGTGGGTGGGTGAGTGGGCAGGGTGAGGTTAATGGACTCCTCTGTGATGCAGGATTGCTCAGCGGCTGATACGGTACTGGGTTAAAAAAGGGTGAAGTGAGCTAGACGGGATGGGAGGTGGGAAGCATGTCTTGTTTGCCCCCTGTGGATGGAATAACCGAACCCCACGTCGCCCTCCTTTTCCTTCTCCTGCACTTGAACTGCTGGGTCTCCTGACACAGGGAGAGGTCTGGATGATCATTGAATCATAGAACAGTAGAGTTGGAAGGGGCCCACAAGGCCATCGAGTCCAACCCCCTGCTCAATGCAGGAATCCACCCTAAAGCATCCCTGACAGATGGTTGTCCAGCTGCCTCTTGAAGGCCTCTAGTGTGGGAGAGCCCACAACCTCCCAGGGTCACTGGTTCCATTGTCGTACTGCTCTAACAGTCAGGAAGTTTTTCCTGATGTCCAGCCGGAATCTGGCTTCCTGTAACTTGAGCCTGTTATTCCGTGTCCTTCACTCTGGGATGATGGAGAAGAGACCCTGGCCCTCCTCTGTGGGACAACCTCTTAGGTATTTGAAGAGTGCTATCATTGCCTTGTCCTTCCCCTTCCTCGAGGACTTTTTCCTATTCAGAACATGCCCCCAAACGGCCCGTGTATCAAGAAGCAGTGTAACTGTTAGACTTCAAGAAGACGTCTAACCGTTTAGCGCCCATCGCAATGTATCTATCACCTGTAAAAAAAAAAAAACTAAAAAAAAAAGACAAAAGAATCTTGTGGCACCTTAAAAGACCAAGAGATGGACTCCCGCATTGAGCAGGGGGTTGGACTCGATGGCCTTACAGGCCCCTTCCGACTCTACTATTCTATGATTCTGTGAGTCAGGCACAAGCTCTCCTAAGGAAATGTCGCCCTCAAATTGGCAGATCCACGTGCACGAGGGCCAGAGATGCAAACTGTATTGTCAGTGGGAATTGAAAGGTGACAAGTACAGACAGTGAAAATTCCCTTAACAGTTTGTAAACCGCCCAGAGAGCTTCGGCTTTTTTTGTTGTTTATTCGTTCAGTCGCTTCCGACTCTTCGTGACTTCATAGACCAGTCCACGCCAGAGCCTTTTGTCGGCCGTCGCCACCCCCAGCTCCCCCAAGGTCAAGTCTGTCTCCTCCAGAATCTCATCCCTCCATCTTGCCCTTGGTCGGCCCCTCTTCCTTTTGCCTTCCACTTTCCCTAGCATCAGCCTCTTCTCCAGGGTATCCTGTCTTCTCATTAGGTGGCCAAAGTACTTCCGTTTTGCCTTCAATGCCATTCCCTCAAGTGAGCAGTCTGGCTTTATTTCCTGGAATATGGACCGGTTTGATCTTCTTGCGGTCCAAGGCACTCTCAGAATTTTCCTCCAACACCACAATTCAAAAGCATCTATCTTCCTTCTCTCAGCCTTCCTTATGCTCCAGCTCTCGCAGCCATAGGTTACTACGGGGAATGCGGTATATAAATGCAATAAATAAATAAATAAATAAATAGCCACTCACAAAATGTTACTGGGTGATAACGTGGACATTATCGGCATGGTGACCTGTACTGCTCCTAAGAAAGGGATGTGCCTGCCAGACCTGGCCAGCAGGTCTGGCCACTTTCTGCCACCACTTCTGTCCTCTTTCCAATCCTTCAGCAATTCCACAGCCTTGATAAGAACAAGTCCGCCGGGCCCTCACAAATGTTGGTTTCCGCCCCTCCCTTCCCTTTCTCTCTCTTCCACCCCCCCCCCCCACCCCACACGCAGGGGCCTGAAGTTCATCCAGGTTTTGATGCAGAGCCTTTGCGATGGCGATCGGGACGAGGAGAACCCCAACCTCATCCGGGTCAACGCCACCAAAGCCTACGAGTTGGCGCTGAGGAAGTACCACGGCTGGATGCTGCAGAGGCTTTTCTTGGTGAGGGTCAAGCGGATTCAGAGGGGTTTGGGACTACACCTCCTGGCAGTCCTGACCATTGGCCATGCTGGTGGGGGTGATGGGAGCTGAAGTCCATGACATCTGGAGGATACCAGCTTGAGGACCGCTGCTGGGTCTCTACGCCTTTGAGATGCCCATTAGCAGGGCATCGTGGCTGTATCTGTTCCTTATCTGGAATAACACGTGTGCTCTTTGGGGTGGGGGTGTGGATGGAGGAGCTTATAACACAGCCTTCCTCAACCTGGGGCGCTCCAGATGTGTTGGACTACAACTCCCAGAATGCCCCAGCCAGCTGGCTGGGGCATTCTGGGAGATGCAGTCCAACACATCTGGAGCGCCCCAGGTTGAGGAAGGCTGTTCTAACACTACCAGTTCAAAGGCCATCTGGCTATTAATTACGGTCGATTCTCCCTAGGAATATGCTGACATTCATTATCAGAACGTACACCTCTGTGGCAGGGAGTTGTTGTTTTAATTCTTTTATCCTGTACAGTGCCATATGCATTGATGGAATAATAATAATAAATAATAATAATAATAATAATAATAATAATAATACATGGGTAACAGGAGAATTTAACATTTGATTTGATTTGATTTATTACATTTATAGACCGCCCCATAGCCGAAGCTCTCTGGGCAGTTTACAAAAGTTAAAAACAGTGAACATTCAAAAGTATACAAAATTTAAAACCATCAAAAACATAAACAGTATAAAAACAACGGTATCCATTTAAAAAACAACAGTTCTGGGGTCCGTTAAAAAACAAACTTAGCGTTGTTAAATGCTGTTAAATGCCTGGGAGAAGAGAAAAGTCTTGATCTGGCGCCGAAAAGATAACAATGTTGGCGCCAGGCGAGCCTCGTTGGGGAGATCATTCCATAATTAGGGGGCCACCACTGAAAAGGCCCTCTCCCTTGTTGCCATCCTCCGAGCTTCCCTTGGAGTAGGCACTCGGAGGAGGACCTTAGATGTTGAGCGCAGTGTAAGGGTAGGTTCATGTTGGGAGGGGCGTTGCATCAGGTATTGTGATCCCAAGCCATGTAAGGCTTTATAGGTTAAAACCAGCACCTTGAATTGGGCTCGGAAATGTATAGGCAGCCAATGCAAGCGGGCCAGAATCAGTGTTATATGTTCAAACCTCCTTGTTCCAGTTATCAATTTGGCTGCTGCATTTTGCACAAGCTACAGCTTCCAAACCGTCTTCAAAGGCTGCCCCACATAGAGGGCATTGCAGTAATCTAATTTGGAGATTACCAGAGTATGGACAACTGAAGCTAGGTTATCCCTGTCCAGATAGGGGCGTAGCTGGGCCACCAACTGAAGTTGGTAGAAAGCACTCCGTGCCACCGAGGCCACCTGAGCTTCAAGTGACAAAGATGGTTCTAGGAGAACCCCCAAGCTACGAACTTGTTCCTTCACGGGGAGTACAACCCCATCCAGAACAGGTTGAAGACCCACCATGTAACAGGAGGATGTAAAATTCAGGCCGGAATGGACTATATGGACAGACACAGTACAGCTGCCAAAATAATTCATCAATAATTGGCCATAAAATTCAGCTACATCAAACAACCTCACCATTCTGTACATACTTACCCAAAACGATCTTGGAAAACGCAGATCATAAAATATACTGGGACAGAACAATTCATAGACAAAAAAAGAGAAAAACACACATACCTTATTGACATAGCAATACCGAATGACAAAATGTTGTAGAAGAGGAAAAGAGAGAAATATACACCACTGGCTATGGAAGTTAAAGAACTATGGCAACAGGAAAAGGTCAGAGTTAGTCACTTCCGTCAGCAGCATCACATTAAAAAACTATACAGAAAATCTTCAGAAACTGGGCCTACCAAAATACCTCCTCACTGACATCCAGAAAGCAGTCGTACTTAAACGTGCTCAAATGCCAGGAAATTCCTGAATCGGTAAAAGGCAGCATGGCTTGGCAAAGCCCGTCATGTCCATCTCGAAAGACCACCACGAGCGAGAAAAGAGAAATAATAATAATAATAATAATAATAATAATAATAATAATAATAATAATGCATTCTCTTATGGTTTATTTCCTGTAAAGCTGTGGGAAAAGGAATGGTACCACTTTTTCTGCACGCTTCACGATTTGACCCTGCGTGGGCACATCCATAAAACCAGTTTAACTGGGTGAAACGAGAGTCAGGGAGGAAAAAACAAGAGGATTCTGGTAGTTTTAAAGTGAAGTACCATGATCCGAACGTGAGAAACGAGTACAAAACCAGAGAGCAGGTGTTTTTATTCCAGGCCTGTTTAATCCATCCTAAGAAGACTTCTAACGTGTGTTTTTCTTCAACCAGGGGTCTTTGTACGTTCTCCCGTACCGATCGGATCTCTTTAAAGCCCTCGAAAAAGGCAAAGTGGTGAAAGAGGAGGAGACGCTGGAAAAAATCCACCAGTTCCTACAGAAAGCGACTCCCATCCTGGATGCAATTTTTGAAATGTACACAAAAATGAACGCTGAACTCGACTACAAGGCTTGACGGGGAAAAGCCTCGAGGAGGCACTCCTATCTTCCTTCAACAAAAAAAGTTCCTAAACCCTGTCCTAATCCCTGTCCGTGGCTGAGTCTGAATCTTCTTGATGGAGGAATGTTTCCAACCCAAACCGAAGCAATAATGACCATCTCTGGGATGTCCCTTGAAGCGTTTGTCCTGTCTAC
This sequence comes from Elgaria multicarinata webbii, assembly GCF_023053635.1. Classification (NCBI taxonomy): domain Eukaryota; kingdom Metazoa; phylum Chordata; class Lepidosauria; order Squamata; family Anguidae; genus Elgaria; species Elgaria multicarinata. Next base: position 3,136,348 of record NC_086188.1, on the reverse strand, counting down.
TCAAGAGCTGGAACTTTAAAACTGTTTCATAATCTTTATCTAGAGAATTTATTTAAAACCGGTCTCAGGCGTCTGACAACGCTTATCTAACTGGTACTATATTATATTTCTTGTAAGGATGTATCTTCCTCTAACTTCTGTATATTTGCATTGCCTGTATAGTTAGATGCGTAACAGGTACGTTGGGTTGCTATGATGTGCAATAGGTACGGCAGGTTGCACTTTGGAGTGTTTATTGCTGTCGGGCGCGTGTCAGCAGATCTTTCTCTGTAACAAATGCCAGCAGAGTGAGTGTGTGTGTGTGCGTGTGCGCGCGTGTTTTGCACAAAAACCAGCCTGCCCTTGCCTGAGTGACATTTTTTAACCTCGTGGGGGTCAAAATATCTTTCTCCCCTTTTCACAGCTGTTTCTTTCAGGGATAACTAGCCTCCGGCTGAGAACTACCTGCAATATTTAACCTCTTGTTGCTTTGCGATGTTGGTTTGCGAGGTACAAGAACCATTTTAGGCCTTAAGTTGGCCGCTGCAACTCCAAGCCTTATTTTTTAGAGTAGCAACGGAGAAAACCAAAAACTGAAATAAAACCCAATGAGGAGAAATGCGTGGCTGCGTCCTGGAATTTATTTGTGGAATTGAGACTCGGCACCTCCGTTGCAGACAATGAGAAAACGGTGTTGTGGTGGTTTTGTGCAAACAATGTGGCATTCGAAGCCGAAGCTAGGGCGTTGTTGTTTGAACAAAAGTACGCTCCTAGTCCTTATGAAGTTAGGCTTGAAAATATGTGGGTCATGCCTGGTGAATTCTCAGAAGCTTAAAGCACGGATGAACAAATCGCGTGAGGTACTGGTTCCCCCCTATTCAGCACTGGTTAGGCCTCATCTAGAGTATTGCGTCCAGTTCTGGGCTCCACACTTCAAGAAGGACGCAGACAAGCTGGAGCGAGTTCAGAGGAGGGCAACTAGGATGATCAGGGGTCTGGAAACAAAGTCCTATGAAGAGAGACTGAAAGAACTGGGCATGTTTAGCCTGGAGAAGAGAAGATTGAGGGGAGACATGAGAGCGCTCCTCAAATACTTAAAAGGTTGTCACACAGAGGAAGGCCAGGATCTCTTCTCGATCCTCCCAGAGTGCAGGACACGGAATAACGGGCTCAAGTTAAAGGAAGCCAGATTCCGGCTGGACATCAGGAAAAACTTCCTGACTGTTAGAGCAGTACGACAATGGAACCAGTGACCTAGAAAGGTTGTGGTCTTTCCCACACTTAGAGGCCTTCAAGAGGCAGCTGGACAACCACCTGTCAGGGACGCTTTAAGGTGGGTTCCTGCATTGAGCAGGGGGTTGGACTCGATGGCCTTATAGGCCCCTTCCAACTCTACTATGATTCTATGAACAAGACTTCCAGTCTTAGAGATGGGTAGCATCTCTGATAGCAAAGCCAGAATGCACCGTGTAAAGTAATAGTAAAACTGGCAGAAATTAAATTATACAAAAAGATACAAATTAAGCAAATGTTACATGAGTTATGCTAGCTTGGGAACTGCTTGCCCCACAATTCCTCACTCTTGTCTTGTTGCTAACCAGGATTTTATAATGTCCAACGTCCTTACAACACAAAGCCATCCCCCCGAAGCCTGACTTTCCTATATTCCACCAGCAGGTGGTGCTACCTGCCACTTTATTCACACATGCTATCCTATCTGACCATTTACAGGATTAAGGCACTAGCTCTCAAGAGTGTGGCATTGTAGGGCTTTCCGTAGCCAAAATGACACCACCCACGCACAGGAGGGGTGCACCAGCAGGCCTGGGGAACCCCAAGTTTGCAGAAATACCCTTCCCACCCACCCCCACAGTAGGCTTGCTTCTTAGCTCTCCCTTCCTACATCCACCCCACCTTGCGTCCTAATCCTGGCCAGGCGCTGAGCTCTTGCTGGCCGCAGCTGCATTCCAAGGGCGATTAACTCCCTGCCTTTTGCTCTCTGGAAACTGCAGGGTTGGAGGAAGGAAAAGACGACAGAGAGAGAGAGAAGAAAGCCAGGGGGCTTTGGCCTGGGCCCAGCAGGATCAGGCCCCAGCCCAGAGAGAGACACCCAAGTGGAGAGTTTCCCAGGCCCCATCCAGAAGACGCTGAGGAGCAATTCTTGGGTTTCCTGCAGCAGCATCCTGACATACTACATAACACTGGGATGCTAGGACCGGTTTTAGTCCGAGAGTGGGATTCCATTCGAGGCCACATTCCAGAGTGGGCGGAGCTGAAGGCAAAAGTGGGAGGGGCCAAGAACACCAGCTTTTTCCAGCTGAAAGTTGCCCATAAATATTGCAGTGGAGAGATTACACCAGAGTGCATAAGTGAAGGTGAATCCTTGCAGACAACCTGGAGCTAAAGCCAGGCCGTGGAATGAAAGTGAATTCAATGGAAGTTACTTTTAGAAACATTTAAAAACAAGTAACTAGTGCTCATTAATTGTCACAGCGCCATTTCACAGGTGGGTAAGTGGAGCTCAGAACCAGGTGGCTGCTTCATGAATGATGGCGAAGAATTCTGCACTTATATCAAAACAAGGGGACTAGAAACTTTTTATTTTTTTAAAAAAAGTGAAAACTGAACTTTTGGGGAAGAGGAGTAGAATAATATCCCTCTGGCTACACACACTTGCACATTTATTTAGTTATTCATTTATTTTATTTATTTAAAACATTTTTTGGCCACCTTTCAGGGCAGAAGGCCTCACAAGGCAGCCTACAACAATAAAATACATAGAAACAGTTTAAAACATTAAAAGCAATAAAAACATACACAATAAAATCACAGTTAAAACAGTAAATGCTTACAAAAAGATTTCCAGCTGGGAAGTCTTTTTCCTTACAATCCCAAACATGCAGCATCCGGTTGTGGGATTTACTCAGGGGGTGAGGAAAACACGCTCTTCACATCCTCAGAGGCACGTCCCTTATTTCTCCTTACTCCAGTAGATGGAGAAGAGGCAATAGCAAGAGAAATAAAACGAACACTTGAATCAGACCAGTGGAGGTTCATGGAGGAACAGTGCAAAGCGGGTAAGTTTCACGGAATTCTTCAGCAAAGAGAGGGGGAAATGCAGCCACAAGGCTCCCCCAGCCAGGCATGGAAGTTGTGGGCCAAGACTTCTGGAGGTCACCAGTTTGGGGAAAGCTATTCTAAAGCAAGGGGGGAGGGGGAGCCTCTGCTTCCTTTCCACTGAAGAATCCTATGAAACCGAAAAGTTTGCAGAATCCCCCAATTTAAAGAGAAAACCAGCATTTTGCAAACCCGTGCCAGAGGCACGTGAGCGAGGCTGCGATCCCGGCCGCACGAACAGGCGCGCAGGACTCCTCCCCGACCCTCGTGGTTCCTACTCCCGAGTAAGCCGGATTTGCGCACGCTCTCGCGCCCCATCCCCCAGGACGCTTACCTGCGAGGAAGCCCCGGAGGGGGGGGGGGAACGCCGCCTTCCGAGGAAACGCGCCCCAGGCGGCTCCCCGCGCGCGCCTCCTCGCGAGCAAGGAGGCAGGGCGCGGGACGCCACGGGAGGACCCAGGCGTCCTGCGCCCACCCCGCCCCACGCCCAGCTCTCGTGAGAGGCAGGAGGAAGGAGGCGCCTCCTGGTCAGGCCGGGATGGGGGCGGCGCTGGGGGAGGCTCGCCCACCCGGGGGGCCGGTCCGTCGCTCGGCCGGCTGGGGCTCCAGGTAGGGTCGCTTCTTCCCCCTCGGGGTCGGGGGGGGGGGTCCCCGTCCCCCTGCCCCTGCCCCTTCCTAGGTGTGTGTGTGGGGAGGGGGGGAGGGGGTACCTTTGGCCAAAGGACACGGGAGGGGGCGGGAAGGAAGGACCCCCGCCCTCCGTCCCCAAAAGTTTGGGGGTGCCCCCAAACTTCGCAAACTCTTCGCTCCTCTTCCCCGCCTGCAAAGTTCGGTGATTCGTAAGAGAAAAGAGGGAGGGGTGATTTGTTTTGGGGAGGGGGAGGAATGCGCAGCCTTCGGGACCAAAGGTTACCTGCAAGCCCCGCTCAGGTATGTGGGTGGGGGAGGGAGGAATCATAGAATCACAGAATAGTAGAGTTGGAAGGGGCCTATAAGGCCATCGAGTCCAACCCCCTGCTCCGGGGGAAATGTTCTCTGCCCATGCTCAGACGCCAAGTGGTTGGTGTTTCAAAGGGAGGCCCTTTTTAGGTCACCTTTCTCCAACTTAGCGCTTTCCGGATGTGTTGGACTCCCATGGCTGCCAGGGGATGCTGGGATGGGTAGTCCAGCGCATCCAGCTTTAGAGGACTCGCCTCCACCATTATTATTATTATTATTATTATTATTTATTTATTTATTTATTTATATAGCACCATCAATGTACATGGTGCTGTACAGAGTAAAACAGTAAATAGCAAGACCCTGCCGCATAGGGTTACATTCTAATAAAATCATAATAAAACAATAAGGAGGGGAAGAGAATGCAAACAGGCACAGGGTAGGGTAAACAGGCACTGGGTAGGGTAAAACTAACAGTATAAAGTCAGAACAAAATCAAGTTTTAAAAGCTATAGGAAGAAAAGTTTTTAGCTGAGCTTTAAAAGCTGCGGTTGAACTTGTAGTTCTCAGCCCTGGCCTTAGATGGCTTGGCAAAGGGATGGGAGGCCGGGCTGAGTTGAAGTGCAAATCCCATCATCCCCGGCGTGCATGGGCAATTGGAATGATGAGTCTCGTAGGGGACGTTATGGCTTTATAGAGCTTCATGTGTTTTAGAGGCAAACGTGATGTTTTTATCACACCCATTTCTTGGTGGGGGGGTCAGGCAGGAGAGGGAGGGTGCTACCTTTGGAGCCTACCTGTCGGCCACCTGGAAACAAACAGCAGGATGCCGGACTGAATGGACTTCTAGCTCTTTCCTTTAGGCTTTTGACAGTCATACTTTCTGCAAGGGTGTTTTAATGGTTTTTGAGCTGATCCTCTAGTGAAATTTGGCCACTGGATCTAGGGTGACCCTATGAAAAAGAGGACCGGGCTCCTGTATCTTTAGCAGTTGTATAGAAAAGGGAATTTCAGCAGGTGTCATTTGTATATATGGAGAACCTGGTGGAATTCCCTCTTCATCACAACAGTTAAAGCTGCAGGTGCCCTGCCCTCTTTTGTATCTGGTCACTCTAGCTAAAGAGGGCAGGGCTCCTGCAGCTTTAACTGTGTAAGGTAAATTAGGTGGCGTGTCAGTGACTGGCCCAAAGTCACCCAGCATACATCTTGCATTGAGCGATATGTTTCTGCTGTACATGGAAAGCCCCTTGAATGATCCTGACCATAAGGACAGAAGCCCTGCTGGATCATGCCTGCTGGGGCATTCTGGGAGTTGTAGTCCAACACATTTGGAGCGCCCCAGGTTGAGGAAGGCTGGCCTAGGGTGACCCTATGAAAAGGAGGACCGGGCTCCTGTATCTTTAACCGTTGTATTGAAAAGGTAATTTCAGCAGGTGTCATTTGTATATATGGGGAACCTGGTGGAATTTAATCTTCATCACAGCCGTTAAAGCTGCAGGAGCCCTGCCCTCTTTTAAACCTGGTCACTCTAGTATAGCTCCTGCAGCTTTAACGGCTGTGATGAAGAGGGAATTTCACCAGGTTCTTCATCTATACAAATGACACCTGCTGAAATTCCCTTGTCTATGCAACTGTTAAAGATACAGGAGCCCTGTCCTCCTTTTCATAGGGTCACCCTAATGACATAGCCATCAGGACTAGTAGCTATTGATAGCCTTCTCCTCCAAGAATTCGTCCACCCCCCTTTTAAAGCCATCCAAATTGGTGGCCATCTCTACATCTTGTGGTAGTGAGTTCCGTAGTTTAACTATGTGCCATGTGAAAAAGTCCTTCCTCTTGTCTGTCTTGAATCTCCCCCCAATCAGCTTCATGGGAGGACCCCCTTGGGTTCTAGTATTTTCAGAGAGGGAGAAAAATGCCTTCCTCTCCACATCCTCCACCCCAGGCATAATTTCGTACACCTCTGTCAGGTCTCCCCTCCTTTTTTCCAAGCTAAACAGTCCCAAACATTGCAACCTTCCCTCCTGGGGGCGGAGGGAGGGGATGGCTTGAACCCCCCCCCCCATCTTTTCAGCTGCCCTTGTCTGCACCTACAGAAAAGGAACCCAAAATACAGAGCACCACTTTTAAATTACATGTACGCGTTCTGGTCAGCGTCTCTCTTTGGCTGAATTGATGGATTTGGGAAACTGACATCGTAATTTATGGAGAGAAAACATTTTTCTCTCTCTCGCCAGGCATGTCCAAATCTGGCAGCTCTCTACCGCTGACTTTTAAAACTGTGCAGTTGTAGCTTGTTCAGATCCCAGAAACTTGTGGCCTGAAGACTTTGCAAGCCAAGCATGTTAAAAAAAACCAAATAAAAGATTGTGCATTTCCACCATGCTGTTGCATCTTCACCTGCAATCAGGATTATTATTATTATTATTATTTATTTATATAGCACCATCAATGTACATGGTGCTGTACAGATTATACACAGTAAATAGCAAGACCCTGCCGCATAGGCTTACAATCTAATAATTTACTTCTATATTTATAGTAATCTATATTTATATTTATATCTATATCTATATAGTAATCTATATTTACTTCTGAGTAAGCATTAACTGTATTATTATTATTATTATTATTATTATTATTATTATTTTCTCAGTTTTTTAACACCTAATTTAACTTAAATTTAAACTTTGCTTTTTTAATCTCATATTTTAACCTATATTAATTTTTGCTGTGTGCTTTTATTCTGCTTGTGCTTTTTATACTGTATTTGTGTTTTAAATTTGTCGGTTGTTTTTATGCTCTTCGTGGTTTTAATTTTTGTGAACCGCCCAGAGAGCTTCGGCTATTGGGCGGTATAAAAATGTAATACATAAAATAAAAATAATAAATTATTTTAAAAATATTGCTCAGAAATTTGGTCTGTAGTATTGTGTCATTTTAAAAACAACAGCCCTGTGTGCTTTTGAGCCCGAAGCTTGGAAATTTCGGTTTGTGTCTGTTTTCTTTTTAATGAAGTTCAACACACTCACAAATCAGAACATGGATTTTGTGGTTGGTTGGTGGGTTTTTTTTTACTGTGAGTTAGCTTGGCTCAGGATTTATTGAGACGGGTGGTGAAAGGGAAGACCTTGAGCGGAACTGGCTGGAACTGGACTGTGATTTGTTGCTCGGGGGCGGAGGGTCTGTTACACGGTGTCCTCTGGAGCTGCCCCTCAGAAGAGAAGCCGCTTCTCTCCTTGAGGACATACCTGGCGTGGTCTGGGGCGGGGGTGCTGTGTTCCTACACGCATATCCTGAACATGTAGAAACAGCCAGTGATGTGGTGTTTCCTGAGTTACCCGAAATTATTCCCTTCGCAGGAGGAGCTAACGTTCCTTGACGTGTGGCAGGGTGCAGTTTTCCTGGACTGTCGGATAGAGGCACGCTCCGGAGAGGTCTGAAGACGCTTCTTTTCCTCGTGTCCATTCATCGCTTCGGATGCCTTCCTGGTTCCCTGGACCCATGTCTGGAGGAGTAACGCTTGTCCCGCAACAACAGAACTGTTTGCAAGGAGCTGCCTTTGGCGGCCCAGGAATTTGCTGGACTTGAGTCCGAATTTGGTGCTCCGATTTTGAAGATTTTCGGACCCCGGGGAAACTGAGTCCAGGAAACGCTTCCCGTGGAGTTGCCGGTGACATCTCCGTCTGGTTCGTGGATGGGGTCAGACGCCTGACGTCAAGGTAAGCGCAAAAGGGGTAGATTTGGGAAGGAGAAGGAAAACTTGGGATCCCAGCTGGGGCAGGACCGGGGTGTGTGTGCGGGGATGCTCAGTGCTACAGATCAGCTATGATTGTTATGGCTAAAGTGGCATCTCGAGTAGATATTTTGCATTCCGGGAGCCTCTGGTCCAACGTAGCATCTCGGCTAAAGGAATCTGAAGTGGTGGAACCCGTGGCTTGCGCAATTAGACAGAATAGTAGTATTCACAGCTTTGTGCACACGGACTTAGAGTGCTGATGACCTTTTAGTGTTTATTTCTAAACTCCAGACCTCTGTTCCTGGTGAAGTTGAGTAATACTTTCGGTGAACTGTCCGGTTGTTCAGTTAATCGGTCAAAGTCTGAGTTGATGCCGATTGGAGACAGCCTATCTCCTAGTGTGTTGGCTAATGGCCAATTTCGGTGGTGCCCTGATTTTATTACCAATCTGGGAATACTTATTCCCAGAAAGATATCTCAGTTGTTTAAAATTAATTTGAGTAAGCTGATTGTTGAAATTGTGCGAGACATAGATAGATGGGCACCGTTAAAGCTGAGCTTGTGGGGTAAAGTCAACACACTGAACAGTGGTGTGTTCCATTGGACTACAACAACCATGATCCACAGCCATTGCCTCTGGAAGGCGCCAGGTTGGGGAAAGGGTGGCGAAACCAAGTGGATGATCCCGCGATCCTTACCTTTTCCCCTCCGCTAGAGCTGGCGTAGCGAAGCAGCTACGTGGCCCGGAGGTCATGGGTTCAAATGTCACCTCTGCCGAATACACAGTTGGCGGCTTTTCACGATTAATTCTCTCTCCTACCCCCCGCCACCTCCATATAATATCTGTAATGGGGATCATAGAGCCAACCTTCCTTCCAAGGTTCTTTCAGGGATTACGAGGAAAATATTACGGGTGCTTTAATGTTAAAAAATAAGCACCAGATAAAACGTGAAGTAGTTGTTACTATTAGTATGAATGAATGTTTGCCACTGAGGAACCCTCCTGCTCACTTATCTGAAAATCCACTTACTGGAATATTTTCCCGACATGAACCTACCCGAACACTATATTCAACATCTAAGGTCCTCCTCTGAGTGCCTACTCCGAGGGAAGTTTGGAGGACGGCAACAAGAGAGAGGGCCTTCTCTGTGGTGGCCCCCCAACTGTGGAACAATCTCCCTGACTAGGCCCACCTGGCGCCGACATTGTCATCTTTTCGGCGCCAGGTCAAGACTTTTCTCTTCTCCCAGGCATTTAGCAATATGTAATGAGCCTCGGTCTCCTTTTTTTTTTTAGACTCATAGTTTTTAAAGTTGTTATAGTGGTTTTAAATGTATGTGGATATTGTATGTTTTTGTGGTTTTTTAATTTTTGTATATTATTTTTAAGCGTCTAAATCTTATGTAAACTGCCCAGAGAGCTTCGGCTATGGGGCGGTATACAAATGCAATAAATAATAATAGGAAAGGAAAGGAACCTCTCGTGCAAGCACTGAGTCATTACTGACTCTTGGAGGGACGCCAGCTTTCGCTGACGTTTTCTTGGCAGGCCTTATAGTAGGGTGGTTTGCCGTTGCCTTCCCCGGCCGTGATTACCTTTCCCCCAGCTAACTGGGTACTCATTTTACCAACCTCGGGAGGATGGAAGGCTGAGTCGACCCGAGCCGGCTGCCTGAAACCAGCCGTGGGGAGACTTTTGGCTGCAGAAACTGCTGCTTTACCGCTCTGCGCCACACGAGGCTCTAAATAATAATAATAATAATAATAATAATAATAATAATAATAATAATAATAGCAGCATGATGTAAACTCCCCTTCCCCGCTCACATGGGTGAACTTTTGAAGTATGTTCAGGCAGGTTTGAGTATCTAAACGTGCAAGAAACAGGTATTGTGACTTCAACCCATATTGGAGCCCAGCAGAGGAGGGTTAAAATGCCCAATCTCGCTGTTGACGTCTTTTGGGGGTGCGTGAATTATGTACATCAGGCAGGCTACAAAATGGACGTTCAAAACACAAAACCCGAAGGTCTACAGTTTGGAATGTTCTCGTGTCTCTTGTCCTCCCTGTTGGTAGAATCCTGCTAGATTGAATCTCGTGCCGGTCGCCCTAGCCCTGGGAGGCAGTGTGCAGCGGTTCCCGTTTTACAGATGAGCAACTGAGGCCGAGAGAGAGAAAGCAGCAAACTCGTGAAAGGCCGTGTAGGAAATTCAAAGAAGTCAGGACTTGAACGCAAGGCCCCGGAACCTAGTTGTGTGTGTGTATACGGACAGCAGAGACCCTTTGTGTTTCAGGAGAACAGCTTTAAGAGCGTTCAGGGAAGGGACGCAGCGTGACTGGCATTCGCTCACTAATTTTATTGCATTCCTCGGAGTTTGAACAAGGATTACGGGTGGCTGGCGCCGGAGTAAGCTCACTCCACCGCCCTGGGTTGTGTATTCTGTTTGTGAGGAGTTTAGGGAGAGTGTGTTTCATCGTCGTTTTGAGTTTCTCGCTTTGCTGAGTTGTCTTTTGCTCCGGTCCGTCGAAGTGGACGGAGGTTTGCTCACTCGCTTCCTTCCGAAACGTCCAGCGAGGTTCGTTTCGCGTGTTACGTTTTTCCTTTGCCTCCGTGTCAGAAACACAGTGGTGGAGTGTCTTGTTTTGCGTTCAGAAGACCCTACGTTTTATTCCCAGGATCCCAAGGATCTGGGCTGGATACGGCCTCTGACCTGGACACCCAGGAAATACACTCCCAGATAACATTGGCCTTACAGAATCAATGGGACAAGGCAGCATCATGGGTGTTGGTGTGTTTACACTCTCGCAGTATGAGAGGGTGTTTTTTTTTTCTATTTGGCCGTGAGCACGTGGTTGGGGTGAGTTTCTGGCCTGTTGGGGAAATTATTTATTTATTTGTTTATTATTTATTTATTTATTTATTTATTGCATTTTTATACCACCCAATAGCCAGAGCTCTCTGGGCGGTTTGCAAAAATTAAGACCGTGGAAACCATTCAAAATATAAAACCAACAGTATAAAAGCATAATATAATATGCAATATGAAAACACAACCAGGATAAAATCGAGCCACCATGCAGAATTTAATGCAGATTTAAAATACAAATTTAAAACAGCAAAGTTTACAATTAAGTTAATAGAGCGTTAAAATGCTGAGAAAATAAAAAGGTCTTCACCTGGCCTCTGAAAGGATATAGTGAAGGTGCCAGGCGAATGCCTTTAGGGAGCTCATTTCTCAGCCGGGGTGCCACAGCAGAGAAGGCCCTGCTCCTGGTAGCCACCTGCCTCACTTCCTTTGGCAGGGGCTCACGGAGAAGGACCCCTGAGGATGACCTTCGGGTCTGGGCAGGTACCAATGGGAGGATAAGTTCTAAGAATCTGTGGCACCGATGCATTTGATTCTGAATCTTAAATCATCTGAGATCTCCTGAGTTTGCGATGACAGAGTTCAGAATACGGGGAGGACTCCTTGCCCTGCGATTGCAGAGCACTGGTTAAGAGCACAAGCTAGGCGCTGAACCTGCCTGGTTTGGATTTCGTCTGAGACCCAAACTCATTTGGTAGCCTTTGGCAGCCTGCCACCTCACTGCCACACACTTGTAATTTGGGGATAATTATACAGGCCTGCCTTACAGGGTTGTGGTCAGGATGTCTGGATTCCCAGCCAGCAGGGCCATTGGCTAGGAATCATGGGAGTTGTAGTCCGACGCCTTGGGCAGACACAAGATGTGAAGCACTCTGATGGCTTTTGAGATCTGGAGTGGCATAATATCTGACCCGGTGTGTCTCTAGGGGAATTCTCCTTGGGCAAACGTCCCTCCTACACCCAGAAGGTGAGACTGAGGATAAGAAGGACTCACCCTCAGAGTGACTCACTGCCATTTCCCCCCTGCACGGCTCTGGGTGGAAGGGGCTGAACCCTGGACGGCAACTCTTGCAGCGTTCCAACGGGCACAGCCTGACTCCCCTTCATCTCAGCGCTGGGTGTGGTGGAACGATCCAATCACACCAAGTGAAGACATGCAGCGGGAAACGCCCCCCCCAACAGAAGCCGATTGCAGAGGAGAACGCACCATGAATCATGCTGGGGTGCGGCAGCTGCCCTCCTGCGTGGACAGTGCTTGGGGCTTCTCGTGCTGGAGCGGTCATCATTTCTGCCGCTTGGCCATCGATGCTGCCGCCCTGGCCAGGCTCCTGAAGCCAGCCTGGTGCACCTTTTCGCCCCCAATGGAGTCACTGCCTGCGGTGGTCTGGCTGGCATCCCTGGCACGGCCTAGACTGGTAATAACCGCCTGGCTCAAATTGTGCACAGTTGCCTTCTCCGCCCGCCCCCCCTTCTCCCCATGGCTGTCCGGGGACGGAGAACAGAGGCCGGCTCTGTGCAGAATCCTGGCTGGGCTTCAGGCGAGTGTCAGTTGCTGGGCAAGGCCCTTTAATCCCCAGACCTGTGAAATTCTACAAACTGCTTAAGAAAACAGGACAGCCAGGAGGGGGGGCGGGCGGAGGGGAGGGCAGGCGAGGGAGAGGGACACGAAAACAAGCCGAGGCTGAACCGGTCCATGCGTCACCTCACCAGCCTGGCCCTCCTGCCTATGGGGCTTTCGGGAGAACTCCTGCCGGGGCAGAGCACCAATCAGCGCCTCTCTCTGGAGCAGGCTGGTCCCACGGGGCTCTGGCCACCCCACGGGGATGCTGCTGACCGTCATGCTTCTGCCCTCCCCTTTCCATACCGGGTCATAGCAGGCTGTCAAGTTCAATTCGGTGAGGATCGGGGCGTGGAACTCCAGACGCCGTCTGAGACGGTGTCGCATAAGTCGCTGGCGTGAGCTCTACGTGGGTGAGGCTTAGTGGCTCAGGATGTGAGCTGAGGACTCTCCTCAGCCCCTGGCATGGCACCGCCTTAGGTACACATCGCCTCCGCCACCTAGTGGCGATTTGGCAGTAATGATGCCGGCCCGCCTTACAGGGTTGTCGTAAAGTTTGCTATAGAACATTAGAAGGTCCCAGGTATCCATGTAGTCCCAAGGTCAACACAAGTGTCCATTTTGTGAACTGCCCAGAGAGCTTCGGCTATTGGGAGGCATAAAAATGTAATAAATAAATAAATGGTCCAGCTTTCTGCTCATTCAGTTATCGATTGACCTGGTTATTTGACGATGACTGATGATGATGATTTATTGCTTTTGTATCCTGCCTTTTTAAGGCGGCGTACATAATCCTCCTCCTCCTCTTCATTTTTATCCTCACAACAACAACCCTGTGAGGTAGGTTGGGCTGAGAGTCTGTGACTGGCCCAAAGTCACCCAGTTGGGTTTCCATGGCTGAGCGGGGAGGGAAAACACCTTTTTCTTTTTTTATGATGCTAAAATATTTACACGCAGGCCTGTTTGACCTGCTTTTATTTTGTATGTTTTGCTTTGGAGTTTTTATTTTTTGAAATGAAAAGGCAGGCGACAAACGAGAAGAGCGTAAGGGTGCAAACGGCAGGCTACCCCAACCTAGGGCTTTCTAGATGTTTTGGACTACAACTTCCATCGTCCCCTGGCCAACGTGGCCAGTGATCAGGAACACTGGGAGTTGCAGCTTGAAACACCGGGGTGGGGGGTGGGGGCACATTTGGGGAAAGTTGGACTGTAGATTGGACGTTTATGACATGAAACCTTGCAAGGGAAAAAAACGTGCCAGCGACTGAGAACTTTGCATCCTTTTAGATGAGTTGTAATCGACGAAAGCCCTTTAGCTGTGATTTGCTCTAGAGGTGTGCAATGCCAGCCAAGGAGAGATGGGCCCATAGCTTCGGCTATTGGGCGGTATTCAAATATAATTAATAAAATAAATAATTAATAAATAGGTTTGCAGCGCCATTGGCCGGCTTTGAGCCAAGGGTCATGATCCACCAGGACGTTCTGCCGTGCAAATTTCTCTGAAGCGAGCGGTTCATTTCAGCCAAGCTTGCCCCGGAGGGACGCCCAGCGGATTGGGCCCTGTCTTAATTAGCAGGAGGCGGAGATGCCGTTTTGGATGTTTAATGTTTTGGCACCACAATGTCTTGGGTTGGCGCTGAGTGCTTGTTGCTCAGCGGCCAGCCCACCTTCACATCTGGTTTTTTTAAGGCATCATCCGGTGCCTGTTTAGACAGAGAAAAAGCCTACAACCCCCAGCATGCCGTAGCTAGGTGTTATGACCGAGACACGCTGGGAGCTGTAGGCTTATTTTCCCTGTCTGGTGACCAAAGGAAGACGAACGGAGGCTAAATTGGAACTTGTCCCCAAACTGCGCTGATTATAGCCTCCCGTTGAGAGCTGAAACTGCATTTTGGAAATGTGATGGCAGCTGAGTGTGTTTCGGGCTCATGGGGTCATCTCTTCAAGAGGTTTTCAGCATCAGCATTTTCAGGGATCCCTTCCCAATGCCGTTGACGTCCGTTTCCTGCTGGCACAATGTCTCTCTTCCTCGTTTTTTGTCTGTTGAAAAGAGCCCCTAAGCCCCCTGGATAGGATCTCTGGGCCCAGGGGGTTGACTCTATTGTCCCGCTGTCAGTTCTGAGCCGGTGACCAAGAGCCATGGAGTGTGACGCTGTCTCATTCTGCGGCTGCTGTTTTGTTTTTTTATCATAGCATTTCTGGAAATTTGTCCGCATCCTTAGGTCCGTTTAAGAAGTTGCTTTCCCTTCCTTGACCCAGAAAATATTTTGTCTCATTTCACATAGTTTCTGGACTTGAGATTTCTCCCCCCAGTTTCAACCTGCCTCCTGGGTTGCGCATTGCAGATGGCGAGAGCCTGTTCTAGTTCTGCACATTCTACTATTGCCAGCAAGCTAAATATTTTGGGCAGAACAGGATTGAGTGCGGAATCAGCTTGGTGCTGCTCAAGAGGAAATCATCTTAAAGACTTCGCCACAGTGTTGGACCGGGAGTCGGGAGATCCGGGTTCTAGTCCCCACTCGGCCATGGAAACCCACGGGGCGACTTTGGGCCAGTCACAAACTCTCAGGCCAACCTACCTCACAGGGTTGTTGTTGTGAGGATAAAAATGGAGAGGAGGAGGATTATGGGAGGAAAAAAAGGCAGGATATAAATGCAATAATAAAATAAATAAATTGGTATTCATTTATTTATTACATTGTTATACTGCCCAATAGCCAAAGCTCTCTGGGCGGTTCACAAAAATTAAAACCACAATAAAACAACCAACAGGTTAAAAGCACAATTACAAAATACAGTATAAAAAGCACAACCAGGATAAAACCACGCAGCAAAATTGATATAAGATTAAAATACAGAGTTAGAACAGTAAAATTTGAATTTAAGTTAAAATTAAGTGTTAAAATACTGAGTGAATAAAAAGGTCTTCAGCTGGCGACGAAAGCAGTACAGTGTAGGCGCCAGGCGGACCTCTCTGGGGAGCTCATTCCACAACCGGGGTGCCACAGCAGAGAAAGCCCTCCTCCTAGTAGCCACCTGCCTCACTTCCTTTGGCAGGGGCTCATGGAGAAGGGCCCCTGTAGATGATCTTAAGGTCCTGGCAGGTACATCTGGGAGGAGGCGTTCCTTCAAAATGTCTGTGTTTAGCTGACATTTCCTGATCAGTTCTTCTTTCTCCCCTCCTTCCTTCTTCATTGTTATGATCAGGATTCGTATCCTTCTCATGCTTTAAAATTAAACACACGTGGATACTTTGACACACGGAAATATTTCCTCCACTGACGACACTTGATCGTTTCACCCAGTTTTGTGTGTATGTCACCGTTGACGCAGAAGGTGATTCACAGAGGAAGAGAAACATAAGAAGGCTAGGTCTCAGCCCTGAGGAGCCTGCAGTGTCCGTTTTGATTGACAGGGGAATAGAGGGAGGGAGGGGGAGCGAAAAGGGAGAGGGAGGGCCTGCTAACCAGGGATGCGCGGGACCACCTTGATTTGCTTCAGTTGGGAATGCGGACTAATGGGTTCACTGCCGAAAGCTTCCCAAAATAACGATGGGGAGGGTGAGATTTGAGGGGGAGACTTTAAAGAAATGTAAACACACACTCCTCCCTCTCCACAACTCTGCGTCTCCAAAGCCCAAGGGGTTCCCCTCCCCTCTCAAAAAGGCAAAAGACTTGCCCTTGCCTTTTCTGTGAAATTGCAAGTCCTTCGTCTGTTTCAGAGAGGTTCTGCTCAAGTGATCTCTAGGCCCCGCACTGCTATGGGGCGGTGGCGTGGGTCTTAGAATCCTGCCTGCTGAGCTGGTTTTGGGCCTTGGGGGGGGGGTGTTGTGTGGGTGTGTGATCAGATTCCCCCACTCCAAAGAAGACAGCGGTGTCGTAGCGGCCTGCGGCTCATCTGGGATTGGGGATGGAGCCTCCGCCCCGTGTTACTATAGAAAGCCGCTGGGGCTGGCCAGACGGGAGGCGAGTCCCTCGGTTTGGCGGAGACCCCGGCAGCGACAGGGGACCACATCATAGGCCGGCTCCCAGCATCAAACGTGCCGGGAGAGGCAACCTCTGTTTATTTCCAGCCTGGCCCGCCTCCAGTGCCGCTTCTCTGGATTGCGGGGTTGAGCCGTGGTCTAGCTAATAACGTGGTGCAGTTAATAACGTTCTGGGCTGGCTGGGCTCCTCTGCGTGGAGCGGTGGAACCGAGAGGCCCCGTTCTCGTAGGAAGCGGAGAAAACACCCTGATAAGAAAACACCCGATATTGAGGAGGGATCCTCGTCTCACGCGCGCGGCCTCCCCCTTGCCCCGGACAAGTCGGCCCCACCATGTCTAGTGATCGGGGCTGGCAAAACGTGGCCCGTCTGGCGATGGTGTTTGAGAACGGAGGGTTTTGAATTATGCTGGGTGGGGCGGTTAAATCTAGGTTTCCAAAAATAGGGGACTTTCAGCACAGCAGTGCCTCTTTTTTGTGTCTGTGTGGGGAGAGTTGCTTTGGGGGCAAACCGACAGACGGCTTTCCCGGGTTTCGTGTCTCCAGGTTTGCCAACCGCAGCGTCACAACCTGGCGCATCCTTTGCCCTGCTCACCTGCCTGACGGCCGCACAGTTCCCTTTGGGAATTACCCGTTCCACCTGATGCAGTGGGATGCCTGCAAGGTGAGCCTGGAGGAGACGGGTCTCCCTGCTCTCGCTCCTTGGCACCTGCTATCGAGAGGTAAACTGCTGCGGGAAATGGAGGCTCCATTGAGTTATCAGGGCAACACCCAATGACCCTCCATGAAGTGATCTAACACGTTCTTACAGCCTGAAGCCCTCTTGGCAGGGTGCGGGAGCAAAGGTTGTACTGTATTCATTTTTAAAAAAATTAAAGTTATTTCTAGGCTGCTTTTAACTGTGGCACCCACTGAAGGAGGCCTACAAGATAAAACCCACACAAACATATACTGTGGAGGCTGGTGGCTACGATGTCAGCGGGGCGGTGAATCCGCTCTGGGTTTCAGTTAGCTCTCTAAAGGGGCTGGCCACCATGGTTTCCTCGATGCCGCCGTGACGTTGGGCATTTTGGGGGAAGTGCTGCGGGCAGGATTTGTCCCAGGAACAATCGGGGAACAGTTTGCGGCCAGCGTCCGGGACGACCCCCCCACCCATTCCCCCTGGGTCCAAGATACAAAGAGGGGCATTTTGGGAGACAGGGTGGGGGAAGCGGTGACGCAGCAGAGGCACGGGGCGCTTTCCGCGTCCTGCCTTTGTGTCGGAGAAGAAAGGGGCACCCTTGAGGTCAAAGCAGAGCGATGGCTTGCCGGAGAGGCCTGGCTGCTGGCCAAGTTCCCTCAGCCGGACCGAGGAAAGCAAAGGGCAGAGTTTGAGGCAGGCGCGGCCGGACGGCACGTCTGTGCGTTTTTGGGATAGGTGGTTGGCAATGGTCAATTGCGCCCTGGCCCTGCTCTCTTCCGTTTCCGGGGGGTGGGGGGGCTTCTTGGTGGATTGGGCCCTTGTGAATTGGGGCGGTGGCCCCATCAGGAGTTTCCACCTTGCGCACCAAACGTCGTTGGCCTCCTTCGTGTGTTTTGCAGCCCGCCCTGTTTTACCGATGCCGTCGCCTCCGTTTGGGTTATAATTTCGCCTTTTCTTGGGCCTCCTGGCCGGCGTCTCCGTTTTCAAGGCGCTCGACAAGGAGCAAATATTTTCATGGTGGCAAAGCCCGGGCAGCTGGACGGGTCGCGGCTGTCGAGGGTTGGGCCTCCGGATCCGAGCCGTTCGGGGGCAGGCTCGGGAGGTATTGGCGGCCGCATCCAGATTCATCCTTCATCCCGGCCTCTTCCAGTCATGCCTGGCCAGACAGGGCTGGGAAGGGAAGTGAATCATCCTTTCAGGTGTGCCTGCAAGGCAAACAGGAGCGTGGCCAGCCGGTGGCGCGAGGGACCGGCTTCCTCTCTGAGGTGTTTGCCAGCCAGCCGACGGGCGGCAACAAGCCGGGCTCTGTGCACATCCAGGCTGAGCTCACTATCTGGCATCTCCCGTGAATGATGGTGTATTTAGGAGTTAACGTTTATATCCTGTCCGTCCAGCTATTAGCCATGGTTGCTGAATGGAACCTCCCTGGATAGAGGCAGTCTAGCTGGGGTTCCCCAGAAGGCCACACCCACTTCCACTGACTGTCAAGCGTTTTGTGCAGTCCCCCACCCCAATTCTAAAAGTTTGGGAAATCTCTCTTAAGCCTTAGTAAGGGCTTTAAGCTACAACATGCTGGTTCGTTTTGTATTCCCCCCCTCCTCGGGAACTTCTCTGGAGTCGAACCTGGCCCTCGGTATTGCTTTATCCCTAGCTGTTCATCATGGATGTTAGTGGAGCCTCTGTGATCAGAAGCACTCTACCCTAACACTGGGGACTAGGCACTGGGGAGAGCCATCTCTCTTTCTTGCCCTGCAAGAAATCTGGACTAGATCTATTTATTTATTTATTACATTTATATACCACCCTGTAGCCGAAGTGCTCTGGGCTGTTTACAAAAGTTTAAAACAGTAAACATTAAAAAAGCATACAAAATTTAAAACCATCCAAAACATAAAGACAACTGTGTAAAAACTAGATGCTGGGCAAGGCGGACCTGTGGCCCGATCCAGTCCTTACGCTCGAGGAGCAGCATTTTAGGCTTCGCGACAACCTTAGGAGGTAGACCAAGGTCCCCCCCACCCCCCAATACAGTGGTTCAAAGGTGCAGGAATGTAGTTAAAGGCAAGGCAGGCCTCCCGTAATGACATGGTGCGTGGTGAGGTTTCCCAGAACCACGAGACGTCGGCCTCCAAAGCACACCCCATGCCGGGCCTTGTCGGACATGGCTCTCGCCAAGTAGAAAATGACAGGCTGACTCAGGCGTCCGTCCCCCCCCCCCCCCAGCTCCCCATCCTTCCGGAACCCAGGCCTTTCGGAGGCAACGCAAGCCAGAAAGGAGCTGCCATCCTTTGGGCTGGCTTTGAGCGCCCTGAGAGAAGAGCACCGTGTTCTTTTGGAAACGAATGCAGGTCCCACGTTGCCACGGGGGCTAGTGGCCAGACCATTTCCTTTTTAAAAAGGCCGTTTGTCCGGGGTGTCCCTGTGGAAAGGCGGAGAGGGCTCCTGTATCTTTAACCGTCGTCGAGAAAAGGGAAATCTCCAGGTTTGGTCCCAGAACTCGTTTACAGTTCCGGGATCCAGCGATGCAATCGTTACTAAAACAGCAACAGTAGCGGCAGCCCGCCTTCACTTTTGAGCAGTTCGGACTAAATTGTGATAACGATTTTGATGATACTGATGATGATGATGATAAACCAAGGGTTCATCGCCTCCTTGTTTCGCGTTAGCCTTCCCCTGATCGGATGCATTGGACTACAGTTCCCATCATCTCCATCCAGCGCTTCCGGCGGCCAATATTTATACCTGCTGTATAAAAACTCTTTGGCAGTGCCACTTGGGGTTGATGGGCGTTGCAGTCCAAAGCATCTAGAGAGCCCCAGGTTGGAGGAGGGCGGCACCCTTTTCCCCGGCCAGCCGGGATGGGTGATCCTGGATCCCCCCCCCAGCCTGTCTCTGGATTTTGGGTGGGGTCCGGCTCCTGCGTGGAGCCATGAAAGCCACTCTGTCCTCTCTCTGCTGGCGCCTGTGCCTTCAGCGACCGCATCTGGGCGTGGGTGGGCCGGTGGGCTGGTCACACCGTCCCCTCAAAGGGGCTCTGTCAAGCCGGAGCTGGGAGCGACGGTTTGTTGGCGGACGGGAGGGAGCGGCAGCCTTGAGGAGCTCCAACCAGGCCCCCCCTCCCACCTCCCCCCTTTCCCGATCAGGCCATCCGCGCCCTCGTGCATCTGGGACTCTGCATAGCGGCCGTTTCGTCCCCGGAGAAGCGAGCCCGGCAAATTCTCGTCCAGCTCCTTCCAGCTGGGGAGCAAAGGTGGGTAGAATCTGCTGCCTGATTTGAGGGAGGGATGGATGGGATTCCAACTCGAAACCCAGGTCTGCCCCCTTAGCACGGGAGTCCTGGCTTTCTGGGTCATCTTCCACCCCTTTCTCAGCAGCCGTGCCCGAAGGAAACCTCAGATGCCGGGTTTCTCGTTCTGGAGAGACGAGGAAAACCGTGGGCAGGGTTTCAAAACTGTTCCTGCCTTTGAGGATTTCAACCAACGGGCATCATGGTACTGGAGCGATGGACAAAAACGCGACGGACAAAAAACTCTTGCTAAATGTTTCGTTTAAAAGATGCCAGTTTAATGTCAGCCTCTTGGAGCCCTTTCACATTTGATTTCCCTTCCAGCCGCCGATGTAGAACTTTGCAGAAAATCCAAAGGCTGTTGAACCCTGAACCGTGGTAGCCAATGCTTAATACATTCAATAATTGGCCATTTGCTGCCCTTTGATGGTATCCAGCTGTTGCCACCTGTCTAAAAAGCATGTTTCCAGCAGGCCTGGAATTCATCACCTAAGAACAAACGCAAGGCATTCTCTGAGCATATGCAGAGTCCTTCCTGATCAGTTACTGTTTATTTCACCGTCCCTTCCTTGTCCCAGGACTTCTTTCTTTCTTCGTTAAGATCCCCCAAAATGCCTCCCCTCTGTCTGACGCCCGGTTTCCTTTTCCTTCCGCCAGACCAGGTTGAACCCACCTCGCCCCTCCCCACGGCAGCCATGGCAGAGCCCGAGGATTCGCCGCACCCCAGCCCTGGCGAGGCCCCGGCGGAAGAGGCCTCCCCCCAGAACGACGCCTTCCCTCTCTCGTCGCTGGCCAACCTGTTTGAGAGCGAAGACGGCGGCGCCGAGGCCGCCCGGAGCCCGCCGGGGTCCGGAGACGGCAAGCAGAACCTGCGGATGAAATTCCACGGGGCCTTCCGCAAGGGAGTCCCCAACCCCATGGACCTCCTGGAATCCACCATCTACGAGTCTTCGGTCGTGCCGGGGCCCAAGAAGGCTCCCATGGACTCGCTCTTCGACTACGGCACCTACCGCCACCACCCCAGCAACAACAAACAGAGGCGCAAGAAAGCCCTGGAGTGAGTAGGGGGGAGCCGTCTCCCCGGCAGGTGGCCGTGGACCCCTTTCCTGGGTTAGGAGGGAGGGCCCCGCGGCAAGCGGCGGGGGAGCGTCCGAGTCCACCGGGCAACGTTGCGGTCGGGGCAAACCGGCTGCGTGAAGAGCACGCCCTTAGCCACCGACGGCTGGAGAAATTTGGGAGTCCCCTTTTCAAATCCAAATCTTCATTATGCAACCAAAATAGGTTTTAGCCAACATCAACAATAGAAACCACAAAATACAATATAAAACCGGGTATTATAGTAGTTCGGTCACAATAATATATATTAATGACAGTTCTGTTAATTAATCAGGATATAAATTATAGCAGCTCATAACCTAGACCAGGTCCTTGCCCTCTCTTGCAGTTCTAAGCTGAGCTGCTTTAACTGCGAACCTAGCTATGCTTAATAGAACGGACTTGGATGCATTTGTAAGTAGGCGAATAACTGTATCCATGCCATTGAGACTGGCTGCTTGTACTAGGTGTCTCTTTAGATATTTGTCTCTAGGGCTTTTATAGAGTTTACAGTGTAGTCCCCTTTTGGCACTGGGATAAAGAGAGGGCCCTTGAGCATGCAAAGAGTGCTGTTTCCTCACCTCCGAGTTCTCACACACCACTCCCTCCCGTGCGCTCAGAGGGCGCCTTTAGCCGCCTCTCGGGTGAGGCCCTCTTCCTCGGGTGCGGCCCAACGGTGCTGGTTCCCTCCCTCAAAGAGATCTCTGTGCTGTCCTGCCGCCTTGGCCATGCTCAGAGGGCGACTGGGCCTGCAGGGAGCGAAAGTGGGAGGGGCTCCTGCACATGCAGGATGAATGGCCTCCTTGAGGAATGTTCCAGGTGTGTGCCAGGAATGCCGCGAGGTGGCGAAAAGCCAGAGATGAGCACAAAACACCTTTATTTTGCTACTAGGGTTGTGTGTGTGAGAGAGAGATTCCTTCCCTCCTAGAGGCCAACTTCAAAACGCAGAGAGGAAAGATAGATGATTAAAAGAAAGGAAGCTTTCAGGTTAAGCTGCAATAAGCATATATTATAAATAATAACGGAACTGTAGCAGCTTTATTTATTTATTTATTCATTGCATTTTTATACCGCCCAATAACCAAAGCTCCCTGGGCGGTTCACAAAAATTAAAACCATTCAAAGTATAAAACTAACAATTTAAAAACACAACCAGGATAAATTTCTGCAGCAGTGCAGAAGTGCAAATTTAAAACAGCGAAGTTAACATTAAATGTATAGACTGTTAAAATGCGGAGAGAATAAAAAGGTCTTCACCTGGCGTCTAAAAGAGTATAGGGTAGGTGCCAGGCGAACCGCCTTAGG
This sequence comes from Elgaria multicarinata webbii, assembly GCF_023053635.1. NCBI lineage: Eukaryota > Metazoa > Chordata > Lepidosauria > Squamata > Anguidae > Elgaria > Elgaria multicarinata. The sequence goes on along the minus strand of NC_086188.1, from coordinate 3,113,799 downwards.
GTGCTTCTTCCACAGCCGGGGTGCCACAGCAGAGAAGGCCCTCCTCCTGGTAGCCACGTGCCTCGCTTCCTTTATCTGGTTTTGTTTTGGTTTTTTGCCCCAGTGTGCATGTGTGTGCGTGTGTGATCAAATAGAATTAAGTGTCTATCTGAGAACAGAAAAACAGAATTAAGATTCCAGCCGGGGAGATCTCAGCCCCAAAACCTGTTTGAAAGCCCTGGATTTGTGGCAAAGGGTTCGCCTGGTCACATGCAGAGTGCTCCTAAAGACACAGGCTGGGGGGGGGGGGGCAGGAGCGCACGGACACGAAGGCAGACGCCGGCCCAGAGGTCTGCAACCGGTGGTCTTCGGTAGGGCTGGACAAACGGAGCCACGTCTCCCACATCCGGAAGCCAAAGAATCCACCCTGCAGGTGTGACTCTGTCCAGAACTTAAGCTCTGCTTTGCTGCTTTCATCGGGGCAGTTTCCTCTCTGGTGCCTGCCGAGGTTCGCTCACGCCTGCCTTCTTTTTCCCTAGGAAGAAACGCCCCAGCACCAAAGGGCCGGCCCCCCACCCGCCGCCCATCCTCAAGATCTTCAATCGGCCCATCCTCTTTGACATCGTCTCCCGGGGTTCCACGGACGACCTGGACGGCCTCCTGCCCTTCCTGCTCACCCACAAGAAACGCCTGACGGACGAGGAGTTTCGAGGTGAGAAAAAGATTCCAGCCGGGTGGGGGGGGATCTCAGTCCCAAAACCTGTTTGAAAGCCCTGGATTTGTGGCAAAGGGCTTGCCTGGTCACATGCAGAGTGCTCCTAAAGACACAGGCTGGGGGGGGGGGGGCAGGAGCGCACGGACACGAAGGCAGACGCCGGCCCAGAGGTCTGCAACCGGGACGGATTTTGCAAAGCATGCCAGCCGAGACACGCCCGTTTATTTCACACAATGCTGTGGCCTCTTTCGGAGGTCACATTTCCAATGGATGTATTGGGGTGGGGAGGAAGAAGAAGGAAACGGAAGGTGAGTTGGGGGTCTGTGAGCTTCAGGGGCGCACAGCTGGATCACGGAGGAGGAGGAGGAGGCCGCGCTCCTAAAGACCCAACGGCCGACTTTTCTGCACGTTGGAGGCGGTTTGGAAAAAGGACTTGCCCTTTGTAGTGCCCCAGCCGTTTCGGTCCCTCTGGCTGAAAAGGATTTGGCAGGACTTTTCCAATTTTACTTGGCATATTTCAAGACGCGGTTAGAAACAGACCCTTCCCCTCTGCTTACAGAATTTTGGTTTGGGCCACGGTGGGGTGTATGATCTCCAGCAACAACAAAATTACTCACCATCTACAAACAAGACATCCCAGTTGGATGCAATCAGGTGGATCAGCATATATATTTTTTAACCAAAGAACGCTGTCTAAAAGTATGGATTTTCCCAACGTGGCGCCCTCCAGAGGGGTTGGACTGCAACTCCCATGATTCCCAGCCAGCACGCTGGCTGGGAATCATGGGACTTGCAGTCCAACCCCTCTGGAGGGCGTCAGATTGAGGGAGGCTGCAGGAATGTCTCACTACCGAGTTAAATTCCTCGTCTGTTTCTGGGAAGCCCTGTTCCGTCCCCGGTCTGTGATTTCGACCAACACGCCCCACGTAGCGTCAGACTTTGCTCCATCAACGGCAAGGCTAGAAAGCCTCCCCCGCGACCAAAAGGCAGCGGAGAATCCAAGGAGGGCCCGAGTGACGCAGTGCGTAAGTTGCGCGCGCATGAAGTGCCACCGCCCCTGGAAACGTCGACGACGTCTCCAGCGGGGCCAAACCCAGCTACGTTCATCACAGCAGGACAGAGTAAATGCCCATTTTCAGACCTGAGTTCCAGCGGCCAGAGCGTTGGGTTCGAATTTCCACTCGGCTTTTTAAGCTCGCTGGGTGAACTCAGGGCCAGTCTTTATCTCTCGGCCTGGCCTACCTTGCAGGGTTGCGGTGAGGATAAACGGGGGAGGCGAACGTAAGGCCGCTTTTTGCTCCTTGGAGAAAAGGCGAGGTTGTGCATGTCATCAGTGGTGAGCGTTCCCCCAGAGAAGGGAGTGAGGAACGCCTGGTTCACGCGCCGTCTCCCATCCTTCTCCGCTCCCAGAACCCTCGACCGGCAAGACGTGCCTCCCCAAAGCCCTGCTCAACTTGAACAATGGCAAGAATGACACCATCCCACTGCTGCTGGACATCGCCGAGAAAACGGGCAGCATGAGAGAATTCATCAACTCGCCCTTCCGCGACGTCTACTACCGAGGTAGGAGCACTCCAAGGCCGGGATGTGGGGGCTTGAGGAGAGGTGGCTGGGGGCCCCCCTCTCCTGGGACTGACACAGCCCCAACCCATCTTAACTCCTTTCCTAATGGAATCCCAAAATCTACACTTGGATTCTGGGACCGTTATAGCTCCTGCCAATGAACCGCCGACTCCGTTGCTGCCTTGTGCTCACTCCCAACTCTCTGGCCTTCAAGGCACTGTCAGGCTCCTTTGCATCCCCTTGGATAAAAGCAGCGGTGCAAAAAAAGTCACCGCAGTAGTGCTTTTTCTCCCCCACTTGCTATCCATGGACATTGAAAATGCCAAGTCGACTGTCAAGCAGAGACTGTTAGAGCAGTACGACAATGGAACCAGTGACCTAGGGAGGTGGTGGGCTCTTCCACACTAGAGGCCTTCAAGAGGCAGCTGGACAGCCCTCCGTCAGGGATGCTTTAGGGTGGATTCCTGCCTTGAGCAGGGGGTTGGACTCCATGGCCTTGTGGCCCCTTCCAACTCTACTATTCTATGATTCTATGATTCTCGATCCTCCCAAAGTGCAGGACATGGAATAATGGGCTCAAGTTAAAGGAAGCCAGATTCCGGCTGGACATCAGGAAAAACTTCCTGACTGTTAGAGCAGTACGACAATGGAACCAGTTACCTAGGGAGGCTGTGGTCTCTCCCACACTAGAGGCCTTCAAGAGGCAGCTGGACATCCATCTGCCAGGGATGCTTCAGGGCGGATTCCTGCATTGAGCAGGGGGTTGGACTCGATGGCCTTGTAGGCCCCTTCCAACTCTACTATTCTTTGATTCTATGATTCTATGATTCTTCTTTACCATCATGAATTTTATTACATCTGTGTACTTCTATGTTGCAACCGGGGCGGGGGGGGGGTGTCTCTTGACTGTAAAGATTGATTGAACTGTGCTTGTTTTCCACCGTTCCGTTTCTCGCTGCTGCCGGTTGAGCGCGGAGGCGAGGAGCTGAGTTGGGCGCCGAAGCCCTGAGATCCCATCAGGGGCTTCTTACTGGGTTTCTTGCTTTTAAAGCCTAGAAACATGTTTGTGTTGGGATTGGTTTGTTTTTAAATGGGAGCGGAGATTCCCCAGTGAGCTCCATCCACCACGCCCTGCACGTCTGCAGAACCACGAGAGAACGTGGCTGTGATGAGATCGATACGTGGAGGGCAGAACTTGGGTCCCGCTGAAAGTTTGAAGGCCGCTGTGGGTCGGTTGCTCCTGCAGGTCAGACGGCGCTGCACATCGCGATTGAGCGGCGTTGCAAGCACTACGTGGAGCTGCTGGTGGAGAAAGGGGCCGACGTCCATGCCCAGGCCCGTGGCCGCTTCTTCCAGCCCAAGGACGAGGGCGGCTACTTCTACTTCGGTGAGTGGGATGGGAGATCCTGTTCCTTACGAGGTGCTTTGCCGAGTTCCATAAGTGAAAGAGGAGGGTCCCTGCCAGCAAGGAACATACAGTCTAAATGTTGACAGCTGAGGAAGACCATGATGGAAGGGGGAACTGAGAAGCCCGGATGGCGAAGGGTGGAGGACGAACGCAGCTACTCACGTGCAGGCGTCGTGGCAGTAGGGAAGCTTTCCCCAGGTCCGTGCCTTCGAGATGTTTTGGACCACAACTCCCAGCGTTTGTGACTGTTGGCCACGTGAGCTAGGGCTGATGGGAGCTGAAGTCCAAAGTATCCGGAGGGCATCCGTTTCAGGAAAGCAGCAACGGGGATTAAAAAAAGGGTTGGAGGTGAAGGGGTTAAGCCAAAGGCTACACAGAGGAGGTGGATTTACTGCAGTGCCCTCTACGTGGGGCAGCCCTTGAAGACGGTTCGGAAGCTGCAGCTTGTGCAAAATGCAGCGGCCAGATTGATAACTGGAACAGGGAGGTTCGAACATATAACACCGATTCTGGCCCGCTTGCATTGGCTGCCTATATGTTTCCGAGCCCAATTCAAGGTGCTGGTTTTAACCTATAAAGCCCTACATGGCTTGGGACCGCCATACCTGACGGAATGCCTCTCCCGACATGAACCTACCCGCTCACTGCGCTCAACGTCTAAGGTCCTCCTCCGAGTGTCTGCTCTGAGGGAAGCTTGGAGGATGGCAACAAGGGAGAGGGCCTTTTCAGTGGTGGCCCCCCAATTATGGAATGATCTCCCTGACGAGGCTCGCCTGGTGCCAACATTGTTATCTTTCAGGCGCCAGGTCAAGACTTTTCTCTTCTCCCAGGCATTTAACAGCATTTAACAACATATGCTGAGTTTGTTCGTTTTTTTAATGAACCCCAGAACTGTTGTTGTTAAATGGATACTGTTGTTTTTATATTTTTAATGGTTTAAAATTTTGTATACTTCTTAATGTCCACTGTTTTTAACTTTTGTAAACCGCCCAGAGAGCTTCGGCTATGGGGTGGTATATAAATTTAATAAATCAATAAATATTTAGAGGAGGGGTCCCAAGAAAGAGATGCGTGGAGCGTGGTGGATCCGGTATCCATGGGGCACTGAATCCGCTCCGGGTTTCAGTCAGAACCAGCTAGCTCAGCCTTCCTCAACCTGGAGCGCTCCAGATGTGTTGGACTGCATCTCCCAGAATGCCCCAGCTGGCTGGGGCATTCTGGGAGTTGCAGTCCAACACATCTGGAGCACCCCAGGTTGAGGAAGGCTGAGCTAGATTGTGTTTGTTTTAATCTTGTAAAGCCGCCTTGAGTCGCAGTATTGGGGAAAAGGAGGGATACAAATAATAATAATAATAATAATAATAATAATAATAATAATAATAATATTTTTTTCTTGCCTGCCCCCGTCCTCGCCACGCAGGCGAGCTGCCCCTCTCCCTGGCGGCCTGCACCAACCAGCCCCACATCGTCCACTACCTGGCGGAGAATGCCCACAAGCAGGCCGACCTGCGTCGCCAGGACTCCCGGGGCAACTCGGTGCTCCACGCCCTGGTGGCCATCGCCGACAACACCCGCGAGAACACCAAGTTCGTCACCAAGATGTACGACCTGCTGCTGATCAAGGCCGCCAAGGTCTTCCCCGACACCCACCTGGAGGCCCTGCTTAACAACGACGGCCTCTCGCCCCTCATGATGGCGGCCAAAAGTGGGAAGATCGGGGTGAGTCTGGGCGCACACTGCGGGCGGGAAGCCCAGGCACGCCGGGAGCTGGCTTGCCCCGAGTCACAGCCTTGGTCCATCGAAACCCAGACACGGACCGGCAGCAGCCATGGCTCTCTGGGCTTCCAGGCAAGGTTCTGGAGAAGATGGGGGTCGAACCCGAGATCTTTTGCACCCAAAGCAGGGAGGGGCTCTGTGGCCGAAATCTGATCCCTCTTCTAAGTAGGTCCCAGGTTCAAACCCTGGCATCTCCAGGTAGGGCTCTCCCACACTAGAGGCCTGCAAGAGGCAGCTGGACAAGCATCTTTGAGGTATACTTTAGGGTGGATTCCTGCATTGAGTGGGGGGTTGGACTCGATGGCCTTAGAGACCCCTTCCAACTCTACTAATTCAATGATTCTAAGTGACAGGAAGCCAAATTCTGGCTAGACATCAGGAAAAAATTCCTGACTTTTAGAGCAGTATGACATTGGAACCAATGGTCTAGGGAGGTTGTGGGCTCTCCCACACTAGAGGCCTTCAAGAGGCAGCTGGACAACCATCCGTCAGGGATGCTTTAGGGTGGATTCCTGCACTGAGCAGGGGGTTGGACTCGATGGCCTTATTGGCCCCTTCCAACTCTGCTATTCTATGATTCTATGAATCCTGCCGGAAACCCTGGAGAACCGTTGCTGCCGGCCAGTGTCGACAACACTGGGCCAGATGGACCAAGGCAAGTCTGACTGTGTATCAGGCGCCTTCCAATGTGGCTTTGCCCTTGGGAACGGGGATCCTCTCTCTCTGCACCTCTGCCTTTGGTCGTCCGTGGCCGGTCACGCCACGCCTGCTGAGCCGTGCCTCGCCTGACCCCGAGAACCCTTCTGTCCTCCAGATGTTCCAGCACATCATCCGTCGGGAGATCAAGGACGAAGACGCCCGCCACCTCTCCCGGAAGTTCAAGGACTGGGCCTACGGGCCCGTCTACTCCTCCCTCTACGACCTTTCCTCCCTGGACACGTGTGGCGAGGAAGTTTCGGTGTTGGAGATCCTGGTGTACAATAGCAAAATTGAGGTAAGGGCAGCGGTGTAGCAGAACCAGGGCTCTCAGGGTTGGAGGACCAGGACTTTTTTTATCAGCAGGGACATCGATGCTGCCTTCCACCCAGCTCAGATTTCCCTGTTCCCCTCGGAGCTAAGCTGTGATCCTCACTGGGGGATAAATAGATTCCCCCCAAAGTAACAGATTGGTGTGAGTCACCCGCTGTTGTAAAGCAAAGTGTTTTGGGGTGTCCTAGTTTTGAATGAGCATTTATTTCTTTCCTTTTATTTCTATACCGGCCCACAGCCGAAGCCCTCACAGAAATTTAAACCATAAATTGCAGCTTAAAAACATAAAATATGGAAGTTTAAACCGCAATATAAAACCACCGTGTAAAAGTAGAACTGGAATAACACTGAGCAGCAATGCAGAGATTTAAAATACAGGTTTAAAACAGCAGAGCTGAAAGACTGGGGTGGTAAAATGCTAAAATGCCTGGGAAAATAAGAAGGTCTTCACCTGGGGCTGGAAGGAGTACAGTGTAGGCGCCAGGCGAACCTCTCTAGGGAGCGCATTCCACAGCCGGGGTGCCACAGCAGAGAAGGCCCTGTTCTTTAGGAAGGCCCATTGGCTTTTCAAAAGAGCTACAAACGCCATATATAATACACACATGCACAGGGTGATGGATTGAAACCGCTGTCTGCCGTCTTGGACGCTCCTCGATGGGGCGGCTACGGGGTCTGCGACGACAGCGGGTTTCAGCGCTTTCCATGACACCGCTGGGGAAGAGCCGGGAGGGGGGACATGCAGGCACGGCCGGCGGCCGCTTCTGTTGACCGTGGGGCTGCTCGGTTCCCATCGAACGGAGAACGCGTTTGCTCACTGCGCTGCTCTCCCTCCCCTGCCTGCCCTCCCGCATCCAGAACCGCCACGAGATGTTGGCCGTGGAACCCATCAACGAGCTCTTGCGGGACAAATGGCGCAAGTTCGGCGCCGTCTCCTTCTACATCAGCGTGGTCTCCTACCTCTGCGCCATGGTCATCTTCACCCTGGTGGCCTACTACCGCCCCCTGGAGGGCATCGTGAGTAACCGCTCCTTGCCCCACCATCCCGTGCCCTACTTGCGGGTCCCTGGCTGACAGCCGGTTGGCTGCTTTCATCCTGTTCGGACGACACACTGCCACGGCGGTGAAGTGCTTTGAGCTACACATGTTGGCATAATGCATCGTGTGAACCGGGACTGAGCATGTCGTGTGGACCGTTCCGAACTACGGCGGCGACATAACCACGGTTTAAACTCGCTCGCTAACCATTTGCGGCAAAAGGGTTAGCGGCCTCACCGTGGCTACTAACGGGTCTTGTGTGAACAGAGTGCTGGACTAGATGGACCCCTGGTTTGATCCAGCAGCGCTCTGCTTATGTTCGAGAGTTGTAAGCAGCGGAGAGATGGAATCCGGGCTCTGAGACAGGCCTGGCATTGATCCCTGCCTCCCGTCTGAATTTCCCATAATGTCCCCAACATATGTTTATATTTGTAGCCTGTTTTTCGGTTGGCAAAACCCATCTGATAAATCAGATGAGTGGGGGAAAGTTAGTTACTGGCAGTGAGAGTTTTAAGCTAAAATAAGCTGGTGGGTTTGGTATTTTGGCCACGCCCCCTTGGCATTTAGCCCCGCCTACCACTGGAACGCGGATCCCAAGATCTTCTCTGAAATGGCCCCTCAGGCTGAAAGAGGTTCAACACGCCCGGATGTAGGGATGTTTAGCCTGGAGAAGAGAAGATTGAGGGGAGACATGAGAGCACTCTTCAAATACTTAAAAGGTTGTCACACAGAGGAGGGCCAGGATCTCTTCTCGATCTTCCCAGAACGCAGGGCATGGAATAACAGGCTCAAGTTAAAGGAAGCCAGATTCCGGCTGGACATCAGGAAAAACTTCCTGACTGTTAGAGCAGTGCGACAATGGAATCAGTTACCTAGGGAGATTGTGGGCTCTCCCACACTAGAGGCCTTCAAGAGGCAGCTGAACCACCATCTGTCAGGTAGGCTTTAGGGTAGATTCCTGCATTGAGCAGGGGGTTGGACTCGATGGCCTTGTAGGCCCCTTCCAACTCTGCTATTCTATGATTCTGTGATTCTAGGGACGGCCACTGGCAGAGCGCTGTGTAAAGGCAACAGTGCTGGACTGTTAATTGAGACGGCCTGGGTTCAGATCTTCTCACCCAGTAAAGCTGACTGGCTTGACGTCTCCTTCCTTCTCTGCCTAACCTTCCTTGCAGGGTTGTTGTGTGGATAAGGGGTGCTAGTTTGCACCGCCCTGAGCTCCTTGGAGCGAGGGCAGGGGAATTACTTTAGCAGCCTATAAACAAACTATAACTTATAAGGCATGTATTGGCTGAGGCTGTGTTTAAAGGTAGTCTACCTCCACCTAATCCAGCTCAGCAGGGGCGGGCTCTTTCCATCCCGTGAGCAGCCTGTGAACTTCCACTGGGACAGCTGGCGCCCAGCCACAGTTGGGGGGGTCGGACGTGGGACGTCTCACTCAGCGGCGCAAATCTCACTCTCCTGTTGAAGAGTCGCTGCTCCCACGTGCGATTTCTGGGAAGCGCAAAGCAGGACTTAGGAGTTCTCTTTTGAGACAGCCTTTCCTCACTGGTCTCTTCTCTCTCCCCTCTGCCACCTCCAGCCCCCGTACCCGTACACCACCACCACCGACTACCTGCGCCTCGCTGGGGAGATCGTCACGCTTTTCACGGGCGTCCTCTTCTTCTTCACCAACGTAAGTGCGATGCAGGCATTGCCGTGCGGTGGGGTCCTCCCCCGCGCTTTTTCGTGTTCCCCCCCAGCTCAGCCCCAGGGTCAGGCCTCCCTTTTCCCCCCCTCCCTCCCCTTGCACCCTAGACCCCTCCCCGTCCGAGCGACCATCGCATCCCTCTTCCGTTCCCATCTGACACGCCATTTCTCCTCCTTTGTGGGTCCTTTTGCCTGCTACGTCTCCACAGGAGGGCTGTCCCCCAATTCGAGAACTTCGGCAGAGCAATCCCGTGGTGTGGGGGAGAAGTCGCCTCTTTCCAAGGCGCAAGGGGTGTGTGTGTGTCTTGTTTTCCTTAATGCTGGCCTTTCCTTTGTAAAAACAATCCCCCTCCCCATTTGTTTCAGTAGGATGGAAAATACCTCCCCCAGCTCCACGCTCCCCCCATGTGCGAGAAACGAGGGGATCCACTGGATCCAAAGCCTCCCCAACTCTGAAGGAAAAAGCCCGTTTTCTTTCTTTTTTAAGCGGATGGGCGTCAAAGTTGGAGCAGGCGCCAGAATTGACATTCGCTTCTGCACAAGAATCAAAGGCTATCAATGGCTTCTAGTCCCGATGGCTCTATGCTACCGTCACTATCAGGGGCAGTAAGCCTACGTACCCCCATTGCTGGGGAACATGGGCAGGAGGGTGCTGTTGCACTCATGCCCTGCTCATGGGTTCCTGGTCAACAGCTGGTTGGCTGCTGTGTGAACAGAATGCTGGACTAGATAGACCCTGGGTCTGATCCGTCCTCAGGGCTCTTCATGGCTTCTTATCGGCATTTTTTCTTTTTAAAAATGTACTTTTTAAAAGTGTAATTGCTGTTTTCTGGACTGCTGGCCAATTCACTGGAGAAGCCCCCCCCCCCCACACAACACAGCAACGCCCAACGGCTCCCTCTTGTGTTGCGCGGGTGCGGTTTATGCTCCGTTTATGCTCGCATCCGACTACAACTCCCATCACCCAGCTGGGGGGCGGTGGGAGTTGTAGTCAGCTGTTTTGACCCAAAGCTGCTTGCTGTGCCCACGGACGTTCCGAGCGCCTTCCGAACCTCCTTTCAAGGCCTCTTTCACGGGCTGGACGTCCCCCATTCCTTGAGTGGCATTGGAAGGACCCTGCGTCTTTTCCCAGCTTGCATCCCTCTCTCTTCCCCCCCCCCCACTTTGGGTCTTGTTTCCCTCCCCAGATCAAAGACCTCTTCCTGAAGAAATGCCCAGGGGTGAATTCCTTCTTCATAGATGGCTCCTTCCAGTTGCTCTAGTGAGTTGAAAAGAAGCAAGACCCGACTCAGTTTCTTCACCGCGGGGGGTTGGGGTGGGGTGGGGTGGGGGGAGGCCACGGGCCCTTTTTGGCAGCCGCTCCAAAGCCGTCCTTCCACTTTGGGGGCCCTCTCAGGATCGGGGAAATGCCTGGAGTTCAGGCTGACCTTGAGTTGTTCAGTCCGAAATTCGGCCAAAGTGTGCAAGCGTGAAGGAGGCGTGGGCGATGAGGATTCGGATTGGGGCCTTCCCAGTTTATTGGGGGCCCACGTGGGGTGCGTCCCTGCTCAGGCACAACCATCCGCCCCGCTCAAAACCCTCCGGCGTGGGGCTGGCAGGTGTGTGCGTGGCTGAAGCCCCCGCCCCACCCCACCCCACGCCTGCCCCTGGGTGGGCACTGACCTTTCGCTCCTGCCCCCTGCAGCTTCATCTATTCGGTGCTGGTCCTGGTCGCCGCCGCCCTGTACCTGGCGGGCATCGAGGCCTACCTGGCCGTCATGGTTTTCGCGCTGGTGTTGGGCTGGATGAACGCGCTCTACTTCACCCGAGGACTCAAGCTGACAGGGACCTACAGTATCATGATCCAGAAGGTGAGGGGGCCCAGGGCAGGGCAGGGCGGGGGCGCCCCTGGGGTCTAGGCAGGGACAAATCCCTGAACTGCCCAATGCCGCAACTCGAGGCCTCCTCAGAGCGGTGTTGTCTGAAGTCACAACAGCACTTAACCCGCCCTTCTCCAACCAGGCGCTTTCCAGGTCCATCGGGCTACAACACCTATCATCCACAGGCTGAGATGATGGGAGTCGCAGGCCAACACATCTGGAGGGCATCTGGTTGGAGAAAGCTGGGTTTGTACTGTTACGGTGGGCTCCAGGTTTACACTGGATCAATTCCAATGGCGTCAGTGGTTTTCCTCATCCTGCCGTGCAGCCTGAAAATGCTACAGAGAGTCAGGGAGACCCTGATGAATGGGGTGAACTGTGGCATGGGTGGGGGGAAGAGGAAAGAGCCCCCCAAAATCTGGCAGAGGGACCTTCAGCGAGTGGAGCACTTCCTTTCGCAAAAGGCCAAATTCCGCCATGGCCAAATGCAAGCCTCTAGCCTCCCAGCCTTTTCGTCGCGGCCGTTTCTTCAGCCCTCTAGAGAGCCGATGCAGCCCACCCCAGAATCGGCTGCCTCTTAGCTCCCTGGTTCTTTGCAGATGTTTTAAGATTTGCCAGCAACGGCTGGCCTTGGGCGTCGGGGTCTTGACTCCAATTCTCTGTTCGCAGATCCTGTTCAAAGACCTCTTCCGCTTCCTGCTTGTCTACGTGCTTTTCATGATCGGCTACGCGTCAGGTAAGACGGACGCCGTTCAGGGGCTGGGACCGGCCTGGGTTGGCTGGCTGTTGGGTTTTTATTTTGAAGGCCTTATCTGCCACCTCGCGGCCCTCAGTATACCACCCGAGGGAGTGCAGCTCCCAGCAGAATACCTGCAAGGGCCTTCTCTGCGGTGGCCCCACCCTCTGGAAAACCCTCCCTCGTGCAGTTCGGGAGAAAATGTACCTTCTTTGAAACGCTCCTGAAAACACACCTGTTCACCCACAGGCTGTCACTGTTGCTGGGGTTTTACTTTGGTTTGACGTGGTATTTTTAAACTTTTAATAATTTCGTGTCTTCCCCATGCTGTATTTTATGAACTGCCCAGAAAGCCTCAGCTATTGAGCAGTATAAAAATATAATAAATAAAGTAAATGATAAGGGAATGCTCTCCCCCGAAAAGAACATACCCGCCAGCCTGCCTGCCTTGGTTTATTTATTTACTATTTATTATTGCATGTATATCCCACCTTTTTTCCTTCAAGGAACTGAAGGTGGCATACGTAATCCTCTCCATTTCATCCTCACAACAACACCCCTGTGAGGTGGGTTGGGCTGAGAGTCTGTGACTGGCCCAAAGTCACCCAGTGGGCTTCCAGGGCCGAGTGGGGACTAGAAGTAGCCGAAAGAGAAAGGAAACCCCAGATAATGAGTGAGCAAAAAAGCCGAAAGGCACGGGGGTGGAACCAGGTGTGTGTCCAGAAGGATTTATTATTGCCTACGCGTTTTGGACTATATAGGCCCCGGTTCAGACAACACGCTAAACCCTGCTGCTTAACCACAAAATGGTTAAGGGAATGCACTGACCTTAATGTATTCCATTAACCATTTTGTGGTTAAGCAGCAGGGTTTAGTGTGTTGTCTGAACAGGGGCCTATATAGTCCTTCACCAGGGCAATTTCTCTCCTGAGCAGGAGTGTCCTTTGTGAAGACACTCTTGCTCAGGAGAGAAATTGCCTCGCTGAAGGGCTCTATGGAGTCCGAAATGCGCCAGCGATTATAAACCCTTTTGGACACATGCCTGGTTCCACCCTGTTGCGTTTTGGCTTTTTTGCTCACTCCCCGGATATGGTTGAGCTACAAGGCTGCCGTCCCTGACCATTGGCCCTGCTGGTAATAGAAACCGTAATCCAGCAACGTCTGGAGAGTCTTGGTTGAAAAGGGCTTTCCCCCTGTTGACTGCAGGGCCTCTCAGTGGATTTTAAAAACCATCACAACAGCCCTGCATTTTGGGAGTGCAGAACAGGGAGAACTCCTCTGCCTCGTCCATTTATCCTTTTGCAAAGAGACCGATCCACCTGTCCTATATAGAAAGCGGGGTGGGTGGAGTGGGTGGTTGTCTTTGATAGCTGATGGGATGTCTGACAGGTAAGCATTCACCTGCGACATCTCTGAAGCTACAACCCCGTGGAAAACTACCCGGGACCCAAGCAGCTGGTCATGGGGTGGGGGTGGGGGAGAGAGCAGCTGGGCATGGGGGGCTGGGAAGGGCCCTACTTTTAGGGGCAGGCTCACATCTATTTCGGTCCCACGCTGCCGCCCGGGCTTCATGGCAGCCAACCACCCTGGACAGAGGGAGGGTTTTCGCCCAGCCGGATCTCCCGACTCCCAATCAGACCCTCTAGCCCAGCCTTCTTCAACCTGGGGCGCTCCAGATGTGTTGGACTACAACTCCCAGAATGCCCCAGCCAGCTGCTGGGGCATTCTGGGAGATGCAGTCCAACACATCTGGAGCGCCCCAGGTTGAGGAAGGCTGGGCTAGCCACGACACCCCGCTGCCTCTCACTGGTTCAGTGCCCTTCGCCGCCATTTCCTGCCCCTCTCGTCCCTGCAGCGTTGGTCTCCTTGCTGAACCCTTGCCCCAGCATCGAGGCCTGCGACGAGGGGCGCGCCAACTGCACGGCGCCCGCTTACCCCTCTTGCCGGGACAGCAAGACGTTCAGCACCTTCCTGTTGGACCTCTTCAAGCTCACCATCGGCATGGGCGACCTGGAGATGATCGAGAACGCGAAATACCCCGGCGTCTTCGTCATCCTCCTGGTCACCTACATCATCCTCACCTTCGTCCTCCTGTTGAACATGCTCATCGCCCTCATGGGGGAGACCGTGGGCCAGGTGTCCAAGGAGAGCAAGCAGATCTGGAAGCTCCAGGTAAGAAACGCTCCAGGGGACCAGGCACCCGCGGGGCTTCGCGGCAGGAAAACGCCTTTCCGGCTCTGGGGAAAACTGCCTCTAAATCCGGTGTGGACAACATGCAGGCTGCAGACGGCCTTTCCCCCCCAGTGGCTGCCTTGTGACCCCTCCTGCCCCCTGCCACTGAATTTGCTGCAGAGCAAATAAAGCGGCACATTTGCTCAAAAGCATCCTGGGCAGAGAATCGTGATTCAAAAGCCATGACCTCTGTGCCACCTACCCCTTAGAACGTGAGAGAACATCAGAAGAGCCCTGATGCTGGATCAGACCAAGGGTCCAGCTAGTCCAGCCTTCCTCAACCTGGGGCGCTCCAGATGTGTTGGACTGCAACTCCCAGAATGCCCCAGCCAGCAGAGCTGGCTGGGGCATTCTGGGAGTTGTAGTCCAACACATCTGGAGCGCCCCAGGTTGAGGAAGGCTGATCTAGTCCATCACTCTGTCCACACAGGGGCCAACCAGCCATCGGCCAGGGACCCACAAGGCAGGACATGGTGCAACAGCACCCTCCCACCCATGTGCCCCAGCAACTGGTGCACACAGGCTAATTGCCTCTGATACTGGAGATAGCACACAACCATCAGAGCTAGTAGCCATGGATACCTTCTCCTCCTCCAAGAATTTATCCAACCCCTTTTTAAAGTCCTCAGAATTGGTGGCCATCACTACATCTTGTGGTAGTGAATTCCATAATTTAACTACCATATTTCTTCGATTCTAAGACGCCATCGATTGTAAGATGCACACTAATTTCAGTACCACCAACAGAAAAAAAGCCTTGATTCTAAGAAATAATAAACGCACCCGCGATTCTAAGACGCACCCCGGTTTTAGAGATGTTTATATGGGGGGGAAAGTGCATCTTAGAATCAAAGAAATAGGGTATGTGCTGTGTGCAGAAACCTGTCCTTTCATGTATTCTGATATCCCACCCATCAGCTTCATGGGTCCTAGTATTTTGGGAGAGGGAGAAAAGTGTCTCCCTCGCCACTTTATCCACAACAGGCCTGTGGTCCCTGTGGAAGTTCGTGGCTCCGATGTCCGTGGGGGTCCCTGAATCCGCTCCAGGTTTTAGTCTGAGCGAGCTAGAACTCTAAAGGAGCTATCAACTGCACATCATGAAATTGAGTTCAAGGTGATTCTAGCGTTGATCCCCACGTCTGAGCACATGAATAGATGTGGTGAGGGCCACCCATTTGGATGGCTTTAAAAGGGGGTTGGATAAATTCCTGGAGGAGGAAGCTGTCAAGGGCTACTAGCCCTGATGGTTGTGTGCTGCTTCCAGTAGCAGAGGCAGTAAGCCTGTGGGCATCAGTTGCTGGGGAACATGGGTGAGAGGGTGCTGTTGCATCATGTCCTGCTTTATTGGTCCCTGGTCAACAGCTGGTTGGCCCCTGTGTGAACAGAGTGCTGGACTAGATGGACCCTCGGTCTGATGCAACATTAGGGCTCTTCTGATGTTCTTAAGACTCCTTGGCCAGTCTTTTTGAGAAGGCTTCCATTTTTGCAGCTTCTGCACGCAGCTGCAAAAGGCTGTGCTGTCCGTCGTGCAACGGATCCCTTTTTGAGAAAACACTCTTGACTTGCCTTAATTCAGACCCTCGCTTGCTTTGCCCGTAGTTGGTTGCCAGAATTTGCCCCGCGGCCTGCAGGGCCGAGGACCTGTCGAGGTTGGGGAATAAGGAGTGATAAAACAGCAGGGTGTGCCGGATCTTGGCCTTATGGTTTCCCTGCCTTCTCTGCTCACAGTGGGCTACCACCATCCTGGATATCGAGAGATCCTTCCCTGTGTTCGTCAGGAAAGCTTTCCGCTCGGGAGAGATGGTCACCGTTGGGAAGTCCTTGGACGGGACGCCCGACCGACGGTGGTGTTTCAGGTAACGGCTGGGAATCCTTACGGGGAGGGGGAAACTCGTCTTTACCCCAGTCTTAAAAAGAAAATGACACAACCCTGGGCCGAGGCAATAATCCTCATTTTGCATCAAACGAAATGGATTTTTAACCGGGATAAGTTATGTAGATTAGCACAAGCTTTTACTTTGCATAATACCTCCTGGCATCACTCAGTGAAGAGACGGGGAGGGGGGAGTCCATCAGCCAGCCTAAATACTCCTCACCCACCTGGCAACTAACTCGGAGCTGTGCTCCTGGCGCCTGGGAATTCAGCCGGCTTTGCCCACGCAGGTTCAACCGTCTCTTCGTGGCCATAAGGGCTAGAAACTTGAGGTGAAGAGGAAGCTGTGTGCTGCGTCCCTCCTCCACTCAGTGTACACACATAGCCTTTGATCTGAAACTAGTCTTTGATCTGAAACTAGCTTTATGTGACCTCCAAGTCTTGGGGGTGGGTAGAAAGTGTTGGTCGCAAATAGCACGGCCCGCTAGAACAGCGCCTCGCCCCCCCCCCCCCCGGCCCTGCTTGGCTATCTCAGCTGGCATTTCCCCCACGCCTTGTCCTGAATGCCCATCTTTTCTTCTTCTTCTTCTTCTTCCCAGGGTTGACGAAGTGAACTGGTCTCACTGGAACCAGAATTTGGGCATCATCAATGAAGACCCCGGCAAGAACGACACCTACCAATACTACGGCTTCTCCCACACGGTGGGCCGGCTGCGTCGAGGTAAGTAATTGGCAGCAATTGCTGGGGGTCCGTGCAGAAGGGCAGGGACTCATTCAGGGGCACAACGCGCAGATGTTCGGCGGCGGAGCGTCCAAGACGCGCACAAGAAGGGAGAGACGTCTCAGGAGGCCGTAAGAAAGTTTGATTGTACAAAAGCCCGACGCGTTTCGGACTCCTTGTTTCGTAGGCCTTCTTTAACAGAAACCAGGAACAAGACAACACAGAACTGAAAGCCTTTCACAGTTCTAAGCACTGCAAGCACAAGCCTGTGCAGACATGGAAACGAGAGCATGATTTCAGTAAAATTATGTTTTATACTGTATGCTTTTATCTGAACGCTGCCCTGTGTTCTTAATGGTATAGGGCGGGATACAAATGCTTTCAATAAATAAATGAAATGCATGAAAGGTTTTTTTAGGGCACATTGCAGACAAAGCCTGGGCATATATTTAATAATATAAAACAGTTAAAAATCTAACGTACTTACTTGTTATAACGCCTGCAGAAATTATTAACGAATTCAGCAGGGGGTTGGACTTGATGGCCTTGTGGGCCCCTTCCGGCTCTTACTATTATTCTGTGACTCTAAGAAATTGTCTGGTGATGGCGGCTAGCTGGGATGCACTGAAGGCAATGTGTCGTATAGACAATTAGGCAAGTTTTTTTTTCCTTTGAGTTTCTACGGGTGTTATCATAACAGGGCTGTTTCATCCAGGTCTTCTCATATCTGGACAGCGCAACAAGCATCAGGGAATGTCTCAGAACTACAAGTGGTAAAAATTCCAGCTCCTCCTTTAGCCCCTGTGGAGACCACGTGTCTTCAATTTCAAACTCCACCCTGTTTCTTTTTTCAGCAGCTGCTTCTCATCCTCGCAGCTGAGTTTTTCCAGTGTCCAAAACTTAGAATCTGTTAAAAGATCTTTCTTTCCCCCCAAGTGACGCTCCCGGCCTGTTGTTTTTAATATTACACAGTAGTCCCCCTGTTCATTTTTTAAGGGGCCCGGTGGATGGGTCGTTAATCATTTCTGCAGCCGTTATAACAAGTATGTCAGATTTTAACTGTTTTAGATGATTAAATATATGCCCAGGCCTCGTCTGCAATATGCCCTAAAAAAAAAGCTTTTATGTGTTTTGCTGAAATTATGCTGTTGTTTCCATGTCTGCACAGGCTGTGCTTATAATGGAGAAAGGCTTTAAGTTCTGGGTTGTCTCGTCCCCTGAAGAAGGCCTACAAAGTCGGGAACGCGTCGGGCTTTTGTATAATAAAACCTTCTTCCGGCCTCCTGAGACGTCTCTCCCTTCTTGTGCGCATCTTGGCGGTCTCCTTGAGAGGAGGCTGCTCATCCTGTTGCTCCTTGACGCAGACCCACAGCACAGCCACTCAGCACCACCACCACCCCCCACAGCAGCCAATGCATGACTGCGAACATGGCTTCTTCCAGGGATGCAGCATGCAGACTCTTGTATGGGGGAGGCAGAGGAACTTTATTTCATGATTCATTTATTAATTAAATGCACAATTTCCGCCAAAAGCGGCGCGCAGCAGCCAATAACAAAATGCAGATAAAGCAGAATTGGTTTAAAACGTAACATAAAAACACATAAATTAAAAGCGCAATTAAAACCCAAGGAACAAACAGCACCCAACGTTTTATGAACGTGTTATTAAGGAGTGTTTCTCTCCCACGTCACTTAGTTTGGGAGCTGCTGCAATAACCAGATGTGTATCTCTGCTTCCCCCCAGCCTAAACTTGTCTTCTGTTTCTGCTTGCCCCAACCACCACCCGGCCCCGTTCAGAAGACGCCTTAAACCGTGGTGGTGAAGGCTTTTTTGTCGACAAAGAGGCCTTGATCACCGCGGTTTAAGGCGTCTTCTGAACAGGGCTCCCCTCTGCTTTAAACAAACCATCAAACAAAACTATTAGTAACTTCTTAACAAATGTATGTGGATATATATATGTCGAGAACAATTCTTATTTGTTTCTGATGAGTTTTTAGATATGCCTTGTCCTCATTTAGGTTTCAAAATGAACAACTTTAAAGAGCTGTATTTTCCCCTCTTCTGTTGGTAGTAGGCCCCGTTCAGAAGACACCTTAAACCGTGGCTTTAACCACAGTGGTTAAGCCAGAAAGCCGGGCTGTATTCAGAAGACACCTTAAAACTACGACTTTAACCATAGTGAATAAAGAAAAAAATGGTTTAAGGTGTCTTCTGAACACAGCCTGGCTTTCTGGCTTAACCGCCATGGTTAAAGCCATGGTTTAAGGTGTCTTCTGAACGGGCCCATAAAGTCAATCTAGAAAATCCGTCAAATGTAGCTAAACACCCGTTAGCTTCTCAAACCCCACCTAAGGATTAGAAACTTGTTTTACCTAGACTCAAGTCCCTTTCCCCCTCACCACCTTCTTTTCTGGTGAAGAATTTATATTGTGCATTCAGTTTTTGCAAAAAGAGTTCAGGAGTCTGCATCGGGCCGCCTCGATCTGTGCTCCGTGACCGACTGGAACTCTCTCTCTCTCTCTGTCTGCAGATCGCTGGTCAACGGTGGTTCCGCGGGTGGTGGAGCTGAACAAGAACTCCCATCCGGACGAGGTGGTGGTCCCCCTGGAGAGCGTGCGATCGCCCCAGGCGAATGAACACAAACCAAGTTACCCCCAGAGCTGGAGGAGGGAAGACTCTCACATCTAAGCCCTTGCGGCAGGGGAAGTGGGCGTGAGGGAGGCACGCTCGGGGCCGATCAGCAAACTCACCCGGCCTTTCGCTGCTCCCCGTACAGCCTTGGGGTGCAGGACGTGGGCCCAGCGTGGATGGAGCGGCCCTCTTCGTTCTCCAGCCTTCGTTCTCCACGGGCCGTGGTTGCACCCTGCAGAAAGTGGCAGCCGTGATCCATTCAGAAACACCAAGCAAGCAGACAAGCACTTACTTGCCATGGGATGGACATAAAGGGGACGAGAAAGCAAGCCCGGCTGCGTTTTCAGCTTTAAACTTGCTTTTTAAAAACGCCAACCACACATAAGCCAAGTTTCTCAGAATGCCAAATTACGCACCAGATGCCCCCACGGGCACGGAGGCACGGACGCTTTGGCCGGGCTCCGGAGCTCCTGGCTGCTGCTGAACTTCAGCGTGCCAAGGCCACAGCTAGCCAGAGGTGCTGTTTTAAGCGAGAAGCCCACCTTCCCCGCCAGAGTAAGTCTTTGGAGACGAGTTCCACTTTCTGGGCGAATTCGACAGAGGCCGGCCAGGGAGACAAGAGACATTCATTCCACCAAGGACTGTTTGCATTTCTTACTACAGTTTTATTTTGCACAAGGTTTTATCGAATTATTTATTTAGTAATAAAAGCCAAAGCACTCCAGCCGGCCTCCTGGCATTGTTTAGATGCGGCTGGCTGAAAAGAACCCCACGGGGAGTGGGAACTGTATTTTTGTCCAAGATGCACGGCAGGGGGGTTGGCAAATAGCCGTCCAGCATCATCTGGAGGGCCACAGCCCCCATCAACTCCAGCCAGTGGTGAGGGATGGGGGGAACTGCAGTCCAAAATCTGGGGAGCCACACTTTGCCCACCCCGCTAGGCAGCGCTGGGTACCCAGAGGAGGAGGGGGGGTCTCCTCTCTCCTGGGTTTTCAGTCCCGGCGCCTGTTCTTCTGAATAGCCGGCCTGTTCTCCATGCAAACCAAGAGAAAAGCCACCTGATGAGCACATTCCCATGGTCCTAGACCAGGGGTCCCCAGCGTGGTGCCTGTGGGTGCTTTGGTGCCCACACGGCTCTTCACTCTCTGCCCCCTTAAAAAAAATAAAAAATCATAAAGTAATAGAAAAACGTTCGGGCACCAGGTTCTCCTTCCTGTTCCTGAACCCGCTGCTGGTCAGCAGGAAGGGAGAAGGAGAGTAAGAGAGAGACTGGGGGGCAGAGACACAGCCAGGCAAAGAAAGAGTGGGGCTACAGGCTGGGGGTGGGGAGAAACAGTGAGATAAACGGGGGAGTGGGGGAGAAAGAGCCAGGTTAGGAGCTAGGAAGGGTGGAGAAAGGAGGAGGAGGAGGCTAGGAAGGATGGAGAGGAAGAAACTGACAAAGAAGGATGGAGAGAACGAAGTTGACTAAGAAAGATGGAGAGAACGAAGGCGGCCAGGGAGAGAAATAGTGAGGCCACAGGCTGAAAGTGGAGAGAGAAAGA
This sequence comes from Elgaria multicarinata webbii, assembly GCF_023053635.1. NCBI lineage: Eukaryota > Metazoa > Chordata > Lepidosauria > Squamata > Anguidae > Elgaria > Elgaria multicarinata. The sequence continues at coordinate 3,093,008 of NC_086188.1, read as the reverse complement.
CAGCAAAAAGGAAAGGTGGATGGAAGAAGACTGAATGGGCCAGGGAGCAATGCTTTCAGAGAATCATAGAATAGCAGAGTTGGAAGGGGCCTACAAGGCCATCGAGTCCAACCCCCTGCTCAATGCAGGAATCCACCTCAAAGTATTCCTGAAAGATGGTTGTCCAACTGCCTCTTGAAGGCCTCTAGTGTGGGAGAACCCACAACCTCCCTGGGTAATTGGTTCCATTGTTGTACTGCTCTAACAGTCAGGACGTTCTTCCTGATGTCCAGCCGGAATCTGACTTCCTGTCACTTGAGCCCATTATTCCGTGTCCTGCACTCTGGGAGGATCGAGAAGAGATCCTGGCCCTCTTCTGTGTGACAACCTTTCAAGTATTCGAAGAGTGCCATCATGTCTCCCCTTTCCATCCCCCCCAAATCCTCAAATGCGCCCACTGGTCCAGAATGGCTCAGGACCCCCTGGTTGTACCATTTCAGACTGCAGCTATTGCATCCCTGAACGCTTCTTTATATATAAGCATTCTTGCGGAGCAGGGCTGAGCCTGCAGCCCTGAGGTGGTTCAGTCAAGGAACAGCGGCACCCCGTGACACTGCTGGTTGAGCCACACGGCTCCCCGTCGTGCCCCATAACTTCCCAAATGCATTGCTCTTTTCTTTCCGTGAGCAAACTGACCTGATCGCACTTTGGTTCCGCCGTAGTTCGGTCACGGGGACTTTGGGGGTGGGGTGGGGGGGAGCTAGCCAAACTGCACCGCAGCATTGCCTGTGAGGAGAGAACGAAATGAAACACGTTACTCCCAAATCCAGGCAGGTTCAGTGTTCATAATGTCCTAGCGCTTGGAAGACTGTTCTGGTCACCACGCCTAAAAAAGGATATTATAGAGCTAGAAAAAGGGCACCTAAAATGATTCCGGGGCCGGAGCATCTCCGCTACGAGGGAATGTTACATCAACTGGGATTGTTTAGCTTGGAGAAGAGGAGGCTGAGGGGAGACAGGATAGAGGTGGACAAAATGATGCATGGTGCGGAGAATGTGGACAGGGACATTTTTCTCCTGCTCTCAAAATACTAGAACAGCCTTCCTCAACCTGGGGCGCTCCAGATGTGTTGGACTGCACCTCCCAGAATGCCCCAGCCAGCCGGCTGGGGCATTCTGGGAGTTGCAGTCCAACACATCTGGAGCGCCCCAGGTTGAGGAAGGCTGTACTAGAACCTGGGGTCATCCCATGAAACTGATGGGTGGGAGATGCAGGACAAATAAAAGGAGCGACTTCTTTACACAGCGCAGAGTTAAAGTTATGGAACTCACTACCACGGGATGTGGTGATGGCCACCAATCTGGATGGCTTTAAAAGGAGGTTGGATAAATTCCTGGAGGAGAAGACTATCAATGGCCACTAGGGTGCTATCTCCAGTATCCGAGGCAGTAAGCCTGTGTGCACCAGTTGCTGGGGAACATGGGCAGGAGGGTGCTGTTGCACCATGTCCTGCTTGTGGGTCCCTGGCCGATGGCTGGTCAGCCCCTGTGTGAACCGAGTGCTGCGCTAGATGGACCCTTGGTCTGATCCAGCATCAAGGCACTTCTTACATTCTGATGTTCTCCTAAGGGGTACGTGGCACAGAGGTCACGTCTTTTGAATCACGATCAGGGGGAAAAAAAGTAAACTAAACATCCCCTCCGCTCCACCAACTTACAGCAAAGTCTCAAAATTGCTACAGGAAGGGTGGGGTTTGCATTCAGCGATCTGGGGGGGGGGGTGAGGGGGGGTGAGGGGGGGGATTGCCAGCCTGCAGGCTGGAAACGGAGCCACAAGAGGGCAGCACACACCAGAGGATAAACCCGGTACACAAGTTCTTCCCCAAAGCAAGGGGTGGGTGGCTGTGCGCTTGCTAACAGAATTTACAGCCCTGTTTTTGGTTCTGCGACAGGCAGACATTCAACAGGTAGTGTTTTCCCCATGTACGTGAAATCTCAACACTGTTCAAGGCACAGGAGCCTGGTAAGGGAAAAAAGGGAATCTCCTTGCGCATGCGCAGAGCGAGCGCCTTTCCCTAAGAGCAAAAAACTTTTTTTAAAAAAAACCACAACGCTCTTTACACGCACGCGCAAAGCTGGCTCCCACCCTCACCCTGCAAACACACAATGTAGCGCCCACTGTTGTAGCACAGACCGAGAGGGGATGAGGACGGGGCGAAAAAGGTACACCGCCCGCGCACGGCGTCCTTTCTCCTAGAAAAAGGCAACGTCCGTGGCGCTTGGCAGAGCAGAGCAGAGCAAATTGTGGCGGTGAAGGGGGGCAGCGGGCTGCATCCTACACCCGGGAAAGTCAATTACTGCTGGGGTCATCACTGCACTTTGTCACGCCGGAGCATGACAGGCCCGCGGGCGGTGATGGAAGGCAGCCTAAATCGCACCAGTCAGAAGAGTCTGCCAGCAATGAGCTAAGCAAGTGATGTGAAATCGCGGAGTAAATATTCTACGGCAGGCTTTTCCTTCTTCTTGGTAAGCACTTAACCAAGTCCACAGCACAGTGGAAGAAAAACTCCAAATTACATCTTTGCAGCCCCAGCATTAATCTCATTTTTTGACACTGATGAGGATTTTGTCAGCTGCTCTCTCACGGGGGCCTGGGAAGGGCTTGTCAGCCTGTTTCTAACGCATGTGCCACCGCCAGGGCTTTGACGCGCACACCCATGTTACTGACTCATCAGTGCCTTCTGAACTGTGTCCACTAGGAGCAGTAAAAACAAGGGCGGCCTGTTGAATAATGCTGTGTAACTCAAAAGCTTGCACTCTTCCGCCAACCAGATTGCGGCAATAACAAAACGTTGCAACAATGCAAATGGCAGCTGATCAAATATCTGCACCGTACCCCTCTTAAGTTTTAACTAAAACTGTTTCAGGGGGCAACTGAAAGGCAGATACTTGAAATATACCAGTGTGGCGTAGTGGCTAAAGTGTCAGACTGGGAGAAAAGAGATCCGGGTTCTAGTCCCCACTCGGCCGTGGAAACCCACTGGGTGACTTTGGGCCAGTCACAGCCTCTCAGCCCAACCTACCTCACAGGGTTGTTGTTGTGAGGACAAAATGGAGAGGATTTGTGTTCCTTGGAGGAAAAAAAGGCAGGATATAAATGCAATAATAAATAAATTAAATTAAATATACCAGCTTCCTCTCCCATTGCACTGTATCTTTTATAATGACGGGCATTTTCTCCTCCGGCTAATAAAGGAGAACTTTTCTCTGAGAATGTGCAGAGTACCTCAAAGATCCATAGGCTGGGCTCAACAGGCAGCTCCTTGCAGTACGTCCTTTTGGATCAGCGAGTCGGCGATGGTGCCCATTATTTCTAAAATTAAAAGAGATTGGCAAATTGAGAAAAATTGGCGGTGGAGAGCAAGTGTAGTGTAAGTGTTGAAACCGCTTTTCATTTAGATTTTTTTCTTTAAAAAAGAAAATAGATCCTGCAGCACCCATCAAAACAATAACAATAGCTGACAATAAACTTGTGATAATGAACTTTTCAGGGGAAGAGGTAATTGTTCAATTAGGATTAAACACATTACCAAAAGCCCTACTTTCTTTCTGTCGTTCCCTCCCCCACCCCACTCTTTATTCTCCGTGTGCAATTTCAGAAGCCGGGAAGGGATTTTAAAGCCCTCACCTGTCAGTGCTCAAATGCAATCTTTTCTCCCCTTCTTTTTTTAAAAAATCATTATCAAATCCCCGCCTTCCCTCATCTTGCCATAACAATGCAAGAAAGACTGATATAGTGGGAGGCAGAAGTAGTAGAGAGGGAGAAGGAGCGGTTTAATTACAGCAACTAGATGCAAAGACAACGGCAGTTCAAGAGAGGAAGGAAGTTTGTCATGGCAGAGCATTTCCAAGCCGGGAGAAGCTGTCGCTACCAAAATTCTCCCCTACAAAACTATTGGTCACGTCGTTTTAATTACTTCTCCTGGAGGAGAAGGCTGCCCATGGCTACTAGTCCTGATGGCTATGTGATACCTCCGGTACCAGAGGCAGTAGGCCGAATGACACCAGTTGCTGGGGAACATGGGTGGGAGGGTGCTGCTGCACTCATGTCCTCCTTGTGGGTCCCTGCTCAACGGCTGGTTGGCCACCGAGTGAACAAGAGCTGGACTAGACGCATCCTTGCTTTGATCCAGTACAGCTCTTATGTTCTCATCTTTAATTAATCCATTAGATTAATTCACCTTTCGACTGACTAAAAAGCCCCCATTTTTGATTAATCAGTCAGATTAATTGGATCCGGGTTTAGTCATGGTTAGAGTAGACCCACTGGAATCATCGGGACTGAAGTTAGTCATGACTAACTTGTCCCGATGACTTCAATATAACTAAGCCTGCCTCCTTCTCTCTCGTTCAATGCACGAGAAGGGATAAGAACATCAGAAGAGCCCTGATGCTGGATCAGACCAAGGGTCCATCTAGTCCAGCCTTCCTCAACCTGGGGCGCTCCAGATGTATTGGACTGCAACTCCCAGAATGCCCCAGCCAGCAGAGCTGGCTGGGGCATTCTGGGAGTTGTAGTCCAACACATCTGGAGCGCCCCAGGTTGAGGAAGGCTGATCTAGTCCATCACTCTGTTCACACAGGGGCCAACCAGCTGTTGACCAAGGACCAACGAAGCAGGACATGGTGCAACAGCACCCTCCCACCCATGTTCCCCAGCAACTGGAGTATATAGGCTTACCGCCTTTGATACTTAAGAACATCAGTCGAGCCCTGAGGCTGGATCAGACCAAGCGTCCATCTAGTCCAGCACTCTGTTCACACAGCGGCCAACCAGCTGTTGACCAGGGACCAACGAAGCAGGACATGGTGCAACAGCACCCTCCCACCCATGTTCCCCAGCAACAGGTGCACCCAGGCTTACTGCCTCAGACACCGAATGCCTCCAAGACTGGGCGTACTATGACCCAGATGTCCATAATAACCAAAACATCTTTTTGCTTCAGAAACTATTAGTTTACTCAAAACGGACATTTGTGCAAACTTATATTTACGCATCACTGGCTGGGGAACGCTGGAAGTTTTAGGACTCCCCCCCCCCCCCACGGTCTAAACATGCATAGGATGGCACCCTCATTGACTCAAATTTCTTGAATGGAGAAAGAGCCCTAATTTTAATCCTGCAAAATTAGGTGCCGCACTGCGCAGACTCTGGGGGCCCCAGAGACAAGGTTTTTGACCCCTTGTGGGTCCAGGCCTGGGGTCCGAATGCCAGTGAGCCTCGACTCGCATCCAGTGTCAGTGAACCTTTTGGGCAGGTTTTGACGAACGGTCGCGTGGCAGCCATTTTGGAGGCCGCGCCACGGCAGGTGAAAGGTGTTGCCACGGCAATAGAACAGGAGGTTTGGGCCGTGGCGGCAGCTAGGCCTGGAGCCTGATTTCCGCCGAGTGGAACGAGCCCCGCTTTCGCCGAGCGACGGCACAGGAGGCTGCAAAACACGTTCCAGACCATCGATATTATGGACATTATGCCTACCCCCCCACAGCCCCCGAAGCCATAAACGTGGTGCTACATTAACGCTCCTGGGTCGTAAACAAGTATTGACGTCTTTGGTGTTCAATGCAAGAGTAAATTGACCTTTGTGGTCCATGATAAACAGAAACAAAAGGGGAGGGGAGCAAATCAAGCCAGAGAGAGAGAGAGAGAGACAGAGAGAGCAAGGTGACCGGAGCCTTTTAGTGGGTTTTTAGAAGAGGGATTTCCCCCCCTGCTTGTTAGAAGGACATAAGAGAACTGAAACAGCTTGGAAAAGGAGGTCCATCTTCCCAGTGTTCAGTCTCTGAAACAGGGCAGTCAAATTCTGCCGGGAAGGTGCCACTCCAAGCAGGCCACGAAGGCAAAGAAGACTGTTTGGCCGTGCTCAAAAGACACCGTAAACCAGAGCTTTCCATGTGTCGCGACACGTTAGTGTGTCGGCTGCAGTGTGTAGGTGCGTCACGCAAACGTAACGAGAAACCTCTGAGTCTGTGTGAAATAAGCAATACCAACTTGCATGCATTTTTACGCAGCAAAGGTGCCGATCAGTATGGTGCACTAGTATATTCCCCTTCCGTCGTATCCGTGTATGCACACCGCGGCCGAGGGATCATACAGGTACTGTGCATGCGCAGTATGCATAATCGGGTCAAAACAGCTGATTCCGCGTCACTTCCGGTGACGCGGCCGCACCTGAAGTGCCGCGTTCGAGAAATTCCATGGGTCCCGTTTTTTGATAGAACACCGTCTCAACCGCCGCTCGATCGCAGCTCGACAAAATTGGTTCATTGTGAAAAGTCTTGGAAATGTATGTTATTGTCTTGCAAATCGTATATTTTAAAAAATATAAATGAAAGGTTTTCATGAGATATGTTGTGTCCCCCATACATTTCGTTATTACAATGTATGTAATAACAAAGCCCTATGAAGAGAGACTGAAAGAACTGGGCCTGTTTAGCCTGGAGGAGAGAAGATTGAGGGGAAACATGAGAGCACTCTTCAAAGACTTAAAAGGTTGTCCCACAGAGGAGGGCCAGGATCTCTTCGTGATCCTCCCAGAGTGCAGGACACGGAATAACGGGCTCAAGTTAAAGGAAGCCAGATTTCGGCTGGACATCAGGAAATTGCCCCTTATGCCTGGAACGCTCTACCAGAACATTTGAGAACTACAAGTTCAACCGCAGCTTTTAAAGCTCAGCTAAAAACTTTTCTTTTTCCTAAAGCTTTTAAAACTTGATTTTGTTTTGACTTTATACTGTTAGTTTTACCCTACCCAGTGCCTGTTTACCCTACCCTGTGCCTGTCTGCTTTCTCTTCCCCTCCTTATTGTTTTATTATGGTTTTATTAGAATGTAAGCCTATGCGGCAGGGTCTCGCTATTTACTGTTTTACTCTGTACAGCACCATGTACATTGATGGTGCTATATAAATAAATAAATAAATAAATAATAATAATAATGAAAAACTTCCTGACTGTTAGAGCAGTACAACAATGGAATCAGTTACCTAGAGAGGTGGTGGGCTCTCCCACACTAGAGGCCTTCAAGAGGCAGCTGGACAACCCTCTGTCAGGGATGCTTTAAGGTGGGTTCCTGCATTGAGCAGAGGGTTGGACTCGATGGCCTTGTAGGCCCCTTCCAACTCTGCTATTCTATGATTCTATGTATGTGTCCGTATCTCTTATAAGGGGTTAGTTTAACCTCTGGTTTGCTAGGAAAACTGAATCACTGTGTCGCGAAATGATGCATGTCTAAAAAGTGTGTCACCAACATGAAAAGTCTGGAAAGCTCTGCTGTAAACCATGGCTTTAACCCTGGTGAATAAGGCTTTTTGCTTTATTCGCTGTGGTTCAAGCCATGGTTTAAGGTGTCTTCTGGTCCTCCAGCATCTGGTGCTCAGAGATGGGCCTGCCTCTGAACATGCGTGCTCTTTTATGCGCAGGGTGGGCAGAACCAGGCCTGCAGGAGCCCTCAGATTCTTCCAAAAGGGAACAGCCACATTAGCCAGCCTGCTGTCACCCGACGCAGGTCTTAAGGGAGATGGAGGGAAGACAGGGGAGGTGAGGAAGGGACCCTAACGGTGTGCTTCTTTGCCCCGCCAAAGCCGTCGCGACAATCCTTCGGCCAACCTTTTCCGCCCCCACCGGTGCTGGCAGATTTTGTCGGACCTGAACAAAGGAGGCGAGAGGCAGCACACGGCTCGGCGAATGCCAAGTGCAGCAGCAGATTTATTTTTAGATAAATTTGAAGGTTAATTTTGGAAGCGAACGTTCAATCAAAGCGAGAGATGAGCTGAGGGTGTGTTTTATTCCTCCCCACCCCCACCCCTTTTAAAATCTTTTCTCAGCCAGGCAATATTACAGTTGCTGCCTCCTCACTTGCCAGTGTTTAATATCCTCATCAGGTGCTCCTTCCTTCGAAATTATTTGTATTATTACTGTATTTTTAATCAGGCCAGTTCTGCAGGGCAAAAATGCTATTATTTCCCCTCCTTCTGACATGTTATTAAGCTGTACGCCTCTTGGCTTTGCGAGAGACAGATGGAAGCTTGAGAGAGAAATGAGATAGGGCCTTAGTTCTTCTAAGCTACGTGTTGCAAAGCGTAGTTCTGAAAAGGCAATCGGCACGGCTTGCAGGGGTGTGTTTACGCAGCTCAAGGAGTCCTGTTATCTTACTGTGTTGGGTTGCTTGGACAGAGGAGCAAGGGTATGTGCAACTTCCACCTGGTTTTTTTGTATGCTTTTGCACTGACGACCACACAGCTCCAACAACCAGCACGGTTTCGGGTTGCACTAGGTCCTACAAACCCGGCATTCTGCTTCCTTCTCAATCTCAAGGGCCACCCAAAATTCCGTCAGCTCACCCCACAAGCCCATTGGGACCCAGTAGGTCAAGGGTGCAGAACCGGCCACCAGAGGCCAAATCAAGGGGAGGAATCATCTTTATTTGAGCATTAAGCTGTGTTGGAACTGGAAGAGAAGGCGAGCCATGGCTACTAGCCCTGATGGCTCTGTGCTTCCTCCAGGGTAAGAGGCAGTGAGCCGATGTACACCAGCTGCTGGGGAACATGGGTAGGAGGGTGCTGTTGCACTCATGTCCTGTTTTGGGGTTCCTGGTCAACAGCTGGTTGGTAAGAGTGACCAATATAATAGAGGTAAATGCCAAGTTCTACATCTAGGAAATAGAAATCAAATGCACAGTTACAAGATGGGGGATACTTGGCTCAGCAACAAACGAGAAGGATCTTGGAATTGTTGTAGATCACAAGCTGAATAGGAGCCAACAGTGCGATATGGCTGCAAGAAAGGCAAATGCTATTTGAGGCTGCATTAATAGAAGTATAGCTTCCAAATCGCGGGAGGTACTGGTTCCTCTCTATTCGGCCCTGGTTAGGCCTCATCTAGAGTATTGGGTCCAGTTCTGGGCTCCACAATTCAAGAAGGACGCAGACAAGCTGGAGCGTGTTCAGAGGAGGGCAGCCAGGAGGATCAGGGGTCTGGAAACAAAGCCCTATGAGGAGAGACTGAAAGAACTGGGCATATTTAGCCTGGAGAAGAGAAGATTGAGGGGAGACATGATAGCCCTCTTCAAATACTTAAAAAGGTTGTCACACAGAGGAGGGCCAGGATCTCTTCTCGATCCTCCCAGAGTGCAGGACACGGAATAACGGGCTCAAGTTACAGGAAGCCAGATTCCGGCTGGACATCAGGAAAAACTTCCTGTTAGAGCAGTACGACAATGGAACCAATGACCTAGGGAGGTGGTGGGCTCTCCCACACTCGAGGCATTCAAGAGACAGCTGGACAGCCAGTCAAGTATGCTATAGGGTGGATTCCTGCATTGAGCAGGGGGTTGGACTTGATGGCCTTTTAGGCCCCTTCCAACTCTACTATTCTATGATTCTATGATATGAAAAGGAGGACAGGGCTCCTGTATCTTTAACAGTTGCCTAGAAACAGGAATTTCAGCAGGTGTTGTTTATATGCATGCAGCCCCTGGTGCATTTTCCTCTTCATCACAACTGCTAAAGCTGCAGGAGCCCTACCCTCGTTTGTATCTGGTCACTCTAGCATAGCTCTTGCAGCTTTAGCTGTTGTGATGAAGAGGGCATTTCCCCAGGGGCTGCAGGCATACAAATGACACCTACTGAAAGTCCCTTGTCTATACAACTGTTGAAGATACAGGAGCCCGGTCCTCCTTTCCATAGGGTCACCCTACTTGGAGGGCCACTGTGGAAACAGAACCAATGAGGTAGGTGGACCCTTGGCTCTTCTTACGTCCTTATGACCCACAGCTGCGGCCTGCCTCCCTGCACCCAGCCCAGAAGCAAAACGGGTGGCATTAGGATAGAAATATTGCAAACGGGTGTGGGACTGCAAATAAAGGAAGGGGCAAACGCCTGGCTTGCCAACGGGCAAGTGAACACACGTGCCTTCGACATGTCGCGTGGTCTGCAGGGACCTGCAGGAGAAGCTTTCCGTGCGATGGAGATGAATCTTCAAAGTCACCAAGACCTGCAGCCATTCCTGAAGCCCAGCGGGAAATCGCAGCAGTATGGGTCAGGCTTGGCTATGTAGAAAAAGAGCACGAGGTGTTTATTTTCTTTGTCTCCAAAGTACATTAATGCAAGGAGCTCGCTCCCCCCCCCACCAGCCCCCCCCCCCCACGACCCTGCACCGCGGTACCATTTTGTACGGCTCCGATTAAAGCAACCACTTTGATAATCTCCGAACGACAAACTTTTTTAAACCCAGCCAGAAAACTTACACGTCTTTTAAGAGATGCGCCTCGTCTCGGCAGATGCTTCCAACGGCCCCCGTTGGCTGCTCCCCACTTCAAAGGGGTGGATTAGCTCGGGAAGGAACTCCGAGATGAAACGGCAGCCGTCAGCCAGGTCCCGGGGAGCTATCAAAGGGAATTTACATTAGACATGCGGACAAGGGGAAACCGGAGCGAGTCCAAGCCAAGCCCAGCTGCTCTTGGGCAGAGGGAGAAGCTGGCCTAGAATCGCCCGGTCGTGGCCTTTGGGCCGACAGTTTAAGTTCAGAGAAGTGCTGGAGCTCAAACCGGCTTCTGATCTGGATCAAAGCTCTTTCCTTTCTCCCCAAAGGCCTGGAGCTCAGATAGGGTTACTACGTGGCAAAAAAGCAGGTGGGTCTACCGGCATGGCCTCGGTGGCACACCACGCCATCCAGTGCCACAGAGCTCGAATTGCGCCCAATGCAAAATCGGGGCTGGTGCTGCGAGGACAGCCCCTGTTGGATTTCTGCCTGCCTGTCGGATTTCTACCCTAACCCCCAAAAGGCCAACAACCCTGTTCTGTGACGCCAACGTTTGTTTTTATGTTGCTTTTCGGCCAAGCGCTCTCAAAGCGTCATACGAGAAAATCCGCCCGTGTAATAAAATTACCACCGAGAGGCTGCAGGGAGCAACTGTGCATCAAGAGAAGGGGCATGATCCTCACGCAGGCATGATCCGCCCCTCAGAGAAATAGGCTCCAAGAAATAGGGCAGCAGTTCTGCAAAGTTCAAAGGAGTCAGCAAATCCAACTTGTTTATAGCTTTCCTGCCAGTAACCCTCCTAATGCAGGTAATGAGATTTCGGGCCATGCAACGGAGCCTAAATGCCTCTGGGCCTGGCAGAGAAGCTGCCTCCCATGTGAGTGCAGAATGAGGCCAAGGGCACCGGGGTGTGTGTGCGTGTGTGTGTGTGTGGTGACCAGCAGCCAAGAACCACCCCCTTCCCTCTGCACCTGGGTACACCGCAGGAGCCCACCAGCACCTCCGGGGCGTTGGGGAAGTCATTTCATCCCCCCAAACAAATAGCCTATCTCAGTGCGAAGAACAAAAGTTTCTATCTCGGAGTTGGACATTCGGCTAACAGGATTTGCAGTGTAATGTGCTTAGAGGGGCTGACGGCCGACCTCGTGGGGAATAAATAACCCACTTTGGCAGCTGTCGAATGTCACGGGAAAGCTGCCGGAGGTGGGTGGGTGGGTGGGGGAAAAGGAGGCCCGGACATCAGCAGCGTATGGAAGCCCCAACTTTTTAAAAATTACCATCCTCCAGAGCTCCGTTTAGGGCTGTGCAGTCCGGCGTCACTGGTCGGCTCCCATGCACGGGTCGGGTATGAGATCATTTCCTCTGCGGATACGCCATGTCCCCGCCTCTCCTGCTTGCTCCACGCCACACACCGAGCTCCTGAGACAGCCTTCCTCCGCTCTCGGGATCCTTTCTTTCCTCTCCTTGCTGCTTTGCAGCAGCATCTGCAAAGACACTCCAAAGGCATGAGCGCGGGACAGGCATGGGGACCCCTTTGCTCTCCCCATGACTCGACTGGATCAGTGTAAGAGGGCACAGAAACTCCACACCGCGATCGCTCGGGCCTTAAGGAAGCTCCCCAGGCAATTTCCAAACGGGTATCCAAAACAAAGAGGACTAGAAACGCAGCTCTCTCCGTTTTGTTAAAAAAAAATAAATAAGAACCTATGTCACACAACGACAGCCACGTTAAGACCTTTCCTTCCTCTTCCAACACAAGGGCCTTCTGGAAACCATTACACTGAAACAGATGTGCTGTTATACTTTTCCATTACTAGTCGTACACACCACCAGGGCAGTAAAAAACAGCAACACACACCTGGATTTCTTTTGAACTCAACATGAACCTACCCGTACACTGCGCTCAACATCTAAGGTCCTCCTCCGAGCACCTAGTCCGAGGGAAGCTCAGAGAATGGCAACAAGGGAGAGGGCCTTTTTGGTGGTGGCCCCCCGAACTGTGGAATGATCTCCCCGATGAGGCTCGCCTGGCACCAACATTGTTATCTGTTCAGCGCCAGGTCAAGACTTTTCTCTTCTCCCAGGCGTTTAACAGCATTTAACAACGTTAAGTTTGTTTTTAATGGACCCCAGAACTGTTGTTTTTATACTGTTTTTGATGGTTTTGAAATTTTGTATACTTTTAATGTTTACCATTTTTAATTGTTGTAAACCGCCCAGAGAGCTTCGGCTGTGGGGCAGTATATAAATGTAATAAAATAAATAAATAAACATGCTTGTAATGCTGGCTGGGGATCATGGGTGCTTTAGTCAAACACAGCTGGAGGGCACCAGGTTGGGGACGGTCATAATAGACGGTGCTATAGCATTAATGGTGCTATATAAATAATAATAATAATAATAATAATAATAATAATAATAATAATAATAATGGGGCAGTTGGAGAGACAGAAGGGAAGAAATCCAGTAGAATTTTAGGATACTTTTAGTATGCTTTCAGGATGTTTTTAACCGTGTATATTATGTTTTTAATCAGTATTTTTTGTATTTTAGGCTTGCTGTTGTTCCCCGACTCGATCCAATCGGAGAGGTGGGTAAGAAATCAGTTGTTATTGTCATTATTATAAATGCTCACCTGTGCCCATAGCGAAGCAGCCGTTCGCTCCGCTCCTGTGGATTAATTAATGCTGAAGTCCAAGGGCACGGCGTGGCGTCAGCGGCATTAACCTGGCTCAGAACGTCCCTCGGTCTTCTTCCCCCACCAGATCCGACTACAAAGCCCCACGCTTCCAGCCTGCCTCCTTTCATCGTCGCCAGGAGGATGAAACGCAGCGCCGGCTGGATTTATAGGGTCAGAGGACAGCTTCATCATACCTGGGTTGCCTCTTCGCAGGAGATTCATGACGGCTCCCCGTCCTCCCGTTCCCTAGGGCGCCCTTCAGGACTAAGGCCCAAGGTAGCGGAGGAAGTGACCCAGCGGAGAAGCTGCCCCCGCAGTAAATCAGGTGTCACTTTGCAAGCGTAATGGGAGAAAATGGTTTTCCGTCTCCTCCGGCGGAATCAGAGAGCCTGGTCTTTCCTTGGCAGGGGGAGGAGGAGGAGGAGAGAGGTCTGTTTTCAGGCTTGTTTCACTGCAGAGGGTGGCTGGCTTAGCAATTGGGAGCCCTGGGCAACTGTGGGGCGGGTTGGGTCTTCCCCCCACCCCATCTCTCAGGGTCAAATAAACACCACCTGTCCCTATCAGGCACAAGGGAGAGGTCGCTTGGCTCATGGTATAAGGTCTCATGGGTGCACATTGGCAGTGTTCAGAAGACACCTTAAGCCATGGCTTTAACCACGGTGGTTAAGCCAGAAAGCCGGGCTGTGTTCAGAAGACACCTTAAACCACGGTTTTAACCACTGTGAATAAAGCAAAAAGCCTTATTCACCGTGGTTAAAGCCGTGGTTTAAGGTGTCTTCTGAACACAGCCTGGCTTTCTGGCTTAAAGCCATGGTTTAAGGTGTCTTCTGAATGGGCCCAGCCTCTCTTGGGTCTGGTTCAGTGCTTGGCTTTGCATCCCGCGGCCTTGGTGGGAGAGGGCATGTTGTTGCCGAGGGCTTTGCTTGCGCCCCGCTGAGAGGAGGATGTCAGAAGAGCTTCGGCTATTGGGCGGTATAGGAATAAATAAAATAAAAATAAATAAGAACTTCAGGATAGTGGAATACTGCTGCACGTATAAAAGGGTCAAAGGAAAGGCCCCCGATGTCTACTTCTTCGGAAGCTATGGAGATACGCATTTAGCCAGACCCCAAAGCGCACGGCTTGTAGCAGGTAGCGTTCAGAGGTCCTGCTCCCTTACAACAAGATGAGTGCAAAGTAGTTTTCAAACAATATTTGAAAAACACTGGAAAAAAGCATGTGCCCCTCTTTCTGGGGTTAAGCATTACACGTGAAGCAGCATGTGGCGAAATTATACCACGTGTCCACCTTAGAATCACAGAAGAGTAGAGTTGGAAGGGGCCTCTACGGCCATCGAGTCCAACCCCCTGCTCAATGCAGGAATCCACCACAAAGCATCCCTGACAGAGGGTTGTCCAGCTGCCTCTTGAAGGCCTCTAGTGTGGGGGAGACCACAACCTCCCTAGGTAACGGGTTCCATTGTCATACTGCTCTAACAATCAGGAAGTTTTTCCTGATGTCCAGCCGGAATCTGGCTTCCTGTAACTTGAGCCCGTTATTCCGTGTCCTGCACTCTGGGAGGATCGAGAAGAGATCCTGGCCCTCCTCTGTGAGGCGAACTCATTCAGCGTTGGCTTCCAGTCAATCTTGCTAGGTTTAACACGGCTGTTACTTGTAGAGTTTTCTTTTTTTGTTCCAGTGAGACCGTCTTTCAACTCCATTTTCAGTTCTTCATCAGAATGTAGCACCTTCACATTTTCTTTTTTTTTCCCCCGTGGCATTTTATTATTATTATTATTAACAAAGATCTAAGCAAATATTTTTTCCTGCAGACAATTTAATTTGAACGTGCCACGAGGCAGTCAGATCTCTTGCGTTCATTCCTCCTCCTTGCCTCCATTTTTCTCCCACCTTTCTCAAAGTGGTATTAACCCCGGTGAAATTCTCCTTTTGTGCCAATTCCTCTTTGTTGCCTTGATTGGCTGTCATTGTGGTTACAGCGCCGGTGAGTGAGCGCTCCCCTCCTGGCACGCCATAAATATCAAGAGAAACACGGGGGCCGGAGTTACAGGAGCAGAAGACGACAATATATCTGTCTTACCATTCGACAATGGAATGGGGATCCTTTGTCGCTCGCCCTCGCTTGCAACGGCCCGCCGGAGCCCCCACGCCCTCCTCACGCCCAAGCACGTCCAGTGACATTCAAAACGCTCTCCTTGGCCTCTTGAAAACGCCACACACCACACATTAACGGAGGAGCAAAGCGCTAGAATCTGACGTGGAATTTGAAAAGGAGCCACGTTGCTGTGTGCAGAGACGGCAACGCATTTTACCTGCATCTTAAACTGTGGCAGGCCCACGTGGGCTTCTCTGATTACATGCAAGCAACAGAAAAGTCACAGGACGCAGTATTTTGAGAATATGAGCTTTTGTGTGTGTGTGTGTGTGTGTGTGTGTGTGTGTGTTTAAAAAAACAAGTTCCTAGCCCTTAAGGAGGTGAAGGATGCACATTGGGTGGGGTGGAGAATAAATGAAGCTAGAGCATTTCTAATTCATGGCATCTGGTAGAGGGTGTGTGTGTGTGATTGAACCTCTTTTTAAAAGGGTTGGTGGAAGAAAAATGTGTTTTCAATGACGCATTTCATCATTTCATCCGCCACAATGGGAGCAAACCTCTGGGTTCAGGCATCCTCATTATTATTATTATTTATTTATATAGCACCATCAATGTACATGGTGCTGTACAGAGTAAAACAATAAAATAGCAAGACCCTGTCGCATAGGCTTACATTCTAATAAAATCATAATAAAACAATAAGGAGGGGAAGAGAATGCACCAAACAGGCACAGGGGAGAGTAAAACTAACAGTATAAAAGTCAGAACAAAATCAAGTTTTAAAAGCTTTAGGAAAAAGAAAAGTTTTTAGCTGAGCTTTAAAAGCTGCGGTTGAACGTGTAGTTCGCAAATGTTCTGGAAGAGCGTTCCAGGCATAAGGGGCAGCAGAAAAAATGGACGAAGCCGAGCAAGGGAAGTAGAGACCCTTGGGCAGGCGAGAAACATGGCATCAGAGGAGCGAAGAGCACGAGCGGGGCAATAGTGTGAGATGAGAGAGGAGAGATAGGAAGGAGCTAGACTGTGAAAAGCTTTGTAGGTCAACAGGAGAAGTTTATATTGGATTCTGGAGTGAATTGGAAGCCTCAGAGTTGCAACAGTTGATCATGGCTGGCGTGCCCCCCATGTCGAGGCTGCAAGCGTGAGAACGGAAGCGGTTCTGCGGCCTGCTGGTGTGTGAGGAGGCAGGGGGCGGGTGGCTGGGAGGGGGCAGCTTTGGGCCACTCCAAACTGGCCGGACGAAAAGTGATGGCAAAGGAAGAGTGGCTCCCCAGGCCACCGGCGCAAGTAAACGCTCAAATGAGGATTAGCTGCTTTTCTCAAGCTGCCTTGGAAGAGGAGGAGGAGGAGGAGGAGGAAGGCATGAGGCAGATCCCTGAGAAACAAAGCCAGGGGGGAGAGTCGTAGTCTTCGGAGGAAGCCTCTCTGAGCAGGTTCTTAAGGACAAGTTTACCAGCCCAACTGCAGCCCACGGGGTAAAGAGGGGTATTTCCCATGGCAGAGGGGGATTTCGAGGACTTTCCGTTATGGAAACCCGCAGCCCGAGATGATGGATGTGGGTTCCAATGAATCCAGGTAAGGCACTCTGCACATGCCTAAGGGCAAGAGGCAAATAAACACACACATCTGGAGCTTCTGGCGTGCCTAGGGGGGTGGACACTCTCCAACCCTGGGGGCACAATGCGTTCTGTCTCAGCATCTGCCCTCCAGAAAAGGACCGCTCCAATCTTCAACGGGGGAAATGGTCACCAGCAAACCTAGCGCAGATGTACCCTACTGTTGCTGCAATGGCAAGGTTTTATTTTAATAGAGAGACAGTGTGGCAAAGTGGTTAAGTGTTGGACTGGGGAGATCTGGGTTCAAGTTCCCACTCAGACCTGGGTGACTCAGGGCCAGTCACTGACTCCTAGCCTAACACACCCTCACAGGGTTGTTGTGAGGATAAAATGGAGAAGAAGAGATAATGTAAGGCAGCTTCGGTTCCTTGCAAGAGGAAAAGAGATGGGCTATGAATTTAATAATCCGTAGCCTACAGCACCTGGTATTCCCAAGCGGTCTCCCATCCGGGAACTAACCAGGCCTCACCCTGCTTAGCTTCCGAGATTGGGCGCGCTCAGGGTAGTAGGGCCATAGACTAAGAAGAAATAAAAATAAATTTTAAAATTCTGGAGCAAAACGACCGTTCCTCCTCACTCTCGTGCGAGGAATTTCCAAGCGGAGAGGTTCTTAAAACCTTCCACCACCAGAGGGACCCTGAATCCTTGGCTTTTTGCAACGGGCCTGATCTTTTCCGCCTCCTCTCCCCAATGAGCATGAAATTTGAAGACAGGTTGTTATGTGTGCAAGGAAAGACAAATGGAGGTAATTTTGCCAGACGTAGTTGCCCCGATCTGGAATAACCTTCGTGGGAGCAGCCAAACCGACAACAGCGTCACGTCTGTTCCAAGGACAGGAGCACCCGAGAAGAACGAGGAGGCTCATATGGGGACGAGCAGCAGGAGACGACTTCTCCGAAATTTCGCCTCTCCTGACGGCGCGTATTTTTCAGCCTTGCTAGGCCTCTTCTTTCAAGGCCAGGACATGAAAACGAAAAGTAGGAAATAAACGAAATAAGCTGCCTGCTAGGCTTCTCCTCACAGGGGCCAAGAGATCATTGAGCGGAACAGAAACACCAGAGGACAGAATTATCTCGTAATTTCAGCCAGGTTTCAATTTAAGCCTGTAACACCATCTAGAATGGCTTTCTCCAACCTGGGCCTCTCCAGATGTGTTGGAGTTGCAGTCCAGCACATCTGGAGAGCCCCAGGTTGGGCAAAGCTGGACTAGACGGCCTTTTCGGGAGGCATTACCTAGGGTGACCCTATGAAAAGGAGGACAGGGCTCCTGTATCTTTAACAGTTGCATAGAAAAGGGGATTTCAGCAGGTGTCATTTGTATATATGGAGCACCTGGTGAAATCCCCTCTTCATCACCACAGTTAAAGCTGCAGGAGCTATACCAGAGTGACCAAATTTAAAAGAGGGCAGCTTTAACTGCTGTGATGAAGAGGGGATTTCACCAGGTTCTCCATATATACAAATGACACCTGCTGAAATTCCCTTTTCTATGCAACTGTTAAAGATACAGGAGCCCGGTCCTCCTTTCCGTATGGTCACCCTACATTACCACACCTTCATTTGAGGCGTTTATTTGGAAGAGGTGGGGTTTTCTAAAAAAAAAAAAAAAAATCCTTTTGATCCCCGGATGAGGAAGCGACACTGAATTTCTTTAACCACGGTGGCAGGAGTGGGGAAACGTCACCCACGAATGCACCAACGCATGCCCTGCTTCCAAACGCCCAGCTGTTTTAAACGCAAAAGCCTTTTTCTGCTAGGCCGGAGGCCCACATAATAGAGCACCATATGTCGCTGCGTCTCGGCGGCGGAGGGAGACAACGGCATGAGTGATCGCAGCCCCGCGTTGAAATCTATTTGGAGTTTAATACTATTATCCTAATGCAAAGAGCTCATTGTTCGGGGCAGGAATCCGCCACCTCACCCACAGCGGATGGGGGTCACCGTGGGGAGAAAGCACTCCAGGGCTCAGTTGCCTGGGAACTTAAGGGCAGACGGAGTCAGGCGAGCGAGTGAACGCGGCACGGCCGAGACGGCACAGAGAAGCAGCCTGCTGGCCGACCGTGAAAAGACCAAAAATAAAATAAAATAAATCCCTCCTCCACAGCTTTTACTGACAGCTGCTGACAGGAGATAAATTCACCTTGGAGAGAAAATGTATTGTGGGTGGAGGGAGGTAACTTGCGGTCTTTTGTCTTGAGGAACGGAGGGTAGGACAAAAGATTGGGGGGGGGGGGGTTGTAGCGAATTCGGAGAGCCGGCCAAATCTGAACCCTTGCTGAAAAGCCGGCTTACGGAGTCCTCCTGCTGTTCATCAAAGCAGCCCCACTTCTTACTATCATATAAATTATCTATTGACCTTTGCAGTTGCCAAGGAAATGTCCAGGACACGACTTCTTTCGGAAGATTATTTTTTTAAAAATAAAAAGCCCCCTCCGTTTCCTCAAAAGCCGTTGTAGCACGGAGCTCGGCGGATAATTTTCTACTGGGAAGTGAAACCGCAGGGTGAAATATCTGTGGTGTATTTATTTGCTCAGATATATTTTTCTCCATGTCACGACAGTGGTGCAGGCCGCTTATGATTGAGTCATTCGTTCTGTTTTTAAAATGGAATTGTCTCCTGTGCTTTTAGAAAAAAACAAGGGACCATGGGGGGGTGGCGGCAGCGGAGAAACCAGTAGGGACAAGTCAGCACAAGACGGTAACAATTTACCCTCATTTACACACAGTTGTGACTTTTATGATGCAAGCTCTTCTGGGGCAGGAGATTATGGGAATTGTTTTAATTAGGGGCAAGCGTGGCACAGCTGAGGGCAGAGGAGAAAACGACGCAAAGAACAGAGCAGAGGATTATGGGAATTGTACTACTGTGGCAATTGGTGAAGCCAAAAAAATACGGCTTCCAGGACCGTATGGTCACATTTTGCTAGGCAGGGAAAGGCGGTTTTGCTAGGCAAGGAAGTAGCAAAACGAACGTGAAGCTCAAAAGTGAGGAAAATCACACCGTCTCATGCCCAAACCTTTAGAAATATTGATAAAACAAGACAATATCCCCCTTCCCCTTCTGACACCAAAAGTTTAGTGCTCTCCAAAAGACCCATTTCCTGACAGAATTCTACACTCAGGAAAATTTGGTGTATCAGAAGTTGTGAGAACTGGTCCTAGAGTGACCACACGTTTGACACAAAGCATATCCAGAAAACAGCTTCCTCCTTGTTTTTAACCATACTGTTAAAGCCATGTCCCTTCACCACTGCTCACCACACAAAACCAACCAACGTTGAACATTCGACCCAGACCTGCAGCCATGAGCCAGGCCAACTGGTGGAGAACCGGCACGGAATGGAACCTACTGCAAAACTTGACGGAGACGAAAGTGGCGGAAGAATATGGTTCCAAAAATGAAGTGAGCTCTGGATGTTCCATCAATATTGTTCTCTGTAAACTGCCCAGAGAGCTTCAGCAATTGGGCAGTATGGAAATATAAAAGACGTTCACTGAACCCCTTCTCCGTGAGCCCCTGCCAAAGAAAGGGAGGCTACCAGGAGGGCCTTCTTTGCTGTGGCACCCCGGCTGCGGAATGAGCTCCCTAGAGAGGTCCGCCTGGCACCTACATTATACTCTTTTCGACGCCAGGTGAAGACCTTTTTATTCTCCCAATATTTTAACAGTTTATCATGGCCTTTTAACCTTGCTGCTTTAAATTTGTATTTTGTACTGCTCGGTTTTACCCTGGTTGTGCTTTGATATAGTATTTTTATATTGTGTTTTTTATACTGTTGTTGGTTTTATATTTTGACCTGTGTCCGATGGTTTTAACTTTTGTGAACCGCCCAGAGAGCTTCGGCTAAATGCAATAAATAAACAAACAAACAAACCCCGAAAAAGGGTCTTATGCACAATTCCCTCTCCCCCCAAAATGCAAGGGAGACCACGCTTCAGAGTAGAAGGCACGTCGCTCGCCACTCGGGATATTTATTCCACAAACCAAAGCCACGAGGACACTGCTCCGTCTCTTTTGCAACATGCTGTTCCAAGAACCGTCCCTCGGTAGCAATTTGGGATGATTTAACTTTTGAGACGGGTGTGTAGAAAGCAGTTTTCTTCCCAAAATGGAGGTACAGCTTGCCCGGGTTCCTCCATGAGGGCACGGATTACCATCTCTCTCATCTGCCGTGAGACCCAGAGGAGACCAGTGTGCTAGCCCTGTCGTTCCGAGGCCCGGGTGCACAACTTCCTCTCCTCCCCCAGGCCTTAAATGTGTTCTCCGAGGCTCCTCTGCCCCTCTCCCGCTCCTCCTGCCAAATTTCCTTCCCCAGTGATCCTGAACACCCTGGCCCAGCATCTTGGGGCTAAAATGGTTGTGCACCCGCGCCCTGGAGTGACAACATGTGTTAGATCAGCCAACCCAAGAGTCCAAAGAAACCCTGTGAGAGGACGTGTGTGCACAGAATCCACCCTGAGAACCTCCCTGAGGACATCAGCCTCCCCAGCTCCATCAACAACAGCAGGGGCCCTTTGTTCATATTCAGAGCTCCACAGGTGCTCCAGTGAGGATGTGGAGCTCTCCCCAGGACTTTCAAGTACACAAATGTGCATAGCGTGGAGACCCACGTCTTCTCTTGCAATGAATGGGCAAGGGGTGGTGGACGGGGCAGCTCCACATGGTCCATGGATCTCCACGTGGCCAGAGGAGCTCAACATGGTCCATGGACCTCCACGTGGCCGGAGGAGCTCCACATGGTCCGTGGACCTCCACGTGGCCGGAGGAGCTCCACATGGCCAGAGGAGCTCCACATGGTCCATGGACCTTCATGTGGCCAGGGGAGTTCCACATGGTCCATGGACCTCCACGTGGCCAGAGGAGCTCCACATGGCCAGAGGAGCTCCACCCACCGTGCCGACGGAGACGCTCCTCTCAGTGTGATTCTTCCACCCCGAGGACAGAAAGGGAGAAGAGGAAAAGCATGCAAGCAAATTCCAGAACCAGACATCCAGTGAAAGCCCAGGTTTAATTTCTTTTTGGTGAGGTGGGGGAAGAGGAGAGAAAAAGAAAGACAACATCCAGACACACCGTTTTGCTGGGTTTTTTTTTCTATCTTTTTGTTTTCTCTCATTTTTAAAACAATATAGTGCAGAGTGCACTTCTCACAGTAGAATATAATGGTCGCTTTTTCATATAAAAACACATTCTCAGAGATTTGTAAATGCACTTAGTGCTAAAACAGGTGGTTAAGGACACAGTACCTCTATAGTCTGAGCACAATCGCTTGGATGTATGGGGTGGCTCTCTCTCTCTCTCTCCCTCTCTCTTTTTCAAACAGTGTGGAGGAAAAAAAAACACCTGTAATTCCTTGAATAAAATCTATTAAACACGTAATTGCACGGGGCTGAATAGCAGAGCAAAAGGAATGGTTTTCCAGAGCTGCTTTTCTTTTTGTAAAAGAGGAAATTAAAGTATGCAAAATATTATATCCTGGAACAGGGCGGGGGGAGGCATCCTTTAAAAGCACTAGAATGCATTAAATGGGTTTCTACGTTCCTCACCTGCAAGCCAGAAGAGAGCAAAGATACAGCCGGCCGCCACATACATTATTGTCTGAGAATCCACAACGTTCCTGTAACTTGATCAGGACAGGTGGGGCGAAGGAGGAGACGGAGGCGTAATGGACACAGCCCGTTTCCAATGGGCGGATCAGCAAGGTAACAGTTCCCCTCCGGCGCGTCTCCCCACTCTTTTAACACCGTCCCACAATCCCACCCACCCCCGGCTCCTTTCCCTGCTGCGTTCAACCCAGTTCACATTTAGGCCAAGCAGAATCTGAAAAACCACTAGCCACAAAACAGTGTGTGTGTGTGTGTGTGTGTGTGCGCGCGCGCACGAGAGAGAGAGTTTGCACTGGGCCAAACGGATGTTTGTGGGTCCGATCCAGCTTTTAAGCTTCTTGGAAAACAAAAAAACAGAAAGAATATCGTCTCCTGCTTGCGACATTTCAGAGGTAAAAGCACACGCCCTCTTCCCTTGGCTTTGCCACCCCACCCATTCTCTCAAACCATGCATCCACAGACACGTGCGACAAAAATGGTCCTGACGGGGAAGCCGGGATTAAAATGAAGGGCAACGAATGGGACGGACGGCTGGACAACATACACCCTTCCAAGATGGCCTTTCCCTTTGCAGCTTTCCCCAACCTGGCGCTCTCCAGATGCATTTGGGCAACGCTTCTCGGCCAGGCTGGCTGGGATGATAAGAATTGAGTCCGACGCATTCGGAGGGCGCCGGGTTGGAGAAGCCGGCTCTAGCGCAACTTCCTAACTTTCTCAGACACACCCACACCGGCAATGAAATAACGTCGTTAAAAACAATAATAATAATAATAATAATAATAATAATAATAATAATAATAATAATAATAGGTAAGGTTTTAATTCAAAAAGCAACCATCACCTAAGGCTATGCCGACAGAGAGGGAATCCATTATGTAGCAGCCAAACACAGAATTGTACAGTAGGTTCAACTAAAACTAAAAAGCCGCTTCAAGTTTTCAAGTGTGTTTTTCTTCCTTCCTTCCTTAAATAGCCACCAGGCTTTCCCCCCTCCCGGATTATGAGCTTCAAATCGGAACAGTGCAAGTTACAGAGTTCAACTAGAGATATGGGAAAGCCACGGCACTAAAGCCACCTAGATCCAAGGAGGTGGGAGAGGAGGGGGGGGGTTAGAGCCCCGCCGCCGCCGCGTCCCCCTCCCTGTCCCCAATCAGGATGCATTTTTAAAAAAAACTCCCCCTTGAACTCAGCACAGGACAGAAACTTCTTTCTGGAGGAGGGAAAAGGGGCTCCCTCCACATGCAAATCCAACTGGTAACGCAGACACACGCACGCACGCACGCACTCCGTTCCTCACGCACACACGCAGGGCAAAAGCCGTCTCTCCCTGGGTTAGCAGCAACATTGGATAGCATCTCCCTGTTCACATTCTTAGAAACCAAAACCAAAACAACGTCTGAGCTAAATAGGCAAGCGATTTCCTCCGCGCCAGGGTAGCCCGGGTGCACAACCAGAGCCGTGGGCATCCAGCGTCTCTCCCACCGGGCGGCCTCTACTTCCGTCCCTCTTCCCCTGGCGGCGTGGCTTCCTGCGCCCCCTGGCGGCGCTGGAGAAGGGGGTGGGGGTTTGGGGGGAAGGGGTCAGTAGTAAGAAGAGATTTGCCCTCCGCTTCAGGCGAGGGCGCCGGCGGCTCTTATCTGTAGACGGGCAAGCGGATGTGGGCGTGCTGGTGGTCCAAGAGCCGCGGCACAGAGACCGTCTCGTAGCCCTTGCCCAACATCTGCTCTTTGATGCAGGGCGGGTGGATGTCGTTGATGAGATACTCCAGCGACTGGAGGCTGCTGCTGAGGATGGAGGTATTGCAGAGGGTCTTGCTGGGCAAACTGGGCAGCCCGTCCGAGGGGTGCACGCCCAGCTCGCGGGGCCCGTTGGCTAGCTCTGGGGGGTTGTAGCAGTCGCTGTTGGGGGTGACCAGGATGCTGTTCCAGGGGGGCGCGAAGTACTGCCCCACCGAGAAATTCCCGTGCATGCCCACGCAGTTCAAGGGCGACGAGCTCACCTTGTCGGCGGTGCCCGCCATGGGGTAGGCGCGCAAGACCCCCGAGCACACCTCCGGCGACTTGCTGACGGCCCCCCCGCCCCCGCTGCCCGCGCTGTACATCCGCAGCTGCTGCTGCTGCTGCTGCTTCTGCTGCCAGAGCAGGTAGTCCATGCTGTCTGGGTAGAGGCCGGGCTTGGGGCCGCCGAGCCCCCCGCTCGGGTTGGAGCCGGCCACCAGCTCGGCCCCCTTACGGCAATCGGGCAGCACGGCCCCCGCGTACGCCACCGCCGCCCCTACCGCGGCCATGGTGGCGAAGCCGTTGGCGCCGCCGTGCTTGGCCGGGCTGGGGTGGGCGGCCACCACGCCCTGGCACACCGGCTGGCTA
The DNA here is from genome assembly GCF_023053635.1 of Elgaria multicarinata webbii. Classification (NCBI taxonomy): domain Eukaryota; kingdom Metazoa; phylum Chordata; class Lepidosauria; order Squamata; family Anguidae; genus Elgaria; species Elgaria multicarinata. The sequence goes on along the minus strand of NC_086188.1, from coordinate 3,068,355 downwards.
TTCTGGGCCTGGCATTGCTGATTGATCTGGAAGATGATGTTCTGGATGGAGGGCAGGTTGGACTGGGGCAGCGCCAGGCCCCTGCCGGCGTGCGGGATGGCCGAGGCGGCCACCGTGACGTTGGGGGGCAGGGGGGCCTCCATCTGCTTCTGGGTGCCGTGGTAACCCAGCTGGGGGGCGCAGGAAGGGCCTGGGGCTAAAGTGCTTGTCACCGGGTAGGGGGCGACGGCCACGTGGGCGGGGGACAGCTTCGTCCGCTTGCCCTCCGCGCTCTTCACCACGCCTTTGCCGGAGGGCGCTTTCACAATGGCCAGCAGGCCCTGGTAACTGCTGGCGTGCACCGGGTAGGGGCTGTAGCGCTGCCCGGTGGTGTCGTACCCGTTCACCGTCCGGTTAAGGTGCTTGTGTTGAGGGACCCTGATGTTCGTGGGAAAGATCTTGATGGTCAGGGGGTGGTTCGCCACTTTCTGTGCGTAGGCATCCAGTTCCGCCGGGCTGGGGTACCGCGGGGAGTGCACGGGGGCCATCGTTTCACCTAGGAGACACAAAGAAAGCAGGGGGGGTCAGTGCTTGTTTTTGGGGGGGACGGGTCTCTTCACTGAAGCGTAATAACTAGAGATGTGAAGGCCTGGAAAAAACCCGGAAAAAATCGGGGGGGGGAAACATTTTTTTCTGAAGCCTTTTTTGGTTTCCCCCCCCCCCAAATTGAAATAAATGAAGAAAAACGCATTACGGGATGTGTTATTTTAGCATGATGAATAAAAGGTTTAAGACAAGGTCTTCATTTATTTACTTCTCCAAATGATTTCTAAAAACTGTACAGTATCAGATTATTACAATGCCTGTGCACCGAGGACAAGCAAGTCCTAGGTTGCAAACTGAGACTACAACTCTCAAATGCAAGAGCAAGATGCATTTCTGCCTCTAGGGGGCAGCACTGCCATGGAAGCAGAGACTGAAACTAATACTGATAGCTGTATTTCAGAAAATGAGTCTGATTAAATTTCATGCATATTCACTGAATCTTGTTCCCCGCCCCCCCCCCCCCCCATTTTTCTCAGTTCTCTTTTATGGGAATGGGGGCTTTACGTCTTGACACTGGAGGACTAGCGGAGACATAAATAATTTTCTTTGTTACTAATGGTTTCTTCAGTGGTTGTTTTTTAAAATTGTTTTTTTGCCTGCTCCTCATAAACTGGCAGAACCAAAGCGGTTCCTTACAGTTCAGGAGCTTGTAGCTCCATTTGTTACCCCCAAAAAGTTAAAAAAAAGTAAATTAAATTTGTAATAATTGTTTGAATACACTACTTTTAATATACCAAATGTAATAATTTTATGCCAAACCAACTTGGACATAATTACATTATATGTTCCTAAAGTAACAAAGTGACTTTCAATCCGTAAAAAGTGCTAATATTGCATTATTTCAATTTTCCTGAAAATTTCCGTTCCCCCCCCCCCCGAAAAAAACGGGGAAAAACGGGTTTTTTTCATGGCTTCAAAATTTCCAGGAATTTTACATCTCTAGTAATAATCTTTGCGGGATTTACCTACGAGTTAACATCATTATGTGCAAACCTGGTCTATGTACGCCAAACATCTTTTTTGTAACAGACTCCAGACAGATGCTTCTGGAACGCCTAGCCCCACGGCATGAAGCAACGGCCATCCCCCATCATTTATCCTCAGCATCTGGTGCAGGTACACTGCCTCTCAACATGGAGGCTCCAATGAGTCATGCTAACTAATATCAGTCACCCTTCCATTTATTTGTCAGATCCATTCGAAAAAAATAAACCCGTTTTCCGTTAACTGGACCCCAGGAGATTGTAAAGACCCCCCTGACACCCCATTTTTGACTTACAGTATTTATTTATTTTATAATGCTTCTTAAACCATTTCATATAATGAAACCTCTAAGCTGTTCACAAAAACATGCATATATAATAGAATATAAAAACAATATATAATAATAAACTATTTAAAAACGTTACAGCAAGGCGACAATATTCAGGGCAGCGTCAGGCTAGGGGAAGCAGGTGCAAACCAATGTTTCCAAGAGGTGTTTGAAGCATCCCGTATTTCTGCCTCTTGAAACACATGCAGAAGTGTTCCAGAGGGTGAATATGACTACTGAGAAGGCCCACTTTTGAGCCATTACGGGGCAACATTTCACTGGTAATGGGATGGTCAACAAACCCTTCTCGCAAGATCTTAAGGGTCGGTTGGAGATAGGGGCCGGTGGTCCTGAGTTATTTAGGTCTACACCAAATCTTGATCACTGCAGCATTCTGCACTAGCGACAGGCTCAAGGGCAGCCCCAGAGACAGCGCATTACAGTAGTCCAATTGTGAGGGTGCTTCCGTAAGCAGTCCAAATAAATTTGGAACGGAGGGGTAGAAATGTCTCTTTACCCAAGGTTGGTGGGTGGGGAGACTCTCTCTCTCTCGGAGATTGGATTTAAACTACATTATACAAGCAATTTCATGGGTGCTTTACGCCACTATGAGAGCTTCACCCAAAAAAAAACCTAGGGAAAAAATTCCATTTACCAGCTATAAATCAGCACTTCTTATAATGAGCACAAAAAATGTCACTTTTATGCAATTTTACAGATGAACAAAACTGGCGAAATTAACTGTGGTAACCTACTGTAGTCAGCAAAAGGCAGCTGCAAGGAGAGAAGCAAAGGAGGGGAAAAGAAATTATATGTATTTTGCTCCTCTCAAAATCCTTTCTTGAGCAAGTTTCTGCTATTTCTGGTGTGAAAACTCATTTGTCGTTCCCATTATACTTTCATTTGGAGTTTATCTTGAGTATCCAATGAGCCACCAACTGTGAACATGATTAAATCTACAAAATCTATCTAATAGATGGAATAAATTAGGTGTTTGAAAAGGCTGCTTCTGAAAGGGAGATGGGGGGGAAAAGAGGAGACCGTCACCACTGAGCCGTTTAAGAACAGCGCACAAAACCTTTCTGGGGGGTTTAGAGGGCCGCCCATCCACCCAACAAAAAACGCAAAGGTGTTTTGGGAGAGGAATGAGCGGCGTGAGACCATTTTAGAGGAGCGTCGCCCTCTCGGTTTGTCACTCCGGGAGAGCTGTGTAGGCTCTGGCAATCTTAGCCAATTTTTTTCCAACCAAGTCTATAATCTGCTATCCCCATGGGTCCCAAAATCAGTTTGAAAGCCTGCAAATGATTTAACGGATTCAACTGCCCCCTCCATCTGTGAACGCTGGAGGCGGTTTACAACAAAGCCTTAAAAAGATAAAATGCAAAAAGTAAACACAAGGTACATAAACAGCTTGGGACCAGGCTATCTGAAGGAACGCCTCCTCCTATATGTAGCTCCCCGGACCCTACGGTCATCCTCAGGGGTCCTTCTCCGCGAGCCCCTGCCAAAGGAAGTGAGGCAGGGGGCTACCAGGAGCAGGGCCTTCTCTGCTGTGGCACCCCAGCTGTGGAATGAGCTCCCTTAAAGTGGTTCGCCTGGCACCCATACTAGACCCTTTTAGATGCCAGGTGAAGACCTTTTCATTCTCTCAGCATTTTAACAGTTAAGCGATTTAATTTTAACTTTGCTGTTTTCAATTTGTATTTTAAATCTGTATTGCTGTTCGATTTTATCCTGGCTGTGTCTTTATATTGTATTTTATATTATGCTTTGATACTGTTTTAGATTTTGAATGGTTTTTACGGTTTTAATTTTTGTAAACCGCCCAGAGACCTTCGGCTATTGGGCAGTATAAAAATGCAATCAATCAATAAATAAATAAATAAAACACAGGCATTATAATAAAACTGGAGAAACTTCTAAAATCAAGGAGCAGCATCAAATGCTGAATGCTGAACAAAACAGTACCATTTTTACGCTGTATGAACACCAAAAACTAGGAATCCTACCTAACCTCTGTGGAGAAGGAGTTCTGCAACCGTGGTGCCGCTACATAGAAGGCCCTGTTCCCACCAGGAGGAGAGTAGGCAGAAAAGGACCCCGTGTTGGAAAAACTCCATTACCCCTACAAAACCTTGCATTCCACTCTGTGAAAGTACATAAATTCTCAAGACTGTGTTATACTCTTCTGGACTCTTCTTAAAATTCCGCAAAGGCTTAGCTCTATCCCTAGGAAATATTCTGCCTTCTTCACCTTTAAGGGAAATGCAAACACGTTTTTAACACCCTTACTCTGATTGGAAAAATACAATTTTCCCCCCATTGCAAAAGGCTACCTTGAGACCTCTTTGGTGGATAGAAATTGGGTGCTGAATTCTAAAAGCCTGAATGTTCCTATTCCACGGCAGAAACCCAAAACCATCCCTAGCCTCTCTCTCTCTTTCCTCTCCCAGTGGCTACATTAAATCCAGCTCAAAGGACTGGGTTTTAATTGACTTAATAGACTCGTTAATAACAATGTCTATTTAAGACACCTGTAAAAAGCCCATAACATTAATGTAATGGGGAAATGGACGGTGAACCCATCCGCCTTGCTTTTTAAATGACTGCTGCAGAGGGTTTTAATGGGAGCCAGCGATTAATGGACAAGAGGAAACAGTTGCTCAAGTGAAACACACTTGTACAAACACACATTTTGCAGGCACGCTGCCGGCACATCCTGTTGTTTCGAGGTTAAGAACGCTGCCAATTCTGTCCTGTCATCAAAACAAAACAGCCGAATGGGGAAAACACTCGTCCGTTCTCCTCTGGGGAGTTAAAAATAAAAGTTCACCCCATCTGCGCTTATTCAGAGGTGGAACAACCGAGCGCAGAAGGGTGTGACGGGCCCAGAAGATGGCAAAACGTGAGACCGTCCCGGTCAAAAGCGCCTCATCGTGGGCTACCAGAGGGTGTGGCCGCCAGGGATGGCCAAACCCACCGCTTCTTTCACACTGTGAGTTCCTCCAGGGCCTTCGGGAAGGGTCGGTCTTCGCAGGAGGTCGTCTACCAACGGCTATGAGCTGTGATAGCTATGAAACCTCCAAGCTCACAAGCAGTTTACATTGGAAAGAACAAGCCATGCACAAATGAGGGAGAAGGGTGAGAGACCTTGTGCCATTATTTATTTACTCAGATTCATTCCAGCGGGCTGAGCTGAGGGAGATGAGTCCACCCAGAGAAGAGCCTTCCGTGTGATGGCCCCCTTCCTATGGAACTCCCTGCCTCTGGAGGTCAGGCTGGTCTCAAAACAGTGTTGTTCCCGGCGCCTCCTCAAAACATTTTTATTTCAGGGAGCCTTCTTTGATTGGCTAGCCATGTTTTTTACAGGTACTCTGCCTCTTTAAAAATAATTTTTAATATGGAATTTTATTCTTTTATCTTTTTTTGATCACCGCTCTGGAATCTGTCCAGATATATAAATGTTGTAAATAAATAAATAAATCCCACCAGTCCTGCTGAAAGGCTTAGTTTATCCTCCTCTTCCCTCCCCATCCCTTCTTCCTTGGATGCTGTGTCTTTTGAGACGCTGCGCCTGCTGGTGCTCGCCACAAGAGCTAAACAAGTTCTCCACGCTCAGGGGCAGCCTGTTCCTTAATGCCCAGATGCTGAGGACGAGCGACAGGAGACCTGTCGCCTTCCTTCCCTGATTGTGGGCGGTCCCAGAAGTATCAGGCCGCGGGGGGCCCACCTGAGTTGTGGATGCTGTATAAGCAGGAATAGGCGCTCTCGGTGCCTTCGTCCTGGCCCAGCTGCACGGATTAGCACCACGTCAGATGTGGGAACGACAAATATAGGGCGGGACGTCCAGCCCAGCTGTCAGTATCTCGTCAACACTCTGCCCCCAAAGCCCAGCTAAGCCAATCATTTAAAAAACGAAACGGACATGCCATGGGTTGGGCGGATGAACCGGCGTGGTCTCACAGCGGCGGGGACCTTTCTCTCCCGGTCTGTTCCCGCTGGAGCACTCCGCAGTAACCTCAAGAAAAGAGTCGTCCTGTTGGATCAGACCAAAGGTCCCTGTAGGCAAGCGTTCGGTTCCCACGGTGGCCAGTCAGAGACCTCTTGGTAAACGCCAAAGCGGGACAGGAGGGCAACAGAGGGTCTGTCCCAAGCCTTCAGAGGGATATCGCCTCTGTGGCTGCAGCCGTGGTGGAGGCAGGAACAGCCTGAGCCCAGCCACTGTCCAGAGCGCTAAAGCCAACCCCTTCATCCCAAGAAGTCCACCACGAAGAAGCCATAGAAGGTCAGCAGCCTGGCCCCCGCCGCCAGGTTCAGACGCCTCTCCTATATTCCGATTTCCATTCCGGCATTGTCAAAACTGGTTTAGCTTCTCTGCGTTTTTTCTCCACTGCTCTTCTCATGTGCGTCTCGTCCTTCTGACTCGAAGCCTGAGGGTACGATCTGAGTCTCTCTTTTGACTTAAGGAGTGCATCTAGTTAAACGCAGGTACACCAGCCAAGCCAAGCCAAGACAAAACGTTGACAGGTCTCAAAACCAGTTCTTTTATATACACGTAACGCACACCTGCACCACTTAGGGATATTTGCCAAGGCTGACTTTATTGCAAGTGGACCTTTGCAGAGTTGGGACCTTTGTAGGAAAGAGTGCTGGGCCAGTGAGAAGGGAATGTGGGCACGCAGTGCCGGGGGTCATGATTCCTTACCACCTCTGTGAGCCCCACCCTGGGCTCCCTTTCGGGTTCATGAGCAGGACAGCAAATGCCCCCCATAAAACATAGCATTAGAATTCAAAGCCCATACTGGATTCTGAGATCTTTGGGTCAGCTCCCATCAGTCTTTAAAAGGAAAACTCCCACGATGAAGTCTGGCCCGTGAGTTTTAGTCCTCCGGCTCCATCAGCTGTCCAAGCGTCTCCTCCGGGCACACAAAAAATCCCTCCCTCCTGACTCTCACACCTGAAAGTACCGCTGCACAATGCCACCTACTCTTCCCCTCTCGTCCTTGAAAATCCCTCCTCAAACCTTGCTTTTTCCTTGAAGCCCCGAGGTCTCGTGCCTTATCACGACCAACCCTCAGTGCGGGCCACCGAGTTGAACACAAAAGGTCAAATTTTAGACCTTGAGGTCTTCGTGCTACTGTAAAGTGCCAGGTGTACCAACAGTGCAATATAGCTTTATTAATGGTTTGATTTATTATTATTATTATTATTATTATTATTATTATTATTATTATTGTTTATATAGCACCAGCAGTGTACATGTGTACATTAATAATGGTTTGATTAATATTCCGTGTCCTCCCAGAGTGCAGGACATGGAATAACAGGCTCAAGTTACAGGAAGCCATATTCTGGCTGGACATCAGGAAAAACTTCCTGACTGTTAGAGCAGCACGACAATGGAATCAGTTACCTAGGGAGGTTGTGGCCTCTCCCACACTAGAGGCCTTCAAGAGGCAGCTGGACAACCATCTGTCAGGGATGCTTTAGGGTGGATTCCTGCATTGAGCAGGGGGTTGGACTCGATGGCCTTGTAGGCCCCTTCCAACTCTGCTATTCTATTATTCTATGATTTGTTTTTAGCTGGGTATATTTATTGGCCTGGTTCAGACCACACGCTAAACCACACTGCTTAACCACAAAATGGTTAACGGAATGCCTTGACCCTGTGATATAGGGAAGGATACAAATGTCTTAACATCATCATCATCATCATCATCATCTACAATCATATACAATATATCATCATATATGGACCACTTCCCTGACTTCTTAGATTTTAGCAGGCATTGACTTAGGACCAGAAACCTATTTCTTAAGGAAATAGCAGCTGAGATTCTCTTTGGGCAGCTCAATTCTGCCCCAGGCACCCTCTCGTCCCGGGCCTTCGCTGGGCTCTGCCTACAAGCCCCCAAGGGCTGTCTTTCATCCAGCCAAGTCCTAGCCGTTACAGAATTACTTCCGCTACGATCTCCCGCCCTACGCCCCGTCCCCGGTCTGACCTGTCACCCCACGGCTTTGCTTGGGTGGAGAGGGCGCCCGAAGCGGAGCCGGCGGAGTTCGGCGGAGGCTCAAATCGTCGCCCAGCTGACACCCCATCTGCATTCCCCTTCACGCGAGAACCGCTGTCCTTGGAGGTGGCAGCGTCGCAAATACTCAATTAACATGACATTAATTAGCCGGTGACACGCGGAGAATCTCTAATGAAAAGGGCTCCCGGCAAGGGGGCTGCCAGCGAGGGTGCCGCTCGAGAGGAAGGTGTGGTTGTGGGGGGGGGAGGGGAGTTTTGGGGCAAAACTAGGGAGATGGCTTCAGGGGTCAAGCCCAGGACCTTTGGAGGGAAGCGGCCTGGGCCATTTCCACACCTCCTGAGCCCCTTAGATCAACGGAGGAGGGTTCTCCTCCAGGGCCTTTGGAGGGAGCGGTCTCTGCTATTTCAACGCTTCTGAACACCTAAGATCAGCGGAGAACAGCCAGGTCTTCCCAACGCTTCTCCCAAACACTGATGGAAGCGGCTTTGGTCATTTTGACTTAAGTAGGGACCGGAAGCGCACACGATTCACACTCCCCACTACGGCGCGGAAGGAATTGCGGAGACCAGCCCAGTCGGCATGGCTGCCTCCTTAGGCTCGACACAGGGGTTTCCTGAGCCGCGAGAGGTCTCTGGCTTTCCCTGAACGGACTGCCGGATTCGCTTCGCTCTAGAGCCATGGTCCTGCTGCCTGCTGGTGGTCTGGATTGTGGAGGAAAGGCCTAGCGACCGGATCGCCCTGATGGGAGTCGATGGCCTCCTCTTTCCTTCCATCTCTTAGGAGTCTGTGAACAATGCAACTCAGCGCAAGGTTACGCACTCTTTCAATCCCCGTCCATTTCGACGGGACTTCAGCCAGGGCGGCGCGTCGTCCGGGCTAAGCGCTATTAACATTCCGCGCTCTCCGGCTACCCAAATTCTGGGCGAAGGAAAGCTTGAACCCTGTGACCTATATAAATTATGCAAATGCGCACAAGTCCTCTAATTTTGCATAATTTATTCCACAGTTCTTACTATTTTGCATAATTTAGCCCGTTGTCGCAGGGGAGAGGGGCTGGTGATAAACGGGACAGTGAAATTGCATCCTTTGGGAATACTTTGATCTCCCTCAGCGCCACACGGCTGGCTCCAGACCCGGCCCAACGCACTGCCCACGCCTCTCTTCTCAGCCACAAGGACTAGTTCCTTGCTTATTATTTTTAAACCAAAGCAGCAATGTTGGGGGAGCTCTGTTCTGCCCCTAATGCCACACGGGGCAGCTTTTATGCGCTCCTATGGGATCGCAGCGCACCCACCTTATTATTATTATTATTATTATTATTTATTTATTTATTTATATAGCACCATCAATGTACATGGTGCTGTACAGAGTAAAACAGTAAATAGCAAGACCCTGCCGCATAGGCTTACAATCTAATAAAATCATAGTAAAACAATAAGGAGGGGAAGAGAATGCAAACAGGCACAGGGTAGGGTAAGCAGGCACAGGGTAGGGAAAAACCTGGATGAAGCTGAGCCGGATCACAGTCTACAAAGGGCACCGCGACCCAAGAGCAGCAACGCAACAACCAGGGACAGAAACATCACTCACGGATCAAGGGAGGGAGAGACAGAGACAGAGGGGGAGACAGTCTGACTTTGTCACTGCCTGAACACCAGCAGGACTGGATATGACAAGCTGCAAATTCCATGTGTTGTCACATCTCAGGGTGACGCAGCGAACCCCCGCTGGGAAAATTACAGAGCTACCAATTTCCGAGAGGGTTCCTGGCGCGCTTCTGCGCTCCACTGGTAAGCGCCAATCCTTCCCCGCAGTAATTACTGCTTTCTAACGGGCCATAATTATTCTCCCCAATCACCCCGTCATGCAAAGGCAGCCTTTGCCTTGACATACCGCCAGTTGCTAGCACCGGCCTGGCCTTTCCCTCACCCCTCGCCACTTGCAACGCGAGCTGTCGGCAGCGTGGAGGCAAAGGGCCCTTTTCTCCGCTCCGGGTGCCAGGTGCTGTTCGTGAAGCCTGGCGCCTACTGCTCAGGGAGAGAGCGCCCAGGTTGCTGCTGCTGCTGCCTTCCACCCAAAGAAGATTCCCTGGCAGCAAAACTGCGCAGGGTGCATTTGACCGGAGGGGTCTCAGAAACACCATCTCGTAGCAAGTGGAGCACCAGCTTTGCGTTGAAAAATCTGCGGGGTCGATCCCTGGCGTCGCCAAGTAGGGCTGGAAAACACCCTGGTAAGCCACTGCCAGCCAGAGTAGACAATACTGAGTTAAGACGGCCGAACCCGGTATAAGGCTGCTCTGTATAGTGCTCCAAGTTCTCCTGCAAGGAAAGCTCAACTTAGCCAACTGTGTAAATGATGCAAACCAAGCAGACCTGCATGATTCCAGTTAGAACATCAGAAGAGCCCTGCTGGATCAGACCAAGGGTCCGTCTAGTCCAGCACTCTGTTCACACAGCGGCCAACCAGCCGTCGACCAGGGACCCACAAGCAGGAGATGGTGCAACCATGTTCCCCAGCAACGGGTGTATATAGGCTTACTGCCTCTGATACTGGAGGCAGCACAGAGCCATCAGGGCTAGTAGCCATAGATAGTCTCATCATAAATGATTTTGTCTAATCCTCTTTTGAAGCCATCCAAACTGGTGGTGATCACCACACCTTGTGGCAGTGAGTTCCAGAGTTTGACTCTGTGCTGTGTGAAGAAGTCCTTCCTTTTACCTGGCCTGAATCTCCTGCCCATCTGCTTCATGGGAGGACCCCACTGGGTTCTGGTATTTTGAGAGAGGGAGAAAAATGTCTCCCTCTCTCGGTTGCATGTGACGTGATCCGTTTCTGTGATTTGATGACTGATTTAGATTGCAATTGGGGGTTGGACTCGATGGCCTTGTAGGCCCCTTCCAACTCTGCTATTCTATGATTCTATGACTGTTGAGACACTTACTAGAGAGCATGTCCCACGGAAATGAGCGAAACTGACTTCTGAATAAACACGCACACTGTCATCACAATGTTGTTGTTGTCGTTTAAATGTTGTTCAAAAAGTTTCAGCTCTGGTGTTTCCGCATTCTTTACAGCCTGATCCTATGCATGTTTACTCCAAAGTAACTCCCACTGATCACAACAGAGCTGTCTCCCATTTAAGTATGCACAGGGTTGCAATCTTCATTCGTAGAGAAGTCGGCAATTAGGAAATGTTGTCATTGGGATACAGCAGATTCTGTCCACGCCCACTTCCATTTTAAATGGAGTTCTTTATTGTTTAATTTTTTAGAGCATTCAACTTTTCGGAGCATTCTGAGAACACGAAACGACAGATTTAGATGCCAACAATCTATTTTCAACATAAAGCCTGAATAAGATGAATAAAAAAATAAATAAGAGTAGAGCAGAGAGTTTCAGTGGTCTAAGTATGAACAAATGTACATGAGAAATCGCCTAGTATATGAAAACAGGCTTTGGTACCTTAACGGGCTCCGTTTTGGGGGCGGGTGGGGGGAATATCATTAATTCTTCACTTTTGCAATAAAACAGCTTGGTCAGGGAATCAAAATCGGTATCTTACAGGCCAAAATCCACTATTTACTCACATTTTGTGTTTTGTACCCAAAAATGTAATGTCATATAATATTTGAGAATTTAATTTAAAAAAAATACATTTAACTATCTGGGGGGAGACCAGCTTTTAAAATGAGAGAAAAACTAAAACTGCTAACTAAGGCACAGTTCTGAAATGTAGTTTTTTAAAAGTAATTTCATGTGCTTGTTAACCTTTGGGGGGGGGGGGAAACTGAGTTAAAATATCACTTTATCCTTTCCAATTAAACTGATACCCGCTTAGAAAATGCATATAAAACTGTTGCAGTATCATAGTTGGACTTAATTATGTACCTGTTTCTTGGAACATAACACACATAAGAAGAAGAGCCATGTTGGATCAGACTGAGGGTCCATCTAGTCCAGCACTCTGTTCACACAGTGGCCAAGCGGCTGTTGACCAGGGACTGACAAAGCAGGACATGGTGCAACAGCACCCTCCCACCCATGTTCCCCAGCAACTGGTGCACACAGGCTTACTGCCTCGAATACTGGAGATAGCACACAACCATCAGGGCTAGTAGCCGTTGATAGCCTTCTCCTGCAGGAATTTATCCAACCCCCTTTTAAAGCCATCCAAATTGGTGGCCATGATTTTTTTTGCGCCCTCTTGACCATTAAAAGACTGATACAACACTGGAAAGGTAAAAGCTCACCACCAATAATGCAATGGACTGAAGACCTAACAGCACTAGCTAAATTTGAAAGAGTGGTATATAGGTGTCAACTACAAATGGACTTGTATTCGGCCATTTAGTCTGCCTTTACAGAGGTTTATGTGTCATTTACTCCCACCTTTTCCTTTTTTTCATTCAGAAGATTGTAATAATTGAAACTGAGTCCTCTGTAGTATGGAGGGAAATATAATGGCTGACTAAAATGAATTTGTGGAGTCTTGAGTCCTTGGGATAAGTAACCTAAAAATTTAGTTCTAGCTCTGAAACTCTGCAATTGACTCATCCATCACATTTCTGCATCACCTTATAGCCAAAGCTCTTTGGGCAAGTTTACAAAGATCCATTCGTTTACGTTACTTATTATTTTTGATGTAACGGAACAATTTTAGAAACTTACAATTTTCAACATCTAAGGTCTTCCTCCAGGTACCTACTCCGAGAGAGGCTCGGAGTGTGGCAACGAGGGACAGGGCCTTTTTGGTGGTGGCTCCCAGACTATGGAATGATCTCCCTGACGAGGCTCACCTGGCACCAACGCTGCTATCTTTCCGGCGCCAGGTTAAGACTTTCCTCTTTGCCCAGACATATGGCGGCACATCTTAATCACCCACATGTTTAGGTTTTTTTTTTAACAGTTTTTAATGCTTTATGTGTGTATGTTCTGTGTTTTAGAATTTTAAATTTTGTATACTTGTTTTTATCTTAATTTTAGAATTTCTGTAAACCGCCCAGAGAGCCCTGGTTATGGGAGCGGTATAGAAGTGCAATAAAATAAATAATAAATAAATAAATACGGGCAAAGGTAGCAGCGGAAGTCATTCTACCCCAGCTACCCAGCTGCTGACTGCTGCGTCTCCTTCCTGTACTTTTTGCTGTGTGTGTGTGTGTGTGTATGGGGAGGGGGGGGAACCTGGCAGCCCCACAAAGAACACGAATTTCCTCTCTCGCCATCCTACAACCCGTTCCATTTCCCAGGCTTTGCATTCAATAACAGCTAAATAATTGAATCAGCTCAGCTGCTGAAGATTTGCTTTGAATTTTATTAGAATTTTAAATTGTTTTGTTTCTTCAGTATTTTATTACTGTAAATGGAAAAACACATTGCCCGCAGTAATACTCGGATGGCTTTTTATATTACTCTGAGCGTAGAGTGGAGGGAGGGGGAGAGAGAGGGAGGCAGGCCCATGAAGCCATTAGGGCGGCTGCAGAGGCTTATGAGATTAGGCCTGCAGCAAAAGAACTTTTCTACTCCCACAAATTGGCCAACAGACTGGGTCGGAGGCAGATTTAGAAGCCTGGATCTGGGGAAATTGCAACAGGAAATAAATCTTGGGTCTTGATTGTGGGTGATGGAGGCATTGGGGGTGGGGTGAGCCAACTGGGCCCAGCAGGACCCTGCCTGTCAAGGTCTAATTTGGTATATCCAGTCCGAACAGCTATGTAAACATGCAACAGAGCATGCCGTGGACTCCAAGTTCATTCATGGAGGAGACTAATTCAAGGAGGAGAAGGCTATCGATGGCTACTAGTCCTGATGGCTACCTACAGTATCAGAGGCAGTAGACCTGTGTACACCAGTTGCTGGGGAACATGGGTGGGAGGGTGCTGTTGCACCCATGTCCTGCTTTGTTGGTTCCTAGTCAACAGCTGTTGGGCCACTGTGTGAAGAGAATGTTGGACAGATGGATGCAGCACGGCTCCTATGTTCGTTTTTATTTACTGAATGCAACAAAGCATTAAATGCTTGAACTATATGGACGTTCTCAGACACATCTGGCTGACCATGGTTTTGGGTGTGTGTGTGTCAAATGCTTGGCCTGATGGACCCTTTGATTCAGACAAGCGGTTCTTATGCCTTCCCCCATCTGACACTCAGATTTCCGTCCAATTTTCACAGCCCTGCAGCAAGAATATGAGTCCTGTAATGTTAAGGGTGATGCCTATATTAGTGCTATAATGCTACGGATTCATCAGAAGTGGTGTTGGCTGTGGATTGTACATGCAACTACCTCTGTACGCTACACAAAAATGGTGCAGAATTTGGGCGGCGTGAGCACACTCGCAGAAAGCAAAATTCTGCTGGAAATTGACATCCGTGGCCTAACCCTTCCTCTAAGGCAGAGCTTTCCAAACTTTTCATGTTGGTGACACACTTTTTAGACGTGCATCATTTCGCGACACAGTGATTCAGTTTTACTAGCAAACCAGAGGTTAAACTAACCCCTTATAAGAAATACGGACACATACATACATTGTAATAACGAAATGTATGGGGACACAACATATCTCATGAAAACCTTTCATTTATATTTTTTAAAATATATGATTTGCAAGATAATAGCATACATTTCCAAGACTTTTCACAGTGAACCAATTTTGTCGAGCTGCGATCGTGCGGCGGTTGAGACGGTGTTCTATCAAAAAACTGGACCCATGGAATTTATCGATTGCGTCATTTCAGGTGCAGCTGTGTCACCGGAAGTGACACGGAATCAGCTGTTTCGACCCGATTATGCATACTGCGCATGCGCAGTACCGGTATGATCCCTTGACCGCGGTGTGCATACACGGATACGACGGAAGGGGAATATACTAGTGCACCATACTGATCGGCACCTTTGCTGCGTAAAAATGCATGCAAGTTGGTATTGCTTATTTCACATAAACCCAGAGGTTTCTCGTTACGTTTGCGTGACGCACCTACACACTGCAGCCGACACACTAACATGTCGCGACACACAGTTTGGAAAGCTCTGCTCTAAGGAGTTGCATACACAAGCCCTATAGGAGAGGTGTTTACGAACTTCCGTCAACACGACTAGCCCAAGATTTCTGTAGTAGTAACAAGGGCTGTGCAGAGAAAGGATGCAAACTTTTCTGGGGGTGTTGAAAAACATCCCCGTGGCCCAGGAAATGTTTAGGCAATTGCTTTCGAAGCGTTTGCTGGTTTAGCAAGCGCTGCTCTCACTCTGAACTGACTAGGTTTTCTCTCAGCGTTGACTTCACATCGTCAAATGTGACGGACGTTTCGTTCCCATGATCTCCAACTGGCTGGCATCACCCACTGTATTTATTTAAAATTATTTTTAGGCTTCCTTTAAGAGTAAAAATCCTCTCAAGGCAGTGTACCCATGAACTCCTCATAAATAAGGTGCAGCCTAAATGTTTTAATATATATATACATTAAGAATTACAGGAAGGAGAAAAGAGCTCTAACTAGGAAAACAGAGTGGCACCAAAGCAATTAGAGGACACAACAGCATCAAACAAAATTGGGGTGGGTGGGTTTAATATTCTCCCAATGAAAGCATTTGTCAGGAACAGTCGCTTTCCCCACACAGAGAGAGAGGACCCTTGGCCAAACTTCAGAAGAGGAGAATATTTGGGCCAAATAATAAAACGCTGGCACTACAGACCAGCAGCCAAGTTTCTGGTTCATTATTTGGAGTCAGGAGGTAACGTTTAGATCTCACCCTGTCTCACAAAACCAACCCGGGCCCGCTGGATCATGGATTTCCTCGCCTCTCTACTTGATGCGCAGTCGTGAACATTCCGTGACATCAGAGAAGCCAGTGGCTTAATGGGAACAGCTCCCAGACGACAACTGGATTTTAGCCTATTGTGTGTGTCAGATTAAAAAGTGCAAGGGGGGGGCGTTTGGAGAGAATATCCCACAGCGAGCTCTACAGAAACATCCTTAATGACAGGAGAGAAGGGGGGGACCCACTAATTGGGAAGCCGCCTAGGCCTGCATGAGGCGGCAGCCGGCCTGCCCAGACTCACAACAGTTACCAATTAAACCAGACCGCGCTGTGAAACCAGTTCCGGTTATATTCAGACACACAATAGCTTTCTTCGCCAAGGCCCAGCTGCCGGGATTTCTAATTAACCCCGATTTATTTTTATTTTTTTTAAAAAACTGTACGCTTTAAAGAAAAATGTGCCAAAAAAAAAAAAAAAAGCAGTTACAAAGTGGAGAACAAGGCTGGGTTAATCGCGGAGCCCCTTCAATTGCATGCCCTGAGGGGGGAACGGAGGCAGGAGGGCCTCCATTAAATCGGATTGTCCACTGTGCTCTCGGCTGTCAGGCCGTCTCATGATTTGGCTCCCGAGGAGGCCGTTGACAGGAAAGGAACAGCGGCGCGCCTGCGTTCTGACAATCATGGCCTTGCTCATTTAAGAAGTGTTGCAGAATCAAGGCAGTGTTTGTAAATTGAAGGGGACGGCAGCCGACAGCAAACGCGCTCCCCCCCTCCCCAGCTCTGAAGCGGGCGCCAAAGTGCCCGATCGGTTCCCTCGTGCTTTCACCGGGTTGGGAGGGCCTCGGCACGGCCGCCCTTCCCAAACCTGCATGGTTATCACAAGGAAGCCGTTCCCTGGCTCCATCTACAGATTTCTAAGCCTCACAGACACAACCCCACTTTGACAGCAATGAAAACTCCGGGAGACCCTTATAGGCCCCACCACAACAGTAATTATTACTACTAGAGTACGCGGAAGAGCGTGAGTTCACCAGTCAGGGCTCGGGGGGGGGGGAAAGCACGTGGTGAGAAGCAGATGGTAGGTTCTAATGAGCTAGCTGGGACCGGACCGTCGCTGGGAAATGGCTTGAATGGATCTCGCTTTCCGTGCGTTGCGTCGGCTTCTCTGAGTACGTCACACTGACGTTGTTGTTCGGATCGTGCCTGGCTGTGTCATCGGGGAATACAGTGCTTTGTTTGTATCCTGGCTAAGTTAGGGTGAAGGTGGAAAGGAGTATGGGAAGGAGGACCGGGCTCCTGCATCTTTCACAGTTGCACAGAAAAGGCAATTTCAGCAGGTGTCCTTTGTATAGATGGAGAACCTGGTGAAATTCCCTCTTCATCACAACAGTTAAAGCTGCAGGAATCCTGCCCTCTTTTGGATCTGGTCAAGAAGGCAGGGCTTGCAGCTTTAACTGTTGTGATGAAGAGGGAATTTCACCAGCTGCGACATGCAGTCAAATGACACCTGTTAAAATTCCTTTTCTATGCAACTGTTAAAGATACAGGAGCCCAGTCCTCCTTTCCACAGGGTCACCCTAGCTGAGTGGTAAGTACACAGCTGTGATTGGTCCATGGCTGCTAAGTGGTAAATATACTACCGTGTTTGATCCATGGCTGGAAGAGACTCCCCTCCTAGACTCCAGAGTGGATGGGTGAAGCATTCACGGATGCTGCCTGAAATTGCCAGCGTGACGAATAACGGATGGCATGATCACATTGCATCCTGAGGATGCAGCAAGCCAGTTCTTGTTTCAGCATGACTGTTAGGTGCTTCTACCCTGGCATAATGTGCGTGCAGCTAGACGTAACACACTGGCATGTTTCCGCCAGGAAAAAGGGTCAATCCCTGCCGCTGGTGGTAAAGAAATAGCCCCATTCCTACTATCCAGGGCGAGTGGTGTTTTTATAGATATATTTATTTATTTACAATATTTATATACCGCTCCCCATTGAAAATTTCGGAGTGGTGTACAAGATAAAATGAAAATAAAAACAGCATAAAACACTTAAAACAGATTTTAAAAGAAGCAAATACAGTGACTCCTGGCTGGACGTTAAGGAAAGGCTTCCTGGAATAATGATGTTTTCAGGAGGCGCCGAAATGAGTACAAAGCCGGCGCCTGCCTGACTTCCAGAGGCAGGGAGTTCCACAGGAGGGGGGCCACCACGCTGAAGGCTCTTCCCCTGGTGGATTCCAATCGGAGGATGGATCTAGGTGGAACCACCAGGAGCAGGCCCTCGGATGACCTCAGTGACCGGGCAGGTTGGTAAGGGAGAAGGCGCTCTCTCGGGTATCCTGGTCCCAAGTTGTTTAGGGCTTTGTACACAAGTACAAGAACCTTCAACCTGGCCCGGGTAGCGAATAGGCAGCCTGTGCAGTTCCCTCAGCAGAGGAGTTACATGCTGGAAAGGGGTAGCTCCAGACAACAGCCGAGCTGCAGCATTCTGCACTAGCTCCAGCTTCCGAAGAAGCTTCAAGGGCAGCCCCACATAGAGCGCGTTGCAGTAATCCAGTCTTGAGGTTACCAATGCCTGTACCACCGTGGCCAAGCGATCCCTGTCCTGGAGAGGCCGTAGTTGGCGAACCAACCAAAGATGGTAAAAGGCACTCCGAGCCATGGAGGCCACTTGAGCCTCCAGCGACAGAGATGGGTCTAAGAGTACCCCCAAACTATGAACATTGTAAGAATAAGGTATAGACCAAATCCTGTCCCTGAATCACCGGCAGAAGCATTTGCCATCTACAGAATAGTGCCAGCAGCACCTCTCCGTAAAGCGGGAGGATTTGGGGACGCCGCAGAAGAGAGAGTCCCTGCCCCAACCCTCGAAAGACAATTTCAACGTACTTCTCCCGATAAGATAGGACAGAACTTATTTTCATATACATGAAGAGCCGAAATGGCCGGCAACAAATTGAAAATATAATCTCCACTCTTAATCTGTGCTGCCGTTGCTGCTATCGGAGGTAAATGCACACAGAAGAACCTGGCTTCAACCGGATTACCTCTGGTCTCTGCTGTTTACAAACGGGAACGAGGTTTGGCTATGAGAAGAGAAAGAGTAGACCAGACCTCTAAGGAGGTCAGATTTGACCTAAGGTCGTCCAGCTGCAAACCCCGAACCTGTGCAAACTGCACATTTCTCTTAACTAAAAAAGTAGGCTGTACTTGCAAAGCAAAATGGAGGGGGCCAAGGAGCTCCGTGGTGAAGAAAATGCACCTGCCTACATCCTCTGAGAATCACCTGGATGAAGATGTTGAACCCAGGTGCCAGTGGTGAGCAGAGATTGTAATTAAGTCGTCCTGAGCTGGTCGGGACTGTTATGGCTGTGGATAAGACAGAGGCGGCCTGCTGAGAGACACTGATATTCACTACTCTTTTCCAGCCTGAAAATATCACACACCAAAACTCCAAATCTCCCAGCACGGGAGGCTGCCTGAGCAGAGAAAGGGTTTTAATTTGGGCAGAGACAGAGCGTGCGCGCGGCTGCTGTCATGGGTGGTGCTGGACGGACACGGAAGCAGAGGGCATTAGCGCATCTGATGATCGATGTCACTGCACCGACGGCGAGGAGAGAGGATAAACCAGCGGGCTCTTCCCTGTCTCTCCCCCGTCCAGAAGCGGCGATCTAATCTGCCGGAGAGCGGCCATTGCCTGGCGACTATCTTGCTGATCTGCAGCACGAAGCGAAGGCAATGCAAATCACGGCCGCTAAGCACACCCAGCTGACCGCGTTGCTAGGGTCCTTCAAGCGCCGGAGGGAGAAGAGGAGGAGAGACGCACCCACTGGGCCCGTTACTCCTGGACTTGCAAACCGAGGTCCCGCGCCCCTTAGCTTTCAAACAGAGCATCTGATGTCTTATAGAATCATAGAATAGTAGAGTTGGAAGGGGCCTACAAGGCCATCGAGTCCAACCCCCTTCTCTATGCAGAAACCCACCATAAAGCATCACTGCCCAGCTGCCTCTTGAAGGCCTCTAGTGTGGGAGAGCTCACAACCTCCCTAGGTAACTGTTTCCATTGTCGTACCGCTCTAACAGTCAGAAAGTTTTTCCTGATGTCCAGCCGAATTCCTTCAAAATAAGGAATAGCTTTGCCTTTTGTCTCAGGCATTGTGGAAGGCCTGAGCTCAGCAAGAAGACGCATGCTTTGTGTGAAGAAGGCCCCCAGGTTTATCCCCCCAAAATCTCCTCTTAAGATATGTGGTCTTCTATCACTTTTGTGCTTTGGCTGCCGGTGGCTTGTTAACCATGTATAAGGCCCTGCATTGCTTGGGTCCTGGATACCTGAGTATGATTGATTGATTGATTGATTGATTTCACTCGCTCTCAGGAGCAGGGTGCCCTGATGGTCCCCCGCTACAAACTGGAATGTGCGGGGGCCAGGGCTTTTTCAGTGGCTGGCCCCCGGTTGTGGAACAATGCGCTACTGGAGATTAGACAGGTTGCCCCTCTCAATTCTTTCAAACGCCTTTGTAAGGCGTTTTTATTTTCACAAGAGTTTGGAGAGGGGGTGGTTTAAACTGGGTTAAAGGGCTTTTAATGGATTGAGGATGAGGGTTTTTAATGGAATTGTCTTAATGCGGGTTGAGGGTTTTTAATGGAATTGCTTTATATGTGATTGTAAAGCACCACGATACCAGAAATAGTGAGGGGGTGCTATAAAAATGCTTTAAATAAAAAATAAAATAAAATAAATTATTTATTTATATAGCACTATCAACGTGCATGGTGCTGCACATAGTAAAAGAATAAAACAGAAACACTCTGCCATATAGACTTACCTTCTAATAAAATCATAATAAAAACAATAAGAAAGGTTAGAGATGCACCAAATAGGCGCAGGGCACAATAAAACTAACAGTGTGAAAGTAAGAACAAAGTCACGTTCTAAATGCTGTAGAAAAAAGAAGACCTCAAGTAACAGGTGATGGGAGAGAACCTTCTTTTCCAGACATTGTGCACCAGCTAATGCCAGTCAGAATAGGCAGTTTATTGTTTATTTTAGTTTTATTTTAAACGTTTCTGTACCACTCTTCGTTTTTTAACAACCAAAGCAGTATAATACAATAATAATAAAAACAAGTTAAATATCCAGAGTAGTTCGAGATTTTTTGGAAGCAAGCGGAGAAGAAAGTTCTTAAAATAACAGGCTATAATTTATCCTTTAACCGTAAAAACGTTATAGGAGCTCTTTCGATACGAGGTCCCAAAAATTCAACAGCCAATGATATCTGTTCTGTTAACAGCATCAAAAATGATTATTGCCAAGAATTGGAAAAATAGAAAACCAATTGCATGTAAAGAATGGTTTATTAAAGTCTGGCAAATGGCACAATTATTGAAAATCAGCGAAGGAGTCAGATTTAGAGAGGACAGACAACAGATGCCCAAATTTATGAAAGGATGGAAACCTTTTATTGAATACCGGAAAAATAATCATGGAATAGAAATTAATATAATATTCTTGTTTTGCTGCTTTTTAAATCATTGGGGTTGGAAGATATGTGAAACTTGATCTTACGTAGTATTTAATCTATTTGGTCTATTTGATATTTAACTCATTCGTGGGTGATTATGTTGTGGTGTTATGAGACATTTAAACTATCTGGTGCTAAAACATATTCCTAGGTGTTTGTATGTGGTATTAGGTTGGGTGCTTTTGCTGAGTCACTAATATAACTGAATGTGCATAATGATTGTGTTGTATAATGTTATGTTGTAAAATGTCTTACGTATTAATAAATCATAATTTAAAAAATAAATAAAATCCACAGTAATTCATAATACTGAGCTAGATCGGAGCAAGGCTCTGTTGTAAGGTGAGCCTTGACGTTGGATCGGACCAACGGTCCACTCAGTCCAGCACTCTGTTCACACAGTGGTCAACCAGTTGTTGACCAGGGACCAAGCAGGACATGGTGTAACAGCACCCTCTCGCAAATGTTCCCCAGCAACTGGTGCATATAGGCTTATTGGTTTTATATAAAGGTAGCTTCATATTTCATTTCGGGACTTGGAAGGGAAGAGAAAGCACTCACACTCACTCACTCACACACACACACACACACGAGTCAAATGCACTCATACCTCCACTACACACCCCCACACACCGATTTTTATGCAAGAGAGCAGGAGGCAGCCAGAAGAAGGAAACCAGGTAACTCAAGTGAGTCACCCACATCTCATCCGCTCTTGCTAGACAGTCTCCCAAGCTGCAGCAAGGCGAAACTACCTGGATTCCAGTTACCAATCTCTTGGCTTGGCAAAAGTGAGAAAAGGGATAATAACGCAGCTGGAGAACCTGCCAATTTATTTATTGATTACATTTTTTATACCACCCAATAGCCGAAGCTCTCTGGGCGGTTCACAAAAATTGCCTGGTGAACATTATTCAGCTGCCATAGAAGACGTGGATAGGAACAGCTAAATATGGGGGTGCTGATGAACGCTTGCGAGGTTCCAGAAAAAGACGTATTTCATTTATTTATTTATTTATTTATTTATTACATTTCTATACCGCCCAATAGCTGAAGCTCTCTGGGCGGTTCACAAAAATTAAAATCATAGTAAGACAATCAACAGGTTAAAAGCACAAATACACAATACAATATAAAAAGCACAACCAGAATAAAAACCACGCAGCAAAATTGATATCAAATTAAAATACAGAGTTAGAACAGTAAAATTTAAATTTAAGTTAAAATGAAGTGTTAAAATACTGGGAGAATAAAAAGGTCTTCAGCTGGCGACGAAAGGAGTACAGTGTAGGCGCCAGGCGGACCTCTCTGGGGAGCTCGTTCCACAACCGGGGTGCCACAGCGGAGAAGGCCCTCCTCCTAGTAGCCACCTGCCTCACTTCCTTTGGCAGGGGAAAGGCAGGGGAAATTTCATCCACTTTGGCCGCTGAGGGAGGGGCTACTGTTCCATGGCTGAGCAGATCCTTTGCGTGCAGAAGAGCCCTTGTTCGTTGCCGGTTTAACGCATGGACCTAGGTAGCAAGACTTGTCTCTGCCTGAAATTCTCGAGGCAATCCTGGGTGAGATAGAACCAGGGTCTGCCTCAGTATGAAGCAGGTTGGTAGGTTCAGGAAGGAGAGGAGCACACGGGTAGGACACGTGGTTCAATCTCTGGCATCTCCCCGTCGGTGTAGAGCAGACCCGCTTTTCGCAACTCGGTGGCCTCCAGAAGATTTGGCCTTCAGCTCCCATCAGGCCTAGCGAGCATGACCAACGGTCAGGAACGCTGGGAGTTGAAGTCCAGAACATCTGAAGCTTGCAGAAGAGAAATCGCACACGACAGATTACCTTCGACCCTAAAAAGGTGAAGCATTTCTCCGTCTTAGGAGCTGTGGCCCTAGTGAGAATGCGGGCGGGCGCGCACACCTCACACGTGCTCTTCTCCTTCCTCAGTCCAGGTGTAGCAAAAACGCTCCCCGGTTCTATAAACGATTGTGAATGTATGCTTCATTCATGGATGAAAAGAGGGTTGAAAGGTGGAGAGGATGAAGACACTGGAAGAGTCCAGAACGTTTATGTTGTGGCATATTTGACACGAAACAGAGGATTTTCAGTAAGGCTTCCCTACATTTCAAAACATGATTTTGTTTCTACTTCCTTTTTAAAGGCACGTATTTTGCAGGAAAATGCTGTCCTGCTTTAAGCCCCTTAAAACTAAACTGAACATGACTCCAGCTTTTGGGAGTGAGGGGAAAGGGCAGCAGCTCAGGGCTGGAATGCCTGCTTTGCATTGCCAAAGGTCCCAGGTTTCATTTGCGGCATCTCCAAGTACCGCTGGGGAAGGCCTCTCTGCAAACCCCTGGACAATAATGAGCTACATGGACTAACAAGCCCACTATCATAGAATCATAGAATAGTAGAGATGGAAGGGGCCTCTAAGGCCATCAAGTCCAACCCCCTGCTCAATGCAGGAATCCACCTCAAAGCATCCCTGACAGATGGTTGTCCAGCTGCCTCTTGAAGGCCTCGAGTGTGGGAGAGCCCACCACCTCCCTAGGGAACTGGTTCCATTGTCGTACTACTCTAACAGTCAAGAAGTTTTTCCTGATGTCCAGCTGGAATCTGGCTTCCTGTCACTTGAGCCCATGATTCTGTGTCCTGCATTCTGGGAGGATCGAGAAGAAATCCTGGCCCTCCTCTGTGTGACAACCTTTTAAGTCTTTGAAGAGTGCTCTCATGTCTCCCCTCCATCTTCTCTTCTCCAGGCTAAACATGCCCAGTTCTTTCAGTCTCTCTTCATAGGGCTTTGTTTCTAGACCTCTGATCATCCTGGTTGCCCTCTTCTGAACACGCTCCAGCTTGTCTGCCTCCTTCTTGAAGTGTGGTGCCCAGAACTGGACACAGTACACAAGACGAGGCCTAACCACTACAGTGCAAGGCGTTTTCCCGTGGCTGAAAGGAAGCAGATTCTCGCGAGAGGCTCGTTCTTTCAAAATGACAATACAAACCTCTGCCTCCCCATCTGCCTGTCACCAACGGATTCAAAAAGCTTCCTCAACGTCTTCCTCCAAGGGCGCCCAGAGAACAAGACATCCCTGCCACCCGCCAACTTTCCCCGGCGTGACAAGGCACAATGGAACGGAGAGAGGCCCCCCACGCCAACCCAGCAGACTCCTCTATTAACACGTTTGCTTCATACGCCAACATGTCGACGGCCCTGTCCCCCTCCCTCTCCCTCCTCCTCCCTCTCCCTCTCCGGCCCTCGGAGGAGCGAGAGGCTTTTCGGAGGCAGTTGCTTGATCCGCTCACCTCAGGGCGAGCTCTTTATTATCTGCAGCCAAAGCGTCACTGCAGATACTGCTCCAGACACGCACGCATGTCACCTTGCATTTGTCTCCTCGTGAGGAATCGGCGCTGCCGCACACAGCGCCACTTAGAGTCAGCAAAAAAAAAGAAGAACAACAACAACACTAGGAAGAGGAGGAAAGAGATACTCGGGGGTTGATGTTGGAAAAAAGTATTTTCTCCGCAGCGCCTAGGAGCAAAGTGCATTTGCAGCCTTAACACAAACTCGAAATAAGCCGGTGGGAACTTCCCACGGGGCCTGGGGACATTTGCGCCAAAGGAGAGCCAAACACGGCTTCTTGGGATCCAGATGACGGAATTCCCCCGCGGGAAATCTAGCCCAGCAGGAGATGGTGAAAGGGGGCGGTCCAGGATAGGACCCGTTGAAACAAAACCGGGAGGCCTCAAGCCAGGGGTCTGTAACTAGAGCAAAACAGCATAAATTAAAGACGTTTGCATCGGCTTCTTTTGCATAATCTTTGGAGGTCTGAATCTCGAAGGGTGAGCGAAGCCGGGGCAGCGTCGGTGTGACGATTCCCTTCGCAGATCCATGTAAAACAGGCTGCCAGCGAGACACCACCGCCCGGGTGCACCAGCTGACGTTGTCAAAACGCATTACGTCGTCCTTGGGAGGAAAGAACACACCCGACTCAACAGGGGAGGAGGGACGGATCCGCCTGAATCCCACTGGGGTAGGGGAAGAGGAAGAAGGAAGACAGTAACTCCAACCCGCCCCTGGATGTATTCATTATATTTTCCAGGCCAGCAGCAGCGTTTTGGAGACGGGCGCCAGGGTTGGGGATCAAGGTGCCCGTATCTCAGGTCAGGTTGAGAGCTCTGTGTCCACACTGCTGACAACACAAGGAATAGGTCATCAGGGAGAAATGGCTGGCTGGGCTGAGACAGGCGAGCCCTGGCACATGGGCTGCAGCGTCAAAGGGAGAGAGCTGACAAGTCAGCATGCTGCATTCCCCGTTTGTCAACAGGCGCAGCTGGGTGCGTCTCAGGGCCTGGGACCACCCGCAATAGCAGATCAAGGTCGAACTCTTCCCAAGCCTTCTGTGAAGGCTGAATCTCTGAGGTTTGGCCTCCAGATCCAAGAGGTACTGGGGGATCCACTAACCGAGACTCAAAGTGCTCCAAGAATCATAGAATCGTAGAGTTGGAAGGGGCTTAGAAGGCCATCTAGTCCAACCCCCTGCTCAATGCAAGAATCCACCTTAAAGCATCCCTGACACAGAACGTGTCTCCTACAGGGGCTGCCCGCTATTGCTCTACAGAGACTTCTTAAGGGACAAGAGATTAGTTCAGATGGAGGCTACCAAACAACGTCCTTCACAAGCAAAACAGAAATACGATTTGTGATGGTTGCAATATTTTCACGTGTTTGTTCCTGTTCTTTCACTCTTTGTATATAGATGTCATACTGTCTTTTTACCTGTCTGTGTGAACCACTTTGTGAACCACTTAAGAGATCTTTGGCTATTAAGCAGTATAAAAGCCGTGTAAATAAATAAATAACCGGTATTTATTCCGTCCCGCCTCCTAAGCAGGGCCACGTTATTCTACCATTTAGTGGGGTGTGTATGTATGTATGTATTATGTATATTATATATACAGTGCCGACTCCAGGTTTTTGGAAGCCATGGCACCTTCAATGAGCCCCTTCTCTCAGTACGTCTACCTTTATTTATTTAATACATTTATATACCTCCCCACAGCCGACGCTCTATTCTGGGGTCCATTAAAAACAAACTTAACATTGTTAAATGCTGTTAAAATGCCTGGGAGAAGAGAAAAGTCTTGACCTGGTGCCGAAAAGATAGAGTCGCCCGCCAGGCGAGCCTCATAGAATCATAGAATAGCAGAGTTGGAAGGGGCCTACAAGGCCATCAAGTCCAACCCCCTGCTCAATGCAGGAATCCACCCTAAAGCATCCCTGTGATCTCCTCCATCTCATGGAGGAGATCACTCCACAGTCGGGGGGCCACCACCGAGGAGGCCCTCTCCCTTCTTGCCATCCTCCGAGCTTCCCTCAGAGTAGGCACTCAGAGGAGGACCTTAGATGTTGAGCACAGTGTACGGGTAGGTTCACGTCGGAAGAGGCGTTCCTTCTCATAATCATTGCTGCCAGCTCCTCTTCCCTCTCCTCCTCGTTGTCACCGCTGGCTTGCGTGACAGGCAGAGAGCCAGTGGGCCGTGGCCTCTCCTGTTCCTCCTTTTCACCCACCCTGTTGTCTGAGCCGAAGCGAGTGGCAGGTGAGGCAACAGGCTGCAATGACGAAGAGGAGGAGCGAGTCTGGGGTCTCTTGCAGTGTGGTAGCTCAGTAGGGGCCTGGCCAGGCCCTACCCTGGACGCTGACTGCGCCTGCCTGAGAAGACAGATCCGCTCATGGCAGAGACAGGATTCGAACACTGACCTCCCAGGACAAGTCCAGCAGGCTCTCCACCCACCTCAGTGAAGCAGGAAGCCAACCCCCCAACAGGAATTCCTACGGCCCTTTGAAACCGGCTTTGCAAAAGAGCTTGGGGATCCCGGAAGAGCGGCCTGCAACCTCGCTGCTGCCCACGCCGCTCACACCCACCCGTAGTTCCTGGCCTTCTCAGCCCGCATGCAAAAAAGGTGCACCGTTCCCAGGGCGAGGCTTGGCAGGGCACGAAGAGCAAGCACAGAGGCGAGGGGTTGCCGGCTGTCAGAACGCGGGGAGAGCCTGTGCGGAGGACGGCGGGTAAACGGAACTGAAGGGCCCTGCAGCCTGCCCGAGGCGCTTCTCAACCTCTCTGTTCTGTCATTTAAGCAACATCCTCCTTGAATGATTGCAAATTAATATTTGATTCACTGGGAGGAAGGCGCTTCCTTCGTGCCCACGGCCCCCGCTGGTCAAGAGGAGTCTCTCCTGGATCTTGGGAGAGGCTGAGGACCCGGGCAGGCGTGCAACGGGGTGCGTGGGGAAATGGGCTTCAACGGAGCTCTCGCTGGGGGTCGCCGGCTCTTTTGAGGAGAAAGGGGGCCCACCCTCAAAAAAAGGCTCTGGTTATCACACCTCGGGCTTTTAGCAAAGAGAAAAAGATGAGCAAAGGGTCTGTAATCATAGAAGGGCACGACATTACGCGCGATGCGGACAGAGGGTAAACAGAGATACGTGTTCTCTCGACACACTAGAAGCCGCTGGGGTCATTCCCATGAAGCTGGCAGGTGGGGGACTGGGGACAAATAAAAGGAAAGACTTCTTCCCGCAATTCGCTTCTGCAAGATGTCGCGACGGCCGCCAACTCGGACTGCTTTGAAATAGGGTTTGACAAATTGAAGCTCTCTGGGCGGTTCACAAAAATTCTCTGGGCGGTTCACAAAAGATGACGCCTCTTAAACTTTGCTCCGTTGTGGACGGCGGTTTTGGGTCGCTTGTTTGGCTTAAAAAGATTTATTTCTCTTACGGGAATAAAGGGAGGATGTTTGAAAAGGGTTCCAAGTTGAAAATTAGATCTTCCTAGGCTCTAATGCAGCTAATACTGGGGAGGGGCCGTAGCTCAGTGGTACAGGCCTGCTCTGCATGCAAACGGTTGTAGGTCCAATTCCCGGCCTCTCCAGATAGGGCTGGGAAAAACTTCCGTCTGAATTCATGCCGAGCCCATCAGCAATACTGAGTTAGATGGACTAACAGTAAAGACATCTTCCTGTGTAATGTGTGAAGCAAAGAGAAAACAGGAGCCCTGCTAGGTACATGCGTGTTGGTTTGTTCGATATATACCCCCCCCAACCCCCATAGTTAAAAACAGTGATAAAACGAAAAGCCCAGCAAAAATTACAGAATAAAAACACCAACAAACAAAACAGACCATTTTGCAAGCCAAAACGCCAGCTTGAACAGAAACGCCTTTGCCTGCCAGCGGAAGGACAACAAATCAAAGCCACGCTCTTCATCTTTGTGTGCGTTTCAAAATCCCATCCAGCGTGGTGGCTATAACCAGCATTTTTGCCAAATTTAAGAGCTGGCTGGGAGAGAAACCCAGGGACCTGACCGGCCCAGTGAGAGGCGGAATTTCACCCTCCTTGCCTTCTTTTGTATATACTCACAAGTGCTCTTATTGCTACCCGGCAATGAATTTATTTATTTATTTATTTATTTATTTATTACATTTCTATACCGCCCCATAGCCGAAGCTCTCTGGACGGTTTACAAAAGTTAAAAACAGTAAACATTAAAAAGTATACAAAATTTAAAACCATCAAAAACATAAAAGCAACAGTATAAAAACAACAGTATCCATTTAAAAACAACAGTTCTGGGGTCCGTTAAAAACAAACTTAGCATTGTTAAATCCTGTTAAATGCCTGGGAGAAGAGAAAAGTCTTGACTTGGTGCCTGAAAGATAACAGTGTTGGTGCCAGGCGAGCCAACGTTCCACAGTCGGGGGGCCACCACCGAAAAGGCCCTGTCCCTTGTTGCCATCCTCTGAGCAATGAAGAGCTTCTGTCTAGCTGTCTAAGGAAGGGGCCAAGAAGAAAAGGCAACCAAGCCTGCTGCACATTTCGTAACCTGATCCGATTTTAAAGTGGCCAGCGGGGACGACTGGGCACCTGGATATTTTGCACCGCTGCATTTTATGGTTCTGGACCCATTTTATCGAGTAGGCTGGGCTGCAATTCAACAAGCACACGCAAGCACACACACCACACGGGCAAATATATGCCTCTAACCCCCTAGGTGACCGACACTCCTTGAAGACAGACCTATTTTCAATTCCAGCAAGCTGCCTCCCACCTTGAGCTAATTGCCAGGGGCGAGGGGGAAGAACAGAATGGCAAGAGAGGGCAGGGCTAATAAAACCTTTTATAGCCAAGAATATAGGCTTATAAAACAGGAAAGGCAAATGAGGTCAGGCACCTCGTTAAACAGCCCCGTAAAAAACCCGAGTCGTTTTTTTACGAGCTCAATTTCCTCCCCTTTGCTTGAGGGGTCGACCATGTGCAGACAACAGAATGGCCTGCAGCCCCGTCCGGGCAAAGAAAGCCTTTTCCTGGCTAGCTGCACCATCTTTTCCAGCTATCCAAAAACTCAGCGTCCTCTAGATGTGTTGGGGCTACAAATCCTGGGAGGGCACCAGGTTGGGGAAAAAGACATCAGTGCCCACAAGAGGAGAAAGGTTCACCAACTCCCACCTCTCCGGAGATGCTACCCAAAGAGAAGGTGTTTCGGTGGCTCGCAAAAGCAAGCCGAGATACAGGGAAAAGTGAAGAATTAAAAAACCCAAACCCCTATGATGACTGGCCATTCTGACCTGGAAGTAAAATCCCTTTCTGACTCCAAACATGAGGACCAGTAAGACCGAGAAGTATGAGCAAAGTCCACCTAGTCATCATAGCATTGGACGCTGATTCCATTCCAGCCAATGGCGAGATCACATCACGCCAGTCCTTTTACAACTTCATTGGCTGCCAGTCCAGGTCCGGACCCAATTCAAAGTGCTGGTACTAACATACAAAGCCCTAAACGGTTTGGGGCCAGGTTATTTGAAGGAACGCCTCCTCCCATATGTGCCTGCCTGGACCTTAAGATCATCCATAGGGGTCCTTCTCCGTGAGCCCCTGCCAAAGGAAGTGAGGCAGGTGGCTACTAGGAGGAGGGCTTTCTCCGCTGTGACACCCCGGTTGTGGAACAAGTTCCCGAGAGAGGTCCACCTGGCGCCTACACTGTATTCTTTTCGTCGCCAGCTGAAGACCTTTTTATTTTCTCAGTATTTTAACACCTAAATTTAAACTTTGCTGTTTTAATTCTGTATTTTAATCCTATATCAATTTCTGCTGTGTGGTTTTATGCTGGTTGTGCTTTTTATATTGTATTTTGTATTTGGGTTTTTAGACCATTGGTTGTTTTATTATGTTCGTAATGGTTTTAATTTTTGTGAACCGCCCAGAGAGCTTCGGCTATTGGGTGGTATAAAAATGTAATAAATAAATAAATAAATTCCAAAGGGTCTGGTACAGGAGCAGATGTGCTCTGTGAAAAAGGGCCACGATTCCCCAAGACGGTTGGGGAATCTAGATCAACGATCCACCCGCCTGGGCAGGAAGTCACCAGAGCTTTTCGCTATCCCTTTTTGGGAGTCCAAAATGATGGAATTGCATCTTCTCGTGCCCCTTGTGTACACCCAGATAAGGTGACACTTTGGTGGTGTGTATAAAGGAAAGCTTTGGTACAGCAATTTTGGAATGAACAGAAACAAAACAATGCTGGAATGAACAGAAACGTGTAGCGAGAAGGTAATAAATGTGGTTTTTGCCTTTAAAAAATAATTAGAAGAATCTTCCCTCACCAGAGAGGATCTCTAAAGAGCGACAGCCCCTGTGGTGCATGCGCAAGCAGAGTGAAAAGTCAAGGGCCCATTGCTATGCAACATGCTTAAACTATTCCTAGAAAGTCCTTGGGAATTGTTTTCCCCAATGAATCACCCATGGCCTTGGACAGACCAAACGCGAGCAACGGTCTACAGCAGTTTGCAGTCGAATTTTAGGCAGAAGGAAATACTGGGAGGAAAAGGTTGACAAGAGAGGAGACAAAAGCTTACGGTACTAACTGGTCTGCTGTTTAGCAATTAACAGCGGCCCACCCAATGGGACCAGTACTGGGGGATCATTTGGGTGGGACTAAATTGGTTGTCAAAGGCGTGGCGGTGTGCTTGATCAATGAATTGCTGAAGTGAGATGACACCTATATGGATTCCATATCACGCAGCAAGGAAGCATGCAAAATAAAAGGCCACACGGCCCAGCACGGAAAGGCAAAAGGCTCTCCCCACATCTCTTACCCACACACGTGCTTTGCCCCACTGAAAAGTGACTGAAGGACAATTGCTCATCAGGGAAATAGAGGACACCAATGCAAGCTGTCTTTTTGAGAGACTGAGTTTACACAAATTCCATTTTTAAGCCAAGACAATCTCTCGGGAGAACGGTTTGGGGCCAGGTTATTTGAAGGAACGCCTCCTCCCATATGTACCTGCCCGGACCTTAAGATCATCCACAGGGGCCCTTCTTCGTGAGCCCCTGCCAAAGGAAGTGAGGCAGGTGGCTACTAGGAGCAGGGCCTTCTCCGCTGTGGCACCCCGGCTGTGGAACGAGCTCCCCAGAGAGGTCCGCCTGGCGCCTACACTGCACTCCTTTCGTCGCCAGCTGAAGACCTTTTTATTCTCTCAGTATTTTAACACTTCATTTTAACTTAAATTTAAATTTTACTGTTTTAACTTCGTATTTTAATTTTATATCAATTTTGCTGCGTGGTTTTTATCCTGGTTGTGCTTTTCATACTGTATTTTGTATTTGTGCTTTTAACCTGTTGGTTGTTTTATGATGGTTTTAATTTTTGTGAACCGCCCAGCAGAGCTTCGGCTATTGGGCGGTATAGAAATGTAATAAATAAATAAATAAACAAACAAACAAAACATTAGCCGTCCCGCCTCAATTTTTCATGGGAAAAGAAGCAATCTTGAACAAACAAGCAGTCACTGGGACACCCAAACTTTTGCAGTATTTTGTGAAAGTTCCACTTTAGCGGGTGAAATGGGGTGGGGTGGGGGACACTGCTTGTGCCTCCCCTTCCTCCTGGAACTGGTTGTGTGAATGGCGCTCTGGGGTCTGCAGATTCTGTGTCAGTGGTCTGTTGTGGTCCAGGCCCCAGAGGCTCTTTGTCGCATCTAGAAACACAAGGGAGAGGGCCTTTTCAGTGGTGGTCCCCCAATTATGGAACGATCACCCCGAGGAGGCTCGCCTGGCACCAACTGTCTCTGCAGAGGCCACCAGTGAGGGAGGAAGCAGCAGCCAGGCACCTCTCCATCGTGCCTGGGTCCAGCTCCAGCTGAGAGCCCCCTCCCTCCTGCTACCTACTGTCTCTGCAGAGGCCACCAGTGAGGGAGGAAGCAGCAGCCAGGCACCTCTCCACCGTGCCTGGGTCCAGCTCCAGCCGAGAGCCCCCTCCCTCCTGCTACCAACTGTAACTGCAGAGGCCACCAGTGAGGGAGGAAGCAGCAGCCAGGCACCTCTCCATCGTGCCTGGGTCCAGCTCCAGCTGAGAGCCCCCTCCCTCCTGCTGTCAACTGTCTCTGCAGAGGCCACCAGTGAGGGAGGAAGCAGCAGCCAGGCACCTCTCCACCGTGCCTGGGTCCAGCTCCAGCTGAGAGCCCCCTCCCTCCTGCTACCAACTGTAACTGCAGAGGCCACCAGTGAGGGAGGAAGCAGCAGCCAGGCACCTCTCCATCGTGCCTGGGTCCAGCTCCAGCTGAGAGCCCCCTCCCTCCTGCTGTCAACTGTCTCTGCAGAGGCCACCAGTGAGGGAGGAAGCAGCAGCCAGGCACCTTTCCACCGTGCCTGGGTCCAGCTCCAGCTGAGAGCCCCCTCCCTCCTGCTGTCAACTGTAACTGCTGAACTTTGCAACTAAGATTGTAGTGCCTGAATTTGCTTTCCTTTTCCCCCTCCTCCTCCTCCCTTCCAATCCCCTTTCCTTTTGTGTCATGACTTTTAGATTGTAAGCCTGTGGGCAGGGACTGTCAAGAAATACTTTTGCAAGCCGCCGTGAGAGCCTTTTTTGGCTGAATGGCGGCATAAAAATCCTTAAATAAATAAATAAATAAATAAACATTGTTATCTTTTCGGTGCCAGGTTAAGACTTTTCTCTCCTCCAAGGCAGTTAACAACATATGCGGAGTGAATTTTTAACTGCCTCCGGAATAGCTGTTTTAAATGGATATTGCTGTTTTTATGCTTTTAAATTAGCTTCAGCTATGGGGCGGTATATAAATGTAATAAAGTAAATAAATAAATAAACTGAAAACTACCGTGCCATTTCCCACTTGGAGGGCGGCCCAGGTTAACAAGTCATTTTCCATTTCCAAGGTGGCGTCTGTGTGTGTGTAAATAAAATCCAATAGAGGAAAACAAATACACGTCTTGCAAAGACCCAGTGGAGCAACTATTTTTCAGTAGCGGTAAAAACCGGATGCGTTGTTTTGCTGGCCTCTACCAAGAAGGCAACGAATTGGCAAGACCAGCACTAGCCCATATGTACCTACTCGGACCTTAAGATCATCTACAGGGCCCTTCTCTGTGATGACTGTGATCAAACCCCTATGATGACTGGCCATTCTGACCTGGAAGTAAAATCCCTTTCTGACTCCAAACATGAGGACCAGTAAAACCGAGAAGTATGAGCAAAGTCCACCTAGTCATCATAGCATTGGACGCCGATTCCATGCCAGCCAATGGCGAGATCACATCACGCCAGTCCTTTTACAACTTCATTGGCTGCCAGTCCAGGTCCGGACCCAATTCAAAGTGCTGGTACGAACATTCAAAGCCCTAAACAGCTTGGGGCCAGGTTATTTGAAGGAACGCCTCCTCCCATATGTACATGCCTGGACCTTAAGATCATCCTTAGGGGTCCTTCTCCGTGAGCCCCTGCCAAAGGAAGTGAGGCAGGTGGCTACTAGGAGGAGGGCTTTCTCCGCTGTGGCACCCCGGCTGTGGAATGAGCTCCCCAGAGAGATCCGCCTGGCTCCTACACTGTACTCCTTTCGTCGCCAGCTGAAGACCTTTTTATTCACTCAGTATTTTAACACTTCATTTTAACTCAAATTTAAATTATACTGTTTTAACTCTGTATTTTAACTTTATATCAATTGTGCTGCGTGGTTTTATCCTGGTTGTGCTTTTTATATTGTATTTTGTATTTGTGTTTTTAACTTGTTGGTTGTTTTATGATGGTTTCAATTTTTGTGAACCGCCCAGAGAGCTTCGGCTATTGGGCGGTATAAAAATGTAATAAATAAATAAATAAATAAAATAGCCCAAGATCACAGAATCGCCTACTGTACCTCCAAGCACAAGGGGCCCACAGAATGATTTCCGCGCATCATCTTAAAAAGCATAGGGGAATGGAAATGGCTCCCTTCTGCCACGTGCCAGAAAACCAGGAGGGGTGTGCATTTGCCACGCATTTCAGAAAATCTTCCCTCTTTCTGGCCCGGCGTGAAATTCAATCACGCTAAAGCACTGTGTTTATCACGAGAGGCGGTGTTTGAAACAACGTCAAGGTCCTTTTATTTCCTGGCAGGTTCTGGTAAACAAACAGCTCCTGTTATCTCCTCTTTCAGAGAACCACCTGCGAAGGGGTGGGTGGGGGAACAACCGTGTGGCAATGCGGTTGATGTACAAGAAGAAAGCAGGTGGGCTTTCACCACCGGCAGGCCAGGAGGCTCCATGTGCAGACGTAAGGAAGGACGCTTCCCCACAAGCACGCTACACCAGAGCTGTGTTCAGAGGAGGGCAACCAGGATGATCAGGGGTCTGGAAAAAAGGCCCTATGAAGAGAGACTGAAAGAACTGGGCCTGTTTAGCCTGGAGAAGAGAAGATGGAGGGGAGACATGAGAGCACTCTTCAAAGACTTGAAAGGTTGTCACACAGAGGAGGGACAGGATCTCTTTTCGATCCTCCCAGAGTCCAGGACACGGAATAACGGACTCAAGTTACGGGAAGCCAGATTCCAGCTGGACATCAGGAAAAACTTCCTGACTGTTAGAGCAGTATGACAATGGAATCAGTTGCCTGGTGAGGTTGTGGGCTCTTCCACCCTAGAGGCATTCAAGAGGCAGCTGGACAACCACCTGTCAGGGATGCTTTCGGGTGGATTCCTGCACCAAGAGGAGGGTTGGACTTGATGGCCTTAGAGGACCCATCCAACTCTACTATTCTATGAT
The DNA here is from genome assembly GCF_023053635.1 of Elgaria multicarinata webbii. Classification (NCBI taxonomy): domain Eukaryota; kingdom Metazoa; phylum Chordata; class Lepidosauria; order Squamata; family Anguidae; genus Elgaria; species Elgaria multicarinata. The sequence goes on along the minus strand of NC_086188.1, from coordinate 3,033,081 downwards.
TCTACGACTGTAGCATGTGCAGGGCACCAGCAGCCAGTGTGAACTTCTTGTCTTTGGACTGCAGGGTCTCCAAATACCTCGGGGTCTCCACTTGGTAGCAGCGGCAACAACAAAAAGAGATCTCGAAAGGAGTAGTGAACCTCCAGTTTGATTATTTCAGACAAGTGGTTGAAAGCCTCCGGCAGATAAGCTGTCGAAATCTTTTCAGGGGAACACAAAAGGAGACTGTGTCATGAATGGGGGCTTGGAAAGAGATTTCTGGAAAACCTTATCAACGCTAACGCAATCCTCCCCACCCACCCACCCCCGTCTCCTTTTCCACCTTCTTCCACCCATTCTCTGCATCTACCAGGGCTCTGAGCTCCATCTCTCATCCCTCGAGCCTGCTTGAAGAATGAATTCCTGTATCAGCTACCATGAAAGGGAGGGGGAGACAGAAAAAGAGCAGGAGACACAAGAGGAGATTATCTTTTGGGGGGGGGGAGAGGGAGAGAAAAGGAGAGCAGATGAAGGGAAAACAAGGGCAAACACAGAAAAATTCAGAATATAGAAGAAAGAAAATAGAACATGGGAGAAAACACAAATCAAAATGTAGGTGCAACTGTGGGCCATAAAGTTTTGGAGTATCAGAAGCAAGGCAACTGAGTCCCTGAATACGTATCTGGGAGCAGGGTGGTCACTGGGTTGTGAATACAGTGAAAATTGTAGAAGTAAATCCCTAGCAAGAAGCTCAGGATGGATATATACTATTTAAATGCTCTACATGTATTCATCAATATTGGGATATATAACAACCTTGCAGCTACGTCAGCTGATAGCACTTTTCAAATACTTCAAAGGTTGTCACCCAGAGGAGGGCCAGGATCTCTTCTCGATCCTCCCAGAGTGCAGAACGCGGAATAACGGGCTCAAGTTACAGGAAGCCAGATTCCAGTGGGACATCAGGAAAAACTTCCTGACTGTTAGAGCAGTACGACAATGGAACCAGTGACCTAGGGAGGTTGTGGGCTCTCCCACACTCGAGGCCTTCAAGAGGCAGCTGGACAAGCATCTGTCAGGGATGCTTTAGGGTGGATTCCTGCATTGAGCAGGGGGTTGGACTCGATGGCCTTGTAGGCCCCTTCCAACTCTACTATTCCATGATTCTATGGTGATGGCTCCTAGCCTGGATGGTTGTAAAACTGTGTGTGTGTGTACATTCCACACACATACCCCAAGGACTTTACTGTGCCCCCACAAGGGTGCCTTGGCCACACCATCACGATGGGGATTTTTAATGCAAATCCAACCAACATAACCTCTGACCCACAGTATTAACAATGGACTAATTGTAAGGCTTCTGTAAATTTCTCTCTCTCTCTCTCTCTCAGCACAGCCCTCCAACATGTAATAGGGATATTACAGTTAACTATATATCACAGGACTGTTGTAAACCACTCAGAGCCTGAACTGCAGTATTCCACGTGAACTACATCATGAGGCTGGCGAAAGCCACGTTCTCACAGCCATGTGGGGATAATGAACTACATTTGCTTTGGAACTCCATTTCTGTGAACCGCCCCAAAAGCATCAGCTATGGAGGGGTAGGTATAGAAATATAATGAAGGAAATTAAAATGAATTGGCTTAAGTAGGGTTATTTCTATATGTTTTGAACTGGATAAGTTTGAAAGAGCAGGAACTCTTCTCTTTGCAGCTTCCTTTTGAGGTTTTTTTTGGAGTGGGGTCCAGTGGTACCCATTACCACTATATTAGATCTTGTGTTTTGCCTTTGATTTCTATGGACAGCTCTCACTTCTACCCCGAAGCACATTTAAAAATACCTTCTCAGCATGAAGCAGGCAACGATTTATCCAGAAATTAAGATGGTTCTCTCTACCTTTTTTATGTCTATGTGTCTCTTCCTTCCCCTTTTCCAAACACTTCACTACGTTCTCCTGCCCACCTAGTTTTCAGTTGCCCACCTCCCCTGCAGTCAGCATTCTGTGCCGATGCAAGCGTGCCTGACTGTTTTACAGAGCAACCAAAAAGATGCGATCAAGCTGTCAAACAGCAGGGCCGGCCACCGCCTTGACTTCGCCCACCATTAGCAGATAGATCTACGATGTTTTTTTTGCAGCTTCACATCAGACATACTTTTAATGACTGCTCTCTGTCTCTCCTACTTTCGCTCCAAGCAATGCCGGAGAAGTGGTTTCAAAAAAATGAAGCCAGAATGCAAGCTAAGTAACTACACCACAGCACGCAGCAACGTCAAACGGCCCTGCAAACAATCCCAGAATAAAAACCAAGATATGCTTCATAATGCTCACCCATAGATACTTTTCCAATGCTCTCCCTGCTCCGCCCCGCACCCCCTGGCGTGCTCACGATGCTTGCCCTTCAAGTATTTAATTAAACAAAGCTGTAGCGCACGGAAACTTGCCCTACAGCTTTGTAAAGCAGATCTCCAGTAAACAACGGGTTCTCTCTGGAAAGAACTGCGTAGAGATCCAAATCGAACTGGTTCCCCCCTATTCAGCCCTGGTTAGGCCTCATCTTGAGTATTACGTCCAGCTCTGGGCTCCACAATTCAAGAAGGATGCAGACAAGCTGGAGCGTGTTCAGAGGAGGGCGACCAGGATGATCAGGGGTCTGGAAACAAAGCCCTATGAGGAGAGACTGAAAGAACTGGGAAAGTTTAGCCTGGAGAAGAGAAGATTGAGGGGAGACATGAGAGCACTCTCCAAAGACTTGAAAAGCTGTCCCACAGAGGAGGGCCAGGATCTCTTCTCGATCCTCCCAGAGTGCAGGACATGGAATAAGGGGCTCAAGTTACAGGAAGTCAGATTCCAGCTGGACATCAGGAAAAGCGGCCTGACTGTTAGAGAAGTACAACAATGGAACCAGTTACCTAGGGAGGTGGTGGGCTCTCCCACACTGGAGGCCTTCGAGAGGCAGCTGGACAGCCATCTGTCAGGGATGCTTTAAGGTGGATTCCTGCATCAAGAGGAGGGTTGGACTTGATGGCCTTATAGCCCCTTCCAACCTGCCCATGCACTCACAATGGCTTCCAAAGGCCAGTAAGTCTGGCCTCCCATCCAAGGTATGCTGGGAGTTGTAGGCATAAGTCTTGGTTTTCATTAAATTCTTTAAAAATTCTTAAATACTTAAAACCAAACATTCTGTGTTTTTAGATTTTTCTGGTACATTGTACAGCCAGACCTATCACTGATGCCAAATTTCAAGTTTCTAACTCATCTGGAAGTGGGTAAACATTTCCGGACATACATTGCACAAAATGCTTTCTGCTTTATAGGTAGAGATTATAAGCTGGCTTGAGGGCCATTTTTCTTGGTAGAAAGGTCCAAACCAAATAAATAAATCAAATAAATCACTAGCACTCTCCCGGAAGGATGGTTTGCAGGGCTCCCTTTGCTTCCTGAACAGTATCGGATGGAGAGACAGCGAGCAAAGGTGCTCCAGGCCCCCAGAAGAGACACCTGCGCCTGGAACAGGACACCGCCCAGACTCAGGTTCCACTTAGCAGCTTCTTGGAGGCAACCGACCAAACTCGTGGTGACCTGAAGCCCCTCAAACAGGCGTTTCAGAATTACTCACGAAGGACACCCACCAACTCAGGAGCAGAATATCGATCCCAGGCGGTTAGAGCGGCACAGGCTTCCCGCATGCGCGGAAGCGGCAGAGGACGTTGCAGCGGCCGATGCAAAAATAAAAAAGGAGGAAGTCCAAAGGCAGAGGTATGTGGAAAGTGACATTTAATTAAAACATAAGCCACAGCTACTCGGCTGCAGATAGAGAGCAGAGGTGCGAGCACTGCTGAGCACAGGGCGGCATTTGATTTATAATTTAAAGCAAAGCTCCCTGCTCTATAAACGCAGGGAAGAAAATAAAGATCAAAAGAGAACAGCCCGAGGCAATTAATGAGAGGGGCTGGCTCCCGTCAGGAGGCCGCTTCCTTTCGGGCCCCAGAGGGCTTTGTAGATGGTTCCAGGGAAGGATGGACAAACCTGGCTCTATTCTGAGCACCCATCCATGCACTAAAGCAGGTTCTGCAAGCCCAGGGTGTGTTGAACCACTATAGGCAGCGAAGCAGCCGTGGGCCACGTCCAGCTGGAAGATGGCTGCAGCTAGACCTACACACGCGCACCCCCTTCATAGAATAGTAGAGTTGGAAGGGGCCTACAAGGCCATCAAGTCCAACCCCCTGCTCAATGCAGGAATCCACCACAAAGCATCCCTGACAGGTGGTTGTCCAACTGCCTCTTGAAGGTCTCTAGTGTGGGAGAGCCCACAACCCCCTAGGTAATTGGTTCCATTGTCGTACTGCTCTAACAGTCAGGAAGTTTTTCCTGATGTCCAGCTGGAATCTGGCTTCCTGTAATTTGAGCCTGTTATTCCGTGTCCTGCACTCTGGGATGATTGAGAAGAGATCCTGGCCCTCCTCTGTGTGACAACCTTTCAAGTCTTTGAAGAGTGCTCTCATGTATCCCCTGAATCTTCTCTTCTCCAGGCTAAACATGCCCAGTTCTTTCAGTCTCTCTTCATAGGGCTTTGTTTCCAGACCCCTGATCATCCTGGTTGCCCTCCTCTGAACATGCTCAGATGAGGATGCTCCCTCAGCTGCTTTTACTTACAGGTGGAGGGGATGATGATGATGATGATGATAATAATAATAATAATTTATTTCTTACCCGCCTCTCCCTCTGGATCGAGGTGGGGAACAACAGTGAATATAAAACACATAAAAACTGATTTAAATCATAGTATACATGATTAAAACACCCTTAAAACATCCTAAAATTTCACTGGATAGGCCTGCCAGAATAGATCAGTCTTTATTGCTTTTTTAAATGCTGGGATGTGTGAATGCCCCCAGTCCTGCTTGCAATTTTGCAACACAAACAAAGGCAGTTAAAGACAAAAAGGAGACGATTAGGAAAAAGGGGGGGGAAGAGAGGGGGGAAAGGGAAATCAGCAAGGCTGAAGAAGGGAGTCTAGAAAAGCCGAAGGGGTGTGCAGGAGGAAGAGAAGGAAGACCTCAGAAATGCTGGCATCTCCTTCGGCTCCCAGCAATGGCAGGGGGCAAATATTAGCAGGTTCACCTATGACCTGAAATTAATACAAAAATTAATCAGCAGCAGCGGGCAGGATAATGGGATTCCACATCTGTGGCAGGGCAGGCCGCTTCCGTGCCGTGAGGCGGGCTCGTTTAATATTGACACAGACGATGCCAGAGGACAAGAAATAAAGCCCATAAAAATAATTACCAAGATACTCAGGAGCAAATTAAGTAATCAGAGGCGCTTCTAAATCGTGTCTAGTTTTAAGAAGTGCTCTCTTTTTCGATTACCCAAGCAAGTGTTCAGAGGAGGAAAGGAGGGCGGGGGGGGGGGGAATAGGTCCAGTTCCCTGCCTCTCTGATGCACGCATGCGCTTAACGCCACAGGGGCCCACCTCCTGCCCCAACAACAGGGTGTCAATTTCATGCAACTTATCTCAGCTTCACACACGCAGACCTGGTTCACGTGTCGCGCTGATCCATGGTTTATTTAGCCCAAATGCCTTTGCAATGCTATAGTACTGGCTTGTAGAGTGGCTGGTTTTTGTTTTGTTTACCGCTCTTGCCTTCCGTCTCTGTAATCTAGCAAAACAACCTACAAACAACCCACCGTTCTAGTTACATGCATGATGCCGACCAACGGTTTAAACATTCGGGAGTTCACAACCTAACAACAAACCATGACTTCCCTTTCCCGGTGGTTTGTGGCTAACAAACCATGGTTTGTTAGTGCAGGTTATGACAACCCAGAATTCAACAAACCATGGGTTAATGTTATGTGCGAACGAGGTCAGACATAGACACAAGCAGGCTTGCCGCAGATATACCAAACGAACAAAAAAGGGGGAAAGGCCGTTTGAAGGAAGATCCACAGCGTGATTTGTTAATTTGAAATAGTAGGACACAGCCAAGGAAAGAGGGGGAAATTAATCTCCGCTCCCTCTCGACGAGCAGGATTTGACGGTCAGCTAAAATTCAGATTGGGAAGAGTGAACAAGTGGGAGATACAGGTGTAAAGGTGAACAGAACAAGCATCCGGGTTCACAAAGCCGAAGCCATCGCACGTGGCGAGGGACAGGATTAAACTCTGCGGTAAAATTAAAAGTTGCACCCACTTCACCTAAAACCTATCCCAAGGGAATCAAAATTCTGCAAGCGGCGGAAGGAATGCAACTTAAGGACCTCTACACAAATCCTCTTATTTGGCATAATGTATTCCGCTACCGATAAAGACACACAGAGAGGCACAGAGAGAGGTCGGCGGCTGAAGCCTCACCTGGAAAATCCTGCCATCTGTTCCTCTTCACGGAAGACGGATCAGAGCCTCGTCAGCAGCAGCCCCAAGGCTCTAGGATAAGCTTCCCGAGGGAGGCACATCCTTCTAGTCAAAATCTAGAAAGAACTGCAAAGGCTCTCTTTGCATGTCAGCACACGAGAGCCCCCCCGGAAAGACAGCTGGTCCGCCGCTGTGCCAACTTACCCCTGTAACACGTAGCTGCAAGGGAGCACTGGAGTCGTGTTCTAGGGCAAGGTGGGTGAAGGCAGATCAAGTTATGTTGCAGATCTCTGGGTGATCTGCAGCCAGTCGGCAAGGATGCCTGACTCCATGGTGTTGAACAGCAACAACACGGTGGACTCCCTCCTGCCCTAACCAAGTGCTGTTAAAAAGAAGGCAGGTGAGCAGCTTTGAGGGGGCGGGAGTCACCGGGGTGAATTGGTGTGCGGCTGCGAACTCTGTTCCTGTGATCAGAATGCTTTCGAAGTGTGTGTCTTTTGCGCCTGGCTCCAGTCGGTGGATCGCAATGTCTCTAGTAAGGAACGCAGATCCTACGAGCTTAAAGTCTGTCCATCTCTGTTCTAGGGTGCACGCCCAGCCCACGTAGAGAAACAAGGTGGCCCTGCCTAGAAGAGGGCAAGTCTGTGGCAGACTGTGGCAAGTCTGGGGGTGTGGGTTCTGCCCCCAGATCCCCTCTGTGGGATGCATAAATAATAAAAGATAGCAATTTTTTAAAATTGCTGGATTTGACTCTTTTAGCACTCTGTAGTAGCTACGGAGCGCTAAAATGGACACACTCAGCTTGCAACAAAGCTACATTTGTCCGTTTTAGCACTCTGTAGCCACTGTGAATTGCCATGTTGTTTGGAAAAAAGAAATAAATTGAGGGGATGGGGAAGCATGTGGCCTGCGACCCGTGTATTGTCCGCCCTTGACCTATGTAACAGTAGGAGAGGCAATAAGCCTACATACATGAGTTGCTGGGGAACAGGGGCGGGAGGGTGCCGTTGCACTCCTGTCCTGCTTGTGGGTCCCTGGCTGAGGGCTGGTTGGCCACCGTGTGAACAGAGTGCTGGACTAGATGGACCCCTGGTCAGGGCTCTTCTGATGTTCTTATGGCCTAGACTATGAACTCGATGGAACGTGCCACAAACTCCTCTCCAAGAGGCACAGTTCCATGGTTTGGAGAGGTGCCGTAGCTGAGTGGTAGAGCGCCACTTTGCATGCAGAAGGTCCCAGGTTCAAACTAGGGCAGCATCTCCAGGTAGGGTTGGGAAAGACCCCCTCCCCTCTGAAAACCTGGAGAGCTGCCGCTGCCGGTCAGTGTCGACAACATTGGGCTGGATGGAACAATGTGTTTAAACAGCAATGGGCTCATCAGTTGGAACCTCTACACGGGAAATGTTCCCATGGGAATGACAGGAGTTGTAGTGAAGCACACCTGGAGGGAAACAGGTTGGGGGAAGCCGCCCTATACGTAGGACGTTTGAAATTCGTTCTTTGGGAGGCTGAATGCGGAGTCCACAAAATGATGCGAAAGCAACACCCACCTGCCATTTTTTCTGCTACTACCTTCAGCCAGTCTCTATCGCTCCCCCCTCCCCAATGATGAAGTTGTTTACGCCAGGTGGGCTGTTTTTAAAAGAGGGAGGGGCGGAGAAGAGAGGAGATTCCCCCAAATTCCCAGCAAATCTCACAACCGGAGCCGTAGAGGTTGGGTGGTGGCGCAGGGGGTGAAACGCAGACACAAGAGGGTTGTGGGGGGAAAGAAATATATATATTCCCGTCCTCCTCTTTAAAACACACATTCATCACTTGAGGATCTTAATGTGCCTTTGCCAGCCGGAGAGGTCAAAGCCGCTCGCCTAAGCCGGGCTCATTAAATATACATTTAATCATAGCTTTGGATTGAGAGACAAAGACCGCGAGAAACAGGTGCTTTGCCAAGTGACCTTTCGGAACCTATTTTAATGTAACTAGTTTACAGCTTATCTGAAAGGCCACCTCATCAGGAACTGCAGAGCCGAAGCAAAACCCAGCGAAGTAATTATAGGGGCCTGAGGAGGAATTAGAAACCCAAAAAAGGAGGGGGGCGCGGGAAGAAAAGAGAAACGGCAGCAGCAATTCCCTGGAAACAGGTGACTGGGGCATCGTCTGATGCGACATCAAAGGCACAGCGGGGCAGGCCTTTTCCCCGACTGAGCACTTCTCGACCGGGGCTATTCAATTTTATATTTCATGCAGCTCTTCTTTTTCCGTCCACCAAAAGTCCCCCGCTTTCCCTCTGCTATTCCCGTCCTTTTTAATTCTTATATAAATAAATGTCTTGTTCAATAAGGCAGGAGGTCATCAAAAAGGAAGACAGGAAGGACCAAAGATCCCCTCTGCGAAGAGGGGGAAGTGACTGGATGCGGGCGGGTCCTCCAGGCGTCAGGCGTCTTGGCTTTTCCCCACATGCCGGGGAGCCTTCCTAAATGAGACGGCAGCTCAGTTCAGACACCACGTTTCTCAACGGTGGTTTCAGAACTCCACAGCAGAGTTTTTACGCCACCGTTGAGAAATGTGTTGTCTGGCAGGAAAACGCCGCACAACGGTGGAAGTTTTTTTGGAAAACACTCTAGGCAGAATAGCCACGCTTTGCGGAAAAGAGTTCCTGCACAACCGTTGTGCGGCGTGTTGGCGGAGTTTCCGTTGCGTTGACTTTTCCCATTGGCTACAGAGTTCCCTGGCAAGAGCGGTGAAAGGAGCGAGTGCCGCTCTAGGACAGCTGCCGGGATTGTGGGGTGGGGTTTTTTTTCCCAGCAATGGCTGATGGGATACCATCAGGAGGACCAGGGGAGGAGAGAGAGCGGAGGGGCTGTCAATCAAATGCAGTGGATTTTACTCAACTCCACGGGAGTCCCCAGTCACACAACGGTGGAGATAGAACATGTTGTGTGGGGAGGACCCCCTGGGAACTCAACCGTTGAGTGGAGTTTCCCTCCTGCCTTGACTAACGTGTTGTCCAAACTGAGCCAGCGTCACGCTAAAGATGGCGGCATTTCTCTGCTCCAAGGACACCCGCACCACCAACCCTGTGGGCCAAAGGGAATACAAGCTCCCTAAAGAAGGTTGCAGGCCCTTCCCATGTGGATCACTCCAAGCTGGCCCCGATTCCCTACTCCCTGTGCTCGCTCGGTCAGAAAACGAAAATGAGGACAATATGAGCCGGAGAGGTAACAAAACTAGAATTCTTCTGTACAAGAGAGAGTCAGGTGATACCAAGAGCTAATCACATCCTGCTGAATGCTGTACAGTTCCATAGACTTCCAGTGTTCTCAAGGCCTGTTCGGACGACACATCAGGCTCTGGGGTTAGCGAAACTGGGGTTTCCTGGGGTTAGCGCTAACCACAAGCCGTGCTGTCGCACACAACTCTTTAAGCCACAGTTAGAGCTGGTAACCATACTGCAGACGGTCTGGTCTGACTGGGGTTAGTGAGTGAGCAGGGTTTAGCAAAACGCATCTCACAAGACACCTTGAACCCTGCCGCTTAACCAAAAGCCTGAACCAGCAGGGTTTAAGGTGTTTTCTGAACAGGATCTCAGTTTTTAGACTATTGCAGGTCACCCACCCACAACCACACATGTCCACTTTCCCTTCTGCTCAAAGGGCTTTCCAGCTCTATGAACCCGCCAGCCTTGGAGGCCTTAACTCTCATCGCAAACAGGACATTTGTTCTTTTAAAGCCCACCTTGACGAATCGTCCCCAACAGGAATCGTTAAGGCTACAAAAGCAGCTTTCGTTCATGTGTATGCAACCACGGGTTGAGCGTCCAGCACAGTCACAGGCAAGCGGGGCTACTTACACTTGCGTGGTTCAAGGGACTTGTTCGGGCAGGCCAGGTGTTGGACCGGCGGGTTCTGTGTTCTCTGCAGGCAGGCCAACATGACTGGTAGCGGCAAGAGGGCTCAGGCGGCGTCACTCCAGAACGCACTGCAGGAAACCCAAAAAGAGGAACAGCGTCAATCGGCAGGACAGGAGAGAGTTGGGAACACAGAGTCGTCGGACGGACGAAGTCCGATGCTTTTCTGGTTTCAAAGGGCCAGTGTAAACTGAGCCCAGAACACGACAGGGATGTACATGTGCCATAGATCTCCAGGAGTACAAAAAAGAAAAGAAAACAAGAAGCAGAAAAACATAATTTTGCTGATTGAGGACATAAGCTTTCAATTATAAACAAACAAGTTTCTAGACCTTATGGTGACAAAGATGTGCTCGAAAGGACAAAGGCAGCACCAGCCGAAAACTGAATCGTATTCCTAGTGGGCTTCCGTAGCCCTCCCCATGGGTAGCAGAGCAAGAATAAATTATGCAAAGTAGTACAGATAACATCAGAATAAATTATATATAATAAGAGATGTTGCGCACAGGTCCTTAAGCTACAGCATTGAAACAGGAGGCAGAAGCCAGCCCTGTCTTTCGTGGTGCAGAATTTGGATTTTGCCAGGAGTACCCACAGGCCTATCTGAAGACGTCATGGCAGAAGCCCATACCGTGGGATGGTTTGGGATACGCTCCTCTGTTGCTTCCTTTCCCTTCGGGTGATTGGGAACAAGCCCAGCGGAACCAGAAGCACAAGAACAAGATGCTAAACAGCTTGGGGCCAGGCTATCTGAAGGAACGCCTCCTCCCATATGTACCTGCCCGGACCCTAAGGTCATCCACAGGGGTCCTTCTCCGCGAGCCCCTGCCAAAGGAAGTGAGGCAGGTGGCTACCAGGAGCAGGGCCTTCTCTGCTGTGGCACCCCGGCTGTGGAATGAGCTCCCTAAGGAGGTTCGCCTGGCACCGACATTATATGCCTTTAGACGCCAGGTGAAGACCTTTTTATTCTCCCAGCATTTTAACAGTCTATAGATAAATTTTAACTTGGGTGTTTTAAATTTGTAATTTTGCATTGCTGCTGTTTTTATCTGGTTGAGCTTTTATATTGTATTTTATATTATGGTTTTATACTGTTGTTTTATACTTCGAATGTTTTTAATTTTTGTGAACCGCCCAGAGAGCTCCGGCGATTGGGCGGTATAGAAATGCAATAAATAAATAAACAAAGGTAAAGTCACACAAATGCAGACTTTTCTGTAGCAGGTTCATTTTACTCAGTTGTATCAGCCAAACCTGATAAAAACACAAACACTTTAAATGGTCCAGGATTTAGAAAACAGAACAAAGGACAGGGAAGGGGCAGCTCTCCAAAGACAGGACCCCGGCCCGCACGTAAACACTGGCGTGCGCCTCTACCAGTTAGCCACGGAAATCCCAGCAGGCAACATCCGTCTCCCACTGGCCAAAATGGAGTGTAAAAAGCCCCCTCAAGAGCACCTGGCAATTGTATCCCAAAGTCAAGGCAAGGGGGGGAAAGGCCAAAGACACCCATTTGCTCAGCACACGGAATTATCCGTCCGGAAGTGCAGCGTACGGCATAAATTATGCTTAATTCCCCCCTGACGGCGTCTCCCCCTGAGTGACTTCCGGAACCGTCTCACCATTGCAAACGGGCCGAGGGGGGAAAGGTGGGCTAGAAACATCCGAGGAGCAGGCGGGCGTTCTTCAGAGCGGCGCTTTCTCTTCCATCATGTTCCCATGCCGAAATCCACTGACAGCTGCTTGTCAGGACGGATATATCACATCACACAGATCTCCGCCGCTGCGCGGAAAGGCCCGGCTTCCCAGGGAACCGGGCGAACAAATACGAGAACAAGGAAGGCGAAAAGACTGCCAAAAGACCACTGCGTGGGCTCCAAAAGCCAGCGAAGGCTTGGCTCGCTGAGCAGGAACCCTGCCTCCTGGCCTGAAAACCCTGAGCATTCTTCACATGCTCAGATACAAATCTCCCTCCTATTTCTTCACACATTCCAGAGCGGGCAGGTTGAAATCAGGGTTCCAACTTTCCTGATCTCTGTGTTGTAGTTGTTTTAACAAGCATGCATACTAATTGCTAGCTATAACAACTGAAAAAAGGGGTTTGTTGCTACATAAGAGCCGTTTACCACCCTGAAGCACAGCCTCCGGCGGTAACAGCCCACATGACTTTTGCATTACTTAACCGCGCAGTGCAGCATGTCCCCATGACCGGAGAAGCAAGCGTCCACGCCGTTTGGGTTGTCAAAGTCTAAATATTAATAACTGGTACAACAATAACACATGACCTCAAAAGTCACAGTTTTTGCCCCAGGCTCATTCTTTTACATAGAAAAACAGACCAGCTCAGTGTCGTAGATAAAGAGTCCTAGATTCGATTTTAAGAGATCATGAATGTAGGCTTTAACATGTTTTTATGGTATTGCTTTCAGATCTCACTTTCAAGTCCGTAGGTTTTAAAGGACACTTAATATAATGATTAATTACTATAATATAATTTATAATATATTAATATAATTATAATAATATAATTTGGCTTTAATTTTTAAACTGATGGGGTTTTTTTTGGGTTTTTAAAGTGGTTTCAATTGTAAAAATCTGATCTTTGGTGCAAGTGTGTTTTAAGACGATCTGTTTTAGCTAACCTGACACATTCCAAGTCTGAGCCCAAGTAATACATGTGTCCATCTTCCCCAACCTGTGTTGGACTACAATTCCCATAACCCCCCCAGCTAAGAGTTGTAGTCCAACACATCTGGAAGGCCACAAGTTGCCTACCCGTGATCCAGATGTTAAAAGCTGATCTGTTCCTTTCGAATAATCGTTTTGTTTTGTCCTCATGGGACAGTAACCCTAGACTGTAGGTAAGAAATTGCATCTTTAATTCTCCATCATGTTTTACAGAAATCCTTGTACTTAAAAAAGAATAATACAAGCAGATCATGGATGGCGTTAGGGCGAGAGCTTCCACCCCCTAAGATGCAGGGAGGAATTGTTGGTTTTGTTTATCTTACCACCATAGGGCTCTCCCAAGACCATCTGTTATCCCTGGACCTGGGTAGTGCCAAAAGAATCATTAAGCAGAGACTCCTGGATATTGATACTCAGGAACTACAGCAGCCCATGTTCCCCGTATGCCTTGGGGCTACGGGATCACAACCAAAATAGTGTACTTCTGTATTTAAGCTGGTTATCTATACCCAAATATAGGTGGGCATTTTCCCTAGCAAGGCTTAATGCTATGCCTTCTAGGGTAATGGAGGGCAGATTTGGGCAAGTCCCACTATCAGACAGATGCTGCCCCTGTAACAACGAAGAGCTGGAATCTATCTCCCACGTATTATTCAACTGTAGCTTCTATCAGGAGGCAAGAAAAGCCCTTATCCATCCTTTCACGCACCGATTACCTGGACGATCGTCCGTGACCCTTATGTGGGCCCTTTTACAGGCTCAAGATAAGCATACCACTGAACAAGTTGCTAAATTTCTTAATCACGCAATCCTTACCAGATCAGTTATAGTGGCAGGACTTTCCTTTGCTTCTAGCACAGAACTTTAAGGAGGCTCATGTAATCGTACTGTTTTAATTTCATGTATTTTAAATATTTATTATGTGTTTTTATATGTTTTATTGGTCTGTTGACTGTAATAAAAGGAATTGATTGGTTTTTGTTTATTTGACAGTTCAAGAGATTTTGGTGCCTATGCAAATGATGCACAACCCAAACGCTGCTCCTCCCAGATCCTGTTAAAGATATAAAACTCAATAGTTGATCTGAGGGCGTTAAAAACAACACTCACACCCACACCCACACCCACACACACACCCAGCTGCAGTGGTTAAGTTCCAACAGGATCACATGCTTATTGAAAAAGTCCATAGCTGCTCTTTTGTCCTGGGCTCAAATTAAAACCTGCATGAGATTTACACACATCTATTCCAAGACTTAAAAGCCAAGATTTGGACTCATGACACTTCACTGCCATAAAGTTTTCCTGCCATCGGCAAGTGTAACCTGCCTGCAAAACCCTTCCCCCAGACGACAATATTGCTGCAAAAAGAGAACGGCCAGAAAAGGCCAAGCGAAATATATATGTATTTTTCCCTTGGCCCACCCTGCATTCCCGGTGACTTTCAAAACACTAACCTTTTTGGGCTGATAATTACAAGCAACCGCTAGAGAAAAACAGAGAGGTGGACGGAGAGGGTTAGAAACCTTGCCAGGAGAACAGGTGCAAGACCTGCAGCGATCTCTCCTCCTACCTCCATCGCTGATCACCCTCACCATCCTCAGAAAAACACATTCTGGATACGCCAGCAGCAGCTGGTGGCATTACTGAATGCCACATGCCAAACGTCCCCAGGAGTCATTAAGCAGGTGAAACGGAAGCAAGCCCTTCCAATCTCAAAACTCCAGAAAGGAAAACAAATTATCAGGATGCAAAGGGACACCGCAAAGGCCAGGAGGAAATCTACAAAATGGAGGGGTCGGAGAGGGATATGGATAGACAGGGAGCACGGAAACCTGCAGACCGTTCCTGATCGTCCAAGACCCATAGTTTGGAGATTGGACATCATTTCTGAATTGATTCACCGTTTCATAAGCACAAGGGGATATCTCCTAATTCATCTCAGTATCCCTCACTGCTGGTCCAATGATGTAGGACCCAAAGACTTGACCAGTTCATTCTATTCACCCTCTTTGGGTGCCCCCAACCCACATTTTTCCCTATAGCATCAAATAACTTCTGCTCAGCAGAGTGCTGGGAATTGGGTAGGCTGCACCTGTTAGCAGCCACCTAGTCTGAGATCTCTGCATGGGGGGGGGGAGGGAGTTTAGAGTCTAGGAGAAAGGTGGGGGCTTAGCAAATTAAGTCCTTTGATCATCCTTTGCTGCCATGAGAAAGAGACGGGGGAAGGAAATTAAGAGTCCTTGACAAAGGATTCTCATTTCCCTAGTGCTTCCTTCCTGTAACTCTTGCCTTCCACTAGCAACGAAACGTGCGCCCACACCCTGGGGTTATTCAAAACTCTGCATACATGAACACACGCTTGTTTGCCTCTTGCTACAAGAGATTTAGCTAAGTGCATGCATGCCGGATCCAACCCAACCGGGATCCTATCTCCAGATTTGCCAAGTCACCACTTTGCCGCACACAGCACACAACCGAAAATGCGGGGAAAGATGAAACTAAGTCATTGGAGGCAGGCCTTTAAAAGCTAGAGGAAACCGACGTGGACGTAAAGGATATCTCTACGTACCAAGATCCGAAAACCCAACTAAAACGAAGGCCGGCTTCATATCCTGCTTGCAAATTGCTAAAAGGCATCTGGCAAGCAAATTGGAGACAGAACGTTGGAGCACGTGTGTTCCTGGTCTGATCTAACTGCTTATTACTAGCAGTATTTCGAAGAGGGGCCTGCAACAAAATGTTGCAGCATGGAGTACCCCTGTTCACTGTTTTTGAGCCTTTTTCAAGGAGACACTATTCCATTGCCTATTTCCCCACCTCTCGTGTTTGTTTGCTTATTTTCCCCATAACAATCAGCATTTGCACCCGCTGAACATTCTCAGTACTCACTGGGCTGTCCCCTGTCCCCCTGCCACAGTATTTTTTGAACTTCGGCAAATTTCGGATTTCCCCCAAGCCTGCTGATGCCTCCCTCTTGTGCATGGATCATGCTGTTTTGGAAGAGCCATACACTGAAAACGAGTTTCCTATGAGAATGAGTTTCCTATTAGAACATAGGATTTCCAGAATGCCTACGGAAACCAAGATGTGTACATCAAACAAAACCAGCAAGGTACCGGCCGTGCCTTCAGATTTATAATTTAAAGGGATTAGATACACAAAGAGAGGAGAGAGGAAGGAGAAAGTGCAGGAGGATGAACCGTTTGAGAACACCAGAGTGAAGAGGTGAGTTTTAAATCAAGCCTTCACACCAATGGAAGGAGAAACTGTAACTACCCTCAGCTCATCCCTTGGGTTCAAATCCCACCTTCCCCCACACCTGGAGTTAGAAATTGCCTGTAACCTGTGGCCATTCTTCCCATGCAACAGCTCCCAAATTTAATCCCCAGTATCTTCAGTTTAAAAGGTTCTCTGAAACAAGCAGGGCTAAGAAAGACGCACACACCCAGCTTGAGCTATCAGGGCACTGCTGACAGTCTGAGCAGACTAAGACCTAATTTATGAAAGTGGTATATAAAAGGCAGGAGCCATACCAAGCAGGATATAGCGGTATGAAAGCGGTATATGGGATGTGTTCAGAGGAGGGCAACCAGGATGATCAGGGCTCTGGAAACAAAGCCCTATGAAGAGAGACTGAAAGAACTGGGCATGTTTAGCATGGAGAAGAGAAGATTGAGGGGAGACATCAGAGCACTCTTCAAATACTTAAAAGGTTGTCACACAGAGGAGGGCCAGGATCTCTTCTCAATCCTCCCAGAGTGCAGGACACGGAATAACAGGCTCAAGTTAAAGGAAGCCAGATTCCAGCTGGACATCAGGAAAAACTTCCTGACTGTTAGAGCAGTACGACAATGCAACCAGTTACCTAGGGAGGCTGTGGGCTCTCCCACACTAGAGACCTTCAAGAGGCAGCTGGACAACCATCTGTCAGGGATGCTTTAGGGTGGATTCCTGCATTGAGAGCAGAGGGTTGGACTCAATGGCCTTATAGCCCCCTTCCAACTCTACTATTCTATGATTCTATGTCAATGGGTCCCAACAGTTGTCAGGTCTAAAGTAAGAACCAGCTGAAGAGACGGCACAAGAAGAGAGCAAAACCAGCGAAGGCAAAATACACCACCTAATTCGCTGCAGCAGAAAGACGAATCAGAAGTCCAAGGTCACCATAACCCAGCTGAAGAGGCGTCCTTCAATGAAACCCACATCACCAGCAACAGATGTCTGTCAAAAGCTCTTCATCAACCTCCAGGGACTCAAAGGATTGTGAAAACCCAGTTCCGCCTTTGAAGGCAACGCTGGATATCTGAGCTGGCTTCTGCAGCAGCGCAGCTAGCCTAAGTGGGCTACCACCTGCCTTATGCCAGGCAAATTCCACCCACCCACCCTTGAAATTGCCCATCAAGTCAACGCCATCCAGCATGACCTGTATATTTAAGGAAATGCTTATTTATTTATTTAAGTGGCTCAGCAAAATGGGGTCAACAGAAGGAAAGCAGGTGCAATACCCCACTGCATAAATCCCCTTTACAAGGAAAGAGAACACGACCGTGTGAAAGGAGGCACCCTTGGGTGAAGGGCTTGACCGAAACGGGGATTGCAAGACGGCCGGACGTGATGAGGTCGGTAAAAGCCTTCCTATGGAGCAGCCTCAAAGAGATGGGCGCCACTGCCTTGCCTCCCGCTCAGAAGTGCGAGGGAGAAAAGTTCCCCTCGGTTCTGCTTTCAGCTGCTACAAGATTTTTCTCCACCCGCCCCCTGGGGATGTTTCCCCATCACTGCTAATAAAGTCGGAGCATGGACTCCGTCGCCTTTGACTGGAGTGAACTGGTTAATGGTTATGTCAGCGCGATTTAGCCGAACGTCCTTCCCCCTGAACACAACGGACAGACGTTGGCGGAAATGGCTTGCCTTCGTCTCCCGGCTGATAAATTAGTGTGGACATGAGCGAATTGCTCGCTCCCTGGTTTCCCTCTTGCCTTTCTTCCCTGCTCGCACCCAGACAAATGTGCTTTATTTTCAATCTCATGCCTTCTCCCCCTCAGCGCATGGGGAACGGACAACCTCGTGAGGGAACTCAGTGACCTCTACGCCGAGGGCGGGCATTGCCGTAAGCCGGCAGACGGCAAGAGAGGCCTTCTACTCTACGAGA